>NC_087352.1:35832288-36457288 GCF_030014295.1 Loxodonta africana
TCCCAAGCAGTCTTCTTTCTACCAGGAATATGACAGCAAATCAGTCAGGCAATGCTAGTCCTCTCATTATAAAGTTGTATACAGGCAATATATACATATGTGAATTAGCAAGACAATTTTATAAAGTGATCATTCTTAAGAAGACCAAAAGAGTACTATGATAAAGAGACTGTGATAACCAATATCAAATACCTGAAAATGTATCCCACAAAAAATATACAGAACATCAGAAAAGTTTAAAAGCAATCTTAAGAAATTTAAAATAGATTTAATAATTTGAGAGCTATACCATGCTTATGTATTTGTAAGACTCAACATTGCAAACATGTCAAATCATCCTGAATTTTCTGTATATTTATTAAAATGTCAATAGCCATGACAACATTTTATATGGGACTTAACAAGTGGTTTCTAAAGTCTGCATGGAAGTGCAAAAATCCCAAAATAGCCAAAGCACTCTTGACAGAGAAGAATGTAGGAGGACTTTCAACGCCACATATAAAGCCAGATTCTAAACATATGGTACTGATGCAAGGGTAGACCAACAGAACAGGGAAAAAATAAAGAAGCTTGAAATAGCCCCATACATAGATTGTCACTTGATTTATGAATAATGGGTATAAAAATGAAAAAGATAAAATGTGTAAGGCTTCATCTGAAACTAAATTTTGATGTCACTAGGAAACTTCAATCTTTGAGAGAAAGTGTCATAGTTTATGGTTAGGTTTAACTTTTAAATCATTTTGAGAAAGTGAAAAGTGAAAGGGCCTTTCAGGAAAAAAGCCTTAATTCCATCACAATTTTTATTTAACTCCATCATAATTTTTAGTTTTACTTTCTGAATTGCAACTGAATACAGTTTAGGAGAAGCACATTTTCTTTAAACCTCCATCACTATTGCATGTTCTGGGCAAATAACTGATGAAATAATTTCTATAAGAGTGAGGAATTTAAAAAACAAACTCTGGGTTGAGTTCTTTCTTAACTACAATACAGTAAATACCACAGATTCTAATTATTTGGTAATAAGGCTTTAGACATTTTTTAAATGCTTTAAATTAAAAATATTAGAAAAGGAGATTAAATGTCAGGTTTTTCAAAAATAACTTTTTTTTTCTTTTCTCTGTTCATCATTATGTATTTTTATTTATTATTTTTTTATTGAACTTTTAGATGAAGGTTTACAGAACAGACTAGTTTCTCATCAAACAGTACACACATTGGTTAACAACCCCATGACATGTCAACACTCTCCCTTCTCAACTCTGGGTTCCCTATTACCAGCTTTCCTGTTCCCTCCTCTTCCCCAGGGCTGGTGTGCCCCTTTTGTCTTGTTTTGTTCCATGGGGCTGCTCAATCTTTGGCTGAAGGGTGAACCTCAGGAGTGGCCTCATTACTGAGCTGAAAGGATGTCTGGGGGCCATACTCTCAGAGTTTCTCCGGTCTCTGTTAGGCCAGCAAGCCTGGTCTTTCTTTTTGAGTTGGAATTTTGTTCTATGTTCTAAAACAAAACTTTATAAGCAAGTTTAAGTAGACAAAGATGTGGCAGGAGGGTGATGAATCCCAGTAAAGAATAATTTTCAACCATGATTTCAGTTTTAGTTTAGAAAATTATTCTCACACTTCTTCCATGCCTCATGGAATAATTTCAACCCAGGAGGCTAAGTAATACTTCCGTGGTGTGTCTATTACCTCAATATAAGTGGAGAATATTTTGAGTACATACATCATGTCTTCCTTGAGTAAAAATAACAGTGCCTGAAAGAAATTAGTAGTCATTCCCTTGCAAATATTTTTAAAGAGTATACGTGTCCCTGGGCTAGTAGAGTTATATGAATTGTTTATGTGGTATCACGTATATGGTAACAGTGAGATTGAAATTTTGAACACTTTGAGATTATATCTGCCATTTATTAAAGTCTTAATATTATACCTGATACTTGTAATTACAACAATGTTGCAGGTATTAAAATCCCCATCTTAGAAAGAGTGAACTGAAGTTCCAAAAAGTTAACTAAGCCCTCAGTTAGGAAGACAAGGAGCTGGAAGACCAACCCAGATCTGTCTGACTGCAAAGCCTGTGTGCTAACTGCAAAGAAATGTATCACCATAATTTTTGAAGCATAATACCTCATTATTAATCAATGATGAGAACTGGTTGTGGAAATGGTTTTAATATGCTTCATTCACTTTACAATGCTATAATATTGATAGTAACTGTTATTCTAGGTACAAATGATTATAAGTATTCATCATATTAAGAGAACAACATGTGTCTAAATATTTTTAAAATGTGTACTCGCGGGATGGAAATGAAATCACTTGTGATGAATTTATCTTCATCATTGCAGCAAGGAAAGTAGGAAATAAAATGAAACCAGTAAGTACCACGGCAAAGGCTACCTGGGGAGTTTCTCGCTGAGGGTTGCCGTACACATGGAGCTATTCCATACGTTAACGTACCCGAGAAACGCCAAAGGGCTAATTTAATAAAATAAGATGAAGTCATTTAGATATTGGATAAACAATTAAGTGATGCTTTTCTCTATTGCTGAAGCTGTATTCAAATGGGAGGGTTTGCTGTGGTAGAGAGGGTCAGCATGTGCTTATTAATGATTCAGACTTATACTTAGATATTGTTTAGCGTTAAGTCATATATACTGACACACTGATACAGAAAAAATGTGGACAACATTACAGAGCAAAATGACACACTGATAGGAAAGTATCTGTTCTCATCTATACACTTTAAAAATTTGTAGCTTTTTCTGATTTTAAAACAAGCTTTTCCGATTAGAAAACTAATTTATGGCAATTGTGGGGTATCTTTTCTTTTTAAGCATCCATAACATTTTTTTTTAAAAAATCAAAATGCTGTAAAGATAGCAACTGCTAATATATTGGCACATTTCTTTTTATTCCCTATCATCTGTCTATCCACCCATCTGTCTGTCTCCATAAGTTTATATAATGTTGAAACTGCAAGTTTCAATCATGCTTTTCAGCCAATATTTTTTATAAGCATTTTCATTGCCATTAAAATTCTTTGTAAATGTTAAAACATTTTTTCTGCTATTTCCAATTTTCTATAATTTTGGGATGAAAAGAATCATATGGATCTGTTACACTTATTATCATTATTTTCTTCACACCCTGGTAGTGTTTTTGACATGGAGCTATCGGGTCAGAGAAAATAATTATCTTTAATACTCTTGAAACATAGTTCTGAGTAATTTTCAGAAATCCTAAAAGACCCTCTAGGAAAAGGCCATGCAGTTCTTATCTTTCTTTCTTCAGATCCCAGTGCAGAGTCTGACACAGATTTGGTACTTAATAAAAGAGCTGAATAAGTAAGAAATATAACTAATTTGTAGTTTTGCCAGAAGTGTATGAAAATGCTTTTTTCATAGCACTGGGGATGCTTATTTTAAAACGTTTCCAAATTTCAAAACCAGTATGTTCTCATTTCAGCTTGCCATATCCTTTGTCTAACAGTGAGATTGAACACTTTTATATGTTGATTTTCTACTTTGGTTTTCATTGTGCTATAGCCCCTTTCTTGCATCCCACTGCACACTTTTAAAATATCAGCCAGAATTCTATCACTGAACCACCAATATCCTAATTCTGATACCCTAGCCTTTGGCGATGGATGATCTCAACATACACTCTCCTTCAGTCCTCACTCCCATAGCCATCCCTGACTTTGGGATTACCAGCAATACCAATGGTGGCAGCCTGTCTGTGCTTTCAGCATTCTTCATCACAGTCCTCACCATCATTTCTTTCTTCTGTCTCACTCCCATTAGCAGCCAACAGTCTTTGAATCCCATTCACTCTCCAATCTGTGGACCCTATGCCCTCAATAACCTCCTTTCCTTAATACCAAAAACCAAACCCTTTGCCATGGAGTTGATTCTGACTCATAGTGACTCCATAAGACAGAATGGAACTGTCCCATAGGGTTTCCAAGACTTTAATCTTTACTTGTCTGTCAGTTTGTTGTACTGTGGTGGCTTGCATGTTGCTGTGAAGCTGGAAGCTATGCCACCAGTATTTCAAATACCAGCAGGGTCAACCATGGTGGACAGATTTCAGCAAAGCTTCCAGAATAAGATAGACTATGAAGAAGGACCAGGTGATCTACTTCCAAAAAAAATTGGCCAGTGAAAAACGTGAACACCAGAAGAATATCGTATGATACAGTGCTGGAAGATGAGTGCCTCAGATTGGAAGAAACTCAAAAAACGACTGGGGAAGAGCTTCCTCCTCAAGGTAGAGTTGACCCTAATGACATGAATGTAGTAAAGCTTTTGGAATCTTCATTTGCTGATGTGGCACAACTCAAAATGAGAAGAAATAGCTGCAAACATCTATTAACTATCAGAATGTAGAATGTTAGAAGTATGAATCGGGAAAATTGGAAGCTGTAAAAATTAAACTCAACACTCGAAGACTGATGTCTTTGGCATTAGTGAGCTGAAATGGATTTGTATTGGCCATTTTGAATGGGACAATCACATAATCTACTATGCCAAAACCAAAACCAAACCAAACCTATTGCCACCAAGTCGGTTCTGATTCGTAATGACCATATAGGACAGAGTAGAACTGCCTCATAGGGTTTCCAAGGCTTAATCTTTACTGAAGCAGACAGCCACATTGTTCTCCCACCTACTTTTCTGGGAATGACAGATTGAAGAGGAACAGCATGGAATTCATTGTCAAAATGAACATTTCAAGATCTATCCTGAAGTATAATGCTGTCAGTGGCAGGATAATATTCATATACCTATAAGGAAAACCAGTTAATAAAATTCAAATTTAGGCACCAACCACTAAGGCCAGTGATGAAGAAATTGAAAAATCTTAACAATTTCTGCAGTCTGAAATTCAGAATGCAAAAGTTGGAAACAAAGAAGAAGGATCTGTAATTGCAAAATATGGCCTGAGTGATAGAAACGATGCTGGAGATCACAGGATAGAAATTTACAAGACCAATGAACTATTAGATGCAAATATCTTTTTCAACAACATAAATAGTGTCTATACATGTGACACTAGATGGAATACACAGGAATCAAATCGACTACATCTGTGGAAAGAGAATATGGAGAAGCTCAGTATCATCAGTCAGAAGAAAGCCAAGGGCTGTCTGTGGAACTGACCATCAATTGTTCATACGCAAGTTCAAGTTGAAGCTGAAGAGAACTACCACAAGTCCACAAAGCCAAAGTATGACCTTAAGTATATCCCACCTGAATTTAGAGGCCATCTTGAGAATAGAACACTAAAGACTGAAGATGAGATGAGTTGTGGGATAACATTAAGGACAGCATACATGAAGAAAGTAAAAGGTCATTAAAAAGAAAGAAAAGACCAAAATGGATGTCAGAAGAGACTCTGGAACTTGTTCTTGAACTTAGAGTAGCTATAGCAATTGGAAGAAATGATGAAGTAATAGAACTGAACAAAAGGTTTCAAAGAGTGGCTCAAGAAGACAAAATAAAGTGTTACAATGAAATGTGCAAAGACCTAGAGTTAGAAAACTAAAAGGAATGAACACGCTCAGCATTTCTCAAGCTGAAAGAACTAAAGAACAAAACTCAGGCCTTGAGTTGCAATATTGAACAATTCTGTGGGCAAAATATTGAATGACACACACACCCCAAATTCACTCATCACCAACCCATGACTTCCTCATTTTTTAATTCCAAGACCAATTCTCACACGTATGGTCCTTCCCTTATCATTAACAATGGACACAGGAGAACACCCAACTTTCTTGAAACACTTTCTTCAGTAGCTTGGAGGACACCACACTTGGTTGTCTTTTTCCTACCTTGTGGGCCAGTACTTGTTTTCCTTTGAGGTTTCTTCTCTTTTTTTCAGTCTCTTGATTTTGGGTTTCCAGGGACATAGCCCTTATTCCCCTTCTCTTCTCTTTGTATTCCTTGGTTATCTTACACATATACTCCCCAAAAAACCAAACCCACTGCTATTGAGTAGATTCTGACTCATAGCGACAGAGTAGTACTGCCCCATAGAGTTTCCAAGGAGTGCCTGGTGGATTCGAACTGCTGATCTTTTGGTTAGCAGCCATAGGTCTTAACCACTATGCCACCAGGGTTTCCCTTACATATATACGTGTATATATATATATATATATATGGAAACCCTGGTGGTATAGTGGTTAAGTGCTATGGCTGCTAACCAAGAGGCTGGCAGTTCGAATCCACCAGACACTCCTTGGAAACTCTATCGGACGGTTCTACTCTGTCCTATAGGGCCGCTATGAGTTGGAATCAACTCTGCAGCAGTGGGGTTTTATTTATATAGCTTTAAATAAGGTCAATATACTGCTGTGGTGGCTAATGTTATGTGTCAACTTGGCTTAGCCATGATTCTTAGTGGTTTGGCAGATGTATAATCATCCTCCATTTTGTGATCTGATGTGAGCAGCTAATCAGCTGGAAGAGAATTTTGGGGGGGGGGGGTTTGGCCTGCATCAAATATATATGGATATTCTGGAAAACCTCACGCTTTTACGGAATATCCATTTTGTCATCCTCTGACTTCCAATTCTTGGGAAATGAGCCTGTAACCATGTGAGTCAGGAGAAGCCTCTAGCCTGCTGCCTGATGACAGATATGGAAGTTGCCAGCCTCCACAATTGCATGAGCCATTTCCTTGAAATAAATCTCTTTGTATATATTTATATATGCTTCACTATTTTTGCTACTCTAGAAAACTCAGCGTAAGATAACCATTTTTTCCCATATTTGTATTGTTCACTCATCCTCATTGATGGAAGCCAGAACTTTGTTCAGTTGTTCAGATTCAAAACCTCAGTCATACTTGTCATCTTTTTCTCTCATATCTCACAGGCTCTACCTTGAAATTATCTGCGTGACCCACACAGATTTCGTCACTTCCTCCTTGGTCTAAAGCAGCATCCTCTCTCCCTTAGATTGCTGCATACCTTCCTAACAACATGTCCCCAGTACTCTATTCACAACACAGCTGCCACAGCGCATGATCTTTAAAATGCAAGCCAGTCATGTCACTCATCTGCTCAAACTTGCAACGACTCCACTTCCACTCATGGGAAAGCGAAAGTTCTCACAATCGCTAACAAAGACTAACATCGCTTGACTTTCTACTTTAACCTCATCTATCTTTTATCAGAACTATAACTGAGTGACTCTGCCCATGCCACACTGGCCTCGTTATGTTCTCCAAACACTCTAGTGTGCTGCTAACTCAAGGACTCTGCACTGCTTATTCCTTCTACATGGAAATTCTTCCTTGAGAAACATCTGCATGGCTATCTCCTAACTCTTTCAAATCTTTGCTCAAATGTCACTTTTTCAATGAACCAATTTTAACTGCTCTTTTCCACACTCCTGATTCTTTTACCCTACCCTATTTTTTATTTGTTTATATAGCAACAGTCTCCTGGTTTTTTTTTCTTTTTCTTTTTTTTTTATTGTATTTCTCCTCTAGGCAGAATTTGATCTCCTTGAGAGAAGTTATCTTTAAGTGTTTTGTTCATTGATGTGTACCAAGTGTCTTGAACAGAGCCTGCTACATTGTATAGACAGTTGCTGAATAAAGGATGAAATGAATGAATGAATAAGAATCTGAATTTCAATAGAATGACCCAATCCATCTTGATTCTATCCTTTATTACCATGACAAAATAAGACACCTTGGAAGAAAAACTCCAGGGTTCTCAGTGTTCGTTTATAAGGGTCGTCATTTATATTTTCATCACATCTCTTTGTACAGTGCTTTATTTACCTTCTAGTAAACTTTTGTAAGGAGATAAACAAAGCATTGCACAAAGAGATACGATAAAAATATAAATGATGACCCTTAAAATGAACACTGAGGAAACCCTCCTAGTAAGCTTTTGTAAGGAACCCTGGTGACAATGCTTAAAGCAGTTGGCTGCTAACAGAAAGGCTGATGGTTCAAACCCACCAGCTGCTCGGGGAGAAAGATGTGGCAGTCTGCTTCCGTAAAGCTTTACAGACTTAGAAATCCCATGGGGGCAGATCTACCCTATACAATAAAGTCACTATGAATCGGAATCGACTTGATGGCAATGGGTTAAACTTTAAAAAAAAAAAAAAAATGTGGCTAAGTGTCAATATCTAGGAAATGTCTTCTGACATCAAGCCTCTTGACATGTTCTTATTACAAAAAATACAACTTCCTTATTAACATTCAGAATTGACTCAACAGCAACAGGTTTTTTTTTTGGTTAATGTTCCTGGAGTGTTGATAACTTGGGGTATTGATAACTTAGACTTTAAAACCTTGAGCATTCTGTGTGTTAATTTAGATAAACAGGATCCTTGGAAATATCCTTTTTCTTGTTTTAAGAAACTAGAAGTGTCCTAGCACTGTATACATGTGTATGCATCTCACTGGAAATTTAATGTCACCTTATAAACCCAGATAAAAAAAACTTCTGCTTCCTCTTAGCTAGAGCAACAGTTCTAGGGTGTAATGTGAGGCCTGTCCGTTAGGAGTCCCTGAGAGGCTTTCAGTGGACCCATGAGATTCTCCCTTCTAAAGCTACAGCATGAGGCTGGATTTTCTTTCTCTATTTCAAACAAAACAGTGTATTGCAACAGATTCCAGAAGCAGATATGACAATCCAACTGTCTTCTATTTATCCAGAGATTTGCAAGAAATATAAAATAATACCACTCTTCTCTGGCATAGTGGTGAAGAGCTATGGCTGCTAACCAAAAGGTCAGCAGTTCAAATTCACCAGGCACTCCTTGAAAACTCTATGGGGCAGTTCTTTTCTGTCCTGTAGTGTCGCTATGAGTTGGAACTGACTCAGTGGCAATGGGTTTTGTTTGGTTTTCTTCTCACTGAATTGTTTTTTGTTGTTGCTGTTTGTTTTCAAAATAGAGGTAATTTTCTTAAAATGATGTTTATGTTAGCTTATTTGTTGTAAAATATTATATTTGTTAACATGTAATGGATTTTCCTTTTTTTTTTTTTAATGGATTTATTCACCATCCTTGCCTCTAAGGAGCATTCTGGCCGCACTTCTTCCAAGACAGGTTTGTTTGTTCTTCTGGCAGTCCATGGTATATTCAATATTCTTTGCCAATATCACAATGCAAAGGCGTCAACTCTTCTTCGGCCTTCCTTATTCATTGTCCAGCTTTCACATGCATATGATGTAATTGAAAATACCATGGCTTGGGTCAGGCGCACCTTAATTTTCAGGGTGACATCTTTGCTCTTCAACACTTTGAAGAGGTCCTTTGCAGCAGATTTGCCCAATGCAATGAGTCTTTTGATTTCTTGACTGCTGCTTCCATGGCTGTTGATTGTGGATCCAAGTAAAATGAAATCCTTGACAACTTCAATCTTTTCTCCGTTTATCATGATGTTGTTCATTGGTCCAGTTGTGAGGATTTTTGTTTTCTTTATGTGGAGGTGTAATCCATACTGAAGGCTGTGGTGTTTGATCTTCATTAGTAAGTGCTTCAAGTCCTCTTCACTTTGAGCAAGGACGGTTGTGTCATATGCATAATGCAGGTTGTTAATGAGTCTTCCTCCAATCCTGATGCCCCATTCTTCTTCATATAGTCCAGCTTCTTGTATTATTTGTTCAGCATACAGATTAAATAGGTATGGTGAAAGAATACAACCCTGATGCACACCTTTCCTGACTTTAAATCGGTCAGTATCCCCTTGTTCTCTCCGAACTGCCTCTTGATCTATGTAAAGGTTCCTCAAGAGCACAATTAAGTGTTCTGGAATTCCCATTCTTCGCAGTGTTATCCATGGTTTGTTATGATCCACACAGTCGAATGCCTTTGCATAGTCAATAAACACAGGTAAACATCCTTCTGGTATTCTCTGCTTTCATCCAGGATCCACCTGACATCAGCAACGATATCCCTGGTTCCATGTCCTCTCCTGAAACTGGCTTGAATTTCTGGCAGTTCCCTGTTGATATACTGCTGTAGCCGTTTTTGAATGATCTTCAGCAAAATTTTGCTTATGTGTGATATTAATGATACTGTTCTATAATTTCCACATTCAGTTGGATCACCTTTCTTGGGAATAGGCATAAATATGGATCTCTTCCAGAATGCTTCTTAGAGGCAAGGATGGCGAGACTGTGCCTTACATACTTTGGACATGTTGTCGGGAGGGATCAGTCCCTGGAGAAGGACATCATGCTTGGCAGAGTACAGGGTCAGCAGAAAAGAGGAAGACCCTCAACCAGGTGGATTGACACAGTGGCAGCAATAATGAGCTCAGGCATAACAATGAATGTAAGGATGGCGCGGGACCAGACAGTGTTTCGTTCTGTTGTGCATAGGGTCGCTATGAGTCTGTACCAACTCAACGGCTCCTAACAACAACAACAATGTATGTATTATCATTTTTGTGTTCAAATGTATTAATGACTTTTTTCGAACCTGGTAAACATCAATATGATCAGTGGCATGCTGGTAAGCTGGCCCTAGGGAAACAAGTTGCTGTTGATATTGTTAGTTGCTGTCAAGTGAGCTCCAGCTCATGGTCACCTCATTGCCTGGTACTGCATCATCTTCATGATCTTGTTATGTTTAAGTCCATTTTTGTGCTTATTGTTTCAATTCATCTCATGGAAGGTTTCCCTCATTTTCATTGACCCTCTATTTTACTAAGCATGATGTCCTTTTCTAGAGACTGGTATTTCCTGATGGTGTGTCCAAAGTAACCAAGCCAAAGTCTCACCATCATTGCTTCTAAGGAACATCCTGGTTGTATGTCTTCTAAGACTGATTCGTTCATTCTTCTGGCAGTCCACAGTATAGTGTGTTGGGCAATTGAGGAGAAGGGAAGCCCTGAATTGAGGCATTTGTTATTTCCTTGTGGTTAATATTGCAGCCTGTTGTGGCAAATGTTTGATAACCAGTTCTCTGGGAGTAGTTCCAACACGAACATTGGTGTTAACAAGTCAGGCAAATGTGAAACACCAGCCTGTGAGTTGGTTCTTCCTTCACTCAATTCTGTGCTGAATAAGATCACACTTTTTTTAATATTGGAAGACAAATTCCTTATTTTTTTTTTTTTTTGCTTTTTAGAATCTGTATACTCTTCATATGCTGTAACAGCTACAGGCTCGACACTTTTAAATCTGAATGATGAATAGTTTCTTCATCGCTTTATCAGATCTGGAAAATCAACAGAATAACAAATCAAACCCTGATTTGTAGCATTTGCCAATGTCTGTGGTGTAAATATTTCTACCATGGGCGATTTCAGGCCACCAGGACTGCATCAATGATCAAGGAGTTGTGAAGAGGTGTACAATAGCACAGTATATCATATTTCCACCATGCAGACATAGCAGACACAGCTACAAGAGCATAGATAATAGCAAAATATCATAAAATAATTAGAAAGTGATGAATATTTTTTAATTTTTTTAATAAAATTTGTTTATTTGTAAGCGTATAACATTGAATGTTTAATAATGCCTCTTTTTTAAAGCTGGTTTGTGAAATCCCTTAAAATTTATCAGTCGGTTCTTACCAACTGGCTCAACTATGCTACTGAAATACTCCCACTGTGGCTGATTTCAAGCCGCAGACCTGAAGTTACTGAAAGCAAAGTTGAGAGGAGATGCTCAGAATCGCCCTCACCAGTCGATGCTTGGCAGCTCCTCGGATCAATGGGTATAATCTTCGTAAACAGAAGCTCTTTGGGGATCCCTCAAATTTTTAGGAGTGTAAAAGGGTCCTGAGACCAAATTTTGAGAACTACTGAAATAGATACTAGGAGTTAATTTGTTTGAATCCTGGGACAAGTGGGTGAGGTGGGTGAGGTGGAGAATTGCAGTGGTTTAGAATATGACTGGTTAAACTTAAGAAGTCACGTTTATGGAATAATGGACACAGGAATATTCAACAGAAGAGCTGAGTATTCAACATAAAAAAAAGTGATGGGATGTAGAGGTTCTGAATGAGAAATGGGATGGAAGTATGTTTGCAACAAAATAACTGAGATGAGTTGTATTAACCTTAACAATAATTTTATTATAGCCACTCATATCTAATTGAAAATATTTGTGTCTTAGGTAGGTTTTGTTATCAGGAGGGACCAGTCCCTGGAGAAGGACATCACGTTTGGTAAAGTAGAGGGTCAGCGAAAATGAGGAAGACCCTCAACAAAATGAATTGACACAGTGGCTACGAAAATGGCCTCAAACATAACAACGATTGTAAGGATGGCACAGGACCCAGCAGTGTTTCGTTCTGATGTACATAGTGTTGCTATGAGTCTGAACCGACTCAATGGCCCTATCAATATAACAACGAGGTTGATTTTAAGTTCTGCAATGGATAAGCATGAATGCAGTGTATAATTACAACTGCTTTCAGAGATCTTTTTATAAACGAAGTATTTTGATTTGCTAGATATTCTAAGAAGCCCTCGTTGTGCAATGGTTAAGTGGTTGGCTGCTAATCTAAATGCTGGAAGTTTGAGTTCACCCAGAGACACCTTGAAAGAATGGCCTGGTGATGTATTCTAAAAATCTGTCACTGAAAACCGTGTGGAACACAGTTCTGCTTGGACACAAATGAGATTGTCGTGAGTTAGTGTCAACTTGATGGAACTGGTTTTGGTTGTATATACATATATATGTGTGTGCATTTGTATATGTATATATATGGAGCCCTGGTGCTGCAGTGGTTAAAGCACTTGGCTGCTAACTGAAATGTTGGCAGTTGGAACCCTCCAGCTACTACACAGGAGAAAGATGTGGCACTCTGCTTCTACAAAGACTTTTAGCCTTGGAAACCGTATGGAGCAGTTTTACTCTGTCCTATAGGGTTGCTAGGAGTCAGAATTGACTCGGTGCTGATAGGTTTGGTTTTGGATATATATAAACCCACTGCATATATATATATGAATATGTATATGTACATATGCAGTGCAATGGATTGCTTTTATGTGGCCTTTCTCACCATGGTCTTCTAACTCCCACCCAAGTCATTGGATAGGACTGTGCAGTTAGGGTAATTGTAGCCCACCGAAGGGATTGGTCAGTTTTGCCATCCCACTGGGCTGAAGTGAGCCATCCCACTGGGCTGAAGTGAGCCATCCCAGAAGTGAGAGAGAAAGGATCCCACCATCACCAAGAAAAAATAGCCTGGAGTGGAGAGTGTGTCCTCTGGTCTCGGGACCCCTGTACTGAGAAGTTCCTAGAACCAGGAGACAGAGAGAGAAGTGGTGGCAGAGAAACCATGGCAGGAGACGGCATGGTGGGTTTCCTGGCCCACAGAGCAAGAAAGCTGAGTACCTTTGGGCAGGAGGCTTGCTGGCAGAGAAAGGTGCCTCTGGGCACTTATCAGCAGAGCTAAAAGAGCTTCGTAACACTTGCCCAAGCAGGGCAGAGGCCTAGGGCCAGAGAGGCTGTGAGCAGTGCTGAGAAGAGGCTGTCCTGATGGAAGAACTGTAACCTCAGCGTTCCCTAACCTAAATTGTAACCTGTTACTTCCCTAACAAAACCCATATATCATGAGTATGTGAGTTCTGTGTGGCCATTGCGATGAATTACCAGACCCAACACAGAGGTAGAGAATGCCATGGGAGGGATGGTTGGTGTCAGAATTTGTAAAGAACGCAGAGAGAGGAGGCATGTCTGACCTCCACCTCATGGGAATCAGCCTTGGGCTGTTGATCTTGATTCTCCTTCCCTCTTGTGAAGTTAGAGGAGATCAGACACTGCCCCCACACCATTTTTACAATATGTATATTCAGAATCTGTATTCATATCCATATCTGTGTCTATATCATCTATATCTGTGTATCACCTATATAATAATGACTTATATCATCTGTACCATCTATATAGTGATGATTTTAATTTGAGGCTTTTCTAAATATTAAAACAAAAACTTACAATGATGTTACTAACACTATTCGAGCACTGTTTGCCAAAAGAGGAGAGGAATTGTAAGTTCTATGTCCTAGAAGCAACTTGCATTCAATTTCCTATAGTTTAAAGCTAGCAACCACCAGCAGGTGTACCCAAGCACATTTTAACTGTCAGACAGTTGTCAGAGAGATAAATAAAATCACTAAGGTAACCAGCTGCTAAACCCCCTGTGAATCATGAAGGCATTTTCATAGAACGTCAAACCCAAATTATACCTGGAATACTAAAATTTTAAACTGCCTCCCTAAAAGTAGGTTTCGTTTTCCACTATTGTCTGTTTCCAAAGACTCTAAATATGCATTCAGCATTTATGCTATACTGAATTCTTTTTAATGCCAAACTAATATTAAAACAAAATAGTGAGATCAAGTAATCTTTGACTATTTTTATACCAAAGCAAATCAAAGACGGCTGTCTGAACACATCGGTTAAGTTAGGTCAAGTGCCTTCCTGTCTCTTTGATAAAATTAATGATATTCTAAGAAATCATGGTTAAATGGAAAATTTGGACTTTATCCCTTGGGAGAGGAAACATTTTTCCCGAATTCAAATGATTTCTTCATACCCCAGTGGCAATTTCTTTCTCTATAAATTGTGTTCCTTTAGCTTGAGATTTTCTCAATGGCATCTTCTTCCCTGTCTCTCCTTCATTCCATCCCTACCTTAGCCATGAAATTCACACATCCTATCCATCCACACTCATCGCACACATACACACAATTTATCTGATACGTGGCTTGTTTGGATAGCTGTCATCTGTTGTAAATGAAGTCCCAAATGCGTGCCTTGCTTACTGCTCCCTGAAGGATAGTAGCAGGAACGTAAAACAAGGCATGCATTGGAGGTGCAGTGCAGTGAGCTACTCCAGTTTATAATCAGTTATCACAGGCAAAAGGAACTATGTACCCTAGCAATGGCTCCTGACTTATCATCGTAGACCTCCTGCCAAAGTTTACAAAAACACACCTCGTGTTTTACGGCACCAAACTGACATATAATAATAATAATTGCTCTGAGTCCTCAGAGTACTTTAGATGGAAGCTTATGTACATTTCAGTCTTGATGCGAATGTACCAGTTATTGCTGCGTGGTCAGAGGGGACGCTGTGAAAGAAACAGGCAATTTGTTACACTTTCCATATCCGACCGACAGAAACGAAGACGTCGTTTAAATGTTTGCTCTGACATGGACTGCTGAGAAGCGAAGTAATGCCTGCTAGGGAGGTGGTATGATAATTTTCTGCAGCTTCCTGAAGCTTGCCAATTGCAAAATTACTCCTGATGCAAGTTAATAAATAATGTATGCACTGTTAATAGATCCAAAATCTGAAGTTCCTGTTAAGAGAGAGAAATTGTGCCAAATCATCAGAGAAGTGTTATATTAAATTGGATGGAGGAGGAGGGAGGCAGGGAAGGAGGAAGAGACAGAGAAGAAGAAGGAGTCAAACTGAGGGTGTGTTGAAGCCATGGATGCTATTTTTACTGTAAGTCCTAAAACTAATACATTTTAAGTACTCAGAGCATTTGGATCCAAGTCTTGTGTCTTTTATTTTCCTTCCAGTTTGGAAATTAAGTTTTTATATTCCTCCTAATCTTATGGCATTTATTTTGAATATCTATAATTTGTTCTGTTTCATGTGAGTGACTTCTTGTTTACTAAATTTTTTTTAACTTGATGGAAATACACATTATTCATTATATACATGTGTATATATAATTTTACAATTTATGTATATCCTACATACGTATGTATATGTATATATGTATATCTGCCTATCGCTCTATCTCTAGTTATCTACCTACCTATCTATTTCTCTCTCTCACTATCATCTCTATCTATCTATTTATGTTTCCTCTAAATACCACTTACACTTCTCACAAAGCTATACATGATAATTGTTTTCTTTTTTTAAAGGTCTCATAACAGTGTAAACCTTCAGGATGTATACATGCATCACAACACAAGGGTCAGCAAACTTCTTTTATGAAGTCCCAGGAAGTAAATATTTTAGGCTTTGAAGGCCAGAGATTCTCTTTCACTATAAGGAAAGCAGAAGGCTCTACGTAAGCAAGTCAGGGGGACTCTGTTTTGGTCCAATGGTCCTAGGTTGCCCCATCCTAAGAAAATATTTATCTGAAATAAAATTTATCCCAAGTTTCTCTGTAGTTTGTCAGGTTACTGTAATGTGTTTTTGAAGGTTCTGGAAATTCTTCCATGCTGACTGACAGAGCAGGTAGCATGTTTTACGTTAGAGGTGTTACGGTCAGCCTGACCCACTCATGTGTCCATGTGGGTTGCTCATGCCCCTTATAAAGCAGAGCAGGGCCCTTTTGGCCTTTGAAGGAGGTCAATCCCCATGTGAGTGCAGGAGGGCCCCCACGGTCCTCTGCAGAGCAGCGCAGGGGCAGCTGAACCTGTACTTTTGCAGAACAATTGCTTTGTCCTGGGCACTCAGCGAGAGCAGCCGAGAGCCGTGAACACTGAGAGTTTGGGGAATAAACAGCCTTCTCTGCCTGTTACCTCTCCAATGAGCCTTTCCTGCTTCCCCACGAAGAGAGCTGACACCATTGTCCCCACAGAGAAAGCATCAAAATGATAGATATTTGATCAATGCATACATAAAAATTTAACAAATGCCAACGAGGAGAGTGCCTTAGACTGACCGCAAAAATCAAATGCTTTGTATCTTTTTTTTTTTAACCACCTTCAATGCACTTCGTTAGATTTCAGCAGCCCCTAGAGACCACGTTTCAGAATGGCTTTTTATCTCCAATACCATACGAAGTGCCCTTTAGAAGTCTAAACAAAATAATGTCATCTGTGTCTGCTTGTCACTCAGCTTTGCATTATCCTCACTGAAGTCAAATGGGTCTGCTAAGCCAGGGATGCCATTTTGAACCCAGCCTGGCTACAGGTAATGAACGCAGCCTTCTTCAAATCACTTTCCAAACACAGACCCAACTTTGCATCCACCAAGATGTTTGATCTATTCATTTTCCATGCCACCCTCTGTTGCTATTGCTGACTAAATACTGTAGTTTATTTAACTGAGAATGAGTTGTGTTTTATATTAAAATGAAAGTAAACCCTAAACACATCAACACTGTCCTAAAAGGCACCACCTAGGTGTGGGCTAAACCCTGGTGGCGTAGTAGTTAAAAGCTATGGCTGCTAAACAAAAGGTCAATAGTTCGAATCCACCAGACACTCCTTGGAAACCCTGGGAAGCAAGCAGTTCTACTTTGTCTTTTAGGGTCGCTATGAGTCAGAATCAACTCCACACCAATGGTTTTTTTTTTGGTAGATGTGGGCTTGGATCCAGGCAGGAGGCGGTCTTGAAGCTCCTGATGGATTTGGGGACGTGATGCTGCTGAGACTTTTGGAATGCCCCTTTCACCACGGCAACCCAGACTGCAGGGATACCACCATCTTCACCTACATGATATGAGCTTGCGATTTGCCGGGAAGTGAGTTGCAGCCCCAGCACAGCTGACACTTTGTTGTGTGAGACCAACTTTTTTACATTCTGAGTTGTTGTATAAGCAAAATCATGATAAATGGAGAAAAGATTGAAGTTGTCAACGATTTTATTTTACTTGAATCCACAATCAATGTCCATGGAAGCGGCAGTCAAGAAATCAAATGATGCATTGCATTGGGCAAATCTGCAAAAGACCTCTTTCATGTGTTAAAAAGCAAAGATATCACTTTAAGGACTAATGTGCACCTTACCCAAGCCATGGTGTTTTCAATGGCCTCATATGCGTGCAAAAGCTGGATAATGAATAAGGAAGATCACATAAGAACTGATGCCTTTGAATTATGGTGTTGGTGAGGAATATTGAATATACCATGGACTGCCTGATGAATGAACAAATCTCTCTTGGAAGAAGTACAGCCAAAGTACTCCTTGCAAGAAAGGATGGCAAGACTTCATCTCACATACTTTGGACATGTTTTCCGGAGGGACCATTCCCTGGAGAAGGACATCATGCTTGGTAAAATGGATGGTCAGTGAAAAAGAGGAAGACCCTGAACAAGATGGACTGACACAGTGGCTTCAACAATGAGCTCAAACATAACAATGATTGTGAGGATGGTGCAGGACCAGGAAGTGTTTCATTCTGTTGTACATAGGGTTGCTATGAGTCAGAACGAACTCAACGGTACCTAACAACAACATGAATACTGTATACTGCGGGTATTATTTAATTCATTCAGATGAATACTAATGTTAGTCACATTTTGTACACAAGGAAATTGATAATCAGAGAGGCTACCTGACTTGTCCAATGATCACAAAAAGTAAACGGCAAAGCAAGAATTTGAATGCAGGTTAGAGTGATTCAAAAGCCAATGCTTTTATTATTACTATATATTGAATCAAAACAGTATCCGAGAATTTCCTTCAGATACAGTAGTTATCAAAGATTAGAGCGTGTGGTCTCTTAGGATGTTGTTAAAATTTTAGGTTGTCAAGCTCTGACTCCATCTGTTCTGATACTCTAGATCTGAGTTGGACCCAGAACTCTACTTTTAAAGCAAGCTGTATGTGAAGTCTGGTATGGGTTGGGCTCTAGGACTCCACTGGGTAACCAGGTTTCCTGGCCCTGAGTGGGCAACATGTTTACTTTCTCCCTCTTTTCCATCAGGCGTTTCAGCAAGATTCGATCATGTTCTTAAAATTAATTAACTCGTTTTCTTGTTTTAAATTATTTCCTAGGGCAGGAACAAGGAAAGGGAGGAGGGAAAAACAAGAGAATCATGATGTCCATTGTACTGTGTTGAATAGTTGTCCCCCCAAAATCCCTGTCCACATGGAACCTCAGAATGTACCCTTATTTAGAAATAGGACCATTGCAGTTATAAGTAATTAAATTAGAATGCAGTCATACTGGATTAGGATGTGCCCTGAATCCAATGACTGATGACCTTCTAAGAGAAGAGACAGGCAGAGATACACACAGGGCAGAAGGCCGTGTGAAGACAGAGACAGAGGTTTGAGCGATGTGGCTACAAATCAAGGAATGCCAAAGACTGCCAGGAGCCATCAGAATCTAGGAAGAGACAAGGAAGGATTTTACCTGAGAACCTTCAGAGGAAGCATGACCCAGCCAATATCCTAATTTGGGACTTCTCATCTCCGTAACTGTGAGAAAATATCTTTCTGTTGTTTTAAGTTACCCAGTTTGTGGTACGTTGTTATGGCAGCTCAGTGAAACTTGTAGTCACCATATTCAATTTCTTTTCACTCTGTCAAGTATGTTCTATCATATTCCACTTTAAGGGACTTTCTCCCTGAGGATCCTGAAGTTAGAGATATTCCACATTTACTAGGGAAGTCCTGGATGTTAATTTCTGTGTCACTGTGCTCTTTGGGGCATCCTCAAGGACACGTTTCAGGAAACCTATTCTCTTTTCCATTGTTTCACCCTCTATCCAATCTCTCTATTCTTCTTCCCATGTCTGACTCTTCTTATTTTTTTCATCTATCATGTTCATTCAGTTTTAATTCATTTCGTGAGAAAATCAGAGATGCTATTTTTAAAAAATAAAATTGAAGCAAAATAAAATGGCAAACACTATATTTGTCACAGTTTTGTTTATATGGCAAATGGTGATAAGTGTTCAAATAGAGATATTGTAGAATAAAAATTGTGTGATAGATTTCAAAGCACTGATATGTCAGAGGATAGAAAATAATAGATTTTTCTCTCTCCTATTAACTCTTGAGATGCCAATATAACAAGGACAAAAACTTTTTTAAGTTTTTATGGGGGTGATTTGAAGTCATTTTTTATGTGTGTATAATTTTGTACTTTTCTTTCATGTCTTTATTATTCTTCATTGGTTTTAAGATTCCTTTCTGCTCCTCTGCTTGTTGTATCAAGTCTTGCATTCTGCTTCTGTATCTATAGGTATCTAGAATCACAAAACACCCAGAATCTACCCTTTGGTAATTTGCTTTAAGTTTGTTTGATGCTTGCGTTTCTTAGTTTTTTTTTTTTTTTCAAGAAACTCTAAAGGAACACCTTCATTTGCCTTTAGATTTAGAGCCAATAGTCTCAGTAGTAAAGTCTTTTCATTACTCCATAACTCTCCTGCATGTTTACTGCTAGGTGACAGAAATAGAGACAGAAAAAGACTATTTTTATGCTGTGTAATTACTGTCTCTTCCTCCAACCACACTGATCTCACGGTAAATGAGTCTTTACAAGCACTCATGAGAAATGTTCTTTCTTTCTTTCTGTCCTTCCTTCTTTGTCTCCTTCCTTCCCTTCTTCCTCCTTCCTTTCCTTCCTCCCTCCCTTCCTTCCTTTCTTCTATCTAAAATAATAGTTGTTGTTGTGTGCCAGCTAGTCAATTACAGCTTGTAGCAACCCTATATAAAGAATAGAACTGCCCCGTAGGTTTCCTAGGCTGTAATCTTTACGGGAGCAGATCTCCAGGTCTTTTTGCCTGTGGAGCCGCTGGTGGGTTCAAACCACAGACCTTTTGGTTAGCAGCTGAATTGTAAACAACAACTATTACTACTTAAAATTCACATGCATGTGGTAGAATACTCACTGAAATGCAAGTAGAAAATTGATAAAAATAAGGCCATCTTTGGAATTACAGATATTGCATGTCCTAGCTTATTAAATTTTTTTTGTCTGAATTTTATATTATTTTATAATAATTACAGAAGCCCTGGTGGTGTAGTGGTTAAGAGCTGTGGCTGCTAACCAACAGGTCGGCAGTTCAAATCTACCAGGCGCTCCTTGGAAACCTTATCGGGCAATTCTGCTCTGTCCTACAGGGTCACTATGAGTCGGAATCAACTTGATGGCAATGGGTTTGGTTTTTTTAATAATAATTACAAATTTATTAGCTTGTTGAAAAGAGAAAATTGGGCAATATATGTGTACTAGTCACTATAGACTAGGTTATGCTGCAATATGCTCTACCCCCCATCCAGATCTTAGTAAGTATAACCACAATCCAGTTGCTGCCAACTTGATTCCAACTCATGGTGACCCCATATGTGTCAGAGTAGAACTGTGCTCAATAGGGTTTTCAATGGCTGATTTTTTGGAAGTAAATGCCAGGCTTTTCTTCTGAGGCATCCCTGGGTAGACTCAAACCTCCAAACTTTCAGTTGGCAGTCAAGGACTTTAACTGTTTATTCCACCCAGGGACTCCAGTAATGGATAACACAAAGATTTATTTCTCCCAGTGCTACATGCCCATAGCAGTTATGCATCTCTGCATCCTGGGAGCTAGGCTGAAGGAGCAGCTGCCATATCCAATACTGCCAGTCACTGTGATAGGAGTTTTCAGCCCTGAGGGGAATCTGACCAGCCATAAGCCAATGAAGTAGCTCACGCTTCCACCCACCACGCATTTGCTTGAACCAGCTGCTGTTCCACTCAACCATAAAACCAAAAACCAGACCTCTTGCCACGGAGTTGATTTTGAATCTTAGCAACTCTATAGAACAGAGTAGAACTGCCCCATAGAATTTCCAAGGCTGTAATCTTTTATGGAAGCAAATTGTCAAATCTTTTTCCCATGGAGCTGCTGGTGGGTTTGAGCCATCAACCTTTTGGTTGGCAGCCAAGTGCTTTAACCAGTGAACCACCATGACTCCTTCACTCAATCACAAGGAGATCCCAAAGTGCAAATTAAACTGCTGTGGGGAAACATTTAGACCAGCCCTGTTGCTTATTGTCTACCTCAGTATGTAAGATATTTATCTAGAACAATGCAACAACGCTGAGCTCAGAGTAAGAAGTCAATGAATTTTAGATATTGTGCTTATCTGTTGTTGTTGTTAGGTGCCATTGAGTCAGTTCCAACTCATAGCAATCCTATGTATAACAGAAAGAAACATTGCCCAGTCTTGAGTCATCCTCACAATGGTTGCTATGTTTGACCCATTGTTGCAGCCATTTTGTCAATCCATCCGGCTGAGTGTCCTACTTTTTCACTGACCCTCTACTTTCTCAAGCATGATGTGCTCATTGCTTTCCTAAAAAGCTATGAATAAGTCACATTACTCTGCTTTAGTTCCTGCTCCTGTTATACAGAGGAATTTCTGAGCTTTTTTTCTTTTTAGATTTGAGCTTAAATGGCTTAAAAAAAAATTCCTAGGAAAAATTAAATGGAAAGATCAGGCTACTAAATATTGGGTAAAATGTGATGGCAGATTTTGTAAAATAAGGTTATATTTGTAATTCCTCCACCCTCAGCGGACACACACACGCTGAAATCAAATGTTCATAGTGATTTCCTCTGATTTTCGTCAATAGGGTATTTTTCCTCCCCGCAATAGCCAGATTCCTTAAATGAAATATGTTAAACAAATACGCAAACAAATAAATAATGATTCGCAGTAGCAATTTAAAGTGGTAGCATGCATTCTATGGCCATATTTACAGCAAAGCCTCTCCTCGTTTTAAACACAGCAGAGTATCTTCAACTCTTTGGATACCTAATCATTAATGGTTAGTTGTTGTTATTGCTGTCAGGTACCCTCAAGTCTGTTCTGACTCATAGCGACCCTATGTACAACAGGAGGAAATACTTCCTGGTCCTGTACCACCCTCACAATCGTTACTATGTTTGAGCCCATTGCTACAGCCATTGTGTCAATCCGTCTCATTGGGGATCTTCCTCTTTTTCACTGAACCTCTACTGTACCAAGTATGATCTCCTTCTCCAAGGACTGGTCCCTCTTGATAACATAGCCAAAGTAAATGAGAAGTGTTGCCACTCTTACTTCTAAGGAACATTCTGGCTGTACTTCTTCCAAGACAGATTTGTTCATTCTTCTGGCAGTCCATGGTATATTCAATATCCTTCGCCAACACCATAATACGAAGACATCAATTCTTCTTTGGTCTTCCTTATTCATTGTCTAGCTTTCACACACATATGAGGTGACTGAAAATACTATGGCTTGGGTCAGGTACCTCTTAGTCTTCAAAGTGACATCTTTGCTTTTCAACACTTTAGAAAGATCTTCTGCAGTAGATTTGCCCAATGCAACAGTTCGCTTGCTTTCTTGACTGCTGTTTCCATGGACGTTGATTGTGGATGCAAGTAAATGAAATTCTTGACAACCTCAGTCTTTTCTCCAGTTTGTCATGATGTTCCTTATTGGTTCGGTTGTGAAGATTTTTGTTTTCTTTATGTCGAGGTTTAATCCATACTCAAGGCTGTGGTCTTTGACTTTCATCAGTAAGTGTTTCAAGTCACTTTCAGCAAGCAAGGTTGTGTCATCTGCATATCACAGGTTGTTAATGAGCCTTCCTCTAAACCTGATGCCAGGCTCTTATTCATATAGTCCAGCTTCTCAGATAATTTGCTCAGCATACAGATTGAATAAGTATAATGAAAGGAAGCAACCCTGACACACACCTTTCCTGACTTTAAACCAGGCAGTATTTCTTTGTTCTGTTCCAACAACTGCCCCTTGGTCTATGTACAGGTTCTGCATGAGCACAATTAAGTGTTCTGGAAATCCCATTCTTCACAATGTTAGCCATGATTTGTTATGATCCACACAGTAGAATGCCTTTGCATTGTCAAGAAAACACAAGTAAACGTCTTTCTGGTATTCCCTGCTTTCAGGCATGACCCATATGACATCAGCAATGATATTCCCTGTTCCACGTCCTCTTCTGAATTCAGCTTGAATTTCTGGTAGTTCCCTGCCAGAGGGGTTAAGGGTTAAAGAAAAGCAAATGATATTTTCGCTTTTATTTATTTATTTTATTATTCTTATTTTTTAATCAGTATTGGAAGAAGGGGACAGAGTCGGGGTTGTACAATAGTGAGAGACGAGCCTTCGTACCTTCTTTTTTTAATCTAACATTCGTTTAGGACTTTGCCTGACATTTTGGCTTAGATTCTTCAGAGATTATAATTTACCATTTTGTCACTAAACTTCTTAAGTCACTGAATTTCTTATGTGTTTTTCCTCTGAAAGCATTTAATTTTGCTTATTTGGTGAATTATTTACACTTAAAAATCTTTTGTGTTAATCTTCTCTAAATGATAATAATTTTAAAATAATAACGATAATTTATATTTAAATTATAATTCTAAATTCTAGCACTTAGTTCCCATGCTTGAAACATGAAAGGATAGGAAACAATATCTCCACTTGAAAACAGCTAGAAATCATCACGCTAAAACTCCTTTTTTGTTTTTTTTCTATATTTTTATGGCTTTGGTTTTTGGCAAAATTCCAAAAGGCTGGCACAAAAAAAGTATTTTTTTTCTTTTAAAATTATTCTTGTCAATTTTATTTTTAATCTTCTTTAGGTAAATCAGGCATAATAGATTTGAAATTTCATAAGGCATTTCAAATTGAATGCTTTTATCTCAGTCAAACCAAACCAAGAAGAGGAGAATGAAAACAAGTATTAATAGTCTTATGGTTTTCACTTCCTTTAACATTATTAGTCATGTTACACTCTAAGGATTATGAAGAATAAATTATAGGAGAGATTATGTGATTAGTTATTAATTCTTTCCCTGCAGGATTGAAAACCAAAGGCTGTGATAATATTTCTTCATTACAGAAACATGCCCTTCCCTGGTAATATAATCAATTCTCACCAATGCATGGGAAAGAAGAGCAGGCATAAAGCTGAAAAATGAATCTGATGGTTGTCTTCCAATCTCATTTTAGCCAAATGTTTCAAATTTCTCCTAGCTCAAACTTTTTATTACAGCTTGTAACATCCATCAGAGTTAACAGTTTTTTTTTTTTTTTGTCAATGTATTGTAATTGTTTGGGAGCAGATTTCTAGGTTTGAATCATGTCCTGTAGCTTTGTTCTGTTTTCATTACCCCACTGCATCCCAAATTATATATCCGGAATAGACAGCTTCCTTGCAGTTAGATTTTCTGTCCACCAAGAGGTAAATGAACTGTTGCGACTGAAAGTATCCAAGCAGAAAGATTTCTCTCCTCTTCAGATCACTACAATATATATTCTATTCACTTATTTAAGGAGCCTTGGTGGCACAGTGATTAAGCGCTCTGCTGCTAACCAATTGCTCTGGGATTCAAACCCACCAGCTGCTCCTTGGGAGTAAGATGTGGCAGTCTGGTTCTTTAAAAATTACAGCCTTGGAAACTCTATAGGGCATTTCTACTCTGTCTTCTGGAGTCACTGTGAGTCAGAATCAACTTCATGGTAATGGATTTTTGTTTCTTTTTTTTTTTTTTAATTCATTTATCCATTAAAATTAAACTTTTATTGAGGGAGCCTCTGTAAAACATATATATATATATATATATATATATATATATATATATATATATATATATATATATATATATCTTACAAATTGCTAGCCCATTTACTAACCTTTGTCTGTTGGGATTCTTTATTTTCTTCCTGGGCTATATTTCCTCTCTGTCTCTTTTGTACAGTTTCAAAAAGCAGATGGTAGCCTCTTCTTCCGTTTGGTTGTTTCAGTTTTGAATCCCCGAGGGAAGCAGCAGATCCCTGCTGTGCATTTGCACTGTCGTTCGCGGTCCAACACCCACTTTGAAGCTGCTGGCCAGTAGGCCCATGTGGGTGCTGGCTAAGTGAAAACACATGTCAAGGGGATGAGGCCCAGGGAGAGAAAGGCTCCAAGAGACAGTTTCTCCTCTCAGGTCCCCTGATGGGAGCCCTCCCGTTCTCTCCCTGTGGAAAAGGAAAAGTGGAAAGGACCTCTAAAATCTAGCCCTTCTCACCACCGCTTTACAGTTAGTTCAAATATGCCCTTGTATCAGAAATGTCTTTCATGTATTTTAAGAAAAAATGATTTCCAAGGTAATGCAGCCTTCCTAGCAAGTTAAAAAATACAGAATCATATAGAATGGAATAATAAGAATAGTCTCTCACCTAGTACCTCTCTAATGCCTGTATGAGCATTGTAATCATTTTTCTTTTTTCCTCTTCCCCCTCCTATTTTCCCAGTCTAAATACCATGCTTAAATATCTTTTTATAAATTTATCAACTATATTCAATATCTATTGACTTCCTACTTAAAAGGTAGAGATTTAGCTCACTAGCTAGCCTCCTCAATTTCTTCCTTCTCTAATCAACATTTAAAAAATATACTATTTTTAATCGTAAATATATATATATATTTTTCAATACCAGTTGCCGTGGAATCAATTCTGACTTATGGTGAGCACATGCATGTCAGAGAGTAAAACTGTGCTCCACGGGGTTGGTCCTCAATGGCTGATTTTTTTGAAAGCAGATTGCCAAGTCTTTCTTTTTCCAGGCACGTCTGGGTAGATTGGAGCCTTCAGCCTTTCACTGAGCAGCCCAACGTATTAACCGTTTTCACCACCCAGGGACTCCATTCTAATATTAGTTTTCTTAATACCTGAAAGTGATGCATTCCATTTCCATAATTTCAGGTCAACATGTCAATATCTTTTTATGAAAAATGAGAATATCACTTCATTGAATTGCCTCCACATTTTCTGAGTTACACTTATATTTTTCCATAACTAAGGCTGTTGATATTCATATTATGGAAAAGACTGTTTTGAGCCACATATTCAAGCATGGTTTGGGTTGATTTTTAAATATTGTGACTAGAAATATAAAGTACTAGATATTTGTGTGATAGGTCAAGTTAAATTTCTTCCTTATAGTAAAAAAAAAAAAACCTCTTTCTTTGATGGTCATGTTAACAAGCAGTGAAGTTCAGAAACACTGAGAGAAGAGGGTAGACAAAGAGAAACAAAAGTCTAAGACACAGAAGCTGGATAACAATCTCACTAAAAAACCAATAGGTGACTTTTTTCTATGAAAGGTCAGCACAATTGTAGGATCACAGAGTCATAAAACAGAAAGTTGCAGTTCTAAGATTAAAGCTTCCTTTCAGTTTTCACATGGACTTAAGTGAGTCAAGGTGGTTAGGACAATTTATTACTTTAATTAAATAAAAAGCTATAGTAATTATATGACTGATGTTATATATAATATAGTGCATATGTGTGTGTATATATATATGAAATCCAAACCTGTTGTCACTGAGTCGATTCCAGCTCATAGTGACCCTGATAGGACAGAGTTGATCTGCCCCACAGGGTTCACAAGGAGTGCCTGGTGGATTTGAACTGCTGACTTTTTGGTTAGTGGCTGTAGCTCTTAACCACTCTGCCACCAGGATTCCCATGTATGTGTGTGTGTGTGTGTGTGTATATATATAATTGATAATAATATGAATTAATATATATGATATAGATTAGTATTAATTATATATAATATAAGTTTATATTATATATATAACTCATATCATTTCATATTACATATTTACATGAAAATCTCAGTATTTTTACACTATTAATTGATCAATATATTTTTTCTTATTTCTATGACTGTGTATATATGTATAGAGACCCACACATGTATCAATCCTGTTCTCTAAAGATGTATATAGTTTATTAATGGGTGCATATTTGAAGTACAGATGTGAAAGAATATCTCCCATTTCTGAAGGTTTTGTGAAGTTTTCAGTCCACCCGATTCTGTTATTTTCTCTTCAGTTCTATTTCAGGCAAGAATTAGACCTCTCAGAAGCACAAACACTAATGTGAGCAGGCTATTAAAATGTGCTCCAACCTTCTGATGGCCCATCAACAGCTCCTGGACTAGGCTGGAGAAATTCAAAACCCCCCTAAACCAAAAATACACTAACAAAACCCAGATATTTTAAATCTGATTTATCTTAACAAGTAAATATAAAATAATTTTTCTTAACTTCTGTTTTTTCTAACTTATTTAAATCATTTTGCCCATTAGACCCTTCTGAAAGTTAGCATGAAGACATATGATAGAACTGGCTGAAATTTCTACTTAATGAGCAACTTAATCAATGTATCGATATGCATCTGTAGGGCTCCCAGCAAGCAAAAGTGTTGAGCTGGCTGCATTGGAAAATAGCAGAACAAGAGTGATGATACTTAAATTTGCAAAGAAATTCCAGTTGGTGAGTGGGCAAGACATATCCTAAAGTAATCCCATTACAACACTGACTATAGGCACCACATTAGAGTTGCCAACAAGATGTTATTAACGTTAAAAATCTAATCATATGCCATGTTAGGAAATTATTTAATCCATAAAAATCAGTGATGAAATATATCAATTGGTCTATCATTTAAAGATCATTCTGTGCAGAGCAGCTTAACATGATATTACGAATTAAACAAAAACACTAAATCTAATCCTTACTATTCACTAAAAGCTGCCTGAAGGCACACAGGGAATTTGCAAAATTAGGAAAATTCCCCCCTGTCAAGTAAGACAATTCATGTCATGTTATTCTTCATAATATGAACTTTTTTAATTTTAATATCTTTGAAAGCGAGGAAAAAATATTTCTAGTTGCTTAGGGGTAGGTAGGGGTAGGGGTACAGGATATTTAATATGAATACCTTGTGGCTAATGAAGGTACTTTTCTTCCCTTTTTCAGAGCCCACCTCCAACAATCCTATTCAACAATGTCAGCTTTCAAACACAACTGCCCTCTGTCTCTGAAGCCTCAGCCCTCGCTGTCAGTTGACATTTTCCTGCCTTTTTGCATTTTCATTCATTCATTGTCTTCCTCTCCTCCCTGCATGGTTTATTTCCTCAGGAGAAATGACAGTACAATATAATCTATGCCTAAGATGTATTAGAAATTCACCAAATGTTTAGGCTTATTGAAGATGACAAGGATTCTCAAGGAAAATCCATATCCTTTTTTGTAGATTATCATGAGAAATCAGAACAATGATTTATCAAACAGAAATTGACTCAACCTGCTGAAGGATAGATTTCATTCTGTATGTTGCTTATTTTAAAGTTATTTTTAGTTTGAGAACATTCTGGAAGTGAGTAAACAAAGTCCAAGTTTCATGTAAAAGAATAATATTATGATATTACAACCAGGAGAAGATCTGCTTTTGTACATGTCCACGGGTTTTCTATGTCCAGTGTTTGTAGGGCACCGTGGAGTGGATTTTGACTCATAGCAACCTCATGTAACAGGGTACAACTGCCCCATAGGGTTTTCTTGGCTGTAATCTTTAAGGAAGAAGCTTATCAGGTCTTTCTTGCTTAGAGCTACTGGGTGAGTTCAAAAAAGCCAACCTTCCTGTTAGCAGATGCGAGGTTAACCATTGTGCCACCAGGGCTTCTGGTCCCGTCCTTAAACCCAACCCATTGCCCTCAGGTAGATTCTAACTCGCAGTCACCCTACTGGACAGAGAAGAACTTTCTCATAGGATTTCCGAAGTTGTAAATCTTTACGGAAGCAGATTGCCTCATCTTTTTCCCTATGGAGTAGCTGATGGGTTTGAACTGCCCACCTTTCTGTTAGTGGCCAAGCACTTTAACCACTGTGCCAGCAGGGCCCCTTTGGTCCAGTCCTTAGCAGATCCAGTTACAAATCCACTTTACCACTGGTGCTAGAAGCCATAGTGAACCAGAAGGATGCTACGCATTTCACACACAAAGACATTATAAAACCTTCAACCAGGGTCAGATTAACCAGTATGCACTGGTTTACAGTAAATGAGGTAGGCATGGACTTAAACTTTGCTTATTGGGGATCCATCCCTGCCTTCAACCCTAGGTAGGCATTTGCTTAGTGACATGCTAATGAAGTGAACCTCCCTTCATGACAATTATGGAGCTACTTTTGATAGAACAATCCTATACATACGATAAACTGCCCCTAACTGTTTTCAAAATGCATTTAGAAAGCCTTGTCTCTTGTTTTCTCAGTTATTTTTGTCTTGCCAAAGTTGAACATTTAGAAAAGCAAAAGCAAAAAAAAAAAAAAAAACTTTTTTTTTGCAGGGGATTTTAGCACAAACAGGTTTTCTCTTCTTTTTCAAATAATATATATAGAATATAGCACGTCAGACTTGAGACATATCTTCAGTGGGAGATCATGAAACAGAACAGTTGTACGATGACACTGTGGGATGGATAATGCTTCCCATGTTTATCATATGGTCACCAGGCTATTTTCTGATGCAGGTTTAACTTTTCTTATGTGAGCACATTTTCCTCGTAAATGTCTTAATAGTAAACCTTCAGAATATTTTCAGGGCATGAATTGCCCCTCTGAGAATAATGGGATAGATTTTTGCTACTCAGAGCGTAGCCAGAACAGCAGCATCTCCATCAGCTGGAAGCCGATGGAATTTCTGATTCCACCCCAGACTTGAAGATAATAGTCTGCATTTTTAACAAGACCCTCAGAAGGTACACATTGCACATTGGGAAATGCAGCCGTATATGATTTGATACCTCAATTTTACCACCCTCCTTGCCTCCAGGAAGCTGCTGTTAATAGACATCTCCAAAATCTGGGTGAGTTTATGGTGAAGAAAGCGAATGGGGGCAGGGGGTGCAGGCACTGGGCAGCCCTGGACTTAGAGGGCCCTCACACATGATCAGAAATAGAACTCAGCAGTCGCTGGCCGCTGCCTGCTCAGATGACCGGACAGTGCGTCGTTCACTTTCAGATAGAGAATGGTTTCTTAAATATGTTTGTTCCTGCACTCTGATCTCTGTGCAGAGAATAACCATATTTCTCTTAAAACTTATGATCAGTGTGAAATAGCTTTTATAGTGAGTTACATCAGAAGTATGGCTCCTGAGGGATACAGCCATTCTTAGCTTAAGTGAGGTGCAACTCTCTGAAACACTAGCCTCCAAGTTGCTCAGTATTAAGACATAAGAGTCTTATGAATTGAACATTCCCTTAGGATGCTCTATTTCCAAAGAATTTCTCAAGATCAACAGTTAATATTGTTTCCACAACAAGCATGAAACGATTAGTCATCAGTGCTACCAAATAGCTTCTGAAACAAGATCAACAACAATAAAAATTGAATTCAGATCTGAGCATTCTTTGAGTTAGAATTATTGTATGTTGGATAGAAATAGTCCCATGAACTGTCCAGTATGCTGCAGCAATGCAACAGAAATATTTTCAGAGACACAGGGGTCACCAAGGTGATGGTAGCCACTTGGTGGGTCTCAGCTACAGCTGGTGACTCACTGAGCCCTCTGTTGGTTAACTCTGATCGCCAACCTAAGAGACTGGCAACACACTCACGTCTTATAAGTTCTTCAAAAAACAGGGACTACCAGACAGTTCTGCATTTTGCTAGTAACCGAAAGGTTAGAAGATCAAATCCACCCAGCACTTCCACGGAAGAAAAGCCTGGTAATCTACTTCTGTAAGATTGTAGCCACTGAGAACCCTATGGAGCAGTTCAACTCTGACACGTATAGGGTCGCCATGAGTCAGAATAGACTGGCTTGTTTTATTTTTGGTTTACCAGATGGTTCTACCCTGAACTCCCAACTTTTCCTTCCTTTTGTTCCATTATAAGGAGCCCTAGTGGTGCAATGGTTAAACACTTAGCTGCTAACTGAAAGGTTGGTGATTCTATTCCACCAAGCCGCTTCATGGGAGGAAAGACATGGTGACCTGCTCCCGTGAAGATTACAGACTAGGAAACCCTATAGGGCCTTTTTACTCTGTCACATGGGGTCACTGAGTCAGAATCAACAACAACAGTTCCATCATGTCCTGTGACTTTTTGCTTTTGTAGGATGTAGGCATGTCCTCTGGTAAGAACAAACAATTGCCCCCAAGTTGAATGACAACTTGAAAATGAAACATTTTATAAAGTCAAAATGGTTATATGTCTAGTTTCTTAAATGTAGCTTCAAGTTAGCTCCAACATTTCTGGATTTAAAGCATGATTGAACAATTAAAAATGTAACATAACTTTATAATTTATTCCTGTAGGGGAACATTTGAGAGGGAAACACACATTTATCTATCACCTCATAAAACATTTCTGAAAGTACAAAAACAATCAGTTTTTTTTTTTTAAATCATGCATGTTCCTAATGTGAGATTAGTCTATGATTAGAAATATATGGTCTGTGTGTATTACATGTACTCAAAATATTCTCAATACAAAGGCCTTGGAAGAATACACAGAGTTTATTCCATATAGAAAGGTATACAATTACATTACAAGAAGAGTAGTAAATCAATAAAAATTTAGGAAATGCCTTCATCACTATTAATGACTTTCTACTGCCTCTGGACTAATACAATGATTTAGTAACAGCTTGCAAAAGAAAGTTTCAGCTAGCAGTAACTCTCATATTCTGAAGTAAGAGTTGACTTATGGAGTCTTTGTTTATAAAGAATTTTGTTTAATAGGATTGAAATGGCTGACATCAGACTCTGACCCAATTTGGTGCAGCCATAGAGCCATTTCCTACCATTAAACAGAAGAAATTAAATACTGGGATGTATACAAGTTAATGACACATAGTTGAAAAGATAAATCCATGGCAGACCATATTTATGGCATATTGTTGTTCTTTGGTGCCTTGGAGTCGGTTCCAGCTCATTGGAACTTTATGTATAACAGAACAAAACTTTGCCGGGTCCAGTACTATTCACACAATCGTTGCTATGTTTGAGCCCATTGTTGCAGCCACTGTGTCAGTCCAATTCGTGGCATACCTAGAATGAAATCATAAGTGTAACATACTAGTTAGTTTCGAAAAGCAAAAAAGGGCTGCATTAGGTGCTGAAGATGGATTCTAGACAAAGAAAACAAATTTAAGCTCTATTGGAGATAAATATCTTGTAGGAATTAAAGGAAGAGGATTTGAATTATCCTGGCGTTCCGCTCCCCGCCACACACACCCACCCCCCCCCACACTTTTTTTTAAACATTAGAACACCTTTCTCTTCAGCTCCAGGTGAGCATCTGTCTCCTCTACAGGATGCTCATGTATGTTAAACTGTATGTTGTAACCTAGATAAAGGGCACAGTGCAATATCTGACACATAACAGGTGTTCAATAAATGGCTGACATTGTTATTATTGTCTATGGGGATGCCTCCATAACTAAGAGACCAGAGCCAACTATTAATGTCCTAGAAAAAAAATAGCAACAGTAACTAGTAGTATGGTCATGGAACAGAAAAATGTAACTACTACATAACTGAAAAATATTCTTATTTTTAAATTTTAATTATATTCTGAAAAGTCTTCTGAGCGTGGTTAGGGGTGAAAATGACATCACACGACCTAAACGTCTCCTTATAGGTAGAACAATCAATCGATCAGTGAGTAAAGAATGTTCAGTTTCTCTGTCAATCTGCTATCTTTCACAATTACTAGCTTCCTTCTAAAAGGAATCAACAAACCTAAATATAAACCTACCTAACCTGGTTTTTTTCCATTATATAATAACACATTGCTCTCATTCCGTAACTTAACTCACTATATAGATTAGAGGTTTTTGTTTTATACATAATCTAAACATTATCATTGCCACATAGAAAGCATTTTTTTTTGCAAAGGTTATAATAATATGGCTCATGTATGTTTGTATTTTGATTAGTCAAAGGAAATGTTTATAGCACATCATTTAAGACAGCTGCATAACAGGGGTGTTATTTAAACATTTATAGATGTGTGAGAGGTATTGCTACTTAATTAGTATCTCCAAATTGGCCTAATTATCAGTCCATGCCTCACATGTCTTTTGGAGATCTAGTGGCCTCTGCAATTATTTATGCCTGTACACAAATCAGCACTCTATGATGGAATGATAGAATCATGCTTATTTTGACAATAAGCTATTGTCAAATTAATGCAATATTGGAAGAACGTAACTATCTGAAAGTAAAAATTAACTATTTCTAGTGTGTAACCTCCTAAAAATGATAGCAACACATTGAAACCTATGGTGGCTTAGAAAAAGCTTCCTGGCAAGTCCATCACATATGACCAGCATATTACAAAAGTGTTGCAATGAAGTCCTTCATTTTTGGTGAATATCTTTCAGGAAGATGGTAGATTTGGGAGCTATTTCATATTTTGTACTACCACTTCGCATGCTGTGTTAAGTAGAAAACATCTTGCTCAGAGGTTCTTTAAATCGCATGCTTGTAACCATTCCACATATTCTGTTTCACTAACAATGTACCGTTCTGTTTCCACTTTGCCGTGTCCTTCCATGTATCCATCATGGCTGATTTGAAGTGAACTTCATCTTAAGCACTTAGAGATGAGACCCTGGCAGGTCTAAATAGGGAGAGTAACCCAGACAGCACCCACCAGAAACAAGGTCATCAAAACCCCCTGCCTGAAAAGACTCACGTTTATAGGGTGGACCCGGATCACCAGCAGATTGTCAAAGGAAAGAGGCTTAAGTGTGAAACCTGAAGGAAGAAGTAATACACACACTCTGTTTTCATGAGCTTACCATACTTACGGTTAATGTTTTAGTACTCTATCAGAAAAGTCATAGCATGCAAGTAAAGGACTAAGTATTTTTTTCGCTAAGTTTTTGAAAGTCAGGTTATCAACAGAGGTCATTACCAAACGCCGTCTTTGTCTCGTTTAGAGCTGGCGTGGACTACACCCCCGTGATGTGTACAAGGATTGTATCGACAAGCATAACCGATGATAGGATACATCATCTTGTCAGGGTTGTGTGAGTCCAGTGAAAATCGGCAAAATCGCGAGCGTCCCTCCACTCTGTGGAGGCCGGACTGATGAAGGATACCGGAAAGAACCTCCGTCGTTGTTGTTCTTGTTGTATTTTTTGCAGAGCCAAGGCTGCTCGGCCGGGGGGGTGCGGTGGGGGGCAGAGAAGCCTATCAGAAAACCTCATTCTTGTCCCTGGGTCTCTCCTGCCAAGCCAACTCGCCAAGCCTGCGGCAGGGAGGCAACGGCCCCAGTAGATGGCGCCCCATGCCCGTGCTGGCGCGTCTCCGCGCTTCCAGCGCGTCTCCCCAGGTCGCTCCAGAGCTCAGAGCTTGCGTTTTAATCAATAAGCGGGAGCGACAGCGCGGTCCCCAAGCCCCGAGGTTCACGGGAGCAGACGCCTAACCCAGGCGGGGTGCGCCGTCGCAAGCCCTGCCAAAGCATACCATTTCCCAAACCCGAGGTTCCGGAACCGCCGCCTTGAAGCCGCTAAAACCCCGTTACAGCCCTCTGCCACTTTTTTTTTTTTTAAAGAAAACCGTTTTTTGTTTCGCTTTTTTTTCTAACTATGAAAGTGGTCACGCTATTCAGGGTTAAGACTTGGAGGGAATTTGGAAAAGAAAAGAGAGAATCGAAAAGAAGAGACACGACCGGTGCTTTTGAGGGGGCCTGACTTTAAAGAGCCGTCTGGGAGGCTTACGCTCTGGGTGTTTGGGTGAGAGCTGGATCTGGTGCTGCAGGGGCGCCGGGGAAGCCGGAGGGAGCCGGGACCCGGCGGCGCGCGGGACTGGCGGCAGGCGGTCTCCGGCTTGCTGCCGGGCGCGGGGCGCGAGGCGGGGCACTTTGTGTGCGGGTGCGGGCTGGGTGCCGGGAGCGGTGTGTGCCTGCTAGAGGACCGGGTGCAGAGCCCGGTGCGGGCCGTGCGGCGCCCAGCGGAGCGGGTCGGATGTGGGGAAAGGACGTCCTGGTGCAGAGCGTGGGCAAGGCACCTTGGGTGGAGGTGCTGGCCGGGTGCGACGAGTGGTGTGTGTCCGGTAGAGGACCAGGTGCGGGCCAGGTGCGGATCGCTGGGCAGGTCGTGTGGGGGTTGTGGGGCGGGTCCATTCGGGCCGTGGGGCAAGGCAAATTGGGTGCAGGTGCGGGACTGCTAAAGGACTGGGTGCGGAGAGTGTAGACCCGGGGTCCCGACGCCCTGCGCGTGCGGATGCGGACCCGGTGCGGAGCGCGGGTCCTGTGTGGGCGCGGTTTGTACTCCGTAGAGGACCCGGCCTGGTGTGAGACAGGGGTCGAGTGCAGGGCTAGGGCGCGCAGCTGCCCGGCGCCGGCAGGGAGCTGGAGAGGCGGGGCGGGGCCGTGCGGTAGTGGCCTCGCGGGGAGACGGATCTAACGCGACGTCCCCGTCAGTCAGCATCGCTCGTCCCTTTTCCTGCGCAGAACAACTTGGCGAAAATCTGGGCGCCCAGCATGGACGTGCCAGGTAGAGACCCCGACTTGCGCTCTGGGGTCCGCGCCCTGATGGTACTTGCGTGAGTGTTTGAATGAGGGCTGTCGCGGGTCTGCGTGCTATGTGCTGGAGAGGTGGGAACGGCCTCATTTCGTGCGAGGCGAAGGGGAGAGGGCAGTCATGAAAGCCAACTTCTCTCAAAAACAGAGTCGTGCGAGGGTGGGCGGGAGGGAGGCGACGGCGGCGTCGCTGGGCAGTCCTCAGCCTGACCTGAGACGGCTCGCTCCACGGTCTCCTGCGGCTACCGCGGGAGGAGAGGACACCCGGGAAAGTGCACACGGGCGCGGGACTGACGCGGCTGTGTCCCATCAGGAGGAGTTAGCCAGGGTCTAGAGAGCAAGCCAGACAGAAGCCAATCCTGGAACCCCGTCGTGGGAACCCTCCGGTCCTGAGCCAGAGGAGTCGAGGGGCGTCTCCGGAGGCTCTCTGGTGGCTGCGGGTGCGGGGAAGTGGGTGCTCGGTTCCAGTGCTTTTCCCTCGACCTCTTTTTCTTGCTTCTTCTTCTTTTTCTTTACTGTTTTCACTTTACTGTTTCCAGGGGGTTGTTCTTTGGGCGGAAAACGAATAAAATCTTTCCCAAATTGGGCCAGGACATCTCCTGGGTGGGGATAGGGGTGAACTAGAGGAAGGGAAGGAGACGGGTCCTTGGCGCAGCTTTCAGGATCAGTCGCAGACAGGCAGGTGAGGGAGCCTGGGTAAATTGTTTTTTGGGCCTTGTCTCCAGGCTCTGTCCGCCTGGAGCTGGGTGAGTGGGAGTGGTGGGGACGTCGTCTTTGGAGCCACCGACCCTGTCCCCGCGATGAGGACCTGTACAACTAGGGTCTCTTGACTCCTGCACACAGGCGCGCGCCCAGGAGCCGTCGGCATGCACCGCCCAGCGCGCCGGACTCCCCGGACCTGTGGTGCCAAATCCGGCCGGGGATTTGGTGTTGTCTGTGCTGGGGATCCTGTGTTGGCGAGCGCCCCTCCCCGCCAAACCCCGCAGCCCTGACTAAGGTATAGGTTCTTTGCTCTGACAGGTCCGCGGGCGGCTTCCTGCTGAGGACGACCCTGGCCTTGACCATCAGCGCGGCGGACCGTGACCAGAGGAGGTGTCCCCCAGCCGCGCTCGCCTCCGCGCGCCCCCCGCGCGCGTCCGCCGCCCAGATGCCGGCGCTGGGCAGGTGCCGCCGCGCGCCGCTGAGTATGGCCGTGCGCCGGGGGGCGCTGCGCGCGCCGGCCGCCGGGGTCCCGGGCCTGGGGGCGGCGCTGGCCCTGCTGCTGCTGCTACTGCCGGCCGGCTGCCCGGTGCGCGCTCAGAACGACACGGAGCCCATCGTCCTAGAGGGCAAGTGCCTGGTGGTGTGCGACTCGAGCCCGTCAGCCGATGGCGCCGTCACCTCCTCGCTGGGCATCTCCGTGCGCTCGGGCAGCGCCAAGGTGGCCTTCTCTGCCACGCGCAGCACTAACCACGAGCCATCTGAGATGAGCAACCGCACCATGACCATCTATTTCGATCAGGTCAGCCGCCTTCCGCTCTGCTCTGGGGATCGCTTGCGCCCCTCCTCTGCCCTGCCTGGCCCTTCTTCCCTTCCACGTTCATACCTCTTTTCCTAGGATACCCTCTTTCCCATCTCTAGTCTTCACCGTGTTGCTGGGCCATTGTTAAATTCTTGGCTCAGTTGGCACTTGGCTGGCCTAGAGTCCAGCAGAGCTGCCTGAGTGACTGGAAGGATGTTTCACAACAGGAAATGTTGCACTTTTTACTTTTTGCTATTGGGGGAATAAAAATCAGCTGCTGTTATTTATGCCGGATGGCAGTCAGTTATCCAGGTGGAGAACATGAAGACTGAAGGCATTTAAACCCCCTTCCACCTCCCCCCATGCTCAGGAAGGCGTTTTTCCAAAAGCCTCAGCCGACACTAGGAACTGTGTACCTGCTCTTCACTCTCAGGGATGGCCTGGGGAGGGCCTGTTCAAGAAGAATGAGTGGAGAACGGGAGGGGAGGTGGCACACCAGGGATGGAGTCGGTCCTGTGTCCGGATATACATGCAAAATCAAATGCCAGTCTTAAGCCACATCCCTTCTCCTCACATGGTTCAAAGCAGAAGGGCTAGAAAGAGGACCAGGCTTTTGTACCCCCATCCCTGGGTCAGAGGCAGTGACTTCCTGTCATGCCCCCCCCCCCATTTTTCAGCAACAAATTGAAAACGTCACAATGGTTTGCAAACTTTAGCTCATCAGCCCCTTTCTTTTGCTTAAGTCCCCTTCCATAAAATGGAGTTTTCTGGAGTCACTGACAGCATATGAGTGTTTATTGCACATACTTGTTTGACTTCCCAAATGCCTTTTGGGCCAGTGTTTTCATTTCTTCTAATCCTTGTTAAAGATCATGTATTCGAGTTTCCTCTTTCTTTCTTTATTTGTCTCTTTGATGAAATCTGTTTTTATTTGCAAGAAGTGAAAGTATTTAACTGTGTCCAGATTAAGGAGACAATGATGAGATATGCATTTGGGAACTGTCTGTTAATAAGCTCTTTATGTGTCTCTTAAATTATTATTATTAATATTCATCTATCAGTGCCTTAGAGATAGGTTTCCCAGCATTTACACAGGCATCACTGTGTCAGAACAGCCGTGTGATTTTGGGCAGGGGAAGAAGTAGGACTCTAGTGTTACAGCTGAGCCGACTGTGACAGGGGAGGTGACATGGTGGTTCCCCGGTACCCCAGGTATGTACTAATTGAGATCAGCCTATCTGAGCCTGGCTGGATTTTCTCTGTCCACAGCAGCGCCCTGAATTTGCCAGTTTCCTGCATTTCAAGTTGAGCAGCTGAGGTGAAGAGAGGGGGCAGCTCTAAATGCAGGGTGTAAAGGGAGAAGCCTTTTTTCTCCTCTGAAGCCTTGGGAGGCTGGCAGAGAGAAGAGCCTTCCTGGAACTATGAAGCAAAGCGGCATCCTGAAGGGCTTTGTTACGAACAATAGAGCCGAGTGTCTGTGCAAGTCTGCAGGTGAAAGAGAGTGAAGTGGTCTCAGGCTGGGCTGAAGAAGTCCGTGTTCTCCAAGAATAACTGTTATGGGCCGCCGTTTGCATTGCTTTGGGGAAACACATTACGCATCTATCTATAATAAGTGTGCAAGAAAAACCAGCAAAAGGTATTCAGCTGAAGTTTATTTTCTGATCGGATGACAGCGTCTCTTGGCTAGGGTTCTGATGATGTTGCTGGTGGTCTTAGAAGCCGAGGACACCAGGCGGGCCACTTTAGGATTTTAATCAGATTGTGCGTTTGTGTGTAAGTAGGAATGGGGGCATAATTCAAAGTGACCAGTCTCTGTCCTGAACATCTGAAGGGAAGTGCATAATAATGGGGGCCCTCCACCCTTCAGGTTCTGCTTTTGGCATTGTAGCACCCTCTCCCTTTTATTCAAGGAAGACCATCTATCTGCTGGATCACATGATCATGTATCTGGTGGCTCATTTTGTCATGGTTCTTGCATATTATAGAATTCCCTGAGTTCAAGCTGAGGGTGTCCAAGCTCCGGATTTGATTCACCCTTTACTTGGTCAAGCTTGTTTGCATGCTTTGTAGCTCAGCCAGGGAAACAAGCCCATTTTTCAGAGGAAAGTGAGGCAAAGCAGGGCAGCTAGTATTTCATGACCCTGGTCTCTCATTGAGCACCTACTGTGTGCTGCCAGAGCATGTGCCAGACACTGGGAAACAATGGAAGTAAAAGCCAGATGCAGTCCGTTCCCACCTAAAGCATCCAATGTTAGTAGATCTTGCATAACTTACCTCATTCCCTTGGCTTCTGACTCCATCACCCTCTCTGTCCTCATTCAGTATAAAGCTATTTTCGTCAACAGAGCTTCATGTCGAAGTCCCCACAATCCCGCAAACCTCTGCAACAGACTCAGTTGACTCTTGGTTTACTGTCTCCAATTCCTTCCTCTCTGCTCCTCCCCACAACATACAACATGCTCATCCACATTCCTCCTGTGGAATATTGCAACCCAGCCTCTCTTCCACCCTGGGGGAGCCTTGAAATGCTAAATGCTGTTGCCTGCTTTTCTGTGGCTAATAAAGGAAACCGGTGTTGGTGGCTTTTCGAGAATGATTAAAACACGCTGAGGAGGGACTTCCAATGTTCTTGCTTTATTCCCTCTTTCTTTTTGCAGGTCTTAGTAAATATTGGCAACCATTTCGATCTTGCCTCCAGCATATTTGTAGCACCGAGAAAAGGGATCTATAGTTTCAGCTTCCACGTGGTCAAAGTATATAATAGACAGACCATCCAGGTGGGTAGCTCTGACACAGTCTGGGGCCTTGAAGGTTTGGGTTAGTACATCTCCATCGCTCAAGGCCCTTCCCATACTCTGTAAGGTTGAATAAAAGAGGGAGACTGGGCTCCCTCCTGACTAGGAGGGTTGTGGCCCTGAGTCAGGTGGGGATCCTCCGTGTCAGGCCCTTGTGTGTCCGTGGGGAGGTTGGGAGAGAAGAGAGTGAGATGTGGAAGCGAGATCTTTCTTGATCTGCTGAGTTTTGACTTCTATGTTTCAGGTCAGTTTAATGCAGAATGGCTACCCAGTGATCTCCGCATTTGCAGGAGACCAGGACGTCACCCGGGAAGCAGCCAGCAATGGCGTCCTGCTGCTCATGGAAAGGGAAGACAAAGTGCATCTCAAACTGGAGAGGGGCAACCTCATGGGAGGGTGGAAATATTCCACCTTCTCCGGCTTCTTGGTCTTTCCTTTATAAGCAGAGTCCCCTGGATGATAGGGAGCTGCCGTCTGGACCCAGGAATCCACCCTTCCTTCGTAATACCCGGAACTCACCAGAAGATGAGACTTGTTTCCAATCTCCCACCTGACTGCCGCAGTGGAAGAATGATTTCCTTCTAAGTCTCCAGTATTTTCTTTGAATATTGACAATTCCTCGGGAACTTGGCCTCTAATTAGTTTTAGACGACAAGGTCTTAAGGAGAAATGAAATTATCGATTGGAGCAATTTGTACGTGTGATTGTAAAGTCAATATCGGATTTTATTGTTGGGACCATGGACCTTTCTTCTTTGGTTTGTAAATTGTATTGTCGTCCCTGAGTAAAGAGTCTGCTGGCCCCAGGATGGATCACAGGTCGCAGCCGGGGCTTGAAGCAGGAACCTGGCAAATGACCACCCGCCCGACAGCCCTTTAAATGTGTTCTCTGTATGTCTGTACAGCCTTAAGAAAAAGAATGGCTTCACTTTCATTCTGTATTTTCTTTCCCCCTGGGTGGACGGGAGGACTTGGGAGGGGGCTGGGGATATCACGAACCTGTCAAGAAGTGCTTTACCCAGAGACGCAATTTTGCACGATTGGGCTGCGACTTTTGTTTTGTATTGTTTGTGTTTTTTTCTCGAAAAGCTTTACTTCCACATTCAGTTCTCTCCCTACTCCCTCTGACTCTAAAACTCTTTGTGCTGGGAGTGGGGAAAGATGTATGTTAAATTCATGGATCACTCCAAACAAAACAAAACAAAACATACCCATATATTTTGTTTTGGATGAGACCAAGCAAAAAAACAAAAAGTACCTATATGTCAGAGTGAAAATAACACATGGACAGTTCTGTCAATTCTTTGAAAGTGATTCCCTCAGATGCACTTTTTTAGAATTAGCGCCCTGGATATTTTTTATTTCCAGAGTATGTTAAGAACTTGACCTTCCGGAGTGGGCTTGAGTCACATCAAATCAGAGTGGAAGCTGTAATGACCACGGCCCCTAAACATGGTGATTCACTGGTGAATCGTGGAGTGGGCTCCTGTCTCTTCAGCAGATTGTTTTAGTTTATGTGGATCCACCTCTGAGGAAGCAGACATGGACAGGCGCCCCAAGGATGGCAGAGCCAGCTGCTCTTTCTCGGTAGCCCTCTGCTCTGTTGAGGAAAGGGGTATGTTGACGCTCCCTGTGAGAACCTGGCCGGGAGCCCCCTGGAAGTCACAGTGCTTAAAGGTATTGACCGAGGCACCTGGGAGCCGTTTTACAAATTTCTCTCGTTTTGGCAACCTTGTACGACAATCTTGCTAAGACACAGCCGAGAGTGGATGGGTGCAGGATTCCTATGCCCAGGAACTGTCACCAACCCCAAAGCTATCAAAGATGAGACCTCAAACCGGATGTTAATTTGTCCTTTGTGTAACAATGTAACCAAAATATCAACGATAAAAAGTCATCATTTAAGATTCAAAATAAATGGGTTTGATGTCTGGCTTGCTCTCCTCCCTCCACATGGTCTCCTGATTCTCAAAATATCTGTAAGTAATGGCCAAGTATTGAGAACTTCGGGAAAAGTAAATCCTTGCTGTTCCTCTTTAAACAACATTACAGGCTTGAACACACCCAGCCACGTACACTCCTATATGCAGATCTACCTGTGACTCTCGGTTGGTATAGGACATTTAGGGATATATATGTATATGTGTATATACATATATACACACACGTACGTGTGTGTGTGTATTTCCCATGGAGTTTTTAGGGGGTAGATTAAATGGAAGAGACAGCATTAATAAGGGTTTGTGGCTAGGCAATCTTCTTTTTCTCATGTGATCCTTGGCTTGGTACAATTTCCAATCCAGTATTTCAATCAAAGAACACTAATATAAAAGGAGCAGCCATTTGGAGAAGATCACAGGTGTTTAAAAAATGTGAGAGAGGTGAGGGCCAGGCATTGAGTTCTATTTTCCAATAAGAAACGCAGTGTATAGCTTGACTCAGGATCAAAATCTTACCGTCCTTAGCTGAGGAGCATAATAAGATGCAGAATTTCGTTTGAATTACAAGGTCTGTTACATTTTGTGAGGTGGGATGTGGTGGTGGTGGTGGTGGGGCGGGGGGATCGAGAAACATCAACCAAAAAATGTTGGGGGTATTTTGAAGATAATACTTTCAAATAAGAGAATTGCTTATTAATATTGGCAGCATAAACAGAAGGAGGCTAGCTAATAGATCTTCCCTCTGTGTTTTATTGCTCTTTGTTATTCAGTAGTCCTCTTTCTGTCTTCTTAACCCTTAGGTCCCATTTAAAACAAAGCAAACCTCATTAGAGGGCAATATAGTGCTTTGGAGATTGAAAAATATATGAGTACTTGTTATTTTTATTGCTTAATGATATATAATACACACAATTGTTTGTATTTACAACTTTATTATTATATTGCCTAATAAAAGATAAGTTATTAAATTGACCAATCTAAAAATAAGTACATTTTAGGGGTCTATTTTATATTATGAAAAAAGCAGCTTCATTGTGATTCCTTCAGTCCTATCTTTTTTTTTTTTTGTAATGGATGCCAAAACCCTGTTAGGAAGAAGCCATGAAGATGGTGTCTCTGAAGTTGTTTATCAGCCAGTGCAGTGCCAGCCAAGATTCTCTTTGGCTAAGAGCCCTGATCTTTGAGGGAGACGACCCTCTGTGCACAGTCTACACAATATATAGGTCAGATCAAAATACCAAAATGTATTTTCCTCTTAAAAACAAACAACAAAAAAAAAACACTTCTAATATCGGAAGCTGGAGATTCAGCAGTTCTCTCTCTGAGTCTCGGTTTTCTCACCTGAGAAATGGGAGCATAGCCCCTGCCCTGTCTGCCCACCTCACAGGGTTGTTGTGAGGGCCAGTGGGAAGTGCTCTGAGGACTGTAAAGCACTCTAATAATATGGGGCATCGTTATGGAGAGGTGTTTCTGGAGAAACAGATTTTTCAATGTGCAATTCATGAGAACTATTTAATAGGAACATCTGAGAGGAGGGTGATTTTTTATGAAATAATTCTCGTATTTCTGAATAGCCTATTAAAACGGCAACCACTATACTGAAGTTTTCTTTAATTTGATTTTTAGGAATGATTCTAATATGAGCATATCAACTTCTATAAATTTTAACATTAACTCAATTATGATATTTGACTACCCTATGTGGTTTAAATTAGTATTTCTGCTCCAGCAGGTAATATGAAAATTTTATAAAAATATACAACTAACATTTTCAGCATAAGAAAATAAAATGAAATAAAATAAAATGCCAAATATTTTGGCATTCTAATTTTTTTTAATAGTAAGCTGCTATAGTTGATACATGTTAATTCTACTAAACAGATATAAAAACTGTAAATGCTTTTAAAATAATACCATTTTTTTAACTTAAAATATATTCTAGTTATGAAACACCAACCTAATGATTCAACTGTTAGTCCTATGAAACTGTGCTTGCCATCTGTCATTCCTGGGCCTTTTTGCCTCCTAATATTTTTGATTTATGTATTCACATATAAATGAAATTATCTACATTTTTACAATTTGTACTTACTTTGGCTGTAAGAGTAAAGGTGGTAAAAAAAAAATATTAGCATGAAAACTTATGGTATCCTGTAGAAACTACATAGAGTTATTTGTTTAGAAAAACTTTTTCATCTTTAGCTAAATTTGGATACAGAAGCATCAGAGAGTTACAAAATACAAACCAAAAAAGAAAAAAAAAATCTTCTGCTGAATCTTTCATTTTGTTATATTTTCTTGATAGCTTCTGAAGGAAATAGCAATGATCACTTACCTAGTAACTCTTACATACATACTATTGTTTGCCTGTAAGATTGTTTGCCTGTAAGTATGTGAATATAGACGCCTGATTTTTTACCCTAATGATATAAAATAAAATAGATGGATGAGGCAGATTCTTCAGAAATGCGAGAATATGTGGACAGAGAATTTGATGTTTCCTTTTAACCAAGCAAAACAACAGCACAGGTTGCTTCCTGGTGCTTCAGATAAGAGCCAAGGGAGAAAAGAATATGATGTCGCTTTGTGTCCCCTTGAGTTCACAGTATATCATAAGTAAACTAATACTGTGATAAGATAATGTTGCTGTGAATAAAAGAGTTAATGTTCATTATTCGACGTGTCTACCGCATAGGAAGTACGTAATAATCTAGTACGTAGATGTGTGTGAATGAAAGGCAAAATTTTTACGTTATATTTAAGATGGTGTAAGTTGATGGTAGCAGTCATAGAGGCAGTTTGCACTAAAGGATCCTAAAGGGTTTACTGTGTATGCTGTCAAAACACTTTATAAGAAAAGTATAGAAAGATTAACCGTAGAATTACAATGAGGTTTTTTTTTTTTTTTCTTTCGCCTGATTTGTGTGAGGCTGTGCTGGTTATCTGGACTATTTCTAAAGCTGGTACTTGCTATTAAAATGGGATATTACACAAATATATTTAAATTTTAGCTCAAAGTCTATAACTTCTCATGAGACTCTTAAAATTAGTTTTCTTGGCCTCTATGGAGAAAGCACCCAAATATGATGAAGTTGTAATACAATTTCCATTTTGGTGTTATAATTTTACTTTTTTTATTCTCTGCATCTTTTTTTTTTACCCCCTATGATACACTGTGAAGAAGTTGGCTGATGACAACATTCATTAGTCAATTTTGCTTGTATGATTTTTCTAGCTATTTGAAACATAGTATTCGCCTAAAAGTATATTTGCTGCCTTTGCAGAAGGAAGGCTTCAACTCATTCACAGTTAGACTTTTTAAACTTCCGTATATTACGTAGCTATGACGTGATTGAATAGATCCAATCTCTCCCTTTCCCTCAAAAAAGGAAAAATAATCATGCCAAAACTCGTTTAAAGTAGATCCAATCATTATAAACTCAAAAAAAAAAAAGCATATCCAGGAGTCTTATAATGTTATGCCAAAACATGAACCCTGAGTAAATGAGCTTTTCTTCCATTCCTAACCCAGTAGGGTGACTTGAAATTTTAAGGGCAAAAGCCACATGGTTTTACCTCCTACAGATAATAGGAGCTCTGTTTTAGCTTCTTAAGTGGGTTTGGCTGTAGATTTCCATCAGCAGAATCACTTAAGTGTCTATAGGGTCATAAATCATCATCTTCATCAGCTCGCCCACATACACTCACTGTGTAGTGTAAATGAGCTCCCTGACAACTTAATTTGGAAAAGAAATCTTCATTCCCTCTTCTTAATGCCTCCAGCAGGACTCCCCAGAGTTAGAATGCTGCTTTGCACTTGAGCTATTCTAACAGAATGGAGGCTACTTATTAATGAGACACAACCAGTCTTGCTACCTGACGACCGATGCCTTAGCTTCTAAGATTGCTGTCTCACATTCTGGAAGATTGCAGTTTTCTCCTTTGGAATTCTTTTAAGGTAGGGAATGCTGGCCATGTATTTGCATATGGCATTCATCAGTTGTGTTGCCTAAGTTTGTTTGATCATCTTTTACTCCTTTTAAAATATTTATCGCCATCTACTATGATTTCAAAATCCACTAGGATATAGTGTGTCTTAACATTGCCCTGATTTTATATATATATATATATATATATAAATGAATATTTATTGTGATTCTGGGCACATAAATATTATGGAACTGACTTAAAAATAACATCATAGTAAAATGAATAATATATAAATTAACTGTGTAAAAGTTGGTAAATTCTCCTTATTACTAAGCCCCTTGTTTGCAATAATTCTACATGGATCTCAAAGATTCTGGCCATCTATTAAAAGTGTATTATTCTCTGAAACACTTATCTTTCAGTGGCTAATATCTTCTTTTACCATCGTATAACTATTAGATCATAAATAGTGTATCCCAGAGAGAAGTGTATCACTGAAAAGCAAATTTAGGACGTGGAAATGTGATACTGTCTTTTTTTCATATCCCAAGCACCGTGTCAGAATGTCATAGCAGAGTTTTTGTTCAGGAATTGTAAATTGTCAGTGGAAAGAGCGATTACATTACTCATAAAAAATGGTCTATTCTTTTGGGAACAGAGTGTAGATACTTCCTTTTCATTCCACAGCATTTATGGATTGCTGCCTAAGGGCCAGACAGTGTGCTTAGAGCTAACGATAGAAAAATAAAGACACACTCAGTGTGTACCAAGTGCTTACAGTTCTCGTTAGAGAGTGTTGAAAACTAGCCTGGAGGCTATCCAGTTAAATTCAGGCTGAGGGCCCCGGGCTGGGATGGGTGGGTGAGGAGCTTTGGAAGTTGGAATGCATATTTACTAATGCACATAGTAAAATGTAATTTCCATCTTTCACATATGAAGAGGAGAGTGTTATCCCACCATTGATACTGAATGCTGAATATCAGTTGACCCCCCAATTAAAAGTTCTTCCTGTTACCTTTCCTGCCATGCGAGCATTCATGAATATTTAGCTGAGTAAGGCTTATGAACCAACCGTGAAAGCATTAAAGTGGAATGAGGACAGACACGGGGAATTTCCATTGTTTAAACACATAGCCTTTTTTTCAATTCTGTTATTTCTGGTAAACTCAGCTGTGGTGGTGAGGTACTTGGGAAGACAGAAGGCACGTTAGGGTTAGTCAAGTCTGTAGAAACGGACACGCAATAGGATACAAATGAAACATGATGCACAGCCAAGTCTTTCTTAAACAGAACTGGATGGGGGACCCTCCCTAGTCCTTTGGGATTTATTTATTTATTTTTTTATTAGCTGAATGAATAAATATCTAACTTAAGAAAAAAATAAATGTGAGACCAAATGATTCGGGTAGCAAACACAAATTCTGTATGACTTCTTTGTACACACATATGTGTGCATGTGCACGTGTGTGTGTATGAGTGCATGGATTTGAGCATAAACACATATATGTAAATAAAGTTGCCATTCAGTCATTTCCAATTCATGGTGATCCAACTCATGGAGACCCCATGTGTTGCAGAGTAGAACTGCACCTCATAGGATTGTCAAGGCTGTGACCTTTGATGCACCTCTGGATGGGTTTTAACCACCAACCTTTTGGTTAGTAGTTGAGCACTTAACCATTTGCACCACCCAGAGACTCCATGAAAACACACACACACACAATCTATGTATACGTGTATACATATATATGCACACAAACATCTGTATATACATGCCTGTATGCATATTTACATTTATATCTGTCTCAAAACTTACCCAATATCCAAATCAATTTCATGTGTCTCTAGCCGTGCCACCATCAAACACTTGCCTTCATATCAGAGGGATCTGTGGGACGTAGGCACCTTTACTTGAGTACCTAGATTTACTTCTACTTTTTTTTCTGTTCTCAATCTTGTGGTCTCAGTTTCCTATTTTATTTCTTGCATTCAATCTTAGGAGTCTATTTCACCAGGAGCAAGAAATTGCATCTGGTCCGCTGACAGACAGAGATTGAGAACTGGTGAGAATAATTAGGCCATCTGGTGCGATAAATCTGTTAGAAAGATACGATCAGTGGATCATGGCCTAATCTGCTCTTCATCCATTGCATCCGAATTACCTTGGCATAAAAGAATGACAAGGGGCTGGATTTTTAAAGGAAATTGCCGCATCTCCCCAATCATTAGCAGGCAGAAGGCTTGCGTGCATCAGGCTGTGATAATTAGGGAAGACTTATTCTCCCTTAAGGCCTATTACTTTCCAAAGCTCAATTTTTCCTTTTATTTTTATGTCTCAAAATGTACTGCACCAAACAGTAAATGCCGTACAATTTTTAGTTATGATTTTTACCAATTCATTAGGAGAAATGATTTATCTAAGTAAACTTTTCTTTATATGTTCATGGAGAATTGAGCTGGACCTAAATTTATTTTGTTATATTTTCTTCCGGAGTTGCAGAAACATTTGTTTCAAGAAAAACTCCCCAATAGATGGTGCTGCTGCTGTGACTTACACTGTTGAGTAATTAGTATGCAAAAATGCTCCTGAGAGAGACCTCTGGGAATTCCCTTACATTGAGTTTTAGAAAGACAAAAATGTGGCTTTATTTTTGCTAAATGCAAATTGACATAATTGTATAATTTGAGAACTTTAGAAAGATTTCTTGATGTTTTGAGGTCAAGAAATTACCTCTTATCTCCAATGTTCATAACACAAATATCTTTGAAGCATAAGCGCACACAAAATTTTAAGTTACAAAACAATGAACTGACTGGCCTTCCAAGTTTTTTCCTCATAATGCTTCAAGAATCTATTAGTTAAAACTACAATATGAAGATAGATTAAAAATTAAAATAGAATCCTCTCTTCATATTTAAGAGAAAAGATTTTAAGATATAAGTAAATTGTCAGAATGCTGGTGATGATGATGGCAATAAACAGGGAGCATACCAAAGTCCCTGCGTGACACAAACAGTTAATGTGCTTGGCTGCTAACAGAAAGGTTGGTGGTTTGAGTCCACCCAGAGGAACCTCAGAAGAAAGGCCTGGCAATCTACTTCCAAAAAAAATCACAGCCATTGAAAACCCTGTGGAGCACAGTGCTGCTCTGAAACACGAGCTCGCCGTGAGTCAGAATGGACTGTGTAGCAACCGGTGGTAATACACACCAGGTACTACACCGAGAGCTTTATAATTATCATGCCATTTAATGGATGCTGTCATCATCCCCATTTTACAGATGGTAAGAGTACAGCTCAGAATGACCTGGTCAAGGTCAAGTAGCTAATAAACTGCAGAGTTAGGATTCTAGTCTCAGGCTGTCTAGTTCTGGAACCTCTTCTCTAAACCATTGTCTTAGACTGCAGCTCAGTTTGAGAAAGTGTGAAAATCATTTTGTCAAATAAGAAATCTATATGTTACGATTAATCAAAAGCTCTGGTATCACAGAGCCAATAAAACTCATTGTTTAAAATAGGGCAGTTTTCTTTACATACTGCAGACATGAAAACTGCTCTATCGTGATCATAAGAGAACTACTGCAACAGCTTATCCTAACTTCACCACAGCTCCTAGGTCAGAAACTCCCAAGTTTGGGCTCTTGCATTAGCAGGTTATCATTCCCATGCAGAAAATAATGGAAACATTTTTCCTTTATTTTCCTTGCCAGGCTTTTGGCAAAGATGAACACTGAATACTCAAGCATGTAAATACAAAACCAAAAAAAAAAAAAAACCAAACCCAGTGCCACCGAGCCAATTCCGACTCATAGCGACCCTATAGGACAGAGTAGAACTGCCCCATAGAGTTTCCAAGGAGCGCCTGGCAGATTCGAACTGCTGACCCTTTGGTTAGCAGCCATAGCACTTAACCACCACGCCACCAGGGTTTCCATGTAAATACAAATACCTCATTTTCCTCAAAATCATCAGTATTTTTAAATAAAGGCCACTTATTACTCTTTTTCTAGAATTTTAGAGTGACATCTAAGAAATCACGTGCCAGAAGCAAATAAACTATGCTTGCATTGAGCAACTTGTCTCTTTAAAACTATTCATGGAGCTTTAACCTGAACCTTTTGGCTGGAGAAGTACCTGTCTGAGCCCGGAGTCACTGAGTTCCTTAAGGGATTAGGTCCCTTGTCCTGAAAGCATAACTAACACGATTAAAACTAATTAAAATTCAAGACAGATCTTAGGGAAGGTTTTTAAGTGGTATTTCGTTGTATTAGATGCTCTGACTATATTCTTACATCAGAGGAAAAATAGATATTTCAAGTTAGATAATAGGAAGGCAAAATAAAATAACACAAAAGTCTCCAAATGTTTTTTATTTATTTTTTACCTAAGAAAAATTTGTCTATTTTGTTAGCACACATCCCATCATTTTTGCAGCCCCCTGCTAGCATAAATAGCTGTGGACACAGAAAACTGCTTGCATTTGTAGCCCTTGCATCTAAATTCACTATGGAGCCTTTTTAAGAGACTTGATCTTTGCGTGTAAACGAACAGTGTGTTCTAAGAGAAGTGAGCACTTATCTGTAAAGTTCTATTTGGCTGGGCTCCTGCCTTGACGCCATCTACCACCAACAGATGAAAATCCTCAAGAGCCTTCATTACTTAGTACAACTAGACTAAGAGAGATTAGCTACATGTGGAATAGTACATACAGAGATGTTTTCATTTTCAATTAAATAAGGTATTCAAATAAAATCCCAAACATACACAAAATAAATCTAGATTCTGATAATGGCAAGTCCCCACCCCCACCAAAAAAAAAAAAATCTTGTTAATGTTCTGTTGGCTGCCGGGGACAGATTTATTCACAGTAAGTACTATCCAGTTAAGCTTATTAGCCTGTAAGGTAATCAACCTACTTCATAAGGTGATTTCTTGATGAATATGTAGCTGCAGTTTATTGATAGTATTTTGGCATCATAGAACTTTATTCTGCCAGCCCTGGTGGTTATTCCTTTAGTTAGAAAGCCAGCTAAGAGACTCTGTAACAGGACGCTGGAGAATGCATCTCGTCAGGCCTGAGCCACAGAGGGTGAGCAGGCCGATCCTGCTACACCCAGGTCCTCTGGAAGGCTGGGATACATACCTTCTTGCTTATGACCTCTTTGGACTGGCTTTAACTCTGAGAATATACACACAGGACTTAAAATCATCCTTGTTTATTAGAACCAAGTGTATGAAGAAAAGTGTACCAGGGCACACTGATCTGATGGTGATGATGATATGGGGATGTAAATGTCACCATAAATAGGATATGTAGATAGTTTAAATATGTGATGGTTTAAAAGAATGCATAAATGGGATATATATACGTGTTTGTGTTCTTTAAACATCTATAATAAATCTATATAAACATATATATAAACACACATGTATGTTTGTGTATATATGTGTGTATCTATCATCTATGTACATGCTGTTGTTAGCTGCTGTGGAGCCAGGCCCTGATTCAGAGCGATCCCATGCCCAACAGAATGAACCATTGAACACTGCCTAGTCCTGCCCCATCCCAATGGTTGGTTGTACACAGAACCATTGTGATACATAGCGTTTTCATTAGCTAATTTTCAGAAGTAGGTTACCAGGCTTTTCTTCCTAGTCTGGAAGCTCTGCTGAAATCTGTTCTGCATCATAACAACATACAAGCCTCCATTGACAGGTGACAGGTGGTGGCTGTGCTTGAGGTGCATTGGCCAAGAGTCAAACCCAAGTCTCCTGCAGTGGAAGGCAAGGATCGCACCACTGGACCACCACTGCCTCATATCCACAAAGATTTAAAAACATAGGGGCACAAAAACAGTGATGAAGGAAAACATCTTTCAAAGAAAAAATTCAAATACTGAATATATTTGTATTCTCAAAATAGTAAATCATCTGTGTGACACACTGTGCTACACACTGCGTGGCAGTGATAAGCCCACGAGCTCCAGCATATTTACTGTAGCAAACATTATGTACCACTTATTGAGTACCAGGCAGTGGTCTAGAGCTTTAAGTATATTTATTTGTAACAACTGTATAACAAACTATTAACATCACCAAATTGGATTTTGACATTTAAGGCAACTAAAATATACAGAGAACGTAAGTAACTTAAGCAACTTTCCCAAGGTCAAATGGATAGTAAGCAGGGGAGCTGGACTTCAAACCCAGCCAGGCTGATTTTGGGGGCATTCACTTCTAACTATGACGTTATCTTGCCTCTCTAGGAGATTGTAACGTACGCTCCCGCTACTTGGTTAGCTGGCTGCACCACTGTGATTGCTTAGTCAGCCTTTATGATCACCACAATGAGTAAATGCCATGATCTGGATGATGAATCTGCCCGTGAACACCTGAGTCACCAGGAATTCTGGTAAATCATTGCAGTCGTTCCCAACAACAATACCAACATGGCAGTACGTCCAATTTCCACTGCTTTCCCAGATGGCATTTCTGATTTTGCCAAAGGTGGAGGCAGTTTCCTTCCTTGGGAAGAGGAACAATCAAATTCCACAGAAAACTGTCCAGAGGGATTGTACTCACCCAGGTAAGAAATGGAGAGGACTTAAACAAAGATAGTGGGATTTTCATTATGCAAATATCATGGATTAGGGAAACGCTAAGGACATGGTACTGGCAACATATTGTCATTGCTTGCAGATGGCATGGTGGAGAGACAGAGGTCATAGGGGGCTTGAGTAACTGGTCATTCTGTAACTGAGACAAGACAGTCCCATTTCCAAGATGGAATCAGAAGGGTCACAATTAATTCATTACAGCAATATATGAGTGCCAAATTTCACTTGAAGTTGTATATAGTAATACTACCTGTTTTCTCTTTGCTATTTGATATCACCAAAGAAATTTTAGTGGTTATACATTTCTTGGATGTTTTATGGAAGTATTTCATAAGGTATATGTCATAGCAGTGTGTTTATATACCATATATATATATAACCACTGAGTTAATAGATTATTAATTATCCTATGAATAATTGATTTAATAGTATCTTGAATTTGAATAGCACATTGAACTTACAATATGCTTTATTTATTTGTACTTTGTACAACTCAGTTTGAATAACTTTGTTCTATTCAGGATTATTGAAATATGGTTAATGTACAGTAAATCTCGCCCTTTTAAGCATATAGTTCTATGAGTTTTGATAAATGCAGTCATGTAGCCACCACTATAATCAAGATATAGAACCGCTTAATCAGCCCATCACCAAATGGCCCTTTGTAGTCAAACCCCTGGCAATCGTTATTCTGTTTTGTTTCTTTTTTTGAATATTTTATTGTGTTTTAGGTGAAAGTTTGCATGGCAAATTAGATTCTTATTCAACAATTCATACAGAAATTGTTCTGTGACATTGATTAAAATCCCTGCAATGTGTCAATACACTCATCATGTCCACCCTGCCTACACGGTTTCCATCCGTCCAGTTTCCCTGCCCCTCCTTGCATTTTCATCTTTGCTTTCGTGTAAATGTTGGCCGTTTGGTCTTGTATAGTTGATTGTTTAAAGGAGCACATTCCTCAAGGGTGTTATTGTTTATTTTGTAGGCCACTCTATTATTTGGTTGAAATGTGACCTCTGGGTGTGGCTTCAGTTCCAGGTTAAAAGGGTATCTTAGATCCATAGACTAGAGGGTTCCTCTTGTCTCTGTCAGTCCAGTAAGTCTGGTCTTCTTTATGAAGTTGAGTTTTGTTCTACAGTTTCCTTTCATTCTAACTGGGACCTTCTATTGTGTCCCTAGTCAGAATGGTAGGTAGTGGTAGCAGGGCACCACCTAGTACTTCTAGTCTCAGGCTAGAAGAGGCCATTAGTTTGCAAGGGCCATTAGTCCTGTGGAATAATTTCTTCCTTGAGTTTTTGGTTTCTTTCACTCTCCTTTGCTCCAGATGGGAAGAAACTAATAATTGTATCTTAGATGGCTGCTTGCAAGCTTTTAAGACCTCATGTGCTACTCACCAAACTAGGATGCAGAACATTATCTTTATGAACTAGGTTATGCCAGTTGATCTTGTTGCCCCACGAGACTATGGTCCTGATCTTCAAACCCAGTAAATCAAGTCCATAAGGTGTTTGGATATGTCTACGAAGTATCCATACCTGTGCTCCCTATGTGCTTTGTTGTATATATGAATATATATGCAGCACATACAAACATGTATATACATATGCCCACAAATACACCTACATATGCACGCACATGTATTCCCATACGCCTTCCCACACCCATATAGTGTACGTATCGACATATGTAACCACTCACACATCCTTTACTTGTTATTATTGTTGTTGGAGCCCTGCTGGCACAGTGGTTAAGAGCTCCACTGCTAACCAAAAGGTCAGCAATTTGAATCCACCAGCCTCTCCCTGGAAACCCTATAAGGCAGTTATATCTTGTCCTATAGGGTTGCTATGAGTCAGAATCTACTCAAGGGCAATGGGATTGGTTTTGGTATCATTGTTGTTGCAAAATTCTATATAGCATTTACCATAATTGTCCTTTATTCTTGCATACCTCTCAGTGTCTTCATTTACACTGGTCAAGTTGTGCTGTCTTTCCCCAGATTGTGTATTACCTTTCCCATCAGCAGAATTAACCCTGGTGATATAGTGGTTAAGAGCAAGGGCTGCTAACCAAAATGTCAGCAGTTTGAATCTTCTAGGTGCTGCTTGGAATGTCTATGGGGGCAATTCTACTCTGTCCTATAGGGTCACTATGAGTCGGGATTGACTCAACAGCAACAGGTTTAGTACTATCTAGTAAGTGATTCCCCTTCCTTCTCCCTCCTTTCTTTGGTAGCCATCAAAGAACGTTGTTTTCTGTTGTATAGCTATTCTTGACTTTTTGTAATGGTGATATCATGCAATATTTGTCCTTTTGTGTTTGACTTATTTCGCTCACCATAATGTCCTCCAGATTCATCCATGCTATAAGATGTTTCACAGACTAATCATTATTGTTTATTGCTGTGTACTATTCCCTCGTATGTATGCACCACAATTTGTTTATCCATTCATCCCTGGATGGGCACTTTGGTAGTTTCCATATTTTTGCTATTGTGAATAGAGCTGCAATGAACATAGGTATGTATATGTCTATTTGTGTTACAGCTTTTATATTTCTTGGATGTATGCCTAGACGCGGGATTGCTGGATCATAAGGTATTTCTAGCTTTTTGAAGAAGTGCCATACCATTTTCCATAGCAGTTTTACTAATCTCTCCATAACCTTGCCAGAATGTGTTTTCTGTTTTGTTGTTGTTGTGTTGTTGTTGTCCAGTGCCATTTTTGCAGGGTGAGATGGTATCCCATTGTAGTTTTTATCTGTATCTCTCTAATGAGTAATGACTGTGAGCATCTCTTCATGTACTTGTTAGGATCCTGAATGTCCTCTTTTGTGAAGTGTCTGTTGATGATTTGTTCATTTTTTTTTGATTGGATTGTTTGTCATTTTGTTGTTGAGTTGTTGAAGTTTTCTATGTATTTTAGAGATTATATCCTTGCTGGATAAGTCATTACTATTTTTTTTCCCCTAGATTGTATGTTCTCTTTTTACTCTTTTGGTACAGTCTTTTGATGTGCACAAGTATTTAATTTTTAGGAGGTCCCAGTTATCTAGCTTATCTTCTGTTGTTCGTGCATTTTTAGCTGTGTTTGATCGTGTATTTATGCCAAAAATTAGGACCTCTAACTTTGTCCCTATGCTATATTCCGGAAACTTTATAGTTTTCGTTTTAATATTTAATACTTTGATCCATTTTGAGTTAGTTTTTGTGTATGGAGTGAAGTATAGATCATGTTTCGTTTTTCTGCAATTGGATATCCAGTTTTGCCCACATCATTTGTTGAAGAGACTGTTTTCTTCCCCATTAAATAGGCTTTGATGCTTTGTTGAAGACCAGCTGTACACAGATGGATGGATTTACTTCTGGGTTCTCAATTCTGTTCCATTGATGTATGTGCCTATTGTTGTACCAGAACCAGACTTCTTTGATTACTGTGGCTGTATAGTAAATTCTGAGACTGAGAAATTTGAGGTCTCCTACTTTGTTCTTCTTCTTCAATATTGCTTTAGCTATTCAGGGTCTCTTTCCTTTCCATATAAAGTTGGAGATTAGTTTTTCCATTTCATTAAAGAATGTTATTGGGATTTGGATGGGATTACATTATATTTATAGATAGCATTGGGTAGTACTGACGTTTTTACATAATTAAGTCTTCCAGTCCATGATCATGGCATATTTTTCCATTTATGTAGGTCTCTTTTGGTTCCTTGCAGCACAGTCTTGTAGTTTTCCTCGTATAAGTCTTTTATGTCCCTAGTTAGATTTATTCCTAGGTATTTTATCCTTTTGGGGGCTATTGTAAATGGTATTGTTTTCTTGATCTCCTTTTCAGGGTTCTTCTTGTTAGCATAGAGGAACCCAACTTATTTTTGTATGTTCATCTTGTACCCAGCCACTTTACTTAACCCTTCTATTAGTTTCAGTAACTTTCTTATGAAATCGCTGAGATTTTCTATATATAGGATCCTGTCATCTGCAACTGGGGATAGTTTTACTTCTTCCTCACTGTCTTAGGCTGTGTTCTATCGAGAAGCAAAACCAGTAAAGTGTATAAATATACATGTATATAGAGATTTATATCAAGAAAATGGCTCATGCAGTTGTAGGAGCTAGAACATCCCAAGTCCATGGATCAGGATAGAGGCTTCTCCAGATTCACATAGCCGCAGGAACTGGCAAATCCAAGATTGATAGGTAAGAGAGCAGGGCTCTTGCTCACAGGCTGCGAAGATTGACAAATTCCAAGATCAACAGGTGTCATAGATTGAGTTGTGCCCCCCAAAATATCTGTCAACTTGGCTAGGCCATGATCCAGTATTGTGTGATTGTCCAAGATTTTGTCATCTAATATGATTTCCTATGTGTTGTAAGTTCTACCTCCATGATGTTAATGAGGCAGGAGTAGAGGTAGCTATGTTAATGAGGCAGTACTCAATTTACAAGATTAGGTTGTGTCTTAAGCCAATCTCTTTCAAGACATAAAAGAGCAAAGTGAACAGGGAGATAGGGGGACCTCATACCATCAAGTAAGTAGTGCCAGGAACAGAGTGTGTCCTTTGGACCTGGGGTCCCTGTGCTGAGAAGCTCCTAGTCCAGGGGAAGAGTGATGATAAGGACCTTCCTCCAAAGCAGACAGAAAGAGAGAAAGCCTTCCACTGGACCTGACTCCCTTAATTTGGATATCTAGCCTACTAGACTGTGAGAGAATAATTTCTGTTTGTTAAAGCCATCCACTTGTGGTATTTCTGCTATAACAGCACTAGATAACCAAGACAGCAGGGAAGACCATAGGTCCTCTGCTAGCTCAAGTCCCAAGAACTAGAAATTGGATGAACAGGAGGCAGCTGCAGGATCTGGAGCTAGCAAAAGCCCAAGAACTTTGCCAGAATGTCCACTTATATTCAATTCAGGCCACATGCCCAAAGAAACTCCCTTTCAACTGATTGGCTACTCACAGCAGATCCCATTATGGACATGATTACATTATATCAAATCTTATCATAGAAGCGATCACAGTATCATACCGTTGCCAAACCACTGAGAATCATGGCCCAGCCAAGTTGACACACAACCTTAACCATCACTCTCACCAGTTTGGATACCCTTTATTTCCCTTTCTTGCCTTATTGTTCTGGCTATACTTCCTGTACAATATTGAATGAAAGTGGTGATAGGGGACATCCTTGTCTCATTCCCATTCTCAAGGGAAATCTTTTCAATATCTCTGTTGAGAATAATGTTGGCTGCTGGTTTTGCATATACACCCTTAATTATGTCGAGGAATTTTCCTTCTATTCCTACTTTGCTGAGGGTTTTTATCAGCATGCCTTTTCTACATTGACAGAGATGATCACGTGATTCTTTTCCTTTGTTTTATTTATGTGGTGAATTACATTGATTGATATTTCAATGTTGAACTACCCTTGCATCCGTGGTATGAATCCCATCTGATCATGATATTTTTTTTTTTTTTTGATGTGGTGTTGTATTTTGTTAGCTAGAGTTTTGTTGAGAAATTTTGCATCTACGTTCATGAAAAATATTGGTCTGTAAATTTCTTTTTCTTTTTTGTGATATCTTTGCCTGGCTTTGGTATCAGGGTCACTGATCTTTTTTATTTTTCCAAAATTCCATATAAGTGGAATAAAACAGTATGTGGCCTCTTTTAGCTGGTGTCATTTGCTCAGTGTAATGCATTTGAGATTCATCCATGTTGTTGCATGTGTCCATAGTCTGTTCATTTTTATTGCTGTGTGTTGTTGTTTTTGTTGTTAAGTGCTGTCAAGTCACTTCTAACTCATAGTGACACTATGTACAACGGAACGAAACACTGCACGGCCCTGCGGCATCCTCACAATTGTTATGCTTGAGCCCATTGTTGCAGTCACTGTGTTAATACATCTGGTTGAGGGTCTAACTCTTTTTCCCTGACCTTCTACTTTACCAAGCATGATGTCCTTCTCCAGGGATAGATCCCTCTTCATACCATGTTCAAAGTATTGCTGCTTAGTATTCGTTTATAAACCACCCTTTGTTTATCAGTTCATCAGCTGGAGAACCTTCAGGTTGTTTCCAGCTTTGGGTGACTATGAATAAAGCCACTGTTTTCATTTTTATCTATGCTTCTCTCTATATCAATTTAAGTAATAATCAGAATAATCTTGTTTATTAGTTACTGGTTTTCCTGCTTTTTTAGACAGATAAGTCAAGTGCTTTTCTCAAAGACAAACAGGAAGTAATTGATAAGAATTCCAGAAGGGCTAGAATTTGATTAGGTGAAAGGAGAATAAAAGTATTCCAGGAAAATGCATGTGTGCATACACACCCACACATGCACATGAATACTGGGTCTTGGTGGGCGGATACACGAAATCTGACTAAGCATGGCCAGACTGTGCTCCTAAGTGCCCACCCCTTTGTTCTCTAACAGTGCACAGGGGTTCTCACCCCCGCCTCCCCACCATACTGGCTTCTCTCCATTGCCCTAATGTGTTGCCCATTTAAACAAGAGCCTAGCAATAATAAGTGATGATATGACAATAAAGATGGTGCTTTAGAATGGTCAGTTGATCAGTGGTTGCAGCAAATGCGAGAAGGTAGAACCTGAAAAAGAGGAGGCTCATTGGGAGAAGGCAGCAGTTCTGTAGGAACTTGAAAAAGATGAAAAATCTGGGAAAAAAGAAAATGAGGAAAGCAAGATACATGGGTGGAAGGACTTGGTGACTGATTGTAAGAATTTCTGAATTTGGATGACTAGTAAAATGGTTTGCTGTCAGCTACTGATTGAAATGTGGTGTTCAGGTCCACCCAGTGGTGCCTTGGAAGAAAGGACCTGTCGACCTGCTTCCTAAGATAACAGCCATTTAAAACCCAGTGGAGTGCAATTCTACTCTGATACACATGAGGTCACCATGAGTTGGAATAGACTCAAAAGCAGAGGGTTTGTTTTTTGGGGTTGATGGCAAGATTAGGGAAATCTGAAATGCGATGTGGTTTATGTTACAGTAAACTGTACTCCTTTTTATGGAAGTCTTCTGCACCTCAGATATATTTAAGGCCTGATTTGTAAAACAGACATCTCTAATAGGTGGCAAATTGGTTTACAGGGTAACTCAGGGGGAGTCAAGTAGGATGTTTTATCTCTTTTCCTCTGTGAAGCATTCAAAATGAATACATTTCATCTGTCAAGAGTGGTTCATTTTAAATTAATATGTATGGTTAGTGGTTTTGGGGTTTTTTCTTTTGCGTCTAACTAAACACTGTTTAGATCCAACACATAAAATTGAATCCACTACAATGACGCTTTAATATCCCTTGTCGAATCTAATTTGATGCTTGATTCACTGATTCACAGTCCTGATCCTGATTCCCAACCTTAAAAGAGGAAAATGCAAAATACCATGATGTGTATTTCCAGGAAACCCTAATAACATATTGAGGAAATATGTGGAGAATATATGTTTAAGAGCATTAAAATGCCTGTTAAATCTTATTTGTAATAATCATCCTTGTAATTTACCTCCATATATTTAAGATTCTAAAACTGCTTCAGACACCACTTAAAAGGTGTTAAAATAAAATCCAAGTGTGAACTAGGGGATTGGTCTTGTTGGCTTTTGTCTTAGCTTCTTAGTGCTTTTACAATAGAAATACCTCAAGTGGGTGGCTTTGACAAAGAGAAATTTATTCTCTCACAGTCTGGGAGTCTAGAAGTCCAAATTCAGGGTGCCAGCTCCAGGGGAAGCTTTCTCTCTCTGTTGGCTCTGTTGGAAGGTCCTCTTCATCAACTTTCCCCAGTCGAGGAGCTTGTCAGCACACAAACCCCCAGTCCAAAGGACACACTATTCTGCTAGCTCTTGTTTCTTAGTGCTATGAAGTCCCCATGTCTCTCTGCTCTTCTCTTTTTTTATTCCAAAAAAGACTGATTTAAGACACAACCTAATCTTGTAGATTGAGTCCTGCCTCATTAACATATCTGCTTCTAATCGTGCCTCATTAACATCATAGAGGTAGGATTTACAACACACAGGAAAATCACATCAGATGACAAAATGGTGGACAACCACACAATACTAGGAATCATGGCCTAGCCAAATTCACAGTTTTGGGGGACATAATTCAATCTATGACAGTCGCCCCAAGCATTCCTTAGTTCTTGGTGATCCCCGCATGGCACCTGTCTTCCCCACATGGCATCTGTCTTCCCACATGGCATCTGTTTATGCTTGTTTCTGTGTCTAATCCTCTCTTCTTATAACTCAAAAGTGATTAGATTTGGGACACACCCAACCCTGATATCCCTCAATAACATAACAAAGAAGTCCTCCTGTTTCTAAACAGGATTACATTCACAGGTAGGAGTTAGCATTTCAAGACATATTTTGGGGGGACACAATTCAATTCAAAGCAGTGTTCATATTAGAATTCTGTCGGAGGGTAATTAACATTACTGATGGAAATAATGAATGTTTATTAAAAGCTCACGGTGTTCTAAGTCCTCTTCTAGGTGTTTGACTAACAGTACCTCTAGCCAATAACTGTATGAGCCACGTGTTATCACTTTTTCTAGTCTAAAGTTGAGGACACTGAAGTACCAGACAGTTAGGCATCTGGCTACCAGTTACCCTGCTGGCTGTCCTCACCAAGGTTTAGCTCAGGCTGGCGGGCTCAGAATCATATGATTGCAGAATATGACATCCTATGGTGTTGGGAACTGGCATCAGAAAATTCTAAAAAGGGTTGAAAGCTCCTTTCTCTAACTGATTATTATGGCTAGACGCCTATCTTGCAAAAGTTTTTTGTTTCATTCCAAAAATCATATATGTATTGCACTTGTTGTTGGTTTTAGCTCTGAGGTTAAGATTAATTTATGAATTTTGTACTATATTTTGGTCAAGGATAGAATGATGTTGTTAGTTACCTTCAAGTCAGTTCCGATTCACCAAACTATGTACAATAGAATAGAATACTGCCTGGTCCTGTGCCATCTCACAGTCATTGCTGTGTTTGAGCCCATTGTTGCAGCCACTGTGTCAATCCATCTCGTGGAAGGTCTCCCTCTTTTTCACTGATCCTATACCTTTCCAACCATAGGTCCTTCTCCAGGGACTGATCTCTCTTGGTAACATGTCCAAAGTACGTGAGAGGTCTCACCAATCTCTCTTCCAAAGAGCACTCTGGCTATACTTCTTCCAAGGAAGACTTGTTAGTTTATCTGGCAGTACATGGTATATTTAATATTCTTTGCAAACACCATAATTTAAAGCCATCAATTCTTCTCCAGTCTCCTTTATTCATTGTCCAGCTTTCACACGCATACAAGGCAATTAAAAATATTATGGCTTGAGTCAGGCATGTCTTAATCCTCAAAATGACATCTTTGCTTTTCAACACTTTAAAGAGGTCTTTTGCAGCAGATTTTCCCAATGCAATAAGTCATTTGATTTCTTGACTGCTGCTTCCATGGGCATTGATTATGGAGCCAAGTAAAACAAAATTCTTGTTAACTTTGATATTTTCTCTGTTTATCATGACGCTGATTATTAGTCCAGTTGTGAGGATTTTTGTTTTCTTTATGTTGAGGTATAATCTATACTGAAGCCTGTGGTCTTTGATCTTCATCAGTAAATGCTTTAAGTCCTCTTCACTTTCAGCAAACAAGATTGTATCATCTGAGCATCACAAGTTGATAATAACTATTCCTGTAATCCTCATGTGAGTCCCTCACATAGACTGGCTTCTTGGATTATTGGCTCAGCATACAGATTAAGTACGTGTGGTGAAAGGATACAACCCTGACACACCTTTCCTAATTTTAAACCGTGCTGTATCCCTTCGTTCTGTTTAAACAACTGACTCCTGGTCTATGCACAGGTTCTGCAAGAGCACAATTAAGTGTTCTGGAATTCCCATTCTTCAAAATGTTATCCGTAATTTATTACGATCCACACAGTCAAAAACCTTTGAATAGTCAATAAAACACAGGTAAACATCTTTCTGGTATTCTCTGCTTTCAGGCATGATCCATCTGACATCAGCAATGATACCCCTCTTTCTATGTCCTTTTCTGAATCCACCTTGAATTTCTGGCAGTTCCCTACTGATGTACTGCTGCAATCATTTTTGAAGTGTCATCAGCAAAATTTTACTTGAGTGTGATGTTAATGATATTATTTGATAATTTCCACGTTCTGTTGGATCACCCTTCTTTGGAATGGGCACAAATATAGAGCTATTCCAGTCAGTTAAGCAGGTAACTGTCTTCCAAATCTCTTTGCATAGATGAGTGAACACATCCAGTACTGCATCTGTTTGTTGAAACATCTCAACTGGTACTCCGTCAGTTCCTGGAGCCTCGTTGATTGCCAGTGCCTTCAGTGCAGCTTGGACTTCTTCCTTCAATACCATCGGTTCTTGATCATATACTACCTCCTGAAATGGCTGAAAGTCGATCAATTCCTTTTGGGTACCATGACTCTGTGTATTTCTTCTATCTTCTTGCATTGCTTCCTGTGTCATTCAGTATTTTGTCCATAGAAACCTTCAATATTGTAACTCCAGGCTTGAATTTTTTCTTCAGTTCTTTCAGCTTGAGAAATGCTGAGCATGTTCTTCCGTTTTGGTTTTCTAACTCTAGGTCTTTGTGCATTTCATTATAATACTTTGTCTTCTCTAGTTGCCATTTGAAATCTTCTATTCAACTTTTTTTACTTCTTCATTTCTTCCATTTGCTTTAGCTTCTCTACGTTAAACAGCAAGTTTCAGAGCCTCTTCTGACAACCATTTTGGTCTTTTCTTCCCTTCCTGTTTTTTTTAATGACTCCTTGAGTTCCTCATGCACGATGTCCTTGATGTCATCTCGCAACTTGTCTCTGGTCATAGTGTTCAATGCATCAAATCTATTTTTGAGACGGTTTCCAAATTCAGGTGGGATATACTCAAGATCATATTTTAGTCCTCAGAGACCTGTTCTAATTTTCTTCAGCTTCGACTTGAACTTGCATATAAACATTGATGGTCTGTTCCGTAGTCAGTCCCTTATTCTGATTGACGATACCAAGCTTTTACATTGTCTCTTTCCACCAAAATAAAAACCAAACCCAGTGCTGTCGAATCAATTCCGACTCAAAGTGACCCTATAGGACAGAGTAGAACTGCCCCATAGAGTTTCCAAGGAGCACCTGGCAGATTTGAACTGCTGACCTTTTGGTTAGCAGCCATAGCACTTAACCACTACACCACCAGGGTCTCTTTCCACAGATGTAGTCAATTTCACTCCTGTGTATTCCATCCAGCAAGATTCACATATATAAACCCATTGCCTTCGAGTCGATTCTGACTCATAGCAACCCTATGTATAGTTGCTATTTATGTTGTTGAAAAAGGTATTTGCAATGAATAAGTCATTGGTCTTGCAAAATTTGATCATGCAGTCTCCAACGTCATTTCTATCACCAAGGCCATATTTTCCAACTCCAGCTTCTCTTCTGTGTAGGTGTATGGGTATTGTCCTATCACTGACAGCCTTGTTCTTCAAATAGATCTTGAGATGTTCTGTTTGACGATGAATGTGATGTAATTTACCTTCAATTTGTTATTCTTGACATAATAGACCATATGATTGCCCAATTCAAAATGGTCAGAAAAATTCCATTTCAGCACACTAATGCCTAGAATATTGATCTTTAAGTGTTTCATTTCACTTTTGATGACTTCCAATTTTCCAAGTTTAATTCATTCTACATTCAGATTATCAATGGAAGTTTGCAGCTATTAGTTCTCATTTTGAGTTGTGCTACATCAGCAAATGGAGATCCCAAAAGCTTGACTTCTTCCATGTCATTAATGTCAACTCTACTTTGAGGAGGCAGCTCTTTCCCAGTTGCAGTTTGAGTGACTTCCAACATGAGGGGGTCATCTTCTAGCACTGTAATTGATAACGTTTCATTGCTGTTTATAACATCTTCACTGGCCAATATTTTCAGAAGTAGATCACCCAGTCATTCTTCCTAGTGTTTCTTAGTCTGGAAGCTCTACTGAAACCTGTGCACCATGGGTGACCTGCTGGCATTAGAAATACCAATGGCATACCTTTCAGTATCACAGCAGCGTGTGAACCACTACTGTATAACAAACTGACAGACACATGGTAGAAGGATAGCATACTGAATTAAATCTGGGCACTGAAGGACTTATCCTGCTGGCTCTATATATCCAACCAGACTTGAATCATTCACTTGTTTATTTATTAGGGTTGGTGCTGGGGACATGACGGTGGTGTAACCAAGCATAGCTCATGAAGCTTGCAGTCCTTGGGGGGGGTTTGATAAGCAGGTGTGAAACCATTTCTCTGTACAGTAAGTGGTGGGTCTTTGATAAGCATGGAGCTCAAGGAGAGAAGCCACACTGGGCACCATCTTACCCATCTCTAGGAGGACTGCATGGGAAGGTGGTTTTTAAGTGCCTCTGAAAGTTGAAAAGAATGAATAGGATTTAGTCAGGCACATCTTAGACCCTGGAGTGGGGATGAGGAAGAGGAGAAGCAAGGGTGCTGAAGAAGAGATAGAAAGTGAGAGAAAAAGTCTTCTAGAACATGCAGAAGAATATGAAATTCAGCTTGAGTGCAAATGCTTTATAGTTTTAAGAATTGAAATGATAAGATCAAATTTAAATTGCTCTAGTGAGGCTGTTGCTACGTGAATTAAAACAAGCATGTAAAGAAACTGACAATGTGTCATTTTGACATTTAAGCATTTTCCTTTTTTTTCAAGTTGCCATTGACTCAGCTCTAACTCATGGAGGCCCTATGTGCTTCAGAGTAGAAGTGTGCTCTGTAGAGTTTTCAGTGGCTAATGTTTTGAAAGGAAATCTCTGGGACTTTCTTCCAAGGTGCCCCTGGGTGGTTGAACCTCTAATTTTTCAGTTAGTAACTGAGCACATTAATCATTTGCACAAGAAAGGGTAATATCTAAGGTTTGGGATAAGGTAAGATGAGCTCAACTGATAGGAAATGGATAGAGTGGGGGAGGAAGGAAGGACATACAAGGTGGAATCAGTAGGTCGCAGATCCAAAATGATAATAACTGTGTGTTTGCAGGAGTGAGAAGAAAATTCTAGTGTCTTTCACTGAGTGGTTTTTGAAGGATTATGAGCAAGAAAATGAAAATTGTTCTAGAGATTTTCTTCAAAGGAAGATTGAAGAGAAGAGATGTTAGGTGCCATCGAGTCAGTTCTGACTCACGGTGATCCTACGTACGACAGAACGAAATGCTGCCCGTTGCTGTGTTTGAGCCATTGTTGCAACCACTGGGCCAATCCATCCCACTGAGGGTCTTCCTGTTTTTCACTGGCTGTCTGCTTTACCAAGCATGATGTCCTTCTCCAGGGACTGGAACCCCCTGCTAACATGTCCAAAGAACGTGAGACGAAGTCTCACCATCCTTGTTTCTAAGGAGCATTCTGGCCGTACTTTTTCCAAGACAGTTTAATTCATTTTTCTGGCTGTCCATGGTATGCTGCTGTAGAATGAATATGTAGAGAAAGAATAAAAACCAAACAAACAAAAATAATAATAAACACAAACGACAGCACAAAAAAATCCCGTTGCCATTGAATCGATTCTCACTCATAGCAACCCTATAGGACAGAGTAGAACTGCCCCATAGGGTTTCCAAGAAGTGGTTGGTGGATTCAAACTGCCAACCTTTTGGTTAACAGCCTGAGTCCTTAACCACTGTACCACCAGGACTCCAAATAAAGAGAAGATATACTGGAAAACAAAGAACGTATTTAGTAAATGTGAGGTGACAAGTTAGTTTCTAGACACAGTAGTGCAGGTAAGAGAAACCAGACATGAGAGACAATTCTTCAAATGCTTAGTTAGGACAAGCTAACTAATTTCTGAAATACTGAATGCTAGCGATTCTCTGACCTGCAATTGTACTAATGCCATGATTGTTTGAGCTTCATTTTTAACACTGTTTTCTGGAAAAGATCTCACATTGAAATGAGGCACTTAAGAGTGTCATTCTCACTGCTGAGAGAAAAGTGGCTCAACTCGTAGTTGAGGGAATCAACTCAGATAGCATTAATTCTCTGTGCTTCTTAGGTTTTGCTGAACTTCTAACAACAGTCCCAGTTAGGACCAACTCTTGGGATATTTTTTCTTAAATTTAAAAATTTAATGAGAAAATTTTCATGGAGTTAACTGGTGGGTTAGACCAATAAATGTTTCATTTCGAGACCACGGCAAGTCTGCTTAATGAAAAAATTTTGTTTTTTTTTTTAGCTTATGTGGGGAAGATGGAAGTTAGCAATGCCAGTCTGTCTGTAAAAATTGTCCAGCTCTAAAGTCAGAGCTAACCATGCAACTCCTAGATCTGCAATGACTCTTGCTCTATGCTCCCCATCAGAACAATTCATAGTTTTTCCTAGAAGCATAAGCCATCTTGGCTTATAAAAAGAAAGTGTACAAAGCATGTCATGTAGCTATGACATTTTCAAACATTTTCTCTTTAATTCCATGTTTTGGAGTTGTGGTCTATGTATTTGAACTGATGGTTACCCTCTTTTTTTTTAAGAAAATTATTTGAAAATACTTATCTTGTTAATGCGATATTAATGATACCATTCAATGATTTCCTCATTCCATATTACATTGGGCAAATCTGCTTTAAGAGAACTCTTAAAGTTTTAAAAAGCAAAGATGTGACTTTGAGGGCTTAAGGGGTGCCTGACCCAAGGCATAGTGTTTTCAATTGCCTCATATGCATGCAAAAGCTGGGCAATGAATAAGGCAGACTGAAGGAGGATTGATGACTTGGAAGTACAGTGTTGGCAAAGAATATTGAATATACCATGGATTTCCAGAAGAATGAACATATCTGTCTTGGAGGAAGTACAGCCAGAATGCTCCTTAGAAGCAAGGAGACATGTTATCAGGAGGAACAAGTCCCTGGAGAAAGACATCATGCTTGGTAAAGTAGAATGTCATCAGAAAGAAGGAAGACATTTAATGAGATGGATTGGCACAGTGGCTGCAACAATGGGCTCAAACATAGCACTGATTGTGTGGATGACGCAGGACCTGGCAATGTTCCTACCTGACAGCACCTGAAAACAGCAACAACCCTGTTAATAATGCCAATCAATAAAAAAAAGAACCCTTTGAACTTTTAAACTTCCATTTTTAGATTAGTGAAGTGAGGCTACAAGTCAGCAAAACAATCTGCAGTATAATAAAGAAAAGGATGCGTGCTTATTAAAACAGCATGGAAATGGTGTCTGACCTCCTCTAACTTCACAAGGGGCAAGGAGAATCAAGATCATCACCCCAAGCCTGATTCCTATGGGGGAGGGGAATCAGATCTGCCTCCTCTATCTGCCATCTTTACCAATTCTGACACGAACTGTCCCTCCCATGGCACGCTCTACTTCTCTGCTGAATTCATTGCAATGGCCACACAGAACTCGCAGACCGTACCCATGATTATGAGGTTAATTAGGGAAGTAACAGATTACAGGAGCCCTGGTGCCATAGTGGTTAAGAGATAGGTCTGCTAACCAAAAGGTTGGTGGTTGAAAGCTACCAGCGGCTCCCCGGAAACCCTATGGGGGCAGTTCTACTCTGTCCTATAGGGTTGCAATGAGCCGGAATTGACTTGATGGCAATGGGTTAACACGTTACAATTCAGGCTCAGGAATACTCAGGAATAGAATTCTTCCATCAGGGCATCCTCTTCCCAGCTGTGCTCGCAGGCACTCCTTTCCCTGGCCCTAGACCTCTGTCAAAAGGCACTCATTTTTCTCTCTCTGTGGGCTGGGAAGTCCACCTAGCCTTCTCCTCTGCTGGGTCTCTGCTGTCAGGTGTGTGCTGCCAGATCTAGCCTGCTGGATGTCTGCTGCTGGGTCTCTCCTGTTATTGCTTCTTACTGTCTTCGGGGTTACAGCTTGCATTCTGTCTCCGGGTCTCAGGAGCCTCCCAGCACAGGTATTCCGGGTCCAATGGATGCACTGGCTCCTGACTGTTCTTCCTTGGTGGTGGTGGTACTTTATCTTTCCTGCCACTGGGGTGGCTCATTTCAAACCCAGCAGGATGGCAAAAATAACCAGCCCCTTTGGTGGGCCACAATCACCGTATCTGCACAGACTCACAATCACCTGGATGGGAGTTACAAAACCATGGTGAGAAAGATCACACAAAAGTAACCCATTACACTGCAGTGTTAAATGCAAATGTGCCATTTCATAGGCAACGATGAGGTTAAGAGAAAAACATATGACTTTTATAGTCATTAGATGATCTTCATTTAGCTTCTTTTTAGATGGATGATACCTGAACACTAAAGTTATTTTTTACTTCCTACTCAACAACTTCACAGCTTATCTGTCAGATTGTCATACTGTGGTGGCTTGTATGTTGCTGTGAAGCTGAAGCTATTCCACCGATATTTCAAATGCCAGAAGTGTTACCCATAGTGGACAGGTTTCAGCAGAGCTTCTAGACTAAGACAGACTGGGAAGAAGGAACTGGAGATCTACTTAAAAAATTGGCCACTGAAAACCTTATGGACAGCAGCAGAATATTGTCTAATATTGTGCCACAAGATGAGTCCCTCCAGTTGGAAGGCACTCAAAATATAATTGAGGAAGAGTTGCCTCCACAAAGTAGAATTGATCTTAATGATGTGGATGGGGTAAATCTTATGGGACCTTGACTTGTTGATGTGACACTACTCAAAATAAGAAGAAACAAGTATAAACATTCACTAATAAGTGGAATATGGAAGGTACAAAGCATGAATCTGAGAAATTGAAATTTGCCAAAAATTAAACGGAACACTTGACGATTGATATCATAGGCATTAGTGAGCTGAACTGGACTGGTATTGAGCATTTTGAATCAGACAATCATATGGTCTACTATGCTGGGAATGACAAATTCAAGAGGAATGGTGTCACATTCATCATCAAAAAGATCGTTTCAAGATCCATCCTGAAGTTTAGCACTGTCTGTGATGATATCCATACACCTACAAGGAAGACCAGTTAAGATGACTGTTCTTCAAATTTACACACCAACCGCTAATGTCAAAGATGAAGAAATTGAAGATTTTTACAACTTCTGCAGTCTGAAATTGATCAAACATGCAATCAAGATGCACTGATAATTAGTGGTGATTGGAATGTGAAAGATGGAAACAAAGTATAATGATCAATAGTTGCAAAATATAGCCTTGGTCATAGAAATGATGCTGGAGATCACATGGTAGAATTTTATAAGACTGGTGACTTATTCATTGCAAATACCTTTATTCAACAACATAAATGATGACTAAATTTTTTTTTTTTTTTTATACATGAGGGCCTCACTGGATGGAATACACAGGAATTAAATTGACTACATCTGTGGAAAGAGATGATGGGGAAGCTCAATATAATCATTCAGAACAAGGCCAAGGGCTGACTGCATAACAGACCATCAATTGCTCAAATTCAAGTTCAAGTTGCAGCAGAAGATAATTAATACAAGTCCACAAGAGCCAAAGTACAGCCTTGAGTATATCCCATCTGAATTTCATCTGAGGAATAGATTTGATGGATTGAACACTAATGACCAAAGACCAGACAAGTGGTGGGATGACATCAAAGATGTCATACATGAAGACAGCAATAGGTCATTGAAGAGAGAGGAAAGAATGGAAAAAAATGGGTGTCAGAAGAGACTCTGAAACTTACTGTTGAACATACAGCCGCTACAGGGAATGGAAGAAATGGTGACATAAAAGAGCTGAACAGAAGATTTAAAAAGGTAGCTGGAGAAGACAAAGTGAACTATTATGATGAAATGTGCAAAGACCTGGAGTTAGAAAACTAAAAGGGAAGAACATGCTCAACATTTTTTAGCTCAAAGAATTGAAGAAAAAATTGAAGCCTTGATGCCAATAATGAAGTATTCTATGTATAGAATATTGATTGACGTAGGAAACATGAAAAGAAAATGAAAGGAATATACAGAGTCACTGTACCAAAAAGAACTGGTCAACGTTCAACCATTTCAGGAAGTAACATATGATCAAGAACCTATGGTACTGAATGAAGAAGTCCAACCTCTACTGAGTCATAGGTTAAAAAAAAAAAAGGTTCAAGGAAGTGATTGAATACCAATTGAGATGTTTCAACAAACAGATGCAAAACTGAGAGTGCTTACTTATCTATTCCAAGAAGTTTGGAAGATAGCTACTTGGTCAACTGACTGGAAGAGATTCATATTTGAGCCCATTTGAAAGAAAAGTGATCCACAGAATGCAGAAATTTTTAAACAATATCATTAATATCACACTCAAGTGAAATTTTGCTGATGATAATTCAAAAATGGTTACAACAGTACATTGTCAGAGAACTCACAGAAATTGAATCTGGATTCAGAAGAGGGCACGGAACAAGGGACATATTGCTGATGTCAAACGGATCTTGGCTGAAAGCAGAGAATATCAGAAAGACGTTGACCTGTGTCTTATTGACTATGCAAAGGCATTTGACTATGTGCATCATAACAAATTATGTATAACATTGCAGAGAATGGGAATTCCAGAACACTTCATTGTGCTCTTGCAGAATCTGTACATAGACCAGGAGGCAGTCATTCAAACAGAACAAGGGGATACTGCATGGTTTAAAATCAGGAAAGGTGTGTGTCAGGGTTGTATCCTTTCACCATAATTATTCAATCTGTATGCTGGCAAAATAAGCTGAGAAACTGGACTATATGAAGAAGAATTGGATTGATGGAAGACTCATTAACAACTTGTGATATGCGGATGACACAATCTTGCTTGGTGAAAGCTAAGAGGACTTGAAGTACTCACTAATGAAGGTCAAAGACTACAGCCTTCAGTATGGATTACACCTCAACATCAAAAGAAAACAAAAATCCTCCCAACTGGACCAGTAAGCACATCATGATAAACAGAGAAAATATTGAAGTTGTCACAGATTTCATCTTACTTGGATCCACAATCACCTCTCATGGAAGCGGCAGTCAGGCAATCAAAGACCTATTGCGTTTGGCATATATGCTGTAAAAGACCTCTTTCAAGTGATGAAAAGAGAGATGTTACTTTGAAGACCAAGGTGTGTCTACCCAAACCATGGTATTTTCAATAGTTTAATTTGCATGCGAGAGCTGGGCAATGAATAAGGAAGGTGGAAGAAGAATTGATGCCTTTGAATTTTGGTATCGATGAAGAGTATTATTGAGTATACTATGGACTGCCAGAAGAACCAACAAATCTGTCTTGGAAGAAGTATGCCCAGAGTGTTTCTTGGAAGCGAGGTTGGCAAGACTTCATTTCATGTACTTCGGACATGTTATCAGAAGGGACCATTCCCTTGTGTAAGATACCATGCTTGGTAAAGTAGAAGATCAGTGAAAAAGAGGAAGTCCCTGAATGAGATTCATTGACACAGTGGCTGCAACAATGGGCTCAAACATAGCAACTATTGTGCAGATGGCACACGACCAGAGCAGTGTTTAGTTCTGTTGTGCATGGGTTGCTGTGAGTCAGAACCAACTCAATGGCAACTAACAACAACAACCTAGCAACTGGGGATAATTTTAGCATGGTATAATTCCAAAATATTTTCTCCCTGATCTTCCTCCTGTTACTATAGTAGCAAACAGCCCTGACTTTTTTGAGTGCATTTAACACTTAGGTTAGGTAAGCCTTGGCATCATGAGGTGTTAATGACTCACCTAATTAGATGATATATCATCAGGGCCCTGGGCCATGTTTTTCCGTAAAGAAAACTTTTTTTTTTCTTTTCTTTTCTTTTCTGTATGTGGTTTTGCTTTCTTCCAGGTTTGCAAAGGACATGAGGAAACAATGCTCTCACAACAAATGCTGCAATTTATTATGTGTTAATGATATGCCAGACACTGTGCTAACTGTTCCACACATATCAGCTCCTGTGGTGGGATATCATGAAATGGACCAGAGTATAGTTTTATCATTAAGAGTTTAGAATAAAAAGCATATTGGATAAAAATTAGAAAAAGGAAATTCCAAGTATGGACTTTCCCCAAATCAATGATCTCTGTGACCTCCCTTTCATTGACTGTTTTTATGGGACAAATAAAGAAAGATTCAGGAATCCAGAACACATAAGCAATCTCAGTTACACCTATAAGAGCATTCATTTAAATCATCACTGTGCGACCTCAACCTTTCTTCTCATTAGCATAGAAAACACAGGGAAACATAGTTGATTTCATTTATAGGCCAAGCATGGTTATTTTTGTTGTTTGTTAAAAAAAAAATACATATATATATATACACACACACAATGAATGAACCAAAAAGTAAAAATGAAAGTAATAATTTTACTTAAGAAAAGGTAGATAAATATGTAAAATCTAAAATTACATTTAAGGGTATGATTTTACATTAGCATGGTATAAAAATGTTTGCTTTTCTTTGTATAAAATTTGAATGCCTCTTATGTTTATCTCTTTGAATATATATATCCGGAGTTCCTGGTTGGTGCAAATAATTAAGCCTCTTGGCTGCTAACATATAGGTTGGAGGTTTGAGTCCACCCAAACCTTCCTTGGAAGAAAAGCCTGTCAACCTACTTCTGAAAAATCAGCCCTTGAAAATGCTATGGAGCCTGGTTCTAATGTGACATATATGAGGGTCACCATGAGTTGGAATTGACTTGATGTATTTATATATTTTTAAAAATATTTTTAAGAAGCTATCACTTTTATGACTTCTTATCTGATTATATCCATTAAGTAGAATTAGTTAATATTGAGGGATATTGTGAGGAAATAAATTTCCCTGGGTTTCTCAGTGCTCCTGAAAAAGGATTAGGTTTAGGACCCACCCTACTTGGGTATGACCTCATTAGCATAATCATAGAAAGACCCTATATCCAAAGAGGACCATATCCAGAGATACTAGGGCCAGGAATTCAATACATATTTTGGAGGGTTACAATTCAATACACAAGAGATGACAGTCAAATGTATTAAATTACAGCCACCAACTAACCAATTATTATATATTTTACAGGCATTATTTCACAGAGAATTGATGAATTACATGGGAAAAGTGAGAAAAGAGGAGATAACCTCTTAAGATATATTAGAAAATCAATCTGGACATTCTTTTTTAGAGGATTTTAAAATGGCCTGGGAAGGAATAGGAAAGAAATAGATAACAAAATTGTCCCAAATGGCAAGATCATGGAAGAAGCGAATCATACACTGTTAAGCTAGCATTGGCTTTATTTATTTCAACAATTTTGCTAGTGGCTCGTTCAGAATTTTGGCAGGCAAAAAGTGAACAGGGAGCTCTTTTTGTTTAGTTCTCCCTGCCACTGTACATTTATTGCAGCCTATGGGTGAGAAATCGATCAGCAAGCATCACATTTAAAATGTTTCTCATTTGCAAAGTTCTATAAAAAGTAAGTCTATGATGTAGTGGGATTTATCTAATAAAAATGTATGTAGCTCTGTTAGTTGCTGAAGAAAGGGGCCCTGGTGACACAAATATTAAGCACTCAGCCACTAACCTAAAGGTAAGTGGTTCAAATCCACCCAGTGGGAGGCAGAACCAAGATGGCGGAATGGACAGATGCTTCCGTCAAGCCCTCTTTACAACAAAGACCTGAAAAAACAAGTGAAACGAGCATATCGTGACAAGCTGGGAGCCCTGAGCATCAAACGCAAGCTTAGACAATGAACTGAGGGGCAGGGGGAGGAACAGGCCATTCAGAAGTAGAGAGGAGTTACCAGACCTGAATCGTGGGGAGTCCGCTCCATTCCCGGAGCAGCGGCAACAGTGGCAGTGGGCTGGTACTAGCATTTGGCAGCAGTTTCCTCAGGGAGAAGCAGTGAGCCACACAGCCCACTCACACCTCCGGAACCTGAGGAGAAAGGTGCTCTCGGCAAAAGCTAAGTACTTGCGTATATTTTACTGTGCTCCCCCAACCCCAACCCAGGTTCAATGGCTGAATCCCTGGGCCTGAGATAGACCCTGGTGAGCACCTGGAGCCGTCCTCCCGGCCTTGGGGAAGGATAAAATTTGCAACTAGGGGGAAAAGATAATTTGCTAGCTCCATTAACTGGGGAACTCAGGACAGAAGTGGCTCCTGCCCAGGCATAAACTGTCTGTGGATCTTGAGCACCTTTGCCTTCTGCACAGACCTGTGTGGGTCTATTTTGGGAGAATAGGCCCTTGTTGGCAAACTCCAACCATTTCAGCGGTGGGGTGGAGAGGTGGGTGTTTGACGTTTGACATTGCTTTGCCTATTAAACAAGATCCTCACCTACCCACAACAGAGACCTAAGGACTGGTGGCTCCACGTGGGTCACCCAGCTACCGGTGACAGGGGCCCAGCGATAACTGGTACCTCCCAGTCCTTACAACAAAAACTTTGCGTGCCCATGGTCCCTCTGCAGAGCCCACCCACCAGCACAATCTAGGGAACAGAGACGCATTTTCCTCAGAGACACTTGGGGGTTGGTTCTCAGCTCCCTGCCTTGTTCAGAGTGTGACCCCCTGCTGCAATCAGATACGGGTATATACGCCAACCACCCCTGCCCCTCTAAGACTGTAGGACAAAACCTGTACCACACACTTGATAACAGCTACCTGGAAACCTGAACTGAATTCATACAAGAAAACTGAATGGACTCCTAGACTGACATACCTGATAACAGCTCTAGCCAGCTGGGGACAGGACACCAGAGCTCCAAAGGTGAAAATAATCAAGCTAGCTCACTCAAGCAACCCATAGGGGTATACCAAAACAAAACAAAGCAAGCAGCTACGACACGCTAAGCAAGCGTAAACTAATACAATAACATATAGGTGGTTCAGAGAAAACAATCAATATCAAGTCACATAAAGAAACAGACCATGATCACCTCAACAGGCTCTCAAAACAAAGAATCCAGGGATCTTTTAGATGAAAGTGCATTCCTGGAATTACCAGATGCAGAATACAAAGGTTTAATATACAGAACCCTTCAAGACATCAGGAAGGAAATGAGGCAATATGCAGAACAAGCCAAGGAACACACAGATAAAGCAACTGAAGAAATCAGAAAGATTATTCAGGAACATAATGAAAAGTTTAATAAGCTGGAAAAATCCATAGACAGACAGCAATCAGAAATTCAGAAGATTAACAATAAAATTACAGAATTAGACAACTCAATAGAAAGTCAGAGGAGCAGAATTGAGCAAGTAGAAGCTAGAATTTCTGAACTCGAAGATAAATCACTTGGCACTAATATAAATATTTGAAGAAAAATCAGATAAAAGAATTTAAAAAAATGAAGAAACCTTAAGGATCATGTGGGACTCTATCAAATCCACCCAGTGGTTCAAGGGAGAAAAGACCTGGAAATCTATTCCCATAAAGATTACAGCCTAGGAAACCCCATGGGGGAAGTCCTATTATGCCACATGGGGTCGCTATGAGTTGGAATCGACTCTATGGTACCTAACAATAACATTAGTTGCTGAAGAGACCAGAATATATATTTAAGGCACAATCTTTACTCTTTTAAGGTGAAACAAATGCACAGGAAAGAGTTAAGTAAAACCCAAGCCAGTGTGTGATTAAGTGTCAAACTGAGATGGAGAAGTCAGTTCACTTACTTTTTACAGAAAAGAAGTAAGTACAATTGGACCTCCCAGTAGAAAGAAGTCAGTTCTGAAGGGGTTTATCAAAACTTTATAAAAACTGGTTTCTTCTGCCATTTTTTTCCCAAGCAAGCTCATCACTATTTTAATAAAAAAAATAAAAAATAAATGCTACATCTGGAAAGGATAGCATTAAAACTTTAAAATGGTCTGAGAACATTATTTGATTTTCTTTCCCTTTAGGAAAGAGCAGTGAGCTTTTCCAGTAAAGTCTGAGCTTAAGGCAGAGAAGGCCTTCAAAAAAAGAAGGCACAACAAAGCAAAACAAAACCAAAATTAAAGACACAAATCAATACAGGGTTGATGAAGAATAAGCTGGAGTCAAAATGTTATCTTGATGCATTTGCTATTTAGTAACCCATCCAAACTCTGTTTTTTAAAAAATAATTTATTATTATCTCAGGGCCAGACGGTGAGTTCAGAGTCCTAAGAAGGGGATGGACAAAGAAAGAGCGTGACAGAGTTGAGATTAAGGAGTTCTTTCTAAAATATTAGGGAGCTCTGATGGCACAGTGGTTAAAGCAGTCAACTACTCCAGTGGCTTCATGGGAGAAAGATGTAGCAGTCTGCTTCAGAAGAGATTAACAGCCTCAGAAAACGTATGGTGTCACTACGAGTTGGAATCGACTCGAAGGTAGTCGGTTTTTCCACGATATTAATCTTTCATCCATCTTTATAAAAACCAAAACCAAGCCAAACTCATTGCTGTCAAGTTGAAGTCCACTAATATTTATTGGGAGGGAACTGCTTAAATTAATTATAATTCTTTAAAGAAATCTAAGGAGTGAGCAAAAGAATGTATAAAACTCTACAAAGAAAGAAAGGGAAAACAGAACAAGGGATTCTATTTTTATTGAGCTTCAAGTGAACGTTTACAAATCAAGTCAGTCTGTCACATGTAAGTTTATATAAACCTTACTCCATACTCCCACTTGCTCTCCCCCTAATAAGTCAACCCTTCAGTCCCTCCTTTCGTGACAATTTTGCCAGCTTCCAACACTCTCTACCCTCCCAACCCACCTCCAGACAGGAGATACCAACACAGTCTCAAGTGTCCACCTGATACAAATAGCTCACTCTTCATCAGCATCTCTCTCCTACCCACTGTCCAGTCCCTTCCATGTCTGATGAGTTGTCTTCAGGAATGGTTCCTGTCCTGGGCCAACAGAAGGTTTGGGGACCATGACTGCTGGGATTCCTCTAGTCTCAGTCAGACCATTAAGTATGGTCTTTTTGTGAGAATTTGGGGTCTGCATCCCACTGATCTCCTGCTCCCTCAGGGGTTCTCTGTTGTGCTCCCTGTCAGGGCAGTCATTGGTTGTGGCCAGGCACCAACTAGTTCTTCTGGTCTCAGAATGATATAAGTCTCTGGTTCATGTGGCCCTTTCTGTCTCTTGGGCTCATAGTTATCATGTGACCTTGGTGTTCTTCCTTTTCCTTTGATCCAGGTGGGTTGAGACCAATTGATGCATCTTAGATGGCCGCTTGTTAGCATTTAAGACCCCAGACGCCACATTTCAAAGTGGGATGCAGAATGTTTGCATAATAGAATTATTTTGCCAATTGACTTAGAAGTCCCCTTAAACCATAGTCCCCAAACCCCCGCCCTTGCTCCGCTGACCTTTGAAGCATTCAGTTTATCCTGGAAACTTCTTTGCTTTTGGTCCAGTCCAGTTGAGCTGGCCTTCCATGTATTGAGTATTGTCCTTCCTTTCACCTAAAGTAGTTCTTATCTACTAACTAATCAGTAAAAAACCCTCTCCCACCCTCCCTCCCTCCCCACGCCTCGTAACCACAAAAGTATGTGTTCTTCTCAGTTTATACTATTTCTCAAGATCTTATAATAGTGGTCTTATACAATATTTGTCCTTTTGCCTCTGACTCATTTCACTCAGTATAATGCCCTCCAGGTTCCTCCACGTTATGAAATGTTTTACAGATTCGTCACTGTTCTTTATCGATGCGTAGTATTCCATTGTGTGAATATACCACAATTTATTTACTCATTCATCCGTTGATGGACACCTTGGTTGCTTCCAGCTTTTTGCTATTTGTAAACAGAGCTGCAATAAACATGGGTGTGCATATATCTGTTTGTGTGAAGGCTCTTATTTCTCTAGGGTATATTCCGAGGAGTGGGATTTCTGGGTTGTATGGTAGTTCTATTTCTAACTGTTTAAGATAACGCCAGATAGATTTCCAAAGTGGTTGTACCATTTTACATTCCCACCAGCAGTGTATAAGAGTTGCAATCTCTCCGCAGCCTCTCCAACATTTATTATTTTGTGTTTTTTGGATTAATGCCAGCCTTGTTGGAGTGAGATGGAATCTCATCGAAGTTTTAATTTGCATTTCTCTAATGGCTAATGATCGAGAGCATTTTCTCATGTATCTGTTAGCTGCCTGAATATCTTCTTTAGTGAAGTGTGTGTTCATATCCTTTGCCCACTTCTTGATTGGGTTGTTTGTCTTTTTGTGGTTGAGTTTTGACAGAATCGTATAGATTTTAGAGATCAGGCAGTAGTCGGAGATGTCTTAGCTGAAAATTCTTTCCCAGTCTGTAGGTGGTCTTTTTACTCTTTTGGTGAAGTCTTTAGATGAGCATAGGCGTTTGATTTTTAGGAGCTCCCAGTTATCGGGTTTCTCTTCATCATTTTTGGTAATATTTTGTATTCTGTTTATGCCTTGTATTAGGGCTCCTAACATTGTCCCTATTTTTTCTTCCATGAGCTTTATCGTTTTAGTCTTTATGTTTAGGTCTTTGATCCACTTGGAGTTAGTTTCTGTGCATGGTGTGAGGTATGGGTCCTATTTCATTTTTTTGCAAATGGATATCCAGTTATGCCAGCACCATTTGTTAAAAAGGCTATCTTTTCCCCAATTAACTGACACTGGGCCTTTGTCAAATATCAGCTGCTCATATGTATTTTTTTTTTATATGTGGTTGGATTTATATCTGGGTTCTCAATTCTGTTCCACTGGTCTATGTGCCTGTTGTTGTACCAATACCAGGCTGTTTTGACTACTGTGGCTGTATAATAGGTTCTGAAATCAGGTAGAGTGAGGCCTCCCACTTTCTTCTTCTTTTTCAGTTACGCTTTACTTATCCGGGGGTTCTTTCCCTTCCATATGAAGTTGGTGATTTGTTTGTCCATCACATTAAAAAATGACATTGGAATTTGGATCGGAAGTGCATTGTATGTATAGATGGCTTTTGGTAGAATAGACATTTTTACTATGTTAAGTCTTCCTATCCACGAGCAAGGTATGTTTTTCCACTTAAGTAGGTCCTTTTTAGTTTCTTGTAGTAGTACTTTGTAGTTTTCTTTGTATAGATCTTTTACATCTTTGGTAAGATTTATTCCTAAGAATTTTATCTTCTTGGTGGCTACTGTGAATGGTATTGATTTGGTGATTTCCTCTTCGATGTTCTTTTTGTTGATGTAGAGGAATCCAAGTGATTTTTGTATGTTTATCTTCTAACCTGAGACTCTGCCAAACTCTTCTATTAGTTTCAGTATTTTTCTGGAGGATTCTGTGTATAAGATCATGTCATCTGCAAATAGAGATAATTTTACTTCCTCCTTGCCAATCTGGATACCCTTTATTTCTTTGTCTAGCCTAATTGCTCTGGCTAGGACCTCTAGCACAATGTTGAATAAGAGCGGTGATAAAGGGCATCCTTGTCTGGTTCCTGTTCTTAAGGGAAATGCTTTCAGGCTCTCTCCATTTAGAGTGATATTGGCTGTTGGCTTTGTATAGATGCCCTTTATTATGTTGAGGAATTTTCCTTCAATTCCTATTTTGGTGAGAGTTTTTATCATGAATGGGTGTTGGACTTTGTCAAATGCCTTTTCTGCATCAATTCATAAGGTCATGTGGTTTTTGTCTTTTGTTTTATTTATATGGTGGATTACATTAATGGTTTTTCTAATATTAAACCAGCCTTGCATACCTGGTATAAATCCCACTTGGTCATGGTGGATTATTTTTTTGATGTGTTGTTGAATTCTATTGGCTAGAATTTTGTTGAGGATTTTTGCATCTATGTTCATGAGGGATATAGGTCTGTAATTTTCTTTTTTTGTAATGTCTTTACCTGGTTTTGGTATCACGGAAATGGTGGCTTCATAGACTGAGTTAGGTAGTATTGCATCATTTTCTATGCTTTGAAATACCTTTATAGTAAAGGTGTTAACTTTTCTCTGAAAGTTTGGTAGAACTCTGCAGTAAAGCCATCCGGGCCAGGGCTTTTTTTTGTTGGGAGTTTTTTGATTACCATTTCAATCTCTTTTTTTGTTATGGGTCTATTTAGTTGTTCTACTTCTGAATGTGTTAGTTTAGGTAGGTAGTGTTTTTCCAGGAATTCATCCATTTCTTCTAGGTTTGCAAACTTGTTAGAGTACTATTTTTCATAATAATCTGATATGATTCTTTTAATTTCAGTTGGCTCTGTTGTGATGTGGCCCATCTCGTTTCTTATTCGGGTTATTTGTTTCCTTTCCTGTATTTCTTTAGTCAGTCTGGGCAATGGTTTATCAATTTGTTAATTTTTTCAAAGAACCAGCTTTTGGCTTTGTTAATTCTTTCAATTGTTTTTCTGTTCTCTAATTCATTTAGTTCAGCTCTAATTTTTATTATTTGTTTTCTTCTGGTGCCTGATGGATTCTTTTGTTGCTCATTTTCTATTTGTTCAGGTTGTAGGGACAGTTCTCTGATTTTGGCTCTTTCTTCCTTTTGTATGTGTGCATTTATCGATATAAATTGACCTCTGAGCACTGCTTTTGCTGTGTCCCAGAGGTTTTGATAGGAAGTGTTTTCATTCTCGTTGCATTCTATGAACTTCTTTATTCCCTCCTTAATGTCTTGTCTAACCCAGTCTTTTTTCAGCAGGGTATTGTTCAGTTTCCAAGTATTTGATTTCTTTTCCCTAATTTTTCTGTTATTGATTTCCACTTTATGGCCTTGTGGTCTGAGAAGATGCTTTGTAATATTTCGATGTTTTGGATTCTGCAAAGGTTTGTTTTATGACCTAATATGTGGTCTATTCTAGAGAATGTTCCACGTGTGCTAGAAAAAAAAGTATACTTTGCAGCAGTTGGGTGGAGTGTTCTGTATAAGTCAATGAGGTCAAGTTGGTTGATTGTAGTAATTAGGTCTTCCGTGTCTCTATTGAGCTTCTTACTGGATGTCCTGTCCTTCTCCGAAAGTGGTGTGTTGAAGTCTCCTACTATAATTGTGGAGGTGTCTATCTCACTTTTCAGTTCTGTTAAAATTTGATTTATGTATCTTGCAGCCCTGTCATTGGGTTCATAAATATTTAATATGGTTATATCTTCCTGGTCAATTGTCCCTTTTATCATTATGTAGTGTCCTTCTTTATCCTTTGTGGTAGATTTAACTTTAAAGTCTATTTGTCAGAAATTAATATTGCTACTCCTCTTCTTTTTTGCTTATTGTTTGCTTGATATATTTTTTTCCATCCTTTGAGTTTTAGTTTGTTTGTGTCTCTAAGTCTAGGGTGTTTCTCTTGTAGGCAGTATATAGACGGATCATGTTTCTTTATCCAGTCTGAGACTCTCTGTCTCTTTATTGGTGCATTTAGTCCATTTACATTCAGCGTAATTATAGATAAGTATGTGTTTAGTGTTGTCATTTTGATGCCTTTTTATGTGTGTTGTTGACAATTTCATTTTTCCACTTACTTTTTTGTGCTGAGATGTTTTTATTTGTTTGTAAATTGTGTCTTCCTCATTTTCATAGTATTTGACTTTATGTTTGCTGAGTCGTTACATTTTTCTTGGTTTTTGTTTTGAGTTATGGAGTTGTTATACCTCTTTGTGGTTACCTTAATATTTACCCCTATTTTTCTAAGTAAAAACCTAACTTGTATTGTCCTATATCACCTTGTATCCCTCTCCATATGGCAGTTCTATGCTACCTGTATTTAGTCCCTCTTTTTGATTATTGTGATCTTTTACATATTGACTTCAATGATTCCCTGTTTTGAGCGTTTTTTTTTTTAATTAATCTTAATTTTGTTTTTGTGATTTCCCTATTTGAGTTGATATCAGGATGTTCTGTTCTGTGACCTTGTATTGTGCTGGTATCTGATATTATTGGTTTTCTAACCAAACAATTTCCTTTAGTATTTCTTGTAGCTTTGGTTTGGTTTTTGCAAATTCTCTAAGCTTGTGTTTATCTGTAAATATCTTAATTTCACCTTCATATTTCAGAGAGAGTTTTGCTGGATATATGATCCTTGGGTGACAGTTTTTCTCCTTCAGTGCGCTGTATATGTCATCCCATTGCCTTCTTGCCTGCATGGTTTCTGCTGAGTAGTCTGAACTTATTCTTATTGATTCTCCCTGGTAGGAGACCTTTCTTTTATCCCTGGCTGCTTTTAAAATTTTCTCTTTATCTTTGGTTTTGGCGAGTTTGATAATATGTCTTGGTGTTTTTCTTTTTGGATCAATCTTAAATGGGGTTCGATGAGCATCTTGGATAGATATCCTTTCGTCTTTCATGATGTCAGCGAAGTTTTCTGCCAGCAGATCTTCAGCTATTCTCTCTGTGTTTTCTGTTATCCCTCCCTGTTCTGGGACTCCAGTCACATGCAAGTTATCCTTCTTGATAGAGTCCCACATGATTCTTAGGGTTTCTTCATTTTTTTAAATTCTTTTATCTGATTTTTTTTTTCAGCTATGTTGGTGTTAATTCCCTGGTCCTCCAGATTTCCCACTCTACATTCTAATTGCTCGAGTCTGCTCCTCTGACTTCCTATTGCGTTGTCTGATTCTGTAATTTTATTGTTAATGTTTTGGATTTCTACATGCTGTCTCTCTATGGATTCTTGCAACTTATTAATTTTTCCACTATGTTCTTGAATAATGTTTTTGATTTTTTCAACTGCTTTATCAGTGTGTTCCTTGGCTTTTTCTGTAGCTTGCCTTATTTCATTTCTGAGGTCATGCCTGATGTCTTGAAGCATTCTGTAAATTAGTTTTTTATATTCTGTATCTGGAAATTCCAGGATTGTTTTTTTTATCTTCATTTGGGAAAGATTTTGATTCTTTAGTTTGAGGGGTTGTAGAAGCAGTCATGGTCTGCTTCTTTATGTGGTTTGATATTGACTGCTGTCTCCGAGCCATCACTAAGATATAGTAGTGATTTATTCTATATTTGCTCACTGAGTCTTATCTTGTTTTGTTTTCTTTCAATGTACGTAGATGGGCTACTAGATTGCGCTGTCTTGATTGTTGTAGCCCTTGACTCACTTCTGACCTATTACCAGCTGGTTTGGGCTGTTACCAGATATATATGCCTGAGTCTGTTCACTATTCTTGAGTAGAATCTGATTTGGGGTCATCAAGTGTGTGATGCACCCTGTCACCTATCCACCTTGAGAAGTAGTGGTGATAGTTGTGTGCACCAGATTCTAGTAGCAGCTGGGGTTCACCCTCCAGGGGGGGCAGGATGCTGACAGGCTTCCCCCAAGTGTCAGTGAGGTAGGTGTATCTCTATTCCTAAAGCACCTTGGTGGGTGGGCTCTGCAGCTGTACCTTAGGCCCCCAATGCAAGTACCTCTACAGATTGGTAGGTGTCACCCTCCTTAGACCCCTAAGGCAGGAGGCTAGGTGGTCTGGGGGGAGCTTCAGCCCTCAGTTCCCTGTTGTGGGTCAGTGAGGGCTCTGTTGAATATGCAGAGATATCAGACCTGGGAAACTTGTCTTTCCAGTAAATCTGCTAAAACAATTGCAGTCATATCCCTATCAGAAATGCCTTTGCATTATCATAGACACCTTGTTCCCTGTAGGGATGAAAGCCTGAGACTGTGGATCACATATGTTTGGCTGGAGCTGGTTCTGTGTTTTTAGTCCAATTAGGGAAGGATTTTTGGTCCCTGGGTTTTTTGTGGTTGCTTCTCTCAGGCCAGAAGATTGGGTTAGGAAAAGACCAAAAAAAAAAGAAAGAAAGAAAAGAAAAACTGCAGAGCAGTTCTCTCTCTGGCTCAGGAAATTCCAATGTTGATGAAGCCACCTGGGAAGGGGAGAGGAGGGTTCAGAAAAACAGGAGAGAGTAGCACCCTGGAACATTGAGAAAGTTACTTATCTTGCTTGGGATGACTGTTTTATCTGAGATTCCCGAGGGGCACGTCGCCTGTGTGCTCTGGCTGGGTAGAGATTGTCCCCGAGGGTCAGGCCAGCGTCCCGTGCTTGTGCTATCTCAGGAGCCACGGTCAGTTCTTCCGCTGCCAGTCCAAAGTCTCGCGCCAAGGTTCCCTGGCTGGGACGCTGCACTCCCGGCTCCAAAACCAGTTGCTGCCTCCCAGCGACTTCTCCTCCCGCCAGCTGCGTCACTGCGCCACCTGCGAATACCGGCTGGGCCCCCTCCCGAGGTCAGTTAGCGGGGTAGGGCTGCGCCCATGTTTGCGCCATCACAGGATGCCATGCTCAGCTCCCCTGCACCCAGTCCAAAGCCCGGCGCCAAGGTTTCCTGACTGGAACACGGGCTCTAGGCTCCGAAAACAGTTGCTGCTTCCCTGTAGTTGTTCGTTCTCGGTCTCTATCATTCAGGTCAACTCTTTAAATCTGTGTTTGCTGGTCAGGGTTCGTAGATTGTCACGTATGTGATCGATTCACTTGTTTTTCTGAGTCTTTGTTGCAAGAGGGATCCGAGCCATCTTGGCCCCGTCCTCCTCTATTTCCTTTTTAAATTTTTCTCTATCATTTTTCTTTTACTTGTTTCCTAACCAACACTTCTGCCCCACATACTTCTAAACACTCATCCACCCACTCACCCACACACACCCCCCAAAGGAAATTAGATCATATGTACACCTATATATCATTATGTCAAAAGTAAGGTATGCTGCCTTAGTCAGCAATTACATTTGAATATTTTGAACTAAAACATTGAGAAAATTGGAGAATATCCAAACAATTAGCCTTTCATAAGTAGTAGGAAAAAAGGAATTATATAGGTCAAAAGGGTTAAGGTATAATAAATTGGTTACTTCTAAATGACTTGGGTATATCCTGGTGTATATCTATATCACTGTGACATACCACACAGGGAATTGAAAGTATGAGTTGGAATCTACTTGACAGCAAGGCTTTTTATGATAAAGTGGCAACATTTAGACCATTATGAAAGATTGTAAATGAGTTAAAAAAACAATCTTTGCTCTTCAATATATTACATTCAAATATGGAAACTCTGGTCCCCATTCTTCTCTTCAGCTAGCAGCAATTTTGAGAAATTTTAGTCAGTAGCTTTGTTTTAGACAATAGTTCACTCCTGGCAGATTTTTTTTTTTTTTTTTGGCTTTATCTTCATCTATGCCCTTCTATGACTGGATCAGTGATGCGGCATGACTTTACATAACAGTATTTATTGCCATAGTTATAAACAAGCTTAGAATAATTTCAACTTAAGCATTTTAATATGACAAGATATTTGAAAACTCTCATCAAACCCAATTTAGGAAATGCTATGATCTTAGGCAAGAAAAAATGAACCTAACGTAAGCCTTTTTCAGGAAAATTGTATCGTGCGTTGAAAGTGTAGTGTTCTTATGTGAAAGGTGGAAGAGAGACTTGATAAAGACATTCGAGGAATTACGTGTTCACCTTAATCTTAAATTATATTTTTAATAAAATTTATAAAGATATTCTCATCATCGGCTAATTTTACATTTATATATATATTACTTGAGGGCTATATATATATATATATACAAAACGAGAAAGACAGACAGCACCCTGGTGGAGCAACTGCGAGCTTGGCTGCTATCCTAGAGGTTGGCGGTTCTAACCCCCAGCAAATCCACAGGAGAAGGACCTGGAGATTTGCTCCTTTTAAGGGTCTGTTGCCGTCAAGTCGATTCCGACTCAAAGCGAGCCTATAGGACAGAGTGGAACTGTCCCATAGAGTTTCCAAGGAGCACCTGGTGGATTCGAACTGCCAACCTTTTGCTTAGCAGATATAGCTCTTAACCATTGCACCACCAGGTTAAAATTACAGCCTTGAAAACCCTATGGGGCAGTTCCACTCTGTCCTATACGGTCACTATGAGTCAGGTTGATGGCACCCAACAACAGCATAGAGAGAGGGAGAAAACAAATGTGCCTAAAAGAGAGAACAAACACGCCTAAAACTCTAAAACTATTCTTTGTTCATTTTTTTGGTGAGAGTTCTCCATACAAACCTAACATTGGTAAATAATAAACTGCTAACTATAGATGATGTCATGGAGCTTTTCAATCAGGTTCTGGAATGTTCCATTCACTCAGTGGTGCCAATCATTCATGAGTACATTCTCAGAGGACAAAGAGGAGTACTGGCTCTAACAGTTGAAATGTGGAAGGATTCTTATGACCCGCTTATCTCCTGAAGAAGGTTGTGAGTCATAAACTCTAATTTTGACTATATCTTTAGTTTCAGGCTACTTAAGTCCACGGGTGGTATGTGAACATGTTTAATCACTTTCCCATCCAGTACATTTCCCCATGATTTTTCCTTGCTTTTTCTTCTCCTGTGGGGAGAAATAGGTTCTCATGTAGAACTTAAAGTTTTGTTACTTAAAATGTGGTAAATGTGTGGAAATAATACTAGATTTGAAGGTCAGGTTTCTAGGCTCAGGTATTTGTTCCATCATGGGCTAGAATTTTGAATTTGGGCTTTTTTTTTTTTTAACCACTCTAAGCTTCATTTTTTTTTTTTTCAAAAGGGGTTTACAAGAATATCCTTTCCACAGGTTGTAATGACCCAATAATGCAAAAAGAACCATGAATTCATAAAATCACAACTTCATGAACTGAAATATCATACAACTACTGGTTGTTACTTTTTAGGCAAGCTTTATAGGAAAACATTTGTGGCTGATGAGTAGCCCAGGCAGGAGAGTCACTACTTTCTCCATTCATTGCCTCTATCACCTCTCCTTTCTACCTCAATCACTCACTCAATCATCACTTGAAACTGCTCTCCCTGAAAGCATTTTTGAAACCCTGAAATCTCCATTTTGAGTCCAATGTCCAGTCCTTGTTCACATCTCTCATTTTCTCTCCTTTTCGTTCTCCTCCTGGTCTAAAATTTCTCAGCCAATACAGTAAGTCCCCAGCTCATGAATGTCCAGCATATGGACAACTCATATTGCCTTTTAATAATTAAGGCTTCAAATTCAACGTTTTCTTGCACTAAATACCAAAAAAAAAAAGTTGCTGTCGAGTAGATTCCGACTCATAGTGACCTTATAGAACAGAGTAGAACTTCCCCATAGAGTTTCCAAGGAATGCCTGGTGAATTCAAACTGCTGACCTTTTGGTTAGCAACCGTAGCACTTAATCACTACGCCACCAGGGTTTCCAATTTAAAGAAAGGATCAACAAAAACCATATGCACCTGTTCTGACTTACCTACAAAATTCGACTTAAAGACACACTTAGGACCGGATCCCATTTGTAACCTGGGAACTGCCTGTATCCGTCTTCTGAGTTCATCCTCAATTTGTGGCTTCCTTTGCCTTCCCCTCCAATCAGGCTTTACTTCTCCAGAGGACTCTTTCACACTTTTCCTTCCTCCATACTCAATTACCAGTCTTGTGTAACTTGTCTATTTTCTCTGTCCCTATGGTATCCATTATGGCTGCTAACCAAGAGGTCAGCAGTTTGAATCCACCAGGTGCTCCTTGGAAACTCTATGGGGCAGTTCTTCTCTGTTCTATAGGGCCGCTATGAGTCGGAATAGACTCGACGGCAGTGGGTTTGGTTTTTTTTTGTTTATCGTGTCCATTATTGAACAGAACAATAACAACTAACATTGTATAACTAGATGCTGCCAGGCTGACCCCTGTGTGTCAGAGCAGAGCTTTACTCCACAGGGTTGTCAGTGACTGATCTCTAGGAAGTAGATCACCAGGCCTTTCTTCCAAGGCACCTCTGGGTAGACTGAAACCACCAACCTCCCAATCAGTAGCCTAGCACATTAATCATTTGCCTCACCTAGGGACCCTGTGATGTTGTTAGGAGGACTATATAAAGCACTTGGAACCGTGCCTGGCACTTGGTATAGACCAGGTAAGTGTTTGCTCGTTTCATTTCAAAAGAGTTACATTTAATAGATGTCAATGCCACCTATTTGTCTGTTACTTGAGAGCTTTAATTAGAAAATGTATATTTACGGAGCGATATTCCCAGATTAAAATGAAGGAAAACCATTCCTCACTGGAAATGATTTACAATGTAGAATTAATGAGTGTGTATTTTAAAAAGATGGAAATACAAGGCACAGAATATTGATTCCCCAACTTAAAAAAGCATTTTATTTTCTGATTATAAATTGTGTATTATTTTTATTGAAAATTTATAAATACAAGATAAACCTTTGCAAGAAGTATAACCACTGATAATTCCTACGTATGGCTTCAGATAAAATTTTGGTAAGTGTATTTTTCTATGTTTTTTTTTTAACAGTAAAAAATTCTATTGAAATATTGTAACAAAATACTAATAACACTATTACCATTTATTAAATACTTACTATGTCGTACTAATGATGCCACACTCTTTATATAGAATCAGCTCATGCTTTGCTCCCAGCAATCAATTAACTTGATATTACTATCTTTATAAGTAAGACAAGCCGAAGCTCCAGGAGTGTAGGCAACTTGCCAAAAGTTTCCTTTGCAATATGCAAGAAACTGGGATTCAATTCAAAAACTGAACTGGCTCCAAATTTCCTTGAATATTAACAGAAATATTTGACAAAGCTAGAGTCATATAGATTTCCTCCAATCATAGAACACATGACAAGTTGAATTTTCATGAAGGATTATTGCAGACAGTCTCTAACATTAAGATAGGTGCCACGTTCTTTTACTCTAATTCATTTTTGTAATACAGACAAATGTGTTTTACTAAGTGTACCACTCTTTCCCGGAGTTGTATATTTGGTAATGTAGTTATCATGATTATTGAGAAATAAAAAAAAATTTTTTTGGTCCCATGGATATAGCTTTAAATTTGGTAATACATGAACTACTTAAAATATTTTAAATTTTTCTTATTGAAGAGCTTGTTTTATGATTACATGAGGATTAGCCATGTGTTAGGAGAAAACCAACCTGTCTAATGTCAAGTTTATCATTATTGCTACGTATTCACATATATGAAATTTCTTGTTTCAATGTGGTTTATTTTGGCTGTTGTGTCTAGCTTGAGGCAGAAGAATTTAAATGCTGTTATTTTGCAACTAGTGTTTCTAAATGCAGCTCATGTTACAAAGTGTCACTGAAGAGATGCTTTGCAGTGGTTTTAATATCTTCAAAACAATACTAGATGGAACACTTGGTCACACTCAGTATGCAATAGGGCTTAGCGGGGTGGCTAATAGGATTGTTTTGGAAATAAGTTGTGAATAAAGGAGATATCGTGGAAAAGAGAATAATGTAGGTAGAACTGATTGACAGACCATTTCTTAAGTTATTAGAATAGTGTTATCATATTTTGGGAAGAGAATTTCATAAACCCAGAGCAGAATGTTGATGTTTATAAATTCTTTTTTTTTTTTGATTTCTTATGAATCCAGGATACTGCTTCCATGACTACCACTTTTATACATATTTGATTACTTTGTATTATAATTTACAACTCAAATGTGCACAACTCAACAGCAGTAGCTGAGTTAGAATTTAGCAGGTTTATAGCTTTGTTTGGCCCTCGGCGCAAGTAATAAAATCCTAGCTTTAAGTACCATTGGGGTTTATAGAATGAAGACATCTGCATTATTATATTAAAATGTTCCTCTGTGTAATAAATATAACTGACAGTAGTGCAAGACTTTCTTTATGAAAAATGTGTTGATAGCAATATAGCCTTAAATACTGAAGAAACTGCCGATTAAAATTTTATGTGCCTAGTTACCATCTTAATACTCAACAGATGTCCATATTAACAGTTTACTGCTGGGTATTCCTAATAAAAATTTTTAGTTAAGATTATTTAAAAATGCCGGGGAAAACACGGTATCAACCTCCTTTCATAGTGCTTACTGTTTGTTATTCTAATATTTTCTTTGGGGTAGTATGAGTGTTTTGATGGTTATAACTTGTAGTGAGTTTTCTACGATAATGTTCTAGGGCCTCTGGATTTTAGTATCATCTAAAGAGTGTTGAATTATTTATTTCCCTGAATCTTGGGACAGTTTTGTGGCAGCCCAGTCATACTCCTTCTTAGCTTCACTCCTTAGTATTGGGGTGGCCAACCTTACTGGATTGCCTGGGTCTGAGAGGTATCCTGGGAAATGGGGCTGTCATGGCTAAAGCTGCGAAGGCCCTAGGCAAACTGGGAAGTTTGGTCACCCTAAAAAAAAAAAAAAAAAATTTTTTTTTTTTTTGGTGGCTATATTGTGGTTGTGGATGGTACTGGCAAGAAGGAAAATTGCTTTCAACTAATTTTCTGCTCATTTAGGTCTTCTAAAAGCAATCTTGTATACAACCAATCTTCTAAAACTGTTTAAGATTGCTGTGTAATTTTTAACCATTTAATTTTCATGGTGTACAACATGAAAATTACATGGAGCTGCAGAGGGTCACCAACAAAGAGGAAGACCCTGAATAAGATGGATTGACACAGTGGCTGCAACAGTGATCTCAGACATAGCAACGATTGTGAGAATCTGGGCAACATTTTGTTCTGTTGTACATAGGGTCGCTATGAGTCAGAACTGACTCGATGGCACCTAACAACAACTCAGCATGGAACTTTATATACATACGTCTGCCATGAAAACATTAAATACCACCCACCAAATACAATTTACTGCCCATATTTTGGTAATATTTTACACTCAAATACAATCCTTCCAACAATCACAGGGACGGATGTAAGTCAGTTATGGGTAACACAATACTTTTTTGTGGACCAGATATCACATAGAGCCCTGGTGGCACAGTGATTAAGAGCTTGGCTGCTAACCAAAAAGTCAGCAGTTCAAATCCACCAGCCACTCCTTGGAGACCCTTTGGGGTGGTTCTACTCTATCAAAAAGGGTCACTATGAGTCAAATTGATTCTATGGCACCTAACAACAACAGCAACATCCCATGATTAGAAGAAATAAATCTTTATAATTGCTACTTCTATATCTACGTTTTCAAGGAAAAAATTAAGATACATGCAATTAGTACCTCAGAAGTGCTTTGTTATCATTAAAAAATTATAAGTCAACTCCTTTTGTCTCTTGTATGAAAAATGGGACAAGATTTTACTCAAGTATACCCATATAAATCATTTACCAGGCATCAAACATTACTGAAGTATAAAACAAATCAGCATTAAAGAACTTCCCTTATATCAGGTAATAAAAAAGACTAAAAATATATAATTTATGTAATTCAAGCAAAACTAAAAACAAAAAAACAAACCCACTGCCATCAAGTTGATTCTGACTCATAGTGACCCTACAGGACAGGGTAGAGCTGCCCCATAGGGCTTCCAAGGAGCAGCTGGTGAATTCAAACTGCCAACCTTTCGGTTAGCAGCCAAGCACTTAACCACTGCACCGCCAGGGCTCCAATTCAAGCCAAAGGTAGTGTAAACTCTGATCAGTTTTTATTTAATCCTTCATAAAATAATAAAATGAACCTTCTAAGGCACTCCTTCTCTGAGATTTCAATGATGATCACAAATAGAAGAACCAAAGTTGTTGCCAGAAATCTACTAACCATGCCTGATTCTTTGTCTCATTACACAGCCTCCCCCATAAGCTGGGGATGTCAGGGGACTTCCCCACTCACACTGATCTTCCATTTGAGTTAGGTTAGTCAGCCCTCTAGTAATCACTTCTCAAAACATGGCTCCTGGTTACTGGGACAGTGAATTTGCCTCCCATATTATCCGTGTCATCCAATAACATGCTTTGTTGTCTTCCTGATACTCGAAACCCGGCTAGTAACTTTTCCGGGCACCATGGGTTGTTATAAGCAGTCAACAACCTTCCATGACAACATCTGCATGAGACAAAGGCAGGTTCCAAGTCATAACATCATTTTTCATTAAACAATCCCATAGTTTAGTCAGTACAAAGATCATGATATTCACTTTAAGATGAGATAATTGAAACTCAGGAAGGCTAAATGATTTCCTCAAATCTCTCGACTTAGGCCTCAATTCTAAAGTCAAGTCATATGCATTTATGCTATAATCTAAAAACCTTGGAATCATGAAGGCAGGTGTCTTTGAGATAGTACAGTGAATTCTATCCAATATTCTTGCAGTTAATTATTGTATAAAAGAGAAAAAGACCCACAGCATACATGTTTTTCAGTTTTCCTGTATCTAAAATAAGTTAATAATGATAGATTTTGGTTTGAGGAGACCATTGCACAATAAAACTATTTTAAGAACCTTGTGGGTTAATTGATTCATCTTAATTCACCAGCTAGGGTTGCAGACTATAGATGCAAACCCAAGAGGCTCAAACTTCCTGTCCAGATTGCTCTCCACTACAGAGAGAGTCCAGCTCTTTCATAGAAGAAGAGTCATCAGAGAGTATAACTTTAAAATTAATGGCCTATATGATGTAGTCCTGTTCTGCACAATATGGCCCTCAAAGAGTAGGCAGTGCTCTGAACCCCATGGCATTCACATTCTTTGTATAACTTGCCCACAGTCACTAATCAATTGTTCAAAGTAGAGTACAAACTCAGGTAAACTGTCAATAGCATAGACACTCGTTAATGTCTATGAATAAAGTGATTTAAAACAATATTTTAAATATGATCATGGAGTTTTAAAACTTACCTGATGTTTGGAATTCATATGAACTAATTTCAAGTATGTGTTTTGTTTTGTTTTTTTAAATTGGTAGTGTGATGTCCTCAGAGATAGATGCATTTTTTAAATTAAATTTTATATGTAGTATTCTTAAGAGTATAACCTGTCAGAGTCTTATCACATCATCCCCTCCATGATGGGTTAGTTGAAGATCCCGTGCCCACAAATAATTTAATTTTAACAGACTATCTAATGATTGGAGCACCTTCCTTTGCTAATGACCACCCCTCCCCAATTCTTTGGTCTCTGAGAGTATCCATTGCCAATGTGTTCTGATTGCCATCTAATCCTGCCTCCTTTCAATTTTAAATATTACAGAAACATGTTATTCTGGAAGAAGGGCTTTGTGTTTACATGTGCATGCCTCTGTATTTGTGTGAAAATATTTACAAAATATATACAACTGATCCCTCAGTTATTCTTATGAGGTACAAAAAAAAAAAAAGGAACTGGGAATTTGCTTTCTTTTCATATTGTGTTCATTCAAAAAAAATAATAATTCAAAAAAATTTCTTTACTTCTGATAGCATTGATTCCAGAGACCACTACCACTATCTCTTTTTTCTTTTATTGTACTTTAGATGAAGGTTTACAGGACAAACTAGTTTCTCATTAAACAGTACACATGATGCTCTATTGCAGTGGTCAACAACACCCTGACATGTCAACACTCTCCCTTCTTGACCTTAGGTTCCCCATTACCAGCTTTCCTATCCTCTCCTTCCTTCTCCTCCGTGCTCCTGAACTAGTGTGCACCTTTAGTGTCATTTTGTTTTATGGGACTGTTTAAACTTTGGCTGAAGGATGAACCTCAGGAGTGACTTCATTACTGAGCTAAAAGGATGTCTGGGGCCCAGACTTTCAGGGTTTCTCCAGCCTCTGTCAGCCCAATAAGTCTGGTCTTTTTTTTGTGAGTTAGAATTTTGTTCTGCATTTTTCTCCAGCTTCTCTGGGATCCTCTATTGTGATCTCTGTTGGGGCAGTCAGTGGTGGTAGCCAGGTACCATCTAATTGTACTGGACTCAGTCTGGTGGAGGCCATAGAAGATGTGGTCCGTTAGTCCTCTGGACTAATCTTTCCCTTGTACCTTTAGCTTTCTTCATTCTTACTTGATCCTGAAGGGGTGAGACCAGTGAAGCATCTTAGATGGCTGCTCACAGGCTTTTAAGACCCCAAACACTACTCACCAAAGTAGAATGCATTTTCTTTATAAATTATGTGATGTCAATTGAGCTAGATGTTCCCTGAGACCATGGTCCCCACAGCCCTCAGCCCAGCAATTCAGTCCCTCAGGGAGTTTGGATGTCTCTATGGAGCTTCCATGACCTTGCCGTGTACAAATTGTGCTGGCTTCCCCAGTATTGTGTGAAGTCTTAACCTTCACCAAAGTTACCACTTATCTATTGTCTATTTAGTGTTTTTTCCATCTCCACCCCTCCCCTCTCTTGTAACCATCAAAGATTGTTTCTTTTTGTGTGTAAACCTTTTCATGTTTTTATAGTAGTGGTCTCATACAATATTTGTCCTTTTGTGATTGACTTATTTCACTCAGCATAATGCCCTCCAGATTCATCCATGTTATGAGATGCTTCACAATTTCATCATTGTTCTTTTTCATTGCATAATACTCCCTTGTGTGTAGGTACCATAGTTCATTTATCCATTCATCTGTTGATGGGCATCTAGGTTGTTTCCATCTTTTTGCTGTTGTGAACAATGTTGCAACATGGGTGTGCATATGTCTATTCATGTGATGACTCTTTCTTGTCTAGGGTATATTCCTAGGAGTGGGGTTGCTGGATCATATGGTATTTCTATTTCTAGCTTTCTAAGGAAGTGCCATAACCTTTTCCAAAATGGATGTATCATTTTGCGTTCCACCAGCAGTGGAATTTGTTATTTCCTGACTTTTTTTGATTCATACCAGTAATGCTAGGGTGAGATGGTATCTCATTGTGGTTTTGATTTGCATTTCCCTAATGGCTAGCAATCTCGAGCATTTCCTTGTGTGTCAGTTGGACGTTTTAATGTCTTCTTTGGTGAAGCATCTGTTCATTTCCTTTGTCCACTTTTTAATTGGATTATTTGTCTTTTTACTGTAGAGGTGTTAGATTTTCCTGTACATTTTAGAGATAACGTGTTTCTAAAAATTTGTCCATTTCCTCTAGGTTTTCAAATTTGTTGGAGTATAGTTTTTCATAATACTCTGTTATAATCCTTTTTATTTCACTTGGATCTGTTGTAATGTTCCCCATTTCATTCCTTATTTAGGTTATTTGCATTCTCTCTTGTTTTTCTTTTGTCAGTTTGGTGGGTTGTTTGTCAATTTAGTTGATCCTTTCAAAGAACCAACTTTTGGTTTTTTTGATTCTATTTTTTTCCTACTCTCTATTTCATTTATTTCTGCGCTGATCTTTATTTTTTCCTTTCTTTTGGTGACCGTGGGCTTCTTTAACTGTTCTCCTTCTATTTGTTCAAGTTGTGCAGCTAATGCTTTGATACTGTCCCTTTCTTCTTTTTTGATGTGTGCATCTATAGCTATAAATTGACCTCTGAGGACTGCCTTCACTATATCCCAAAGGTTTTGGTATGATGTGTTTTCATTCTCGTTTGCTTCTAGGAATTTTTCATTCCATCTCTGATTCCTTCTATTACCCAGTAGTTTTTAAGCTGGGTGTTGTTCAATTTCTGTATAATTGATTTTTTTTTTCTTGCTCTTCCAGTTGTTAATTTCTACCTGGATGGTGTTGTGGTCAGAGAAGATACCTTGTATTAACTCAATATTTTCGATTTTGTTGAGGGTCGCTCTGTTGCTTAAGATGTGGTCTATTCTGGAGAATGTTCCATGTGTGTTGGAAAAGAATGCGTGCTCTGCAGCTGTTGGATGGATTGTTTTATATATGCGTGTGAGGTCAAGTTGCCTGATCATGCCCTTTAGCTGTTCTGTATCTTTGTTGAGTTTCTTTCTAGATGTTCTGTCCTTTACCAAGAGTGGTGTGTTGAAGTCTCCTATCATTATTGTAGAACTGTCAATTTCTCTTCTGAGTGCTGTTAGAGTTTGTTTTATGTATTTTGGAGCCCTGTCATTGGGTGTGTAGATGTTTATTATGGTTATGTCTTCATGATGGGTCATCCCTTTAATCATTATATAGTGCCCTTCTTTGTCTTTAATGGTAGATTTTGTTATAAAGCCTATTTATCTGAGATTAGTATTGCCACTCCTGTCCTCTTTTTGATAGCTGTTTGCTTGATTTTTTTTCCTATCCTTTGATTTTTAATAAATTTACGTCTTTGTTTCTAAGGTGTGTCTCTTATAGACAGCATATTGATGGATCTTGTTTTTTTTTTTTTTTTTTTTAATCCATTCTGTTACTCTCTGTCTCTTTATGGGTGCATTTAGGCCATTTATATTTAGTGTAATTTTTAATAGATGTGAGTTCATTTGTGTCATTTTTTATAGTTTTTTTTTTTTTGTGGTGCTGACATTTTCTTTGTTCATCTTACTCTCCTGTGCTGAACTCCTTTTGTTTGTGGGTTTTTTTTTTTAATTTCTTTTGTTTTTATTTTTGCTGAGACTTTTTGTTTTTCTTTTTTATTTTGATGAGTAGGTTTGTTAACCTACTTTGTGGTTACCTTGAAATTTACCTTTATCTTCCTACATTTAAACCAATCTGTTATTGCTTGGTATCACCTTGCCTTCTTCTCCCTTAGAAAGCTCTATACCTACACCATTTATTCTCTGTTTTATTGTTCTGATATTTTTGTCATTTACAGATTAAGCTCTCTAGTTCCCTGTTGTAATTATTTTGATTTTGGATACTTCTTGAGAGTTCATTTCCTAGGCTGGTGTCTGGCTGGTATGATCATGCATCCTAGATTCAGGCTGTGATCTGATGTTGTTTGTTCTCAAACCAAAGGAATCCCTTTAATAATTCTTGTAAGTTTGGTTTGGTTTTTACATATTTTCTTAATTTCTGTTCCTCTGGAAATGTCCTAACTTTACATTGTATTTGAATGGGAGTTTGGCAGTATGTATTATTCTTGGTTGACAATTTTTTTTTATTTCAAGGTTTCATATATGTTATTCCACTGCATTCTTGCTTGCGTGGTTTCTGCCGAAGAATCAGTTTAGTCTTATTGTTTCCCATCTGTATGTGGCTTCATTTTTCTCGAGCTGCTCTCAGGATTCTTTGTCTCTGGTTTTATCGAAGGTGATTATGATATGCTTTGGTGATTTTCTTTTAGGGTCTATCCTATATGGAGTTTGTTGAGCTTCTTGGATGGTCAGCTTTTCCTCTTTCATGTTATTAGGGAAGTTTTCTGTCAGCAATCCTTCAATGAACCTCTCTGTGTTTTCCATTTTCTTCCCCTGTTCTGGCTCTCCTGTCACTTGCAAATCTTTGCTTTTGGTTGTATCCTACATAATTGTCATGGTTTCTTCATTCTTCTTTGATCTTTTTTTTTTTAATTAATTTTTATTAACCTTCAAGTGAACATTTACCATTCCAATCAGTCTGTCACATGTAAGTTTACATACATCTTACTCCCTTCTCCCACTTGCTCCCGCCCATTGAGTCAGCCCTTTCAGTCTCTCGTTTCGTGCCAATTTTGCCGTCTTCCCTCTCTCTCTATCTTCCCATCCCCCCTCCAGTCAAGAGTTGCCAACACACTCTCCAGTGTCCACCTGATTTAATTAGCTCACTCTTCATCAGCATCTCTCTCCCCTCCGCTGACCAGTCCTTTTCATGTCTCATGAGTTGTCTTCAGGGATGGTTCCTGTCCTGTGCCATCAGAAGGTTTGGGGACCATGACTGCCGGGATTCCTCTAGTCGCAGTCATACCATTAAGTATGGTCTTTTTATGAGAATTTGGGGTCTGTATCCCATTGGTCTCCTGCTCCCTCAGGAGTTGTCTATTGTGCTCCCTGACAGGGCAGACATCGATTGTGGCCGGGCACCAACTAGTTCTTCTGGTCTCAGGATAATGTAGGTCTCTGGTTCATGTGGCCCTTTCTGTCTCTTGGGTTCTTAGTTGTCGTGTGACCTTGGTGTTCTTTGCCTTTGCTCCAGGTGGGTTGAGACCAATTGATGTATCTTAGATGGCCGCTTGTTGGCATATAGGACCCCAGACACCACATTTCAAAGTGGGATGCAGAATGTTTTCATAATAGAATTATTTTGCCCATTGACTTAGAAGTCCTCTCAAACCATGTTCCCCAGACCCCAGCCCCTGCTCCGCTGACCTTTGAAGCATTCATTTTATCCCGGAAACCTCTTTGCTTTTAGTCCAGTCCAATTAGGCTGACCTTCCTTGTATTGAGTGTTGTCTTTCCCTTCACCCAAAGCAGTTCTTATCTACTGATTGATCAATAAAAAACCCTCTCCCTCCCTCCCTCCCTCCTCCCTTTGTAACCACAAAAGTATGTGTTCTTCTCAGTTTTTTCTGTTTCTCAAGATCTTATAATAGTGGTCTTATACAATATTTGTCCTTTTGCCTCTGACTCATTTCGCTCAGCATAATGCCTTCCAGATTCCTCCATGTTATGAAATGTTTCAGAGATTCTTCACTGTTCTTTATCGATGCGTAGTATTCCATTGTGTGAATATACCACAATTTATTTACCCATTCGTCCGTTGATGGACACCTTGGTTGCTTCCAACTTTTTGCTATTGTAAACAGAGCTGCAATAAACATGGGTGTGCATATATCTGTTTGTATGAAGGCTCTTGTATCCCTAGGGTATATTCCGAGGAGTGGGATTTCTGGGTTGTATGGTAGTTCTATCTCTAACTGTTTAAGATAACGCCAGATAGATTTCCAAAGTGGTTGTACCATTTTACATTCCCACCAGCAGTGTATGAGAGTTCCAATCTCTCCACAGCCTCTCCAACATTTATTATTTTGTGTTTTTTGGATTAATGCCAGCCTTGCTGGTGTGAGATGGAATCTCATCGTAGTTTCAATTTGCATTTCTCTAATGGCTAATGATCAAGAGCATTTTCTCATGTATCTGTTGGCTGCCTGAATATCTTCTTTAGTGAAATGTGTGTTCATATCCTTTGCCCACTTCTTGATTGGGTTGTTTGTCTTTTTGTGGTTGAGTTTTGACAGAATCATGTAGATTTTAGAGATCAGGCACTGGTCAGAGATGTCATAGCTGAATATTCTTTCCCAGTCTGTAGGTGGTCTTTTTACTCTTTTGGTGAAGTCTTTAGATGAGCATAGGTGTTTGATTTTTAGGAGCTCCCAGTTATCTGGTTTCTCTTCATCATTTTTGGTAATGTTTTGTATTCTGTTTATGCCCTGTATTAGGGCTCCTAGGGTTGTCCCTATTTTTTCTTCCATGATCTTTATCGTTTTAGTCTTTCTGTTTAGGTCTTTGATCCACTTGGAGTTAGTTTTTGTGCATGGTGTGAGGTATGGGTCCTGTTTCATTGTTTTGCAAATGGATATCCAGTTATGCCAGCACCATTTGTTAAAAAGACTGTCATTTCCCCAATTGACTGACACTAGTCCTTTGTCAAATATCAGCTGCTCATACGTGGATGGATTTCTATCTGGGTTCTCAATTCTGTTCCATTGGTCTATGTGCCTGTTGTTGTACCAGTACCAGGCTGTTTTGACTACTGTAGCTGTATAATAGGTTCTGAAATCAGGTAGAGTGAGGCCTCCCACTTTCTTCTTCTTTTTCAGTAATGCTTTGCTTATCCGGGGGTTCTTTCCCTTCCATATGAAATTGGTGATTTGTTTGTCTATCCCCTTAAAATATGACATTGGAATTTGGATTGGAAGTGCGTTATATGTATAGATGGCTTTTGGTAGAATAGACATTTTTACTATGTTAAGTCTTCCTATCCATGAGCAGGGTATGTTTTTCTACGTAAGTATGTCCTTTTGAATTTCTTGTAGCAGAGTTTTATAGTTTTCTTTGTATAGGTCTTTTACATCCTTGGTAAGATTTATTCCTAAGTATTTTATCTTCTTGGGGGCTACTGTGAATGGTATTGATTTGGTTATTTCCTCTTTTTGTTGATGTAGAGGAATCCAAGTGATTTTTGTATGTTTATTTTATAACCTGAGACTCTGCCAAACTCTTCTATTAGTTTCAGTAGTTTTCTGGAGGATTTCTTAGGGTTTTCCATGTATATGATCATGTCATCTGCAAATAGTGATAGCTTTACTTCCTCCTTGCCTATCTGGATACCCTTTATTTCTTTGTCTAGCCTAATTACCCTGGCTAGGACTTCAAGTACGATGTTGAATAAGAGCGGTGATAAAGGGCATCCTTGTCTGTTTCCCGTTCTCAAGGGAAATGCTTTCAGGTTCTCTCCATTTAGAGTGATATTGGCTGTTGGCTTTGCATAGATGCCCTTTATTATGTTGAGGAATTTTCCTTCAATTCCTATTTTGGTAAGAGTTTTTATCATAAATGGGTGTTGAACTTTGTCAAATACCTTTTCTGCATCTATTGATAAGATCATGTGGTTTTTGTCTTGTTTTACTTATGTCGTGGATTACATTAATGGTTTTTCTGATATTAAACCAGCCTTGGATACCTGGTATAAATCTCACTTGATCAGGGTGAATTATTTTTTTGATGTGTTGTTAGATTCTATTGGCTAGAATTTTGTTGAGGATTTTGCATCTATGTTCATGAGGGATATAGGTCTATAATTTTCTTTTTTTGTAATGTCTTTACCTGGTTTTGGTATCAGGGAGATGGTAGCTTCATAGAATGAGTTGGGTAGTATTCCGTCTTTTTCTATGCCTTGAATACCTTCAGTAGTAGTGGTGTTAAGTCTTCTCTGAAGGTTTTGTAGAACTCTGCAGTGAAGCTGTCTGGGCCAGGACTTTTTTTTGTTGGAAGTTTTTTGATTACCGTTTCAATCTCTTTTTTTGTTATGGGTCTATTTAGTTGTTCTACTTCTGAATGTGTTAGTTTAGGTAGGTAGTATTTTTCCAAGAATTTATCCATTTGTTCTAGGTTTTCAAATTTGTTAGAGTACAATTTTTCGTAGTAATCTGTAATGATTCTTTTAATTTCATTTGGCTCTGTTGTGATGTGATCCTTCTCGTTTCTTATTCAGGTTATTTGTTTCCTTTCCTGTATTTCTTTAGTCAGTCTGGCCAATGGTTTATCAATTTTGTTAATTTTTCTCAAAGAACCAGCTTTTGGCTTTGTTAATTCTTTCAATTGTTTTTCTGTTCTCTAATTCATTTAGTTCAGCTCTAATTTTTATTATTTGTTTTCTTCGGGTGCCTGATGGATTCTTTTGTTGCTCACTTTCTATTTGTTCAAGTTGTCGGGACAGTTCTCTGATTTTGGCTCTTTCTTCTTTTTGTATGTGTGCATCTATCGATATAAATTGACCTCTGAGCACTGCTTTTGCTGTGTCCCAGAGGTTTTGATAGGAAGTATTTTCATTCTCGTGGCTTTCTAAAAATTTCCTTATTCCCTCCTTGATGTCTTCTATAACCCAGTCTTTGTTCAGGAGGGTATTGTTCATTTTCCAAGTATTTGATTTCTTTTCCCTAGTTTTTCTGTTATTGATTTCTAGTTTCATTGCCTTGTGGTCTGAGAAGATTCTTTGTAATATTTCGATGTTTTGGATTCTGCAAAGGTTTGTTTTATGACCTAATATGTGGTCTATTCTAGAGAATGTTCCATGTGCACTAGAAAAAAAAGTATATTTTGCAGCAGTTGGGTGGAGAGTTCTGTATAAGTCAATGAGGTCAAGTTGGTTGATTGTTGTAAGTAGGTCTTCTGTGTCTCTGTTGAGCTTCTTACTGGATGTCCTGTCCTTCTCTGAAAGTGGCGTGTTGAAGTCTCCTACTATAAATGTGGAGGTGTCTATCTCACTTTTCAATTCTGTTAAAATTTGATTAATGTATCTTGCGGCCCTGTCATTGGGTGCATAAATATTTAATATGGTTATGTCTTCCTGATCAATTGTCCCTTTTATCATTATATAGTGTCCTTCTTTATCCTTTGTGGCGGATTTAAGTCTAAAGTCTATTTTGTCAGAAATTAATATTGCTACTCCTCTTCTTTTTTGCTTATTGTTTGCTTGATATATTTTTTTCCATCCTTTGAGTTTTAGTTTGTTTGTGTCTCTAAGTCTAAGGTGTGTCTCTTGTAGGAAGCATATAGATGGATCGTGTTTCTTTATCCAGTTTCAGACTCTCTGTCTCTTTATTGGTGCATTTAGTCCATTTACATTCAGTGTAATTATAGATAAATAAGTTTTTAGTGCTGTCATTTTGATGCCTTTTCACGTGTGTTGTTGGCCATTTCATTTTTCCACATGCTTTTTTGTGCTGAGACTTTTTTTTAGTAGATTGTGAGATCCTCATTTTCATAATGTTTAACTTTATGTTAGTTGAGTCGTTACATTTTTCTTGACTTTTTTCTTGAGTTATGGAATTGATATTCCTTTTTGTGGTTACCTTAGTATTTACCCCTATTTTTCTAAGTAAAAACCTAACTTGTATCATTCTATATCACCTTGTATCACTCTCCATCTGGCAGTTCAATGCCTCCTATATTTAGTCCCTCTTTTTGATTATTGTGATCGTTTATCTATTGATTTCCATGATTCCCTGTTATGTGTATTATTTTGTTTAGTTATTTATTTTTTAGAATTAATCTTTATTTGTTTGTTTTTGTGCTTTCCCTATTTGAGTTGCGTTGATATCAGGACGTTCTGTTTTGTGACCTTGTATTGTGCTGGTACCTGATATTATTGGTCATCAGGCCAAACAATCTCCTTTAGCGTTTCTTGCAGTCTTGGTCTAGTTTTTGCAAATTCTCTAAACCCTTGTTTATCTGTAAATATCTTAATTTCTCCTTCATATTTAAGATAGAGTTTTGCTGGATGTATGATCCTTGGTTGGCAGTTTTTCTCCTTCAGTGCTCTGTATACGTTGTCCCATTCCCTTCTTGCCTGCATGGTTTCTGCTGAGTAGTCTGAACTTATTCTTATTGATTCTCCCTTGAAGGAAACCTTTCTTTTCTCCCTGGCTGCTTTTAAAATTTTCTGTTTGTCTTTGGTTTTGGCAAGTTTGATGATAATATGTCTTGGTGTTTTTCTTTTTGGATCAATCTTAAACGGGGTTCGATGAGCATCTTGGATAGATATCCTTTCGTCTTTCATGATGTCAGGGAAGTTTTGTGTCAGGAGTTCTTCAACTATTTTCTCTGTGTTTTCTGTTCCCCCTCCCTGTTCTGGGACTCCAATCACTCGCAAGTTATCCTTCTTGATAGAGTCCCACATGATTCTTAGGGTTTCTTCATTTTTTTTAATTCTTTTCTCTGATTTTTTTTCAACTATGTTGGTGTTGATTCCCTGGTCCTCCAGAAGTCTCAGTCTGCATTCTAATTGCTCGAGTCTGCTCCTCTGACTTCCTATTGCGTTGTCTGATTCTGTAATTTTATTGTTAATCTTTTGGATTTCTACATGCTGTCTCTCTATGGATTCTTGCAACTTATTAATTTTTCCACTATGTTCTTGAATAATCTTTTTGAGTTCTTCAACAGTTTTATCAGTGTGTTCCTTGGCTTTTTCTGCAGTTAGCCTAATTTCATTTGTGACGTCTTGAAGCATTCTTTAAATTAGTTTTTTATATTCTGTATCTGATAATTCCAGGATTGTATCTTCATTTGGGAAAGATTTTGATTCTTTTGTTTGAGGGGTTGTAGAAGCTGTCATGGTCTGTTTCTTTATGTGGTTTGATATGTACTGCTGTCTCCGAGCCATCACTGGGAAACTAGTTTTTCCAGGTAATCAGCTAAAAAAAAATGCGGTCAGATCCCTATCTGAATTCTCCCTCTGGCTAAGGGTATTCGGATTTGAATGGAGCTGCCTGGGGAGGGTGGGGGAGGGATCAGAGAGCTAGGAGTGTAGCACCTCAGAATATAGAGCTGATCCCCGCATTCACGCTCTGCCCACGCCCACCAAAATCCAGCCGGGACCGCTCCCCGGCTGGGACGCTGCTCTCCCCGCTCCAAGACCTGTCACTTCCTCTCGGGGACTTCTCCCTCCGCCGCACCGCTCCGCTGGCGCGAACTGGGTGGGCGTCACCCGCACGAACGGCTGGGCCCGCCCCTGGGGTCAATTCAGGGGAATATAACTGGTCCCGGCGCTCACGCCCTGCCCGTGCCCGCCAAAATCCTGGCGGGACGGCTCCCCGGCTGGGACGCTGCTCTCCCCGCTCCGAGACAAGTCACTTCCTCCTGGGGACTTCTCCCTCCTGTGCGCCGCACTGCTCGCGCAAACTGGGTGGGCGTCGCTCGCAAGAAGGGCTCGGCCCGCCCCCAGAGTCAATTCAGGGGAATATAACTGGTTCCCACGCTCATGCCCTGCCCGCGCCCGCCAAAATCCCAGCGGGATGGCTCCCCGGCTGGGACGCTCCTCTCCCCGCTCCAAGACCAGTCACTTCCTCCCGGGGACTTCTCCCTCCGGTGCGTTGCGCCACACGCGCGAACTGGGTGGGCATCGCCCGCACGAACGTCTGGGCCCCTCCCCGGGGTCGCTTTAGGGAAATACAGCTGATCCCCACGCTCGCGCCACGCCCGCTCCCAGCCAAACTCCCAGCGGGACGGCTCCCCGGCTGGGACGCTGCTCTCCCTGCTCCAAGATCTGTCACTGCCTCCCGGGTACTTCTCCCACTGGCTGCGCCACTACGCTGCCCGCGCCAACTGGCTAGGCTCCCTCCCGGGATGAGTTCGGAGGCTAGGGCTGGGCCCCTTGTCTGTGCCGTCTGCCCCCCTGGGCTCTGCCCCAAATCGGGCTCCGAAGGTCACCTGCCTGGTACGCTGGCTCCTGGTTCTGAAAATGATCACTGTCTGCCCGTATTTGTTCGTTCTCCGTCTCTAAGTCTGTGTTTGTTGTTCAGAGTTCATAGATTGTTATGTATGTGATCGATTCACTTGTTTTTCCGAGTCTTTGTTGCAAGAGGGATCCACGGTAGCGTCCACCTAGTTCGCCCTCTTGGCCCCGCCCCTGATCTTTTTTTCTGATTTTCTCTCAAACAGCATTGTATCCAAGTGTTTATCTTCAGTTTTGCTGATCCTGTTTTCCATTATTTAAAACCTGCTCCTCAGCCTTTCTATGATGCTGTTTTTTTTCTGAAATCTTATTGTTTATCTTTTGGATTTCTAATTGTTGTTCTTGTATGATTTCTAGTTGTGAGTTTATTTTGGCATTTTGTTCTTGTATTATTTTCCTGAATTCTCCATTTTTTGTCTATATTTCTCTCTTTTTTTGCTGCCTTTTCCACTAATTTGTCTATATTTTTCCTCATTTTTGTCTGCCTTTTGCTTCAACTCTTGGATATCTCTGAAAATTAGAGATTTGAATACCCTCTCAAGAAGTTCTTGTGCTTTTTCTTCTACTGGAAAGTGATCTGGTGTTTTATTTTGTGTGCCTACTGGAACCATCTTGCCCTTTTTTTTTTTAAAATATGTTTTGATATTTTCTGCTGTCTTCAGTACATGCAGTAGTTATTTTCTTCATTTATTTATTGTAGTTTTTTTGTTTGTTTCATCCTGCTTTTCTGTTTTATTTGGTAACGTCTGAGCTGGTGGGCAGTGCATACTTTGTTGTTTGCTCATCTGTGGGGATGATACTTTTCACCTCCTTGTCCAATGGGCAGGGTCAGTCGTTCAGCTATGGTACAGCAGGGTGGGTCTAGTTGAAGGGGAGGGGCTGGCATGCTTTGTTTTTGGCACGTACAAGGGCTGACAGGGCAGGCCAGGAATCACTGCAGAGCAGGTTCCATTAGGTCATACCCATGTTGCTCAGGAGTGTGATGTTCAGCACACAGTGCAGGTAGGCAGGATGGAGGGGGACTATTTTGATATGTGGAGCTAAGATGGGTATGGGAAAGAAGAGAGAAGGGAGAGAAACAAGAGCCAAAAACAAACAAAAAAGACTACTAGGGGAGCTTGCCATTAGAGTGGAGCGATGGGAAATCAAGAAATGGAGAAAAGCAAAAAGGAAAAAAAGAGAGAGAGAAAGAGAAGAAAAATTAGAAAAAAGAAACCCCCCCAGGGATCCCCACTGGTGTGGCTGTGATACTGGGCCAGTGGCTCATAGGTTGTGCAGTACAGTGTGACTTGAAGGGGCTCCCAAGCTGTGAAAAGAAAACAAACGAACAAAACAAAACAGGAGAAAACAAAGCAAAACAAAACAAAAGGAAATGTCCCCAGAGATCTCACCAGCAAGGCTGGGCAGACCTTGAAGTTGGCTCCCAAGCCAGGCAGTACAGCCTGGCTAGAAGTGGTTCTCAAGCCTCGAAAAGAAAAAGGAAACAAACAAACAAAACAAAAAGACCCCTGGGATCCCCGCAATGTGGCGGTACAGTCTGGGGAAGCAGTTCCCCAGCCAAGTGGTGCTTCACAGCCTTTCAGAGAGAAGCAAAGCTGGCACATGGAGGCTGGTGTTTGAAAGAAAGGAGCGAGGGTAGTGAGAGGCAGGGAGGAAACCAAAAGAAGAGAAAAAAAGCAACATCAGCAACAAGCAAATGGCACTGATGGAGCCAGCCAGTGTGGGCAGGGTGAACCCAAGCATCGTGGGGCCAGGGCTGGAGCCAGTGCCTCCTGACCAAGAGACTGCGGCTGGTGGGAAGTGGCAGAGGTAGAGCAAGGGGGGGAGGATGGGGAGTGGAAAAGTATATAGCTGGTTACCAGGTGTTCTGTCTTCTCCTGGGAGCTCCATGAAGCTGCTTTTTCCTACTCCCTGTTCCCCGATCTCTGATGTGGCAGGTCAAATCCAAACGGCATGGACCCTGCACTTCCTGGCCAGCTGAGTGACCACAGCCAGGTAGGAGGCTGCAGACACTGAGCAGGGGGAAGAAGGATGGGAGGTGGGAAAGCGTATATCACTGGTTACCATGTACTCTGTCTCCTGCTGGGAACTCCATGAAGCTGCTCTCCCATACTTCCTGTTCACCGATCTCTGACAGGAGTCCAAGATGGCACATCTGTGCTGCATTAACCAATAGGGGACCTCTTCAGGTATCCCTCCTCACTCACTGTTCTCTGTCAGTTTCTCATTCCATTCAGTGCTTGACTGAGTTATTTATCTCTTCATTTGATGCTTAGGTTTCCAGGACTGATGTTTGTCTCTGTTTTACTTAGTTTTTCAGGTCTTTGCTATGGAGGGATGGTGTGGTGCTTCTGTCTATAGCACCATGTTGGCAAGGCTGCCTCACATTTTTTCTGGAAATAATAGTTGAAAGGGCCATTTTAGGGTACAGATTCAAATTCAACCTTGTAGATTGGTTAATAGGGTAAGAACCCAAAATTCAGAGAACAAATCATTTGCCTGGTTACAGCTACAAATTCAGTCAAACTAGTTATTCACTTTCTTGTCATTAAAATGTGATACAGAACTAAACTTATAAAATTATATTACATGTCGATTTGTTTGCCATTTAGTTCCCTGATTGCATAATTACATTATCAGAAAATATGTATAAATACATTATTAGGCATGATTCATGAAGGATGCATTCAAGAAAAGGATAAAAATGTCCTTTTTGTATGAACTAACATAATCACTGAGATTCTACATTATTTCCCTGAATACAAATGTTCTAATTTTCAAACCAAGATAATGACAGGAGTTTTTTTAAATTGCATAATTCTAAGGTTATTAATTGGTTATTCTTGAAGTAAATAGGAAAAGGGGGCATATTATCTAAATTTCTGATATTGAAATATGAATTGCTATACTCAAATTCTAATTTTATTTGTGTGTATGTGTGTGCCATTGCTTGTATTGCATGTACATAGAAGTGAAAGGAAGCATTTCAGAAGATGTCACAGTGTATATAACCAAGGGGAAGATAAACAATATTACCAGAAGTTCATTATGAGTTTCTATGCTTTCTTAACGTTACTTCTGGGAACCACTGACTATAGGATTTCTCAGTTATTGCTAGAAATAACTACTGCTCTTTGACATATTAGTCTCTTTGAGCTCAATTTATTAAAAAATTAAGTTATGTGTCACTTATGCAGGATTTTTCAGTGCTTTTTTCCTGAGTAAGTTATTTCATAGGAAACCTTTCCTACTAAGGGTGACAGAGTAAGCAGGGAGCTCTGTTAGATGCTTAAGGGTTGTCTTAAGTGTCAGCAGCTGGTACAGAAATTAAATGAAGAGGAACTTCTAGTGGATCGACATACACAATGCATTAATTCATTAGCCAGCTGAGAAACTCAACAGGATGTATAGGCACATGTAATTATTTAACTTTCTCCAGGAACAATAACTTTTGGTTGATATTTTATGCTAGGATGCTAGGATGTTCATGAATCCTTCACCTGAGAAAAGCATTTCCAGACCACCCTTTAAATATCTCAGTTACAGGAACAAGAGCTTATTCTGCACATATGTTGTAAGGATTAAATGAGATTATACATGTAAATTGCTCAGTAGTAGTTGCAAATGTGAAATAAATGATAGCTATCATTCAATTACATACAGTGTCTATGCCACAGTATGAAAAATGTTGAGATTTCCAGTCTTTATGATTTGCACACATATGAATATATATAAAAAAATTTTTTTTTTTATACTGTGTGTTAATTCAACAGACATTTAATGAACTCCTACAATGTAGAAGGGACTGTGCTATGAATAGGCAACAGTATAAACCTTTGCAACTTTCAGCCTTCTAGGAACTTCCTCTAAACATCAGGGTGGCTTGAGAGCAATCATCATCACTTGAGTGGTCATCATTTCAGCTGATCTGGCCAACTTGACTGATGACTTTAGCCAGACACAATGCTAGTATTCATTCAAACCCCCACTATGCTCCTATTTCTGAGCTCTCGGGAAGACTACTTTTCCCAGTCTCCCTTGCAGAGCCATTGGGCCATGCCTGTCTGCTTGTTCAGGAGACGTGGCAGAAGTGGTAAAAGCCCTGCCCAGGATCGGCCCATAAAATCCCCTTGCTCACAGTCCTTGGCGGCCCCGTTCCTGATGGAGCAGCTGCCGGGTTGGGGAGACTCTTCTGGCACACTGGGACTTACAAGGGTTAGAAAAAAACCCTTTGTTTTGTGAGGCCCCCTGGGATCTGGGTGTTTACTTGCTACTGCAGCATACAGTGCTTCTCAAAGGGTATCCACAATATCAGCCTACCTGGCTTCCTGTTAAAATGCAAATTAGTGTTCTCCTCCCCAGACTTAGGGGCACTGGTGTCACAGTGGTTAAGAGCTCAGCTGCTAACTGAAAGGTGGGCGGTGGAACCCACCATCAGCTCTGCAGGAGCAATACGTGGCAGTATGCTTCCATAAAGATTTATGGCCTTGGAAACCCCATGGCGAAGTTCTACTCTGTCCTATAGGGTCGTTATGAGTGGGAATCGACTTAACAGCAATGGGTTTGGTTTTCTTTTGGTCCCCAGACCCAGTGAATCAGATACTAATATTGGTATGCTTTCTCTTCTCTCTACTTCTCCTGCTTGCTTCCTGAAGCAGTGTTTATCACAAAAAACAAGCAAACAAAAAACTCATTTCTATGGAGCCGATTCTGACTCACAACGTCCCTGTAGGACAGAGTAGAACTGCCCCATAGGATTTCCCAGGCTGTAATCTTTACAGAAGCTGACTGCCACATCTTTCCACCACTAAGTGGTTGGTGGGGTCCAAAAGTTGACTTTTTGACTAGCAGCCGAGGGCTTACCCACTGTGCCACCAGGGCTCCTTTGCTTTTCAAAGGGAAGGCTTTATTTGTTCAGGGTAAGGAAAATGATTTAAGAAAGGACCGATCAACCAAAAAACAAAACCCGTTGCCATCTAGTCAATTTCGACTCGTAAACTGTACTCTGTGGTGCTTTCTTGGCTGTGATCCTTTCTTGGCTGTTATCCTAACTGAAGCAGATCACTGATTGCCAGGCCTTCCTTCCAAGGGGCCACTAGGTGGGTTTAAACTGCCAACCTTTAGGTTAGAGGTTGAGAGTAAACCCTTTGCACCACTCAGGGACTGGGTATTAATTATATGTCACAAAGAAAATTCAAGCCACATCTCTACTATACATTTCCTAATTATATCCTAATTACCTAAGGAAAAATATTGTATGTGAACAACCAACTCCACATCCTGAAGATCACTCAAGCTTCTTTTCCCTCATACTAATTACAGATTTGGCACTTTTTTTTTTTTTTTTCAATCCACTTTTACAGCTGAGCTCTTTACATAGTTCAATAATAAATCAACACTGTGATCTTTTTGTGGAGCCCTGGCACAGTGGTTAAGAGCTCAGACTGCTAACCGATATGTTGGCAGTTTGAATCCACCAGCAGCTCCTTGGAAATCCTATGGGGCAGTTCTTATAGGGTTGGTATGAGTCAGAATTAATTTGAGGGCAATAGGTTAGGTTTTTTTTTTTTTTTTTGGTAACCTTTTCATTTTATTATGTACCCAAAAGAAAAGTTCAAACTAGTCCCACCATTAACAGCTTCATGCCATTAAGAAATTTCATCGGGTCATCTACTAGACTCCAGCTCAGTTGCACATAGGGTTAAAGTGGGGACCCTGAGCTGGGTTACCTGGCATCAAGCCAGGTCCCCTGCTTTACCTTTCCCTGTTTCATTCTCTTTATTGGTAAAACCAAGTCAAACTTTTTACCATCGAGTTGATTCTGACTCATGGCAACCCCAGGTGTTACTGAGTAGAACTGCTCCATAGAGTTATCTTGACTGTAATCTTTACGGAAACAGATCATCAGGCCAATCTTCTGTGGAACTGCTGGGTAGGTTCAAGCCACAGGGTTTTATTTTAGTAGTCAAGTGCAAACCATTTGTACAACCCAGGGACCTTTACTGATAAATAGCAAACACATCACATAGGTTTACTGCAGGATTAAATGTTAATATGTGTAAAGCCACAAGAACAGTGCCTGGTAACTATTGAGCACTATTGTTGTTGTTGTTGTTAGGTGCCATTGAGTCAGTTCCAACTCATAGTGACCCTATATACAACTGAACGAAACACTGCCCGGTCCTGCGCCTTCTTTACAATCGTTGTTATGCTTGAGCTCATTGTTGCAACCACTGTGTCAATCCATCGTGTTGAGTGTCTTCCTCTTTTCCACTGACCCTCTACTCTGCTAAGCATGATGTCCTTCTCCAGGGACTGATTCCTCCTGACAACAAATCCAAAGTATGTAAGATGCAGTCTCTCCATCCTTGCTTCTAAGGAGCATTCTGGTTGTACTTCTTCTGAGATAGATTTGTTTGTTCTTTTGGCTGTGCATGGTTATTCAATATTCCTCGCCAACACTACAATTCAAAGGGGTCAGTTCTTCTTCGGTCTTCCTTATTCATTGTCCAGCTTTCACATGCACTTGGTGCTATTGAAAATACCATGGCTTGGGCCAGGCGCACCTTAGTCTTCAAGGTGACATCTTTGCTTTTCAACACTTTAAAGAGGTCCTTTGCAGCAGATTTACCCAATACAATGGGCCTTTCGATTTCTTGACTGCTGCTTCTGTGGCTGTTGATTGTGGATCCAAGTAAAATGAAACCCTTGACAATTTCAATCTTTTCTCTGTTTATCATGATGTTGCTCATTGGTCCAGTTGTGAGGATTTTTGTTTTCTTTATGTTAAGGTACAAGCCATACTGAAGGCTGTGGTCTTTGATCTTCATTAGTAAGTGCTTCAAGTCCTCTTCACTTTCAGCAAGCAAGGTTGTGTCATCTGCATAACGCAGGTTGTTAATGAGTCTTCCTCCAATCCTGATGCCCTGTTCTTCTTCATATAGTCCAGCTTCTCAGATTATTTGTTCAGCATACAGATTGAATAGGTATGGTGAAAGGATACAACCCTGACGCACACCTTTCCTGATTTTAAACCTATCAGAATCCCCTTGTTCTGTTCAAACAACTGCTTCTTGATCTATGTAAAGGTTCCTCATGAGCACAATTAAGTGTTCTGGAATTCTCATTCTTTGCAATGTTATCCATAATTTGTTATGATCCGCACAGTCGAATGCCTCTGCATAGTCAATAAAACACAGGTAAACATCCTTCTGGTATTCTCTGCTTTCAGCCAGAATCCACCTGACATTTAGCAATAATATCCCTGGTTCCACATCCTCTTCTGAAACCAGCCTGAATTTCTGGCAGTTCTCTGTCGATATACTGCTGCAGCTGTTTTTGAAAGATCTTCAGCAAAATTTTGCTTGCATGTGATATTAATGATATTGTTCAACAATTTCCACATTCAGTTGGATCACCTTTCTTGGGAATAGGCATAAATATGGATCTTTTCCAGTCAGGTGGCCAGGAAGCTGTCTTCCATATTTCTTGGCATAGACAAGTGAGCACCTCCAATGCTGCATCTGTTTGTTGAAACATCTCAATTGATATTCCGTCAATTCCAGGAGTCAGAGTAGCTTGGACTTCTTCCTTCAGTACCATCGGTTCCTGTGTTTGAATTCTGTTCGTGAATTATATTTGAAGAAATACACTCTTTTTGAGGTTGATTTTCATATTTTAACCAACTTAAAATAATGTGAATATTTTGATAAATAAAATGTAGATACCTTTGTTGACCCTTTTGGGCTATAGATTTTTAGCTGTGGGAGAAACTCGATTTAGTGACATGATTTATCTCTGGGCATATGAATTTTATTATGTATCATTCACTGGAAAATGCAAGAGTTCAAGTAGCAGCTGGGTCTTCAGGAATTTGCTAATTCAACATAGTAAACTTATTGGGGAACTAATTTTCTAAGATATTTTACCGAGTTTTTTAATGCTTGGCAGCTACCAGGTCAATATGGAAAAAATGATCTCTTTCACTTTTAAGCCTTAACTGTTTTATCCTTCGTAATATGTGGAATTTCATGAAGTTATTATTAATGAAAAAAATGCCTCATGAATATAATTTTATATACAGTTTAACTCAAGACATTTAGAAGCTAATAAAATGGCATATGGGTGTCTTAAAAACATGACTCGTGAGTCATTCAGAATCAGGCTTTTGTTAGCATCCTGGGCTCTACCTCAGTCTTACATGGGGTTAAACACTACTCTCAACACACTCGTTTCCCTTTGTCTTGTGTCTTGAACTACTAGGCAGTATTTTCTGGCATTTTCAGCATAAAAATAACCAGTTATTGAGCACATGCTGTTTATCATGCACTGTTTCATTCTCACTGTTGATAAAACCAAACCAAACCTGTTGCTGTCAAGTTGATTCCAACTCACGGCAATGCTGTTTATTAAGAACTGCCCCATAGGGTTTTCTTGGGTGTAATCTTCAGTGAAGCAGATCACCAGGCCTTTCTTTTGTGGCACTGGATTAGTCCTTAAAAATACTATCTCATCTTGGGGATGAAAAGAAGCCCTGCATTTTGTATCACCAAATATATCTGCCCATCATCCTTGGTGACAGAGCCCTGGTTGTTCCCGGGTACTCAGTCCTCTCAAACAACTCAGGCATGGCTGGGTCTATTGCTGCCTTCAGAGTTCAGTCATCATTGCTCGAATCCAATTACTTGGTGCCTTTTTTTTCCCAGGGATGGGCTTAGTGGTGAAGATGGACACTATTTCCTCCAGTGAGATAGAAAGTAAAAACTGCTGGAAAAGGCTTTTTGCCTCTTAAGCAAGAATCTCCAGAGGAAGGTATTATCTGGCTCTGGATAGTGGCTAGTGGTGTATCTGAATGTGATTCAAAGAACTGTCTTGTATGAGGGGAATTTTTGTTATTCTTTTTGTGTGCTGTCAATTCAATTCAAACTCATAATGACCCTATAGAAGAGGGTAGAACAGCCCCATAGGGTTTCTTAGGCTGTAATCTTTACAGAAGCAGATCACCAGGCTTTCTTCCCATGGAGCCACTCTGTGGGTTTGAACTGTCAACTCCTCTGTTAGCAGCAGAGTGCTTGACTATTTGTCACCATGCCATAGACAGCTATGTTTAAGAGAACTAAATGTTGCCTGGTCCTGCACCCTCCTCACAGTTGTTGGTTTGTTTGAGCCCATTGTTCATGAAGGGAGCTAGCCTGAGACAAAGATGAGGGCTGGGTGGGGAGGTGTTGAGAAGTTGGCTCTCTGATGAAACTACCCAGTCTTTAGAGCACTCTACCCTGAAACAAGCCCTTCTTCTGGACTTCTATTTTGGAGATAATGAATTTCCTTACTACATAAGCAATAAGGTTTGGGATTCTTTGTCGCTTGAAGCAGAGGTGTTCTAACTGCTTACGCTTGCATTCTTGCATACTTTGACACACCTGGGATTATATATGAGAAAAAAAATACGCCCGATAACTCTTTTAATCCATCACAAAACAACAACAGAAAACAAAACAACAATGAAAAAACTGACATGTTGACTCACTCATTGTCCAGGGTGCTGGTGATAATAAAAGACACATTTTCACTGACAGTTTAATAAGTGCAGGCACGATTCTCAGTGCTTTACACAAAGCACCTCAATTAGCCCTCAGGGCATGATGAAGTAAGTGCTCTTATAAATTGAGTTTTATAGTGGAGGAATCTGCAGCTTAGAGAAACAAAGTATTATGGCACTGTCAGAATTCTAGCTCAGGCCTGTTACTAAGTTAAACAAACATGGCCACTGGGTTATATTGATTCTTCTTTGAGGTAGGATATAGTTTAAAAACAAACAAACAAACAAAAAAACAGTTGCTGTCAAGTCAATTTTGAAAGGCCACGTGTGTCAAAGTAGAACTGTATTCCATAGGATTTTCAATAATTGATGTTTTTCCAAAGCAGATCACCAGGCTTTTCTTCCAAGGCACCTCCAAGTGGACTCCTTAGGGTTGCTTCATTTCAACAATACTATGCTTTGTTTTTTTCTTTAATTATATGTTGAAAGTTGTCTTTTTGAAAGCAAAGCAGCTACATTTACAAAATTAAATTGTGGCCTTTTAACCAAAGGGAATTAACATAATTAGATATTAACTACTGAAAGTGTCCCTCCCAAAAAGAATGTCAGACTTGATGACAATCATATTGGATAATATTGTTTGAGTGCTTTGTAATTGCTAAATGATACTGCAAACATTTAATATATATTATTCCATTTAATGCTTGAAAAAGGAGCCCTGGTGTTGTAGTGGTTAAGTGCTCAGCTGCTACCTGAAAGGTGGGTGGTTCCAACCCAGCAGCTGCGCTCTGCAGGAGAAAGACATGACCATCTGCTTCCATAAAGTTTATAGCCTTAGAAACCCTATGGGGCAATTCTCTCTGTCCTGTAGGGTTCTGCTTTGAGTCGGAATCAACTAGTCTGCAAAGAGTTTAATGCTTGAAAGACATTTATGATGCAGATGTTGTTATCAAGTGCCATCTAGCCTGTTCCAGTTTATAGCAATTCTATGTAAAACACAACTAAACACTGCTCGGTCCTGCGCCATATTCATAATCTTTGTTACACTTTAGCCCATCATTGTAGCCACTGTGTCAACCCATCTCATTGAGGGTCTTCCTCTTTTTCACTGACCCTCTAAGGGACTGGTTCCTCCTGATAACATGTCCAAAGTACTTGAGATGAAGTCTTACCCTCCTCGCTTCCAAGGAGCACTCCAGCTGTACTTCTTCCAATACAGATTTGTTCATTCTTCTGGCAGTCCATGGCATATTCAACATTCTTCTCAAATACCATAATTCCAGTCAGGTGGCCAGGTAGTTGTCTTCTAAATTTCTTAGCATAGATAAGTGAGCACTTCCAGTGGTGCATCTGCTTGTTGAAACATCTCAATTGGCATTCCGTCAATTCCTGAAGGCTTGCTTTTTACCATTCCTTCAGTATCATTGGTTCTTGATCATATACTACCTCCTGAAATGATTGAACGTAGACCAACTCTTTTTGGTACAGTAACTCTGTGTGTTCCTTCCATCTTCTTTTGATGCTTCCTGTGTCATTCAATATTTTCCACATAGAAATCCTTCAATACTGCAACTTGAGGTTTGAATTTTTTCTTCGGTTCTTTCAGTTTGAGAAATGCTGAGTGTGTTCTTCCTTTTTCGTTTCCTAACTCCAGGTCTTTGCACCTTTCTTTATGATACTTTATCATCTCAAGCTGCCCTTTGAAATCTTCTGTTCAGCTCTTTTATTTCATCATTTCTTCCTTTTGCTTTAGCTACTCTACATTTAAGAGCAAGCTTCAGAATCTTTTCTGACATCCATTTTTGTCTTCTTTTCTTTTTAATGATTTAAATTCAGGTGGAATATAATCAAGGTCATACTTTGACTCTCATGGACTTGCTCTAATTTTCTTCAGCTTCAAGTTAATTTTCATTTGAGCAGTTGACAGTCTGTTCCACAGTCAGCCCCTGGCCTTGTTCTGACTGATAATATTGAGTTTCTCCATCATTTCTTTCCACAGATGTAGTCGATCTGTCTTTTGTTTATTCTATCTGTAGAGGTACACATGTATAGTTGCCATTTATGCTGTTGGAAAAGATTTTTGCATTGAAGAAATTGTTGGTCTTATACAACTCTATCATGTGATCTCCAGTGTTGTTTCTATCACCAGGACCATATCTTCCAAGTACTGATCTTTCTTCTTTGTTTCCAACTTTTGCATTCCAATTACCAGTAGTTATCAATGCATCTTGATTGCAAGTTTGATCAAGTTCAGACTGCAAAAGTTGGTAAAAATCTTCAATTTCTCTCATCTTTGGCCTTTTTTTTTTTTTTGGCCTTGGTGGTTGGTGTGTAAATTTGAATAATAGTCCTGTTAACTGGTCTTTCTTGTAAGCATACAGATATTATCCTATCACTGCCAGCATTGTACTTCAGGAGATCTTGAAATGTTCCTTTTGAGAATGAATGCAATGGCATTCTTCTTCAATTTGTCATTCCCAGCACAGTAGACCATATGATTGCCTAATTCAAAATGGTCATTTCAGCTCACTAATGCCTAGGATATTCATGTTTTGTGTTCCATTTCATTTTTGTCGACTTCCAATTTTCTTAGACTCACACTTCGCATTTTCCACTTTCCAATTATTGAGGAATTTTTGCAGCTGTTTTTTCTCATTTTGAGTCATGTAACATCAGCAAATGAAGGTCTCAAAAGCTTGACTCCATCCATATCATTAAGGTCAACTCTACTTTGAGGAGGCAGTTTTTCCCCATTAGTATTTTGAGTGCCTTCCAACCCGAGGGGCTCATTTTTGGCACTGTGTCAGTCAGTGCTCTGCTGCTGTTCATTGGGTTTTCACTGGTCAGTTTTTTCAGAAGTAGACCACCAATTCCTTCTTCCTGGTCTGAGCCTGGAAGCTCTGTGGCAACCTGTCCACCAAGGGTGACCCTGCTGGTACTTGAAATACAGGTGACAAGGCTTCCAGTATAACAGCAAAATGCAAGCCACCACAGTACAACAAACTGACAGATGCATGGTGGTAGATGATATTACTCTTCCTATATTATGGGTAAGAAAAATGAGGCACTGTGGCATAAATAATTTGCCCACCTTCCCACAGCTATTGAGTGGTGGCGTCTGGATTTCCACTGCAGGAGCCTGTGTGCTTAGCCTCTGTGCTTTGGTGCTCTTCGTTGAAATCCTATCCCATATTTTCCTATCAGAAAAAGGTACATTTACCTGTAAATTTTTTTTGGCTTTGACTTATTAATTTATAATTTTAGAGCTTATAAATATGGTTTTTCTGCTATAAATTTAAAAGTCAAATAATGACATCACAATTTACTTTGTAATAGTAAAAATAGATGATATGTACATTATCAACATGGCCTAGTCATGTTGTTGTTGTTAGGTACCGTCAAGTTGGTTCTGACTCATATCAACCCTATAAAACACTGCCGGGTCCTACGCCATCCTCACCATATTGTTTTTACTTTTCTATAGTCTCAGATGGAGCCCTGGTGGCTGAATGGTTAAGAGCTATGGCAAGCTACGGCTGCTAACCAAAAGGTCAGCAGTTTGAACCCACTAGCCGCTCCTTGGAAACACTAAGGGGCAGTTCTACTCTGCCCTATAGGGTTGCTATGAGTCAGAATTGACTCGACAGCAACACATTTTGATATAGTCTCAAATATTTCCATAGGTTTCAATAGATTGCATCTCTGGGTGATGCAAATAGTTAAGGGAGTGGATACTGACCCAGAGGTTGAAGGTTACAACCATTCAGAGGTGCTTCAGAAGAACGGCCTTGCAGTCTGCTTCTGAAAGGTCACAGCCATGAAAACACTATGTAACACAGTTCTACTCTGACGCACATAATGCTGCCATGAGTTGGAATCAACCTCTTGGCAACGGATTTGGTATTGGTTTATTATTTTATTGAGTAATTCTCGATTTCTTACTCTGGTGCTATTGAAACATGGCACTTTTGGAAGCTCACCAACTTAGTATTCTGTCTACAGAACCAAGCCTAAGTTCACAGTGTGTATTTTAATATTCAAAAATCATAGGAACATTTAATGTTTAAATTTCCCACATTGTATCATGGAAATTGCCTCTGTTTTACAGAAGACAAGAGAGTAAAAATATCTTTTGCTAAACCAACTTTTTAATGTCAACCATGTCAATGCATTTTAATAGATTATTAGCAGAGCAAGGGGCCTGTCAGATTCATTTTGGGGTTATTTCTATGCTGTATCACATCAAATCAATGGTATATGAGTTTGTGATTTACATAAAAATCCTCTAAAGTGTCAATCCAGTGTTCTAGTTCCAAGGAATACAAAACCAGAAAAACCAAACCTGTTGCCGTTGAGTCAATTTTGACTCATAGCGATCCTATAAGACAGAATAGAACTGCCCCATAAGGTTTTCAAGGAGCACCTGGTGGATTTGAACTGCTGACCTTTTGGTTAGCAGACATAATTCTAACCACTATGCCAGCAGGGCTTCAGTACCAAGGAATAGTAGCCTGTATTTCAGGTGTAAGAAGTTTAGTCAACAGAGATTTAGAAAAGATTAGTGTGGAGCAGTGGTCTTCAGCCTTCCCTCCCCTTTGGATATGGGGGGCTTTACAAATACCACAGCTTGTGTCTCACCTCCAATTGTTCTGATTTCATTGGCTTGGGGCCAGGCCTGGTTTCTGGAACCTTTAAAAGCTCTGTGGATTTTGATGTGACATCAAGGCAAAGATTCATTGTGTAGAATAACTAGATAAGAAAGAGCTAAATGCTTACTGTGAAGAAGAGCCACCCCAAAATGACTCGGGAATTAACTTTCAGTAACAGTCAAACTAGGAAATCTAAAAATAAATAAAACCTCACTAAAAAAAGTCTTTAAATAAAATCCCAAACCTGTAAACCAAACCTGTTGCTGGTGAGTCAATTTTGACTCATAGGGCAGTACAGGACAGAGTAGAAATGCCTCATATGAGTTTCCAAGGCTGTAAATCTTTCTGGAAGCAGACTGCCACATCTTTCTCCTAAGGAGCAGCTAGTAGGTTTGAACTACCAACCTTTCAGTTAGCAGCCAAGCACTTAACTGTTGCACCACCAGGGCTTCTCCCAAATAAAATACAGGGGGTTTATAATGCAGGAGAACAAAACCACAGATTTAAACATCTGCCCTGATTGATGGAAGAAATGTAAAAATTAGGTAAACTTTGGTGAAAAAGAGTAAAACATAATGACCAGCATGATTTCAGTGTCCTCTTCTATTACGGCATGTGTCTTTTGGGTTTTAAAGGTTTGCACTTTGGAGGCGGATTGTTTTTTCTTTCATTCAGTTGATACTACCAGAAGAGGCATAGTTCTCAACTTCATAGCCACGTAAACCCATTCACAATTTAGTCATTAAATCAAGATTGGTATCAAAACCAAGCACAAATTAGTTCAGTGTAACAGTGACGTTCAACTCTTTCTCAAGTTTCTGAGTTAACTTTGATTTTCATGAACGGTGCTAACAAAGGAAAGTAACCACACAACTTAGAATCAGAACGAGTTTCAGCACACCTTGTTGTTAGAAATCTTTCTATAGATTTACCTGGCATCTGATCACTAATACTTGGGCCAATACTCAGCTTTTTAGAATTTGCTGAAGGGAAGATGTTCAATCTAGAAGCATTACCAGAATAAGGTTCTTGCCTCTTGCTGGTCAGGAATGAGCAGGTAAGGTATGTAGAGTTTTCCACATGAGCAAAGCTTTATTGAAGAGGCTTGCAAGCAGAGACGAGGAAGGCCTAAAGCAATGCTTACCCCTGTCTCACAGAACAAAAGGCTTGCCTAGGTTTTTAAAAGTTCTTGGGTGGGAAAAGATTCATGTTTATTCATAGGCATAGGTGGGGATATGTTAACTATGGTGCTCACACTGCAGCTTTCTAAGATGGGTCCTGTCCTGGAGGCCTCTGGGGTTTTTAGCAGGACTTATTATGGGGTGTCACGCCTGTGCAGTCTCTCGATCCCTGAGTTTGATTCCATGGCTGCTGCTGCAGCCCCTCACTCCCCCAGTGGAAGGTCATACAGCGGCCACAGGTGGATGTTCTGCACATGTCCCTGGGGCTCATTTTATCCAGCTGCTTCTGTAAGACAGCTTTAAAGAAGTTTGCGGACTATTTTCTGATATCCTGCCCCATTGTTCTGGGGAATGGCTTTGTTTCTGTGCCCTGGTGCAGTTCTTGTTAATTTGTTTGCAGATTTGGAGGCTCCCCTGTTCCCTGTCTTAGAAGTGCTTCTCAGACTAAATATCCCCTCGCCTTGTGCTTCATAATAATAAAAACAGTGCTTAGTAACTACAACTCCGCCACATGCTTTATCAATCAACATCACATTTAGTTCTTATACTGAAATTATGAAGCAGGTGTTATTACTATCATTACAGATATTCCAACTTTAATTGTAGAAACTGAAAGCAGTGCCGGGAGCAGAGAGCGTCTTTTGGACCTGAGGTTCCCATGCTGAGTTGCTCCCAGACCAGGGGAAGACTGATGACAAGGATCTTCCTCCAGGGCCAACAGAGAGAGAAAGCCTTCTCCTGGAGCCAGCCCCCTGAATTCAGACTTCTGGCCTACTGGACTGTGAGAGAATAAACTTTTCTTTGTTAAAGTCATCCACTCATGGTATTTCTATTATAGCAGTACTAGATGACTAAGACACGTGGTTATCACACTGCACTTAATCTGTTAGAAGGAAACATTTCCATTATTCTTTGTATAAAGCAAGTCATAAGGATACCCCTCTCTCACAAAACCAATGTCCTTTTCAGTATAACAGAATTCTTCTCTATGCGCTTATCTTCCTTATGCTTTTTATTCTTTTTTCTCCTGATTAATCATTAATCAGAAAAAAAAAAAATGAATGCTCAATAAATAGAAAGGATGCTGTCCTGAACAGGTTAGTGTAGGTCAAAGTGAAGGGGTCCTTGCCTTCAACATTTGTTTCTGCACAAGAATAAAGATACATGTCCCAGCAGATCGGGCTCAGAAAAAAGGGTTAGAGTTTCCTATGGTGGCAATATGGGCAGATTTCTCAAAATCCTACTGAGCCTTCCTCATCAGTGACCTCTTTCCCCATGATTCCAGGACCTGGGTTCTGGCTGACCAACAATGGGTTGGAGCAGACGCTATTGGCAGAAGTTAACATGGATTCACTCTGAAGCTCTTCTCAACTTCCACCTCCTCTATTCTTCCTTGTAAACCATGCTTAATCTTATGGATTGAATTGTGTCCTCCCAAAATATGTGTTGTAAATCCTAACCACTATGCCTGTGGTTAGAATCCCATTTGAGAATGGGTTTTCATTGTTAAAGTTAACGTTAATGAGGCATTATTAGTGTAGAGGGTGTCTTAAATCAGTCTTTTTTGAGCTATAAAAGCAGATTAAGCAAACGAGCAAGCAGAGATGGAGGAAGATAGGTGTCATACCACATAATGGTCACCAAGGAACCAAGCAACAGAAGCTGAAAAGAGACAAAAACTCTCTCCCAGAGCCGACAGAGAAAGAAAGTTTTCCCCTAGAGCCGGTGCCCTGAATTTGGACCTCTAGCCTCCTAAACTATGAGAAATTAAATTTCTGTTTTTAAAACCACCCACATGTGATATTTCTGTTATAACAGTGCTAGATAACTAAGGCACCCTCCAAACAAAAATCTGCGAACCCTCTCCTTTGTATACACCCTTCCTGTTTCTGATTTCCTTGTCTCTTTGCACACTGTTTTCTCCATTTGTAAATCCTTAACCAGGTCTCCATTTTTTGTGTGTTGAAACCATGCCATTCTTATTCTATCATCCTGTAAGTATGGTTTTCTACAGCTGTCAAATTGTGATCCTGTTATACTATCTGGTATCACTTATGCTTTATACTACTATTAATTTTAATATTTAAGTTTTATTTTTCCAACATGGATGATAAGCATCTTAGATGCAGAAACCGCACAACATTTTTATTGTCGCCATTCACACCTCCCAAATCCCAGTGTCACTACTAGGATGGTTACTTGTACATATTGGATGTTAAATGAAGTTGCTGTTGTTGTTAGGTGCCATCGATTTGGCTCCAACTCATGACAACCCCATGTATAACAGAATGAAATGCTGCCTGGGCCTGTGCCATATTCATGACCCCGGTATGTTTGAGTCCATTGTTGCTGCTGTTGTGTCAATCCATCTCGTAGAGGGTTTCCCTCCTTTTCCCTTGAGACCAGCAGTATGCCAGCCATATTGAATAAACAAGGGGCTGTACCTGCTGCCTCCTGTAATATAGAGCACTCCTTGCATTTAAGCTACCCCCCTTACTGGGTAATATAGGAACTAACCTCTGCCTTGAGAATATCTCCTTATTTAGGCATACTTCCAGTTCTGACTCAGTTAAAGAAAAGAGAAAACAAGAGACTGTGGTCTTCAGTCCAGCCAAAACTGGTCCTGAACCAGTTCAGGTCTGCCTGACATGTGCAGTACCCACAATCCTGTCCCTCAGATGACCTCTTGACATTCGAGGCCAAAAAACATAATCCCATCTATGCTCTGGATGGGAAAAACACCATCTTTGTGGCCCCCCTTTCAGACTGAAGAGGCACAAAAGACCTGACTGCCCTGGGAGTACCTTTTCGGGTCAAACTAATCAACAAGCTGGCCCCACATTAGGACGTTCCTGAGGACCCCAGGCCCGATTTACTGTACCCATATAAACTCCTTAAACAATAGTTCGGAGAGACACCTTAGCGACCGGAGTCCCATATGCTCCTTTGCTTGGCCAACTAAATAAAGCTTATTCTTTCACTTTCATCTGCTCCGTGTATCTTCCTAGCTGCATGGAGCAGACCCTAGAAGTGTCAGGTTACACTCTGACCCTCTGCTCTACCAAACATGATGTCCTTTTTGATCCACTGGTCTTTCCTGATGACATGTCCAAAGTAAGTGAGTTGAAGTCTCTTGATTCTTACTTCTAAACAATATTTTGGTTGTATTTCTTCTACAACTGATTTGTTCATTCAAAAATTATTTCATTGAAAAGAACAAAAATACAGTTAAGCTAATGCAAAACATCTGCCCAAATGTGCAAACAGGGACAGACAGAAGACACACTAGAACTGCCTAGGCAGCATTAGGCTCAGAGTTAAGATTAGTAGCAAGAGTGCACGCATGGACCCCAGATGCCTATTCATTCTAGGACCATACAGAGATCTAACAGGGCAGGATTTTAGATTCAAGGAGAGGTATCTGCACTTTTGGACTCTGAAGAATTTAAGCAACATGGGTAGGGAAACACTGGTCCCTCGTAGTATGATCAGGCCATGAGATGCACTAACACTATAATGTGGCAGAAAAACTGCTCCAGGTCTATCCTGCTAGATTAGGGCTTGTATGCACTGTGAGGTACAGCCTCCTCCCTGCTACTATCAGAGACTAGGATACAACAGTCCTATCGTATCGCCTCAAGGGTTTACCAGAGACAGTTAAGACGAGGTTAGAGTTGGGGTCCAGCTTAAATATTGCTCATGATTATTTACTTGAAGCCCCTGGGGTTAGTCAAGTTCTAAGAGCATTTGTGTGCCCCACATGGTGCAAACTGTTAACACACTCAGCTGCTGTCTGAAAAACTGGAGGTTTTGAGTCTACCCAGAGTCGTCTTCGAAGAAAGACCTGGCAATCTACTTCTGAAAAGTCAGCCACTGAAAGCCCTGCAGAGCACAATTCTACTCGGACACACGTGAGGTCGCCATGAGTTGGAGTCAACGCCACAGCAACTGGTTTTAAGGGTATTTGCAGGAAGTAAATCTTTTTCTCAAAGACTAGCCTGCAAAGGATCAGTTTTGTACAGGATAAAACTTTACTCACTTGTATTATGTTAATCATAAGAAACTGCTGATATTTGACTATTTTTGACCTATAAGAATTTAGTGTTATAAAATTCAATCTAATCCAGGAAGATACGTGCATATTCATGTGTGTAGAGCCAGGTACAAAGAAAGTTATATGGTAGGAAAATAATCGACAACTAACTTACAAAAATATTTCAAACTTGAAAAAAAGCAAGTCTCTGGGATACATAAGATGTTTTAAATATATTATTCAGGACATTTATATATTTAGATTAACTCCAACTTTAAGTGATCTCCTTTAAGAGTTTTCCTCTCAGTATCTGGGCTTCCTGAAACGTCCTCAGTTTCATCCTCAAGGACATGGACATAATATTCTGAGAAATGTGGAGATCATATGCGGACTTTGTTCGCGTGCCTAAAAAACCCACGTAATCCTTTCATAAAATGCTGGTATTTGCTCTTTGTGTCTGATCATTTCCCAACAAAGGTGCATTAAAAACCACAGCTCGGAGCTGTAAGCTAAAGCACCTTTGAGAAAGCTACACCGAGCAGGGTCCTCCTCGTAAAATTTCTCTCTGCCCACCCACTTTTTGTGTCTTTTGGATAAAAGGCGCCAAATATTGAAGTGAGTCTTGTAAAATGACAATATTGAAAAACTGATTTTGAGTGGCATTTTTCCCCTGATTGGATATCATTGCTAAAAATGATGACGAGGACTTACTTTAAAGTCTTCAAAAATTTTTGGTTACATCTGACATCCAAGGCTGGGAGTGAGAAAATCCTGTTAACACATACCCCCATTGATTGCATGTATAAGTGTGGTATTTGGGGTATTGTGGTTTGGTACCTGCGTCACACGTTGCATAATTGTCTACATATCTTGGTTTGAGGTGTTTCCCCAAAACTCAGTCATTAAGATAAGACTGTTGTTATCTATCTACAAGTCAGTCAGCCTCTGACTCATGGTGAGCCCACGTACGACACAACGAAATGCTGCCTAGTCCTGCTCCATCCCCATGATCTGTTGTGGATCTGACCGTTGTGAGCCACAGGTTTTTTTATTAGGTGAGTTTTAGCAGTAGATCACCAGCTCTTTTTCCTAATTCCTCTTATTCTGGAAGGTCTGTTGAAACCTGTTCAGCATCACAGCAACACGTAAGCCTCCGCTGACAGATGGGTGGTGGCTGCATAGTAGGTGGATGGCCCGGGAATCAAATGCCCCTCTCCTGCAGAGAAGGTGAGGATTCTACCCCTAAAACGCTAAAAAAAAAAAACACTAATGGACCAAAAAATAAGACATTCAGATCTTGGAACATTCTGCGAAATTACCCTTTTGATATATTTAAATAAGTACTTTTTGTGCAGACGTAAATAGTTTACATATTTACACAATATGTTGATTTATACACTTTCCATTAGCATTTCTCAGATCCTCGGGAGAGGTTTCACCAGTCCCTGACTTATCTCAAGCATGTCTTTTAATAGCTGTACAATAAGTACCACTTTTATGGGTCGTATAACATTTTGGTTGCTTCCAATTTTCTTTTATAAATAATGTGGTGATAAACTTACTTGTACACATATCTATTATTTTCTCAGGGAAAAAAAAAATCACATTCCTGTAAGTTGAATTATCAGGTCAAATGGTCTGATCATAAATTTAATTTATGTACACAGTAGACTCAGCCACAATGAAACTTCCAAAACATAGAGATCTTTAAAGCCACATTCTGTAACCACAATGAAATAAAATTAGAAATTAACAGTGGCAACAACTAAAATTTTAAACCATTTTGTATTTTAAAATACAAAGAATCTTAGAAAAGTTTAGAAATCACTGAAGTGAGAGCACATTATGTAATGCTTATGAAATGTGATTTCAACTATTTTATTATTTAAAAAATAATTTTATTACCTAGAAGTACTTAAATGATATCAAGTTTAGTTTAAAAACTAGAAAAAAATGTAGTTAAACTAATATAAGAAAAATTGAAAAACATTTATAGCTAAAATTAATAAATTAGTGATAAAAATAGACTTGATGAAAGCTAAATGCTAGTTTCTTTGAAAATAAAATAGAAAGACTTGGCAACAACAATAAACATAGAGAGAGAGTGAAGAAAAGAGAGAGAGAGAAAGAGGACATAAAAAATACAAATAACCATATGCCCTGAAGAGGTTAAATTACTTATAAGAATATATATATGAATATGATAATAAATTTTTAAATTCAGAATAAATGGATTTTTTTTTTTACAAATGGTGGAGATGGAGTCAACACAAGTCAGACATTTTAATGAGGCCAGTAACTATAGCAGAATTGATAAGTTTATTCATGATGTACACTATAAATACGTGGGCTGCCATAGCTTTTTTGATAAGTACTAACTAACCTTCACGTAACAGGATTTTCCTATGCAATATTATGTTTTAAAAGGTATCCCATTGCATTTTAATACACTATCATAATCTCGGCTTCCATATTTAGTAAATAAATATATATAGCATTCTCATTTACAAATGTAAATGTTAAAATTCTAAAAGAAAGTTAGTAAACCACAATAAAGTAGGATTCATTCCAGAAATACAAGCATGGTTCAACAAAAGGTAATGTATTGCTTGGCTGCTAACTGAAATTTGGTGGTTCAAACCCACGCAGGGGTTCTGCAGGACAAAGACCTGATAATCTGCTCCTGTAAAGATTACAGCCAAGAAAACTCTACGGGACAGTTCCACTCTGTCACATGGGATCATACGAATTGGAATCAACTTGTTGGCACCAAACAACAGAACATCAGCAATTTAGTACACCGACAACTTAGTTACTATATCACTAGATGTTAAAACAAAATAAAAAACATTTGATTACAAGTAATATCTATTAGTGATTTTTTTAAATCTTACAAAAATGTTAATAAAAAGTTACTTTCTAAAAGTATTTTTAGGAAATCATCTCATTCTGGAAGTCATATTAAATACTGAAACTTTCAGGCATATTCATTGACTTCAGTCAATTCATAGTACTAAACTGAGTCAATATTTTAAACATGTGGCCCATGCACTAAGGAAAATTAATGACATACTGAATAATGCAAAATCATAATTCTTCCTGGTAATATGGTCAAATGAAAGAAAATGTAGAAAACTCAATTTAAAGCTCTTAGAAATAATGGAAAAATTTGGCAATTTTCTCTAAAATGATATGAACAAGAGTAACCTTCCTTTACAGAAACAACAACCAGTTACAAATTAACTTTTTTTTTTTAAATCTGAGACCTCACCCTCAGGTTGCTTGTGTTGTTTGCATGACCAACCAAGGTGTTTTCAAAAACAGCACATTGTCATATTTTCATTTTTTTTTTCAGACAAACATCATCTAATGTCAAAATGTACTAATTAAATCTTTTCATTAAAGAAAATTGCAGACTTCCAGCCAACATGGCTCCATAGAAGGAAGCATCACACTGTCCCTCTATACAAAGACCTGAAAAACTAAGTAAAACAGAGACAAACTTCAATCCTGGAACCATAAACATCAAATGGAGAGATAAAGAACTCAGCCAAGCACTGGATGGAATAAGTGACAGAATACAGAGAAAGGAGAGGTATGTGCAGAGGTCCCCTATCAGCTAACGCAGCATGGATTCGCCATCTTGGAGTCCTGTTGGAGGTCATCAGACAGGGAGTACAGGAAAGCAGCTTCATGGAGCTCCCAGCAGGAGATGGAACACTCGGTAATCAGTGATATACACTTTCCCACCCCTCATCCTTTTTCTCTCTGCTGCTCAGCCTCCTCTGCTTCCGACAATCTTTCTAGTGTTTTTGTATTCTATAATTTATTTCTGCTCTGATGTTTATTATTTCCTTTCTTCTGGTGGCCGTGGGCTTCTTTTGCTGTTCTCTTTCTATCTGTTCGAGTTGTGTAGCTAATGTTTTGATTTTGTCCCTTTCTTCTTTTTGATGTGTGTATCTATTGCTGTAAATTGACCTCTGAGGACTGCCTTTGCTGTGTCCCAAAGGTTTTGGTACGACATGTTTTCTTTCTCTTTGATTCTAGGATTTTTTTGATTCCATCTCTTATTTATTCTATTACCCAATGTTTTTTAAGCAGAGTGTTATTCAGTTTCTACGTAGTTGTTGTTGTTTTTTTTTTTTTCCTAGCACTTCTGTTGTTCATTTCTCCTTTGATGGTGTTGTGGTCAGAGAAGATACTTTGTATTATCTCAGTGTTTTGGATTTTGTTGAGAGTTGCTCTGTGGCCTCAGACGTGGTCTATTCTGGAGAATGTTCCATGTGCTTTGGAAAAGAATGTATACTTTGCAGCTGTTGGGTGGATATTCCGTGTATGTCTATGAGGTCAAGTTGGCTGATTGTGCCCTTTAGCTGTTCTGTATCTTTGCTGAGTTTCTTTCTAAAGGTTTTGTCCTTTACCGAGAGTTTCATGCGTGTTGAAGCCTCCTACAATTATTGTGGAACTGTCAATTTCTCTTTTCAGTGCAGTTAGAGTTTGTTTTATGTATTTCAGAACCCTGCCATTGAATGTGTAGATGTTTATTATGGTTAAGTCTTCATGATGGATCAACCCTAATCACTATATAGTGCCCTTCTTTGTCTTTAGTGGTGGATTTTGTTATAAAGTCTACTTTATCTGAGATTAGTATTGCCACTTCTGCTCTTTTTTGGTAGCTGTTTGCTTGATATATTTTTTTCCATCCTTTGATTTTTAATAAATTTACATCTTTGCTTCTAAGGTGTGTCTCTTGTAGACAGCATATTGATGAATCCTGTTTTTTTATCCATTCTGTCACTGTGTCTCTTTATGGATGCATTTAGGCCATTTACATTCAATGTAATTATTGATAGCTGTGAGTTAATTGCTGTCATTTTGTAGTGCTTTTTTTGTGCTGCTGACATTTTCTTTATTCCTTTTACTTTCCTGTGCTGAATTTCTTTTGTTTGTGGATTTCTTTTGTTTTTGTAGATTTTGTTTTTATTGAGACTTTATGTTTTTCTTCTTTATTTTGATGAGTAGGTTTGTTAGCTTTCTTTGTGGTTACCGTGAACTTCACCCTTGTCTTCCTAGGTTTGAACTAGCCTATTATAACTTGGTATGTCCTTGCCTTCCTCTCCATTAGAAAATTCTATACCTACTCCATTTATTCCCTCTTTTATTGTTCTAACATTGCTGTCATTTACAGATTAATTTATTTGGTTCCTTGTTGTAATTCATTTGCTTTTGGATAGTCCTTGAGAGTTCATTTCCTAGGTTGGTATCTGGCTGGTACAGTCTTGCATCCTAGATTCAGGCTGTGGTCTGATGTTGTTTGTTCTCAAGCCAAAGGACTCCCTTTAATAATTCTTGTAAGTTTGGTTTGGTTTTTACATATTCTCTTAATTTCTGTTTATCTGGAAATGTCCTAATTTCACTATCATATTTGAAGGAGAGTTTTGCAGGATATATTATTCTCTGTTTGCATTTTTTTTTCTTTTAAGGTTTATATATGTCATCTCATTGCCTTCTTGTCTGCATAGTTTCTGCTGAATAATCAGAGTTTAGTTTTACTGTTTCTCCTCTGTATGTGACTTTCTGGGTTTTTTTTCGAGCTGCTCTTAGGATTTTTTCTTTGTATTTGGTTTTAGCGAGCATGATTACAATATGCCTTGGCGGTTTTCTTTTAGGGTCTATCCTATACGGGATTTGTTGAGCTTCTTGGATGGTCAGCTTTTCATCTTTCAAGGTATTAGGGATGTTTTCTGTCAGCAATTCTTCAATGATCTCTGGATCAAAGACTTAAATATAATACCAAAAACTATAAAGTTCATAGAAGAAAAAATAGGACAAGCTTTAGAGGCCCTAATACAGAGTGTTAACAGGATACAAACTGAAACCAACAACACACAAACTCCAGAAGATAAGGTAGATAACTGTGATCTTCTAAAAATTCAACACTTATGCTCATCAAAAGACTTCACCAAAAGAGTAAAAAGAAAACCTACAGACTGGGAAAAAATTTTTGGCTATTGCAAATCAGACAAGGGTCTAATCTCTAAAATCTACAAGAAAATCCAGTACCTCTACAGTAAACATTTAAAAGTCAGGCAAAGGAAATGACAGACACTTCACCAAAGAAGGCATTCAGTGGCCAACAGACACATGAGAAAATGCTCACAATCACTAGCTATTAGAGAAATGCAAATTTTGGTGAAGGGTAAGACAGTACGCAATACTGGGGAAGCCAGCACAACTTGTACAAGGCAAGGTCATGGAAGCTCCATAGACACATCCAAACTCCCTGAGAGACCAAATTGCTGGGCTTAGGGCCGTGGGAACCACGGTCTTGGGAAACATCTAGCTCAATTGGCTAACATAGTTTTATAAAGAAAATGTTCTACCATCTACTTTGGTGAGTAGCATCTGGGGCCTTAAAAGCCTGTGAGTGGCCATCTAGGATATGCCACTGGTCTCACCCCTTCGGGAGCAAGGGAGAATGCAGAAAACTAAAGATACAAGGGAAATATTAGTACATAGGACTGATGGACAACATCTACCACAGCCTTCACCAGACTGAGTCCAGTACATACAGATGGTGCTCAGCTACCACCACTGACTGCTCCGACAGGGATCACAGTAGAGGGTCCCAGACAGAACTGGAGAAAAATGTAGAACAAAATTCTAATTCACAAAAAAAGACCAGACTTACTGCCCTGACAGAGACTGGAGAGACTCCAAGAGTAAGGCCCCTGAGCACCCTTTTAGCTCAGTAATGAAGTCACCCCCAAGGTTCACCCTTCAACCAAAATTAGGTGTATAAAACAAAATGAGACTAAAGAGGCACACCAGTCCAGGGGCAAGGGCTAAAAGGCAGAAGGGGACAGGAAAGCTGGTAATAGGGATCCCAGTGTCAAGATGGGAGACTGTTGACATGTCATGGGCTTGTTAACCAATGTCATAAAATGATACATATACTGTTTAATGAGAAACTAGTTTGTTCTATAAACCTTCATCTAAAGTACAATATGAAAAAAAAAAAAGAATTCTCAAAAAAAAGACCCCAAACCAATAAAACAATCAATAGAGTATTCCATCCACATTATTCTAAGTTATAATGGGCCTGGGACTGCCAAGCAGTGTTGTGTTGACTAGAACACAGCAGTATGGCCAGCTCCCACTGAATTTGGGTTTGCAGCTTGTCCCTGCCCCTCAGGAAAGCTGACGCTCAAGGATGGTGGCCTCCCTGTGTTGAGTGGACGGTGTCTGCCTGAGTGAGGACCCATGGACTGACCCTGCTGGGGACCTGGGTGCTGACCCTGCTGGACCTGGATGCTGACCCTGCTGGGGACTTGGGTGCTGACCCTGCTGAGGACCCAGAGCAGTCCCCACTGATGCCAACCCCACTGAGGACCTTGGCACCGACCCTGCTGGGTACCTGGATACTCACCTCACTAAGGACCTGATGTTGAACTTACTGGGGACCTGGGTGCCAACCCTGCTGTGGGCACAGGTGCTGGCCCCATCTATGGACTTGGATACTGATCCTGCTGGGGATCCAGGTGGTGATCTCAATTAACTGATCCTCAGTTTCCTCCTCTGTCACAGGAGGAGTCCCAGGTCAGATTCTGACCTGTTTTTGGGTTTCCCAGTGTGGTCCTCAGGTGCTCACAAGCCCCCTCAAAGGGTGCCCTGGGTGCCAGGGCCATGTAGGGGAACCCACTCTGCAGATGCTGGGGGTGGGGAGGGCATGCTGGGTGTGAGCAGCACTTCAACCATGGCCCATACAGCTCCCTGGCCACATGCTGCCTCTCTGCACAGCTCAGAGCTGGAAATCCCATTTCCAGGCATTCCCCAGAAGCCAGACCACAAGCTAGCCCCTGCATGGCTCTGCCCCCATTTCACAGAAGAAGGGCCCAAGGCCCAGTGTGGTAGCTGGCACTGACCACAGGGAGGTGGTGGTTAACTTGGGACTTAAACACTTGATTTCTGCAGATGCCTAGGTGGGAGAAGTCCTGGACAAGGCCTTTGAGAACAAATGAAAAAAAATTGTTTTAATAATGTTAAAAAGAAAAAGAAAAAAATTGCAAAGGAAAACCCAGCATCCTGTTAATTTCTCACGGTTTTTGAGGTGGACTATTAATGGTTACAAATCTGTCTTGGAAGAAGCACAACCAGATTGCTCTTAGAAACAAGGATGCCTAGACTACATTTCACATACTTTGAACATGTTATTAGGAGGAACCAGTCCCTGGAGAAGGACATCATGCTTTGTAAAGTAGAGGATCAGTGAAAAAGAGGAAGATCCTCAGTGAGATCAGCTGACACAGTGGCTGCAACAATGGGCTCAAACAAAGCAATGATGATTGTGAGGATGGCACAGCACTGGGCAGTATTTTGTTCTATTGTATATAGGTTTGCTATGAGTTGGAACTGAACTGATGGCACCCAACAACAACAATTAGTGGTTAAGGAGCCCTGGTAGCACAGTGGCCAGGGAGCTGTGCTTATTTTTTCATTGCAATTCATGATTATAGATACACACTATAGCACACAATAAGCCTTAACTTAATTTATGAGGTTTGGGCAGTGTAATGATTGTAATGTATTAATGAGAAATATTAAAAAACAATTATCATGCTGTACAAGTACCAAAAGGACATCTTTAGTTGATTGATACTTGTTGTTGTGAGGTGCTATAGAGTCAATTATGATTCATAGCGACCCCATGTATGACAAAAAGAAACACAGCCTGGTCCTGAGCCATCTTCACAATTGTTGCTATGTTTGAGCCCATTGTTGCAGCCACTGTGTTAATCCACATCATTGAGGGTCTACCTCTTTTTTACTGACCTTCTTCCAAGCATGATGTCCTTCTCCAAGGACTGATCCCTCCTGACAACATGTCCAAAATATGTGAGATGTAGTCTCTCCATTCTTGCTTCTAAGGACCATTCTGTGTGTACTTCTTCCAAGACAGATTTGTTCGTTCTTTTGGCAGTCTATGGTACGCTCAATATTCTTCGCCAACACAATTCAAAGGCATCAATCCTTTGGTCTTCCTTATTCATCATCCAGCTTTTACATGCATATAGGCGATTGAAAACATCATGGCTTGGGTCAGGCACATCTTAGTCTTCAAGGTGACATCTTTGCTTTTCAGCAAACACATATCTGTTACCCATTACTGTTGATTTGATTCTAACTCATTGAGACCCTGTTGGTTAGCTGCCAAGCTCTTAACTACTGGGCCACCAGGGCTCTGCAGCAAACATTTAGCTCCTACTATGTTTTATGGGTACCACACCTCTAAGCATTTTTAGAATTACTTAGGTAACATGAGATACACCTTTTTATAACACAAAGGTATACTTCTTGAAATGCATACTGATGTTACTCCATTTAAAGCCACATTGAATAGTTGAAGTATTAAAGTAGTAACACATGAATACAAATCTTAAAAAAGGTTTATTCATTTTGATTTAATAGAAGGTAACAACCAAAAACCAAATCCGTTGTTGTTGAGTCAATTGTGACTCATAGCAATTTTGTAGGACAGAGTAAAACTACCCCATAAGGTTTCCAAAGAGTGGCTGGTGGATTCGAACTGCTGACTTTTGAGTTAGCTGCCGAGCTCTTAACCGCTGTGCCACAAGGGTCAAATTCATTCAAAGAACCATTTTACTTTGTTTCATTCTTTCTTTCTTTTTTTTTTTTTAATTGTCTGAACAAATAGATTTAATCCTGTCAATTATCAAAATCACAAAATACATGTGACTAATTTTCTCTTAAGTTTACTAGGCAGGATAATTGTAAAGCTGATTGTTTGCACATGATGATGTAACAATGAAATTAGCCCTTGGATTGCTACTTTCATTGTGGCGATTTGCATAACATTACCAATAAAGTGACTTTTCTTGTGTAGTAATTTCTTTGGCAGTCAACCCAATACAATTAGGTATTTCTCCTAGGAATATTGTCTATCTTTATTACCAAGTAATTAGCTTACAATCTAATATCTAAATGTTTAAAAAATCAGCCACATGATTTCATGTTTAGGACTTGACTTAAAAATCATAATGTTCAGAAATAAAATGTATAGAAAACACATTCACAGTCCTAATTTGAATTCTGTTATGAGGTTTAATTTTTTTAGCCAAGAGTTCATTTTGCACTTATTACAAAAGAAAATATGCGTTGTTCTTAAAGAACAGTATGTAACTCCTATGATTTATAAAATCAAATAAACTCCTGTGTAATCCTTGTAAATCAGCATAAACTTGATATTACTCCAAACCATTGATACGATTTTACATAACTTCAGGAATACTTAGATCAATCATTGGGCATTAATTTGTATATAACTTGTTGAGTGTTTTCTGCAGACATGTGAAATTCAAATTGCTAATCAAATTTAAAAAATTCACCATTCCAGAGTGTTGGAATATGCATTTTCCATTTATTTACTCTTAAAGCATTTATCTAGCATACTACTTAGAAAGGAAAATTACCTTAATTCATTATTTGTCTTTTAATTACAAGTAATTATACAAATAGTATTTGTGGCCTTATCAATCATTTTGTAATAAGAAGTTGATTTTTACTGTTAGCTCAGAAGATTTCTTAGCTTGGAAAAACATGATAATATTTTTAGTGCTATCAGATTATCATAAATGACAATTTATAAGGTATTTTCATAAGGTATGATTAATCCAAATATAACAGGCCTTTAGGGGATTCAGCATTGTGCCAACTCACGGAATTCTAAATCTTACCTTGATATCTTTGGATTAGTTTTAACATTCAGTTAGGGCTTTGTGTAATGCAAACAAACAAGGAAGACTTCTTTGATTAAGCAAACAAGACTTATCTATGGCCTAAGAGAAAAAACAATTACTATTAAAAGTAACTTATTTGGTTCCAATTAAATCATATTAGTAGCTTATGACTCACTAGTGTACCCCCACAGCCCAACAGCACTTAGAGTGGCCCCATTTCCTCTCTTCCCTTGCCTCTAGTCCCCAACAAAATCGTTTCCGTCAGAGGAAAAGTGTAAAACTTACCTAGCCCTGAGGGCTGAGGAAGAAAAGCTGAATCTATGCTCAGCTAGACCTGGGGAAAGAGTCCAGAGGGCAGAAAATATAGAAATGAGGGAGAGATGAGGAGGCAGGCTGGAGTGAAGTAGAATGGTTCAGGCAAGTGTCCCTAGAGCTGGCTGTGTTTGGCTGCTAGTCTGTGGCATGTCAGTGGGCAGAGCTGAGGTAAAGGAACTAACTGCTCAGAACACAAAGCAAAAAAAAAAAAAAAAACCTTAGGCTTAAGCCTCCTGACTGCAGTGGCTGTCTTTGACCCCTGTGAAAAGAGCCTGATGCCCATTTCATCTGGTGTTTGCCACAACGGGTCTGTCAGCAGACAGCCCATTGTAAAGCCCCTCAGAGTTGCTTCCCAGGTCTGTGTAGGGCTGACCAGCCACTTTTTTTTTTTTTTTAATTTACAGTGTAGTGAAATACATATAACAAAACATTTTCCTTTCCAACCATTTTTACATGTAGAATTCGTGACTTTAGTGACGTTCATCATGCTATACAACCATCACCACTATCCATTTTCAAATCTTATTATCACTTAAAAAAAAAATAACACTGTGTTTTTGGTGAAGATTTACACAGCTGTTTAGGTTCCCATTCAACAATTTCTGTGCAAGTTGTTCAGTGACACTGGTTACAGTCTTCAAAATGTGGGAATAGTCTCATTATTTCTGTTCTGTTTGTTCCATTTTAATTCTACTTTCCTCTCCCTCTTACATTCTCATCTTTGTCTTAAGGTAACTGTTGACAGTATCTTTTTATTACTATTAACAGAAACTCAGTACATGTAAGCAATGTCTCCCCATCTCTCCCCTCCCCCCGGCCCACTTGCCCCTGTTGTTAGATGCCTTTGATGGACGCTTGGTTTGTTTCCACCTTTTGGCTATTTTGAAGAGTGCTGCAATGAGCATTGGTATACACATGTTTGAGACCCTGCTTTCAAGTCTTTTGGAGGTCCTGCACTCTTGACTTATGATATTGCAAAGGGGAGGTAGATACGAGCATGACTTGGGAGGCAGTTACTTATCCCTAGGAGTCCCTGGGAGGTGAAAGTGTTTTGAGCTTGATTACTAATTGAATGGCTGGTAGTTTGAACCCATGTAGAGGTGCCTGGGAAGAAATGCCTGATGACCTGCTTCTGAAAGGTCACAGTCATGAAAATCCTATGGTGTGCAGTTCTCCTCTGCACACATGGGGTTGCCATGAGTCAGAGTCAACTTGATGGCAGCTGGTTAGGTAGTTTTAACTTATCCTAGGATGTATTTATTAGTGTAGTAACATTCATACTTCTGTTGATGGTTGAGAGGCATAACTAAGAAGTTTTCAGGAAGGAAGAAGTGAGGCTTCCTTATTACCCCCCTGAGAGACCGCTGACAGTGGGATGCCTGCCCACTCTGACTTTCTGCACCATCAACCCACAAATAAGATGACATTGCAAAACCACCAAAAGCACTTCAATATATACATAGACTTGGTCTCTAACATCTATAAATCTACCATTTATTAGCTGATCCCAGAAATATAAATGTAGGAATCGGAGAGTTCTGGAAAGCCCAACCATAAAACACAAATGATTTATGAGAAATAGACGCAGGGTTCCCTGTGTCTCAGAGATACTTTTCCCGTTACTGTATTTTTGGATCTCTGCCATCCTTGGTTTACTCAGCAAAGGCTTTTCTCTTTTGATATAGCTAAAAATATGCAGACATTCTCAAATTCATCATGTTTGGTAAGTAGTATTTAAAATTGATATCTCTAGAATAAAGTTGCAGTATTTAAGTCCAGGATCTCCTGGTTACTAGCTATTTGACTTAATCTGCATCTCAGTGAACTCATCTTTAAAAGGGATATCAGATTGGTTATCTGTCTTAGTTATCTAATACGGCTATAATAAAAATACAACAAGTGCATGGCTTTAACGAACAGAAATTTATTCACTCACAATCTAGGAGGCTAGAAGTCCAAACTCAGGGTGCCAGCTTCAGGGGAAGGCTTTCTTTCTCTGTCTGTTCTGGGGGAAGGTACTTGTCATCAATCTTCCCCCTATCTAAGAGCTTCTTAGCATAGGGGCCTCATAAAACCAAGAAAGAAGCGCCAGAAATGGAGTGTGTCCTTTGGACCTGGAGTCCCTTCACTGAGAAACAACAAGACCAGGGGAAGATGGATGACAGTGACCTTCCCCCAGAACCAACAGAGAGAAAAAAACCTTCCCCTGGAACTGATGCCCTTAATTTGGACTTCTAACCTGCTAGACAGTGAGAGAATAAATTTCTGTTTGTAAAAGCTGTCTACTTGTGGTATTTCTGTTATAACAGCATTAGATAACTAAAAATTTGGTGCTGGGGGTCAGGTGCTGCTGTAGCAGTTTTGAATTGAGTAATGGGTAGAGGCTGAAAGAGTTTTAAAGTGCCAAATAGTAAAAACCTAGATTCCCTTTAAGAGATTGTTGATGGAATTATGGACATCAAAGACAGTTCCTGTGAGAACTCAGAAGGAAGTGAAGAGGGTTGTAACACCAGAGACAGTGCAGATGGTGAGAAGCAGCAGCAGCAGAGAAATGGCAGCAGCAGAGCCAGGAGACAACCTAATTAGTTTGTTGTGAGGATTAAATAAAATTATATTATCAAGTCTTAGAAACACACCTGGCATTTAGTAAGAACTTTAAAAAAAGAAAAGTTATTATCCTGCCAATACTGTGTTCCTTTTCATTTAAGAAAGAATGACAATGGATTATCCAACTCCTGTCTGGGCTACAGAAGATACCCTGTGGGATGGAAATAGACAGCTGACATACTTTCACTCCCATGATGCTGGACAAATGTCATCTATAGTACCTTGGGAATTCTTGGGAAATGACAGTTGTGTAACATTTCTGTGTTACTGTAATGGATTGAATTGTGTCCCCCCAAAATATGTGTCAACTTGGTTAGGCCATGTGTAGTTGTCCTCCATTTTGTGATTTTCCTATGTGCTAGAAATCATAATCCCTGCCTGTGGCTAAAAGTATTACTCAGGTCACCTCCCTGATCTAGAAGTGAGTTTCCCTGGGGTGTGGCCTGCACCACCTTTTATCTCTCAAGATATAAAAGGAAAGGAAAGCAAGCACAGAGTTGGGGACTTCATACCACCAAGAAAGCAGCACCAGGAGCAGAGTGTGTCCTTTAGACAAGGGGTCCCTGTGCCTGAGAAGCTTCTCCACCAGGGGACAAGGACCTTCCTCCAGAACCGACAAAGAAAGAAAGCCTTTCTCTGGAGCCGATGCCCTGAATTTGGACTTGTAACCTACCAGACCACAAGAAAATAAATTTCTCCTTGTTAAAGCCATCCACTTGTGGTATTTCTGTTATGGCAGCACTAGATGACTAAGACAGAATTTGGTACTGAGAGAGTAGGGTGCTGCTCCAACAAATACCTAAAATGTGGAAGTGGCTTTGAAACTGTGAATGAATAGAGGTGAGACAGTGGCAGAGGACCAGTGCAGCAGAGAACCTGCAGTGGCAGAGAAGCTGTGACAGCAGAGAGCCAACTGTAGCAGAACCTGAAGACCAGCTCAAGAGGGCTCTGGAGGCAACCCATGGAGTGAGACAGCTGAGTGCCTGTGTGCAGGAGGCTTCCTGGTGGAGTGGGGTGCCTTTGGGTACTTATCAGTGGAGCTAGGCTTGCTGACCTGTGGAGCAAGAGAGCTGAGTGCCTATGAGCCTGAGGCTTCCTGGCAGAGTGGGGTTCCTCCAAGCACTTATCTGCGGGACTACAGAGTTTTGGAACACTTGCCTCAACAGGGCAGATGCAGGTGTGAGGCCTGAGGAGCCGAGAGGCCAAGAAACAAGGAAGCAGAAGCAGAAGAGACAAGAAACACAAGAAGCCAAGCTGCCCCACTCTCAAAAGGTATGGCCAGGGCCTGAGGGGTTCCTAAGGGTAAAGCCATGGACTCTGGCATTTCTAAGGGTGGAGTTGCCACTCAGATGGACTAGGAGATTGGTGCTCCTGAAGCTAGGGAGCACAGTTGCCTTCCCAGTGGGCCTGGAAGGTGGAGTTGAAGCCCAAGGCCAAGGGGCCTCCCCTCAGAATCTGGACAGTGTGGCCAATACCTAGTATAGAGGGCAGTGCCATTATGTAAATTGTCTCAGAGAACAGAGGATTATTTTCAGAACCTTGAGGGCTAATGTAATGTGTTCTGCTGACTTACTTGGTGCCGTTATCCCTTCTTTCCCTTCCATTTCTCCCATTTGTAATGGAAATGTCTAGCTTGTACCTGTTCTGCCATTGTACCCTTGGAAGCAGATGACTTGTATTCTAGATTTCACAGATGAAGAAGAATTTTTGAATTTTGGACTTAGAATTAAGACTTTTGCTATGACATGACGGGCTGAATATGGTTTGCATGTTGTAAGACATGAATTTTTAGGGGCCAAAGAGTGGAGTGTAATGGATTGAATTGTGTCCCCCCAAAATATGTGTCAACTTGGTTAGGCCATGTGTAGTTGTCCTCCGTTTCGTGATTTTCCTATGTGCTAGAAATCATAATCCCTGCCTGTGGTTAAAAGGATTACTCAGGTCACCTCCCTGATCCAAAAGTGAGTTTCCCTGGGGTGTGGCCTGCACCACCTTTTATCTCTCAAAAGATAAAAGGAAAGGGGAGAAAGGAGAGAGTTGGGGACCTCATACCACCAAGAAAGCAGCACCGGGAGCAGAGCACGTCCTTTAGACTCAGGGTCCCTGAGCTTGAGAAGCTCCTCGACCAGGTGAAGTTTGAGGACAAGGGCCTTCCTCCAGAATCTTTCAAAGGGAGAAAGCCTTCCCCTGGAGCCAACACCCTGAATTTGGACTTGTACCTGCTAGACTGTGAGAAAGTAAATTTTCTCTTCGCTAAAGCCATCCACTTGTGGTATTCCTGTTATGGCAGCACTAGGTGACTAAGACAGTTACCCATAGGAATCCAGTAATAAGGCCTGGTTATTTTTAATGAAGCTAAGTTTGAGGGGAAAGGGAAGAAATCAGGGCTAAGATCTTTGCATCAAAGAAGGACTCTGATGAGGTAGTCTAACAATGGGATGTTCAATCAGGATGTCTTTAGGGATGATGGTGGAAGAATAATGCAGAAGTGGCCATTAAGGACAAGGAGACTATCTTCCCCACCTCCCAGTTATAGGAAAGCTGATTCAAGAAAAATAAATAAAAAATCAGCTTCTACATCAGACCAATTTCCTTGTTTTTTAGGCAGTTGCACCAGTATCCACCATGCACTAGAATGTACTAAAGTGGCTCAAATGCTTGCTGATAAACCTCTAGGAGTGGAAAATGTGAGCGGTAGTTATATATGCCAGTATACATGAAGGAGTTAAATAATAAGAGTGATATAAAGTGGAAAAGAAAAATAATATTTAAAGTATTTAGTAGCTTTTTTTTTTTTTTTTTTACTCAAAGCTTGGCAATAAGGTAGAGGAATAGATTTGGGAGGCTTGATCTAAATCAGATGGCCTCCTGTGTTTTTATACCTAGTGGCAACTCCTGTGTGTGTGGGGTGGAGGGGAGGGCATGTGTGTACACACTGAAAATTTTATTTTGACAAATATTAGATTTAATGAAAAGTTGCAAAAATAGTAACCTTTCCTTATGCAATTCATCCAGCTTCCTCTGATGTCTCCATCCTATGTAACCATGGTATATTTAACAAAATGAAAAATCAACATTGGTACAGTGCTATTAACTACACTACGGATTTTATTTGGGTTTCCCCAGGCTTTCCATCAATGTCATTTTTCTGTTTCAAAATACAATACGATCCAAGAGGCCACATCGCATTTGCTCATCATGTCTCTTTAATCTCCTTCAACCTGTGACAGTCTTAGTCTGTCCTTGTCTTCTATCACCTTGTCACTTTTGAAAAACGCTGGTCAGGTATTTTGTAGAATGGCTCTCAATTAGGATTTATCTCATTTTATTTGTATGATTATACTGAGGTTATGGATTTGGGGGGAAAATGACATGTTCTTCTCATCTCATCCTTATTATCTTTCCATATCAGGGTGCCTTAGTCATCTAGTGCTGCTGTAACAGAAATACCACAGGTGGATGGCTTTAATAAGAAGTTTATTTTCTCACAGTAAAGTAAGCTAAAAGTCCAAATCCAGAGCGTCAACTCCAAAGGAAGACTTTCTTTCCCTGTTGGCCTTCTCATCAATGTTCACCTGGACTAGGAGCTTCTTTGAGCAGGGACCCCAGGTCCAAAGGAAATCCCGTTTACATTGATCCTCACAAAATGGAGGACAACCACAGAATACTGGGAATCATGGCCTAACCAAGTTAATACACACATTTTTTGGGGGACATAATTCAATCTATGACACAGGGAATATGTGATATCAACATGAATAATTACTGGTGGTGTTAACCTTGGCCATGTGGGTATGGTGGCGTCTACCAGGCTTCTCCACTGTAAAGCTACCAACTTTCTCTTCCATACTTTTATGCTAGTCCTCTAAGTCCAGCCCATACTTAAAGAGGTGGGGGTTGAGGGTTAAGCTCTACCTCCTGGAGAGATAAATATCAAAGAATATGTGGATATATGTTAAAATCATCACAATAATTAATAAATGTTTGAAAGGAGATGCTTTGAGGCTTTGAAAATGCCTATTCTACTTGAAGTTTCCTCCACTCATTTTAGCTTCCATCAGTGGACCTTGCCTGTGCCTGTTATTACTGTGGTGGAACTTCATATTTTAACAAGGAACTGCTGTAGCCCCAGTGTCGATAGTTATATCACAGTTAGATTATCAGGAATATCATGGTGGAGACATTCTTTTGGAAAGGGGGTCTTTCTAATCAGAACCTTTTAAATCATACCAAGTAAATAGCTAACTATACTTTCTATTCTTAGGCCATCCTGCCTGCAGACCTCTTGAAATTACACATGACCAAATGATTAGGCTATTAGCATTGACCAAACACAACCCATTATACTTTTTTTTTTTTAATGGGGTTGTGGTGGGATATTTTGTTTTTATGTTTGTGACTACTACTACTATAAACCAAACCCAACCCATTGCTGTGAAATCAATTCCAAAATCATTGCTACCCTATAGTGACCCTATAGCACAGAGTATATCTGCCCCATAGGGTTTCCAAAGAGTAGCTGGTGGATTCAAACTGCAGACCTTTTAGTTAGCAGCTGAGCTGTTAACCACTGCAACCTCTGAAAGCAGATATCTGTTTCACTTAATAAGGGGCAATGTACATTCATATTTATACTAATTAAAGTATTAAAAACCCATTAGTAGGAGCTTATTTAACAAGTAAAGCTTGGTACCACTAAGCTCTATGCATACTATTTAAAAAACAAAGACATTTCAGCCCTGACTTTGTACACTGTCAAGAAGTCTAAGATGACTTAATTGCACTGGGTAGTGATATTACGGTGTTTGTATATCAAGGTTATTTATTTCTAATTCACGTCTTCACATGATAATGATTATAGGGACGTACTCTCTCCTCGTTCAAAGACATTTTTCCAGGTCCCTGTTGACATGTTTGCTAGGTGTCATAACTGAAATGAACATTTTATAATTGAATATTCTGAGCAGGAAAATCTGTTACAATTCCAGTTGCAATTGGCAGATGAGTCATTTACTGGATTCATTAGCACTGAGTGAAACTTAAAAACTTGAGGCACTTGCAAACATTATAACTATCAGGATCCTTTATATTAGATTAGCTGGTTACTGAAAAAAATATGAAGCTAACAGAACAGTCTTAAAATATTAGGAAAATATATAATTTTCAGTTATTAGTTTTGATAGTTTTTAAAACCAATTTGCCTTTCCTTTTCCTTTGTAAATAACTAACCCAAGGTGAACTTCAAACCAAGGATGTAATACAGATCACAATGGCCATCAGTGAAGTGGCGCGGTGGTTGATTTCTATCTTCTTTTCCTGGCCAGTGGAATCAGTTATGTAGCTGTCATTTTAGCGTATAATCACTCTCCTTGAAATCAATATAGGCTGACTGTATTAATGAGGTGAGCTATTGATAGATATGCAATGAACCTACAATGGCTGTCACTTTTCATTGCAACCCCAAATTCCAGCACTTTATTAATAGTGCTATTATTTCCCAGCTATTGATTTAATCTTAGATCACTCTGGGTTTTGGCAGAATCACTGCATATTATTTTGATTTTGAGTATTACTAGATATTCAATATTACTGAAAACATTACACATAGAACACGCTTGAAATAGCCACACTGGATTTAGGCAAAAGTCAAAGATTCCAGATTGTTTCCATTACTTAAAAGGTGGTGAATAGGACATAACCAATCACCTTATGAGATTAATTTTTTTGATTTGGGGGATTAAGGCCATGGTTTCATGGGACAATCCAGTCAATTGGTATAACATTTTTCTTAAAGTTTATGCTGTACCTCCCAGTATGGCAAGTAGACTCTGGGGTCTTAAAAGCTTATGAGTGGCTGTCTTTGTCACCTAGTGCTGCTGTAACAGAATTACCACAAGTGGTTGGTTTTAACAAAGAGCAGTTTATTCTCTCACAGTCTAGTAGGCTAGAAGTCTGAATTCAGTGCACCGGCTCCAGGGGAAGGCTTTCTTTCTCTGTCAGCTCTGGATGGAGGTCCTTGTCATCAGTCTTCCCTTGGTCTGGGAGCATCTCAGTGCAGGAACTTCAGGTCCAAAGGATGTGCTTTGCTCCTGGTGCTGCTTTCTTGGTGGTATGAGGTTCCCAACTCTCTGCTACCTTCCCTTTCCTTTTATTTCTTAAGAGAGATAAAAGGTGGTACAGGCCACATCCCAGGGAAACTCCCTTTATGTTGGATAAGGGATGTGACCTGGTAAGGGTGTTACAATCACACCCTAACCCTCTTTAACATAAAATTACAATCACAAAAAGGAGGACAAGCACAGAATACTGGGAATTATGGCCTAACCAAGTTAATACACACATTTTGGGGGGAACATAATTCAGCCATGACAGTGGCCATCTAAGATACAACTATTGGTCTTTATTCATCTGGAATGAAAGAGAAAGAAAGAAAATCTATGAATCAGAGAAGGAGCTGGACAATAGGACTAATTGTTTCCATGACCTCCTCCGCTCCGCCTAGAGTCCAGAAGAACTAGATGGTGCCTGGCTACCACTACTGAAAGTTCTGATCAGGGACACAGTAGATGAATTCTGATAAAATGGGAGAAAAATATGGAACAGAAGTTCGAATTCTTAAAGAATCCAGACTTACTGGACCTATTGAGACTGAAGAAGTTTCCAAGGTAATGGCCCTGAGTTGTTCTTCAAACCTTGAATGAAACTGCCAAGTGAAAGACCCAGTTTAGCTCAAAGAGTAAAGATTATTGCCCTTGAGTTTTCCACCGAAAAAATAAATAAATAAATAAATAAATAAATATATATATATATATAAGTACAAAGGGTCAAGAGCTGTTTTAAATCATAGATGAGAAGGTTGTGGGGAGGTACGGGGGAAGGAGTTTAAATAAATGGAAATAAAACAACTAGAACAGAAACCAGGAGAATGTTGTCATAATATGAAGCATGTAACCAATGTTACTGATCAACATGTCTAGAAACTGTGGAGTGGGAGCAGCTTCTACTGTGTATCTTTTCACCAAATGTAAAACAAATATTAAAAAGGAGATGAATAATTGCTGGAAATTTTTAATATAATACCTAAGGTTGACTATATCATTGTGCCTTGAATGAAAATCCTCGGAAGAACATCTATGCATGCTTACAACATTCCAGGAACACTTCTCATCAATCTCAATTAGACTTCCAAACAGCTTTATGAACTTGGCATTTCTAGAGTGCTTACACATGAAGAAGCTTGTCCCAAATCATTTAGCTAATGTGGTGGAGTTGGATTTGAAATCCAGTGTTTTTCAAAGCATTTTTCTCTAACACAGCTGTTTTTCGTTGGCCATCCCAATTCTCTGGTTAAATTCTTACGTTCTCCACTGAAGTTCTATTGGTAATTATCACCATCATCATAACTACAATTTGAGTAGATGCTCAAGGTGAGTATTCTGCAGAAGATGCTTTGCATAGGCAATCTATGCTAACAATCACACCAGGTTCTACATATACTAGATATTTTAATCTTCTGCACAACTCCAGAGGAAGCTTTTACTCAAAAAATAGAGTTGTGTCTCAGATAGTGCCATGTTTTGCCTGTGGCAATCCTGCCTCAGCAATCATATAAAGTAAATATACTTTTTTTTTTTCTATTTTACGGAAAGCCCAGCTCCTCAGAAAATTTAAAAAGTTGCTTCACGTTTATATACTGTGTTGGGTTGTTAGTTGCCTTTGGGTCAGCTGTGACTCAGGGTGACCTTATGTACAACAGAAGGAAACATCGCCCAATGCTGCGTAATCTTCATCATCATTGGAGTGTTTGAGTCCATTGTTCTGGCTATTGTGTCAATCCATCTCGTGGAGGACTTCCCTCATTTTTGTTGGCCTTCTACTTTACCAAACATGTCCTTTTCTAGCAATTGGTCTTTCCCGATGATGTGTCCAAAGTGAACAGGTCATATACGTAGTGCATGGGAAACCTGAAATTTAAGCGCTATATTCTTAACTTGACCATCATTTTGGAGATAATGGGTAGATTCTGTATTAGTTTACTATTACTACTGTAGCAAATTACCACAAATTTAGGGGCTTAAAACAGGAAAAAATTACTGTATTACAGTCCTGCAAGTCAGAAGTCTAAACTGTGTGGCAGGGCTGAGTCCTTTCTAGAGTCTTTGGGGGAGAATCTGATTCCTTGCCTTTTCCAGATCCTAGTGGCAGCCTTGCCTCATAGTTCCTCAGCCTTCTTAGCTCTGCTTCTATTGTCACATCTTCCTCTCTGACTCTGACCCTCTTTCCTCCCTCTTTCACTCATAAAGGCCACCAGACAATCCAGGGGAATCTCCCTATCTCAGAGTCAGCTGATTAAAAAAAGCTGATTAGTAACCTTAATTTCATCTACAACATTAATTATCCTTTCTATGGGATATAACATATTCACAGGTTCTGGGGATTAGGACATGGGCATCTCTGAAGTGGGAGGGGGATTATTCTGCCAGCCACAGCCTCTCAGCTACATTCAGATGTGCTTCATATCATGATTACCTCACAAATTAATGGAGACGGGTGGCCAGGGTTTGAATCTGACTTTACCATTTACTAGCTGCCTGTCCTTGACCTTGTTAGTTAACCTCTCTGTGCCTTAGTTCCTTCATCTGCAAACTAGAGATACTCTTAGGTTGATGGGAATATGGTAATTTAATATTTATAAAACATTTAGTACATTACCTGGTACGTAGTGTCACATACTCCTTAGTTAAAAAGTAATTCTTCTTTTGATGACGTGTAAATTAAATGTGTCAATATTACATAAGACACATAAATATTTGCGTGTGTTGGTCTAAGAGAGACACACATAATTATAAGATTTAGGCAATGATTAAACCATACATAGTTTTCAATTCCTAGTTTAAATCTATAAGTAAAAAAAACAAAAACAAAATGAAAAACAATGCCTGCCTGCAAAAAGGAATGGTCATTACTCCAGGATGGCTGAAATGGGTCCAGAGTTAGAGAAATAAAATTATATATATATATATATATATTCATATTCATATTCAATTTAGGGAGATAGCCAAGTTCTCAGGAAGACCAGTAGGAGTGGGAGAACTAACAAGGTTTGTTGCCCTGAGCAAAACTTCTCTTCTGGAATCATCCGCCGGAGGGCAGAAAGTAGCTCTCAGAGATGATTCATTTGGCTTCCTATCCATTCCTAATAAGGATCTTGGAAGACGCTTCCCCTTCACATAATGGGACGTGCATATTAGTGCTCCCACGTCGTTTTCTTCACTGGACCCAACTACACACACACAGCCCACAAAGATCTTCATGGGTGATGGAAGGAGGAAAACAGGAAACCCGGCAGTGAGCTAGACTTGCTGAGAATGTGGTATACTTCCCCGAGTTCCCAGAAATTGCATTAGGAAGGCAGACTCTCTTCCAGAGGCACGGCCTGTAGTTGCCTGTGGAGGACACAAAGAGGAGCTGCACATCACACTGCTCTTATTTCTCCTATTTAAGCATTCCGGATCCTCACCCAAACTGCAGCTCTGTTTGCATCTGAATTACTGGAGAGATTTAAAATCATATAGATGACTGTTCCCTATCCAAAATTTACTTCCTGGACATCTGTTGAGAACTAAAGCAGTAGAAAGTATTGTTCAATGTGTTTTCTTTGAGTAGAAGTCTATGGTGTGGTGGAGAGTAGAAGTCCATGGTGTTCTGGGTCACATCAAGCCTGGGTCATGAATCTAACGGTCCCTCCCTTACAGGATGACCTTGGACATAACCACGTCATCTCTGCCTGTATTTCCTTGTGTCTGCAAGGAAAAACCATACCCAACATGCAGATTGATTATAGATTCAGAGATTATATGGAGAGAGTGTCTAAAACAGTGCCAGGTTGTAAGCATGCGAAACATGTTCTCTGCTACTAGAACAGTGGAAAAGAAATCCTTGAGTTGAAGATAGTCACTGACCAATCTTTAAAATGATAACACACACGTGCATGCATATATATATATACACACATACATACATGCATACTGTACAAAAAGGGTCTAGGACAGTCTTCTCAGCGTTTGCATTGCATGTCGAAGACAGCATTGAGAATTGGATAACAGCTACAAAAGTATTCCCAGAAAAAAAAATCTATAGACATACAAATTTTGCGTATCATTTTAAAGGTTTCTACATCACCCTGAGCCCTATACGTGGGAGCCTTAAAGAATCATAAAAACCAAGATAAATTACCTTGGGCTTTCTAGTATACGTGGTACATTATTTAAAAGAGTCTCCAGAACCTAATAGAAGTAGGTGTGGCAGAAGATGCAAAGACATCTCGACCTGCAGTCAAAGTCAACCTTAGGCTAAAATCTCAGAATCACAGAATATTAGAGTTTAGAGGAACCTTTGAGACTGTCCCACGTCCTTATTGTATAGATAGTGAGCTGGAGTCCAGAGAAGAGAAGTGGCTGATACATATGCTGCAATTACTATGTTGCTTAGGCACAGTTAGAATGTAGGTCTTCAGAACCCTGCTCCCAAAGTTTTCCCCCATAACATGCTTTTTGTTTGTGTATATCTGCAGAGTGGGACCCAGATACCTATGAAAAATTGCTATTGTCTCAGAAAAAATATGCTAATACATTCTTATAAGAAACAAAACAAAACAAAAAAACCCACTGCCATCAAGTCGATTCTGACTCAAAGCGACTCTATAGGACAGACTTGAACTGCCCCATAGTTTCCAAGGAGTGCTTGGTGGATTCGAACTGCTGATGTTTTGGTTAGCAGACATAGCCCTAAACCACTATGCCACCAGGGTTTCTATTCTTATAAGAGTACCTATAAAAACAGCCGCTATAATCCTGAAAGCATAAGGAAGAGTGAGTGTCTAGCAAATTAACACTTGACAATTCAAAGTGCCAACTAGTGCTAATTTCATTTAGGGCAGTGCTGTAAATGATGTAGGTATTTGGCAGGCTATGACTTAATACCATCTGGCCCGAGAAATTTATGATTCATTCACGCAACGAGATTTTGTAAAAGTCTTATGCTGTTTTTGGTTAGCATATGCGCTTGACTGCTATTCTGAAGGACAGTAACTGGAGGCTTTTGAAATCAAATTATCACACTTTTATACACAGCAACTTGTTTTTTTTTCCCTCTGTGAGTATATGTGAATGTCATAATTTTTAACAGGCGTTAATATTTGCAGCAGTGATAAATTATGCAAATATTAATCTGTTGTCTTTTAGTTTTTCTTTTTCTTATCATGTCTCCATCAGTCTTTCGCTCAAGGCTAAACCATGAGACTTATTGCCTCAGGGATTGAGAGGATTATTGTGTTCAGACTAGAGCTACTGTTTATTGGCCCAGAGTCTCCATGCTAATTTTTTAAATAAGAGGCCAGTTTCGAAAGTCAGACTCTTTGGGCAGAATGGAACTGAACCAACAATATCATTCCCTCTTAAATGACAGGTCTGGAGTTTTAGATTCCAGAGTACAATTATAGATTCCCTTAGTCTTGAGCATTTAGTATGGAAGTACCAAAAACCAAACCAGTTGCCATGGAGTCAGTTCTAACTCATGGTGACCCCATGTGTGTCAGAATAGACCTGTACTCCATAGGGTTTTCAATAGTTGATTCTTTGGAAGTAGATTGCTAGGTCTTTCATCCAAGGTGCCTCTGGGTGGGCCTGAAGCACCAACCTTTTGACTAGCAGGAGAAACTTTACCCATTTGCACCACCTAGGCACTCTCTGAAAAGTACAAAGCCACTCACTCCAGCTTGGAAAGCCAATCATATCAGCCCCGGCAAGGGGTAGAAATAAAGAGTCCCTCCTTGAGATCACACAGCTCTTCTCCCCTCTCCCTTAGTCCCAGATGTCATATTGGAGAGGAGCAAGAAGTAGGGAATAGAGCTGAGGGCCTGGGCATTTATACAAAACCAAAACCAAACCAAACTCATTACTGTTGAGTCAATTCCAACTCATAGTGACACTATAGGACAGAGTAGACCTGCTGCAGAGATTTTCTGAAGATCACCTGGTGGATTCAAACTGCCTACCTTTTGGTTAGCAACCATAGCTCTTAAACACTATACCACCAGGGTTTCCACATTTGTACAAAGTAAATTTAAATCCCCAAAGACAACTAGACATGCATTTAAGTACTTAAAATTATTGGATTGGAGTGAGATTATTGGAAGAGATTAAATATAAATAGATATAGGTCAGTGTAAATAGATTAGTACACAGATTTGCTCTTACCCCAGGGAGATAGAAAGCACATAAGGACGATTCAATTGTAGAAAAAAAAAAAAAGTTCATTGTTTTTATACAACTAATGGCTGTGGGAGTAAGTATTTGGAAATGCAAAGCATCTTTCATTTACTGAGGACTTATTGGGAATGATGCTCTGATCTAGGCGTCATGTTACACTATCTCGTTTGATACCCACAATAACTCAATGATTAATATGATCACCAGTCAAAGCAAAGTTGACTTTAAAGCATTAAAACTAAAAAATATCTAGAAGCAACTGTGTGGAGTAGGCACTGGGTAAAGAGGTAGCATTTGTCTTTGGTGGTCATACCTACTGAGACAGATTTTGGCCCCATATGCAGGCAAATGGAGTATTTTCAGTCAAATAGAAAACAAATCCAAACTTTGAGAGGGAGAAGATACCTTCAGAAAGAAAAGGGGAAAGGGAGAAATGCATTAGAAGGAGGGGTCTGTAACAGGGTAAACACGCAGACCAGAAGAGCAACAAGTATCTCAGAGGGTTAGGGAAAAAGAGCATTCTTTTACAGAGAGTGAACAATGCTAGAGAAAACCCAGGTGTGGGGATGTGGGATGAAAGGGTGACGTTATTGGATAGTAAACTGGGCTGTTTTATGCTGAGGTCAGCCTGCTCTCCGGGAAGGCCCTTATGAAGTGTGGCATGTTGGATCAGGCCGAGGGGGGCGCAAAGTTCAGGGACTGAGAGCAAGCAGAGAAGCTTAACCAAAATTTGATTAACAAGCACTTGTTTCTAGTGGATCAATGTGGACAGTGAATTCAGCTACTCATTTGTGAGGCAAGGAATGGGAATTTGGAAAGCCTGGGTCCGACCTCGGAAACCCTGGTGATGTGGTGGTTAAGTGCTACAGCTGCTCACCAAAGGGTTGGCAGTTCGAATCCACCAGGCGCGCCTTGGAAACTCTATGGGGCAGTTCTACTCTGTTCTCTAGGGTCGCTAGGAGTCGGAATTGACTCCACGGCACTGGGTGTTTTTTTTTTTTTTGGTGTGTCTGACCTTGTCACAGGTAAACAAGTCAAGTCCAAGTCATTTGGAAAGGGTGATTCTTTCAGCAAGTTGTTTTCCTGAATACAAATGGTGAGGACATTTCTTTAACCATGGCAGTTTTCCAGTATCACAGAGATCGTGTAATTTCAATATTCTCACCACAACGGCTAGATGCCATTTCCTTCCTGTTTTCTTCTGCTCGAGACTGACATTAAATGCTTCCATCTTCAATCACTTTCTCTGAGAGGGCAGCACTCAAGATGTAAAAGATGAATTCAAAAAATCTACTACTTACAACAGATAATATATTTGTTTTAGCACAGCTTTTCTGAATGAATCACTCAAAAAATTATTTGACATAATGGTGGGAGTTCCAGGCATTATGTCAGCGTAGGGAGGAATGTTTATACAAGGGGCTTGCTGGTGCACTTAAGTCAATTCCACCTGCCTGCCTACTTGTATTTCAACGCTGGCCTCATTCATGTTTCACGGAACTGGAAAGAAGCTCATCGTCCAATGGATAAGACAATTTTATTGCTAGGAGATCTCTTAGGCAAGAGCTCTGTAAAGTTCTCATTGCCAATCATCCACTTAGCGGGCATTATACATGTGTGCAATTATTTTTAGAACAGAACATTTCTCCTCTATCTCTTGCCATTTAATCCATCATGAAACAATCTTCAGAACCATCATTGGGTCCATTTGGCTGGAGCGTGTAAATGTGTCAGATAACGCTGGTTCCCATTACACGTCCCTCAGGGTTCTCCCAGGGATGAAACCACTGAGGAGGTACAATTCCAAATTCAGATCAGAAGATGACACCTTCAATTAATAACAAGTCGTAAGTCGTGATCTTCGATTAAATAGGAAAATATATTTAATAAGAATAGTCTATGAAATACATATTTACAAATAGGTGTGAAGATGCATTTGTAGGTATACACGACACTCACAGAGGCTTTGCAGCTTCACTTTCATGTTCTCCCATGTTTAATCCTCTTTTCCAATCTATGGTCACCAAAAATCACACCGAATTTTACTAATCTGTTACAATTACAGCTATGCACATTGTGTTGTTGGGTGACTTCAAATTCATTCCGAATCTCAGAAACCCCAGGTGACAGAGTAGAACTGACCCACAGGATTTTCTAGGCTATAATCTTTATAGGAGTGGAGGCTTTTCTCCTGTGGAGCCACTGGGTGGGTTTGCACTGCCAACATTTTGGTTAGCAGCCCAGCACTTTACCATTATGACATAAGGGCTCCTTCTAAATTTAACTAAATGCTTAAGATGTAACAAAAATGTATAAAAACTAGAGTAATATGAAAATAAATGTTTTCTATTTAGCAAGGATCCCTGGTGGTGTAGTGGTTAAGCACTTGGCTGCTAAACGAAAGGCCGGCAGTTCAAACCCACCAAGCTGCTCCACGGGAGAAAGATGTGGCAGTCTGCTTCTGTAAAGATTTATGGCCTTGGAAACCCTATGGAGCAGTTCTACTCCATCCCACAGGGTTGCTATAAATTGGAATCGACTCAATGGCATCTATTGCTTATTATTTAGCAAAACCCATAATAATGGATATTATATAACAAAATGTATAAAAGATCAATCCTACCTGCCTACTTGCATTTCTACCCTGGATATTATGACTCGTAGTGACCCTATAGCACAGAGTAGAACTGTCTCATAGGGTTTCCAACGAGCAGCTGGTGGATTCAAAGTGCCAACCTTTTGGTTAGCAGCTGAACGCTTAGCCACTGCACTACCAGCTCTCCACTGCTAAATAACAGAAAACACCTATTTTCAATTACTCTAGTTTTTATACATTTTATTACTGTCTTAAGCATTTAGTTATGCCTTATACAAAGAGAGTACGATGTGTAAGAACGTTATCTTACGTTTAATTTAATTTGAAATTTCAGCAGTTAAATTCTGATTTAAGAGAATATTGTGAGAGGGTTATGGCTAGATTATATGATTTCCTATGTAACATTTTTGTTCTCAAAATTTTTTTTTTTATGGATGTGTCCAAATACTATTAACACATTCCAAACAAGTTGCTGTTTCATGGTGACTCCATGTGTGTGGCGGATTAATTACTTTTGTGTGTGGCCTTTCTAGCTATGGTCTTGTAACTCCCACCCCGGCGATTGGGCAGGACTGTGCGATAGGGTAATTGTGGCCTAGCAAGGGGACTGGTAAGTTTTGCCTTAAAAGAGACCCAATTCCAGAGCAGACAAGGGGATCCTACCACCCCCAAGGAAGAACAGCCAAGAGCAAAGGGTGTGTCCTTTGGCCCTGGGATCTTGCGCTGAGAAGATCCTGGAAGCAGGAGACCGAGAAAGAGAGAGAGATGCAGAGCAGGCTGTAGCCCTGAAGACAGTGAGAAGCAGTGGCAGGAGAGACCAGACAGCAGAGGCCCGACAGCAGGAGACAGCTTGGTGGTCTGAGTGCCTTTGGGGAAAGGCCTAGGGCCAAGGAGAGGCGTGCCTGCGAGCATGGTTGGGAAGAGGCTGTCCTGATGGAAGAACTGTATCCTGAGTGTTCCTGAGCCTGAATTACAACTGTTACCTTCCTAATAAATCCCATAGTCGTGAGTGTGGCCTGTGAGTTCTGTGTGGCCATTGCAAGGAATTATCGAGCCCAGGAGAGAAGTAGAGTGTCGTGTGAGGGATGGGTGGTGTAAGAATTGGTAAAGATGGCCTAGAGAGGAGGCATGTTGGGCCTCGGCCTCATAGGCATCAGCCTTGGGCTGTTGATCTTGATTCTTCTCCCTGTTTGTGGGGTTGGAGGAGGTCAGACACCTCCCCCAAACCACTTTTACAATGTATTAGAGTAGAACTGTGTTCCATAAAGTTCTCAATCCCTGATTTTTCAGGAGTAGACCATCAGGCGTTTCTTCTAAGAGTCACACTTTTAGGCTCTAGAACACGACAAAGGTAAAGGACTCCTTTTCTCACAGAAGGATGACCCCAATATCAGTACAGGTGAAGTCCAGGCTCCTGGAGACTTGAGGAAGAAGTGAGGTAGGACCAGCCACTGGTAACTTCCAGTGAGAATCAAGTCAGGAGAATGGTGGAGCAGACAGATAGCTTACAGAAACCAATACTGTACTTGCTCACCAAACTCTCTGGCAACCTGTGCAGAGTTAAAGAACTATTTCAGGAATAACATAAAACCACTCTGAATCTTGACACACGGGAGTGTGGAGACAGGGGAGGGAGGTTAAAGGGAATGAGTACTTCAGAGGGACTTTCTTAACTATAGCTGTAAGGAAGCCTAACATATTCTACCCCTCTGCAGCCTACAGACAGTTGTGAGAGGGATGCCTCATCATAATTACATAAGGAGATGAAGTTTGGGGGGGAAAAAAACCCCTCAAAATCTCACTCTTCTCTTTAGATGTACCCTGTCATGAACTCTTGTATCCAATGATGACATCTGAGTGAATGAGCATGCCTGCAACCCTAATTAATGGCCATCCTATTTAACATACCCTACAGCTCTGCAGGGAAAGTCTGATTAAAAGGACTGCCCTGGAGGCCACTAGGCTGGTTGGTTCACTGTTGGACCAGGAAAGAACATTTCAGAAGTATAACTCTGGCTGGAAATGCATAGAAACTTTTCTAGGTTCTGATAATTGAAATATGGAAATTGACATCTAGCGGAGAGAAGACTGAGATTTGACTACGGGGGCAGCAGCATTTCAATGAAAGCGTCTCAGTAAAAGCTTCGGAATGAGAGCCCCTTGTCAGCTGAACCTACCAACCTCTGAGTATCTCTGAAGGCTTGTTGGCCATGATCTATATATATGCATATAGGTCAAGTTCACAAGGGCTCTGCTCAAACGAACTTTATTCTTAGACTAAGTTTTAGCCTAAGCGATTCACGCAAATGAGGACAGTGATGTCTCTGTGAAGCTTACGTGGCATCACTCTCCCAGGCTTGCTCAGAAACCCAGGCTCTTCAGGGCATTATTTATTTCTAACTAGCCAACTAACTAAGAAAAGCAAGAACATTTGAGCATCACATGGACTATAAACTGGGAAAAGGGAATTGGAGCTCAGGTAGATACTAGACTAGGAGTTGGCTGTGGGAGGGCTATGGCTGACTGTGTAGCTTTGGGATAGAGTTGGCTCCATCTCCTAGGTTTGCAGATGGTGTGGGTATCAAGATACTGGATTGTTGTTTCTTCATTATTCTTTCATTAATGCTTTGCTAAGCCCTTACTATGTCAGTGAACTCGGTGCTACATTTTCAAAAATACCTTTTCACTGACCCTTACACCTATGCATTTCTTAGAAGGGTCTATGCATTCTGAAAAAGGAGGGTTTATTCTGGAATAATTTTGCTATTTTTGCTTCTGACTCACTTAAGGGACCAGTTAGGTTAAGATTGTTAAATTTGATATTATTAAAAAAATGAAAGAAAATATAAACACATGTATTAGCATGTAAAAGGAGCTCTGGTGGTGCAGTGGTTAAGTGCTCAGCTGCTAATTGAAAGCTCAGCGGGTAAGATCCACCTCGCCGCTCCGAGGGAGAAAGACCGGGAAATCTGCTCAGTAAAAATTACAGCCAAGGCAACCCTATGAGACTCTATCACGTGGGGTCACTTTCAGTTGGAATTGACTCAAAGACACCCAACAACAACAGCAACATGAGCCAGCAAAGAATCTACAGGCTTACATGTCATAAACGATTTATTGTCTAGAACAGCAACGATTGTATCTTTCAATGACTAAGTATTTATTTCATATAAGGTAAATGATAATATTTGCTCTGCCCATATCATGTAGAGGAATGAGACTTGAAATGAGATGAAGTGTGTTTTGACATGTTTTGGAAAAATACATAAGATATATTATTATTCCTAAAGTTACCAAGATGGTAGTCTTTATGAAGCTTGTTATCTAAGCTTCTATTTCACTGAATTTGGATTCCATCATTTTCCAGTCTAGCCCCTGAAACCCCTTCTAAGTTGGAGCACAAAGGAAAAATAAAGCAATGATCAGAGAGGAAAATAGAAAACAGATAAAAGAGAGTAGACGAAAGGGAAGATGAGGAGGGCTTCATATGGCCTACTCTGGTACATGTGGGAATTACGCAAGGAATAATTCTTTTCAAAAATCATTTATGAAAGTTGCTAGCATAGAGCCTTTGAGGATGAGGGCGAGAAACATAACTGTATTTTATTTTATGAGACTAGTAATACATATAGCATTTACCAACTACAATGTATTCAGACTATGTTCTTGTGTCAGAAATTCATTTTTTATCTTTCAGCTTTTGGAGGTCATTTTACCCTTCATTACTTGTAACCCCTGTGTTGGAAGCCCATGAAATATATTTAATCTTGCTTCCAGAGTGTGACATGAGTTTCTCCCACTTTCCATTCCCTACTTCCTCCTTTATTGCTGTGAGTTTTAAAAAGTTCTTTTCTGTACCTGGGGTCTAAATGTTACATGTCTTGATTCTTATTTCTATTTCCTTTGCCACACACACACACATACAATATGAGTCATATCCAAAATGTTGTCCCTCTCTGTACTGTGAGACAGAGCAACCAACATCATTTTTGCAGCATTCACCATGTATTTTAGAGGTTGTTTTATTTGGTCAGGAGAAAGGGTTGGTTCTGATTTTTACTTTTGAAAGTAATTATATATTTTCTCAGTTGGGCTGTTAAAAATCATTATTCATTCATTCATTTATTCAAGCAATAGTAACAGATATCTTCCTATGTGCTGAGTATTGTGCCAGGTGCTGGCTGGGGAGGAGTGAGTCCAAGAGACAAAGTCCCCGTGTAGCGGAACTCACATTCCAAATGGGGGAGACAGGAATGATCAAATAAGCAAATATATAACCCTTTGATCTCTTTTAGTAAAAGATAAAGGGAAATAAGGCCGAATAAGGTGATAGATAGCGGAAGAGGTGGCGGCAGGAGCTCCTTATTTCAAATAAGGAGCTTGTGAAAGCCCTTCTGAGCAGACACCCTAGTGATGTGAAGTTACAAACCATCTAAAATTGCCCTTACATACGTTAATTTTTCTTTCAAAGAAAACCAGGTCAGTCGACACTGTACATGGGTGTCATAGCACATAAGGGAGTAAAACTGCGTCATTAGTTTTACTGAAAACCGAAAACCAAACCCACTGCCATCGTCGATTCCAAGTCATAGCAGCCTTAGAGGACAGAGGAGAACTGCCCCATAGGGTTTCCAAGGCTATAAATCTTTAGCAAAGCAATCTGCTACATCTTTCTCCCGAGGAGCTGCTGGTGGGTTCTTACCGCCAACCTTTCAGTTAGCAGCTGAGTACTTCAACCGCTACACTGCCAGGGCTCCTGTTTTATTGAAAGAGAACATTTAACTTGATTAAAGCTTTAAATTTTGCCTTCCTGTACATTTTGCTCAATTTTGATATCATGAATCTACGATTTTTCTCATTGTGATAAAACAATATAGTGTATGCACGGCATATTATATGATGAGGTTGTCAGCAGTATTATATTATTGCTATAATTTTGTTCATATGTAACCACTCACCATGTGGAAGGTGAAATAGCTGCATGGTAGAAAAAAGTAAAATTTATCACTATTCATTAGAAGCCTTGTATTTTCTATATTTAGATCATGAAGCTATGGTACAGATTGATTTGTAGATTTGTTTAACATACAACATAAACCTGCTTTAAGAAAGGAAGTAGTTTAATATTGACATACTGTGTCTCAAAATCAATGTGGCATTGATCAAGTTTTCTTGGGAAAAAAAGCTGCATAAACATTTTTAGGATGTTTGCAACATCTACAAATCAAAGAACAAGGACCTATAATATGAAGAGTTGTATTTTATGCTCTTATAGTGAACCAATTAAACCCTTGCAAATAACCTTGTCTGATAAGAGACCTCGAATATTTGTTCTCAAACTAATTTTTTCCAGTTGGGCTCCTTTGGCCTTCTTGTATGCAAACTCTTTTAGTCTTTATACTTTATTATAATATACTTTTGAGTTCAGATTTAAATGATACCACATATATTATGCAAATAATGGCTCAATTTGGTAGTGTTTTATTTCATTAGCTTGGTGCCATCTTAAGGATTTATTCATAATGGTCTCTTCTACAAATAAAGATTTCTTAAGGAATATTGATCTCATTAAATCTGTTTGAGAGAGAACATTGATAAAATTTTATGGATAGGAAATGAGAAGAGGTCCAATTTTGTGAAAATGAATTTTCAAGTAATGTTGCAAGGTCAATTATTTGCTTTTGACGACCCTTTTCTGAAAGAATTGCTGGAGTGGTATGCCATGACCTTCTAGTATTCAGCAAATTATAAAAACAAATTCGTTGGGATATTAGGGATATGTTGGAAACAGAGAAGCAGAAGACATGATTCTTGTCTCAAGAAATGTAAAATTTAATAGTTACTACATAATATAGTTAAAAACTACATGAAAACAGGACACAAAATAATGAACTCCAGCAGTAGAAGACAATCTACAAAATTGATGTGTTTAGTATCATTATTTTACAGACCTTTATTTCACAGACTTTAAAATACTACTTCAAGCTGCGTTGAACAGAGATGATGTATGGGGGCTGTGCAATTTAATATCCATGTTTCTGGACAAATCTGAGTGACCAAGGTGTAGAGAACAGAATGGGCAAGGCTCGTGCAGGGAATACGAGAGGGAAGTGAGCAGTGTTTTGAGAAAAGAGTAGAAATTCCTTTGACTTGAGAGGGGCTCAGGTAGAGAAGATACAGCTGGGAAAGTAGGCTGGAATCCACTGTGGAGGACCTTTCTTCAGGTTCAGTTGCATAATCTCATTCAATAGAAAATAGGGAACTACCGATGATTTTAGAGTGGCACCTGAGAAATAGTGGGCACTCAATGCTTGATTGTTTTTGAACAAAGAACCATATTTGAATAGGTAAGGGAGATAATTTAGTAGGCCATTGTCATTGGTGTTAGGTGCTTTGGAGTAGATTTTGACTGGTAGCTTCCTCTTGTGACAGTAGAACTGCCCCATAAGGGTTTTCTAGGCTGTAATCTTATGGGAGCAGATCACTGGGTCTTTATCCCATGGAGCCGCTAGCTGGTCCGAAGTGCAGACCTTTTGGTTAGCAGCCAAGCACTTATCCATTGTGCCACCAGAGCCCTTTAGAAGGCCATTACGCTCTATTAAAAATTGCAATGCTATCTTGGCACTCTTAAATTTTCTGATTATAATTATCTTTACTGTAAAATCTACAATAGTTTGTTTTACCTTTTTAGGTAAAGTGAAGGCACTTTCCCCATTCAGTTTACAGAGAATACAATATAGGACCAATGAGTTGTTTTTGCATATTATGCTGGGGAGGAGGAGGTGGAAAGAAACTGATGGAAAAAAGGTGAGGAAAAGGTTTTAACTTGTGAACTTCATTGAACAACGAAAACTGTAATACATTATTTAGGTATGAGGTCTATGGCCATGTATACAAAGTCTACAGTTTGAAGACCTGTTGAATTTTATTAAATTATTCACTCAATACAATGGCCGTACTAAACATGTCCTGGGATCACATAATCTACTTTTACAGATTATCCACTTTAGAGTAATTAAAGCAAAATATCCATTTAAAAGTGAGTACTTTCATAAGATTCCTGGATGACTGGTGTAGTAGGCAAATAATAGACCCTCAGAGAGGACCACATCCTAACCCCCAACACCTGTGAATAAGTTATATATTACATGATAAGAGGAATTAAGGTAGGAGATGAAATTAAGGATGACCAAGGAACCCTGGTGATGCAGTGGTTAAGTGCTTGGTTGCTAACCAAAAGGTTAGTGGTCTGAACCCACCGGCTGCTCCAAGGGAGAAAGATGTGGCAGTCTGCTCTGTAAAACTTACAGCTTTGGAAACCATATGGGGCAGTTCTGCTCTGTCTTATAGTGTCACTATGAGTCAGAATCTACTCAACAGCAACGGGTTTGATTTTTTTGGATTTAATCAGCTGGCTTTACAGTAGGGAGAGTAGTCTGGAATGTCCAGGTGGTTCCAATGTAATCACGAGAGTCCTTAAATGTAGAAGAAGCAGGCAGAAGAACGGAGAGTCAGGGAAACATGATGATGAGGAAAACATCAGAATTGCTGGCTTGAAGATGGAGGAAGGGGCCAGGAGCCAAGGAATGTGGTTGGTGTCCAGAAAGGAATGCAGCCTCACCAACACTTGACTTTTGCCCGGTGAGAGCCATTTTGGAGTTCTGACCTCCAGAACAGGTAAGATAATAAATGCGTGTTGTTTTAAGCCACCAAATTCGTGGTAATTTCTCATGGGAGCAATAGTAAACTGGTTAACAAAACAAAACAAAACAAAAAAAAACCCTTGCCATCCAGTCAATTCTGACTCATAACAACCCTATAGGGCAGAGTAGAATTGCCCCATCGGGCTTCCAAGGAGCAGCTGGTGGATTCGAACAACGACCTTTTGGTTAGCAGCTGTAGCTCTTAACCATTATGCCACCAGGGCTCCAATCAACTGATAACGTGGGTAAATATTTTTTATTGTGACAGTTTGTTTAACCCAAAACGCTTCCTTCTAGAATTTCCAGGTTTTTTTTTTTTTTTTTGGTGTGGTGTATTAATTTTGCCAGCCTCCTGTTTTTTTTTTCCTGTAGCATTGCTACTTTGGATTAAGGACAGATTCTTTCAAGAGCAACCCAATAAACAGTTCCTAATTTTTTAATTGTTAGATCAGACGAAAAGTTCTTCAATTTCTAAGAAGAATTTGTTTTCCATTCATTGTTATGGTCACAGATATTTCTGTTTTGAAATTTTTATAAATACATAAATTATTTAAAAAAAATAAACAGAAAAGGCACAACTGTGATCTTAAAATTTGGGGTGGCTTTCACAATTCAAAGGATGAAGAAATAGAAATTTAGCTTAGCATGTGCTTCTTAAAAATAGAATTATTTACCAACATCAAGTCATCTTCCTCACCAGTTTTAGTAGCTGTAAAGTCAACAAAATCCAAGAAACAGTTTTTAATTCTCCTGCAATCTAGATTTCTGGGGTCCACGGAGTTGGGGTGATCCACCCAGACCCTTTTCCCTTAGATGTCCTTATGAACCTTGAGCCTTGAAGAAACTGGTTCCTAAAAGTCACCTTTAAGGATAGTCCAGGTGAACTAGGAAGAATGTTTTGCCTTGGGAATTGTGCTATTTTGAAGAAGTCAGCCTGTTTCAGGAAACAAACTCCAAAGGTCAGACTGGGAGCTATGTTTTAGGGTAAATCAGTAATTATTTTAATTGTTCTTCAAGACAATGCTGCATGAAATTCTTCCTGACCGCAAATTGTTTATCAGTTCTGTTTTGGCCCCTTTTCCATGGCAATGTCAATAAGATTTGGTATACGAATATTTCGAGATTCTCTCTAGTCAAAATGTTACCCAACTGGCAAATCATATATTAAATAAACTTCAGTAAATTTCTCTTACTGGCTTAATATGATTTTTATTTTAACAAATCCCTATTCTTTCAACCAGAATTGTTACATTGTATGAATTCATTAAATTTTCTACTTCCCATTGGCTTTAGATTTTTGTTTTTATTCTAGTCCTGACCAAGTCTAACTATAGCATTCTTTTTTTTTTTTAATTTTTATTGTGCTTTAAGTGAAAGTTTACAAATCAAGTCAGTCTCTCATACAAAAATTTATATACACCTTGGTATATTCTCCTAATTGCTCTCCCTAATGAGACAACCCTCCCCTTCCCTCCACTTTCTTTTCATGTCCATTTTGCCACCTTCTGACCCCCCTGCCCTCTCATCTCCCCTCTAGACAGGAGATGCCAACATAGTCTCATGTGTCTACTTGATCCAAGAAGCTCATTCTTCACCAGCATCTTTTTCTATCCCATTATCCAGTCCAATCCCTGTCTGAAGAGTTGGCTTCGGGAATGGTTCCTGTCCTGGGCTAACAGAAGGTCTGGGGGCCATGTATAGCATTCAGTTAAGAATAATGAAAATAGTACCTATTTATTTCTTTTGGTAAACGCACAAAATCTGTTTTGAATTATACTTGGAAGAAGTACAGCCAGAATACTATTTAGAAGGGAGGATGGCCAGACTTCACCTTACGTACTTAGCAGGAGGATGACCGTCCTGGAGAAGGACATCATGCTTGGTAAAGTAAAAGGCCAGGGAAAAACATAAAACCCTCAACAAGATGGATTGACACATTGGCTGCAACAATGGGCTCAAACATAGCAACGATTATAAGGATGGTGCAGAACAGAACAGTGTTTCATTTTGTTAGACATAGGTCACTTTAAGTCAGAATTGACTTGATGGAAGCTAACAACAATGACAACAACCATATCTGAGGCTATCTCATTAGGCTTATTGACTACCTTACCTCTCCTTTTGGGTCTGTGAGAACTTTTGTGTTCTTGAAAACTACGAGCTAAAACATGACATACCGTAATATACACACCAGAGGCAGAAGGGCACCTTGGGATAAGTGGGTTTTGGACACGGACTCATCACCGCCCGAGAGTCTCTTTATTTTGTTCACCTGCTCACACAGAGCGCCCCTGTGACACACCGGCACTCCATGTTCAAGCTGTTTTGGAGACTTGCAAGATTAAAGCTGCTGTTAGATATTTTTTCTTTAATATAAGCCTTTGATTTTTTTTTTTTTCTCCCTCACTATTACAGTCTGGATCTCAGTTCCTTTTACTGATTTTCCGTCTATCTTTAAAAAAATAAAACTTGCTGCAGGGCTCAGAAGAGAAGGTGAACCATAGCTGCTTAAATGTCCCTTTTTCTAAGCGGATCAGTATGAAAATAATATCGCTGAGCTGCCCTCCTCTTTGGACACTTTCACACAGGCTTCCTAAAGTACTGTGCCAAGCATCGACTGGCTTTCCCAATATCTGCACAGAGGAAATGAGGACTTATAAGGGAATCAATCCATGTCGTGCTGAAGTGCAAGCTTTTCTGGGGAGTGTGGTCTCAGGTGCGCAACAGCATTTTACAGATTTTTTTTTTTTTATACAAAAGCCTTTTATAATTGAGAATTTTTTAAAAGGATTAATTAATGCATTCATTCAAGAAGCATTCTTTTTTCTTCATGCCTACTTTACTCCAGGGGATTCTGCAGGGCACTGGGTAGAGAGAGAGAAAAAATAACACAGACACAATCTCTGTTTTTGTAAAAATTTTAGTAGAGAGCACAGTGGGTCTCGAACTTGAGTATGTGCAAGTATCTCCTGCAGGACTTGTGAAAGGACAGATGGTTGTTGTGTGTGTTCGAGTCGATTTCAACTCATGGAGACCCCAGGTGACAGAGTAGAACTATCCCATGGAGTTTTCTAGGCAGCCTAGTGCTTATCCATTATGCCACCAGATTGCAGGGTGTGATTCCTGGAGTCGGAGTCAGCAGGCCCAGGTGGAGCCTTTAATTTGCATTCCAGGCGGTGCTGATGCTGTTTGAGGAACACGGTTAGGGTTGCTGTGAGTTGAAATCAACTGGAGGCAATGTTTTTTTTTTGTTGTTGTTGTTTTTTTAAGAGAAAATTTATGGGGGCAGTAGTGGTTCAGTAGTAGAATTCTTGCCTTCCATGCAGGAGACTTAGGTTCAATTCCCAGCCAGTGCTCTTAGTGCAGCCACCACCCACCCGTCAGCGGTGCTTTCAGTGGAGGTTTCTGACTAAGACGGACTAGGAAGAATGGCCTGGAGATCTACTTCTGAAAATTAGCCAATAAAAATCCTATTGATCACAATGATCTGATCAGCAACCACTCACAGGAATGATGCAAAACCAGTCAGTGTTTCATTCCCTTTTGCACGGGGTCACCATGAGCCTGGGGCTATTTGATGGCAGCTAAAATCACAACAACCTACTCCAAGAGTCCATATTTATGATGTCACAATGTTCTCACTATTCCCGTGATAATGAAACAGGCTTCAAATCTCCAGGGATAAAGGAAATAAATTACTCCCTCTAAATTAATCTTAATTATTTACTATGTAAATTCATATAATCAAGTGCATAGACTGTGTTGCATGTACATGTCAAAACAAAATATTGCTGTCTTTTATGTAAGTGTTGGTACAAAGAAACTCTTCGGAGATAAACTTTCAAATCTTTCAAAACAGGAGAAATGAATACAGTTTATATTTTTCTTTTCACACAAATTCTAAGCTATGAAATTGCTATTAATCCCTAAGCATAAGAAAAAAATAGTATTAAAAAACATAATGAAATGCAATAGTCTCTTGAATTACCTCCTTTATAACCCACCCACCAACCAACCCATTGCCTTTGAGTCAATTCTGACTCATAGCAGCCTTATAGGGCAGAGTAGAGCTGCCCCATGGGGTTTTCAAGGAGTGGGTGGTGGATTCAAACTGCTGACCTTTTGATTAGCAGCAGTAGCTCTTAACCACTGTGCCACTAGGGCTCCTTATAACCCACAGTCCTTCTAAAAGCAATTCCATTTAAGAAATTTAGTTGTTTCTGTTCTGTTAGGAAACTTAATATTTCTATATTATATATATATATATTTATACTTACACTACTATTAATTGATTTCTCGTAGTTAGACTTCCTGTGTAGACTTTCTGGTATACTAGATGATGATAGAAGATATGATAGATGAAGATTAGCAGATCAGTAGCTTATCATGTAAAACTAATGATCATTGTAGTAGTATCACTGGATTTAGATCCTTTTTGGGTTATAATTTTAAGTTATACTTTATAGCTTTGTACCTTGTTACATAACCTGTATGAAGAATGCCTCTTGATTGTCTGCTAAATAAATAAGAGTCCTTGCTTCCCCTTCCCAATTCTGTCTCAATTTCAATTTCTCCCTTTTGTACTGTAAGGTCACAGCTAATGATATTTAAATTTTATTATTTAACCATGATTTATTCTATACTTAATTTTTTTTTTTTTAATCTACAGATAAATTCTTAAAGTCAAATTTTAAAAAAGCAGGACTTGTTTTAACTGAATATCACTCAAACCAGGCAAGTAATGCACTATTATCACATTTTTTTTTTCTCTTTAGCATTTGCTTCTAGTAAAGTAAAACTCTAATAAACATTTCTAAATCTTCTTTTTTATACTATTTGTCTTTTTCTTCTCCAACACGGACTTTATTTTTTTTTTCCCCTTAAGCCTCCTATGTAGCTGTTATCCTTGAACTTCCTTTCCCTGTATTCCTGGTATTTATTCAATTGTTCCTTGGGCCTCTACCAGTATTTTCCTGTTTTTCAACTGATCTCTTTGTCTCTGCTGTAGCATATCTTCAAAAAACTTCCTTAGAAATTATATGTATAAGTATTCTGACTTTTTAATTAACTGAAATATTTATTCTATACTGATACTTGATCAATAGTATGGCTCGGCATAAACTTATAGGTTAATTTTTTTTAGTTTGTTATAAAAATTGAAGAATATTTTTCATTGCTTTTTAACATGTCATGTTGTTGATGACAAGTCTGATACTTCCCTGATTCTCATCTTTTTTGGTCATCTGTTTGTGTTTTTCTTTCCGGAAAGCCTTTAGATTTTCTTTTTGTCTTCAGTGTTATGAGAATATGGGCTAGAAACTTTTTTTGTTTGTTTCTCATTCTTTTCTCTGGGTGTGTGATGGCCCATTTATATATTAAGACCATTGACCTTTAGAAAACATTCTTTTTTTTTTTTTTCCTAATTTATGATAAATATCTTCCCTCTTTTTACTCTCTCTTTGAAAATGTCCTGTTAGATCTGTTACATCCCTTTATATCCTTTTATTGATTTGTCTTTTTCTTAGACATTCTGGGAGATAGGTTTTCTATGTCCCCATACATTCTTTAATCTTTCCTGTTTCTAACTTTCTGAGAGATTGCCTTCAACTTTTTAATCCATCTTACAATAAAAATGTAAGACATTTCATTTTAGCAATCATATTTTAATTTCCAAGTGTCCTGCTTATTTTTGGTGTTTGTTACAATGGCATCCTATACTCTGTAATTTTTCTTTTTTTCAATTTCAGAATTTATCTACGATTTCATTAATATATTTATTTATTTTGTTATGTCTTTATTTTATGTTGAATGCTTTTCTCGAAGATCCTGTCCATGTAGCTCCTCTCTTCATATTGAAGACTTGAGCAACAGAAAGATAATTGGAAGTTTGTAGTGCGTGGAATTTGTAGGCCAGTGATCTTTGTACCAGTGTGATTGAATGAGAAGACAGCCATTTTGCTCGGTGATCCCTAAATTCTAGACTGTAATGGTTTTTCTATTTTTTTTGAGACAACAATCATTTGATTTCATATGTTGGACTAGAAATTATGTGACTATTTCTTATCTAGGCTTTTAATTAAAACCTGTTATTATTCCACTTTTTTTTTTTTTAACGCAGATTTTGGTGGGGAAACATAACTAAAGACAAAGTCTACTCTCAACCCAAAAAACCTTTCTGGAAGAATATAAGAGAAAGGAAAGTTTTATTATTGAATAAAAATTAAACCAGAATGTGATGCATCACAGGCAATCTGCTACAGAGACTGCAAAGACAAAGCAATTTTGCCCTTTACGTAGGTGAGAAGGAGACTTGGTGGCACAGTGGTTAAGTGCTCAGCTGCTAATTGAAAGCTTGGTAGTTCAAACCTACCCAGCAGCTCCTTGGGAGAAAGACCTGGGGATCTGCTCCCATCAAGATTACAGCCTAGGAAACCGTATGGGCTGTTCTACTCTGTCACATTGGATTGCTATGAGTAGGAATTGACTCCATGGCACCCAACAACAACAACAACAATGACATAGCTGAGTGGGTACAGCCCATTACATTCATGTTTTCAAGATTAAATTGCTAATTTTCTAGTATCTTTATGACCTGAGGTAGACTTGCAATTTGGGTCTTTGGCCACCTGAGGTTATGTTAACCTCCTTCCAGGAAAATGGGAGGTCAGGTGGGAGGTCAGGAAGATAACCTGAAGTTATACTTTAAAGAGCTGACTGCCTGATCCAAGTTAATGCCTTAGATTTATATCCTCTACAAAGAGACAAGGGAAGAATTTACACATACAAGTTAGTTAAAGTGAAGTCTAAAAAAAAAAAAAAAACAAAAAAACAGGGAAGAAGGGGAGCGTCTTCCCTTATTTTCAACATGGAGAATTAAAACCTCTTATTTCCAATTTGTATTTGTCCTCACAATCTAACCAACATTGATGCAGTGTGACAACTAATCATTAGATACCACTGGAGTTTAACCAATTTTGCTAATAATGTCTTTTATAATAAAGGAAAAGATTCATTATCAAGCGATGAGTTTAATTTTGCCATTTCTTTTTAATCTCCCTCAGTCTCAACAAATTTTCAGCCATTTCTTGAAGTTCAAGATCTTGGTGCTTTGAAGATTAGAGGTCAGCTATTTCCATTTTTTTTTAAAGTGCTGTAAGTGAAAGTTTACGATTCAAGTCAGTTTCTCATACAAAAACTTATACATACATTGTTATGTGACCCTAGTTGCTAACCCTGTGATGTGACAACACACTCCTTCTCTCCACCCTGTATCCCCCTTGTCCATTCAACAAGTTCCTGTCCACTCTGCCTTGCCTCCAGACAGGAGCTACCCACATAGTTTCATGTGTCTACTTGAGCCAAGAAGCGCACTCCTCACCAGTATCATTTATGTCTTATAGTCCAGTCTAATCTTCATTTGAAGAGTTGGCTTTGAGAATGTTTTTAGTTTGGGGCTATCAGAGAGTCCAGGGACCATGACCTCTGGAGTTCCTCCAGTCTCAGTCAGACCCTTAAGGCTGGTCTTTTCACTAGAATTTGAGGCCTGCATTTCTCCTACTTCATCAGGGATTCTCTGTTGTGTTCCTTGTCAGGGCAGTCTGGTGGTAGCAAGGCACCATCTGGTTCTTCCGGTCTCAGGCTGATGGAGTCTCTGGTTTATGTGGCCCTTTTTTTCTCTTGGGCTTATATTTTCCTTGTATATTTGGTGTTCTTCATTCTCCTTTGCTCTATGTGGGTTGAGGCCAATTGATGCATCTTAGATGGCTGCCTGCTAGCTTTTAAGAACACAGACCAGAGGCCAGCTCTTTAAAAGAATGTCCATCAATTTGTTTATTGGACATTTTCTCATGATTAGTTTTATTTTTAGCAAGACTGTCACAGGAGTGATGCCGTGTTCTACTCAATGCACCGTTTCCTTTTGTTTCATTCCTAGTTGATGTCACTTTGATGATTTGCTTAAGGTCATATCTACAAGATTTCTTCACTGTAAAGTTACTCTTTTCCACTATGTAATTTAATAAATATTTTAGGGAGAAATATTTTGAAATTCTGTTAATATTCCATTTCTCATCAAACTCTCAATTCCTTTATATTAGTATGGTTTCATATATTCTTATTATATTAATGGGTTATAATAAATTATTATCATTTTTGGATGCTCAGCTCATGTAAGAGCTGGCCAGTGAGACCTTTTTCAAGTTGACTTCTGTACCTTTCTTTGAGCATTTCCTTGCTCTTTTGGCAGATATGTGGAAAATCTTGAATTTCTCTGTGCCAGCTCTGGAATTGATCATTTCTGCAACAGACCCTGGTTCCTTCCAGTGGAAAATGATATTTAGAGGACCAAAGTCTGAATGCTAAGTATGTTCATGGCTGTCAAGTTGTCACTGCTTCTAAGCTTCCTCAGTGGACAGAGGTAGGGAATACCGTATTTTTTATGCAAACGACACATGTGTTATACATTTTTTGCCACCTTTGCAACCCCCTCGCACATTATTTTCATAAGCGTGTTATGCCAATTTTATTTTACATGTCGCTGACTTCAATTTCTATTTCTGATCACATGGAAACGTCACTTAAGTTCAAGATTGATTTCATATTATGTGAGATTGATTAATAAATTATTAGAATCAAATGCAGAGTTTTGATTATTTATTTTCCAATTATTGGAGGACTACCAAACTCGATTCATGATTTCTTGACCATGGCTTATATCTTTCTCATACATGATCAAAAGTAACATGTTCAGACTATTTTTATGTATGTAAGCAGGAAATAAAAGGAAATGAACAGAATGGTATGGTTTACCTGTAATATGGGAGGAAGAGGGATGAATGAGTCAGAAATTCATTTCTGGAAATATCGTGTGATATGTGCATATGTGCAAAGGCGTGTTGTATATGCATGGAGATGCTATGCCAGAACTGTTTTATCTAATTTCATCATTTCCACATGTTACATGGCGTGGGTGCCTTATTTGCATGGGCATACTATTTACAAAAATATGGTATATGTATACTTATCTCGATCTTTAAATAATTAAAATAATGACAGTTTCAGCAAAATCAGATGGATTGATCAAACCCAACATTTCTAAAAAAAAAAAATTTTTTTTTTTTTTAAAGCAGTCACTTATTTTTTTAATAAGGCAGTAGCAAAACTTTGATAGTTAGGACACACACCAACTCGTTATACTGAAAATCAATTGGATAGAGAGTCAAGGAATTTCCAATTTATTACGTTTGTAGTTATCATTATTTATTATCTTTGCAGAACTTTCAGCCTGTTTTCCAGCACTCTTTTTGTAAAATGGGAGCTTGGAGAGATCCAAATTTTAATTATGGAAAAGCCTTATTTTTAATAAAAAAAAATATTAATAAGTGGTCAATATAAACTTCTACCACACAGCTCAATTTAGTATGTCATTATTTTTTAACTTATTTATGTAGAAGAGCCTTTTCACTGAACACTTTCAGGATTTGCAAAGATATTCAATTTTTGTAATAAAAAATTTGGCAAGTAAATGAAAGTGAGGAATAGCTTGTTTCTCTTATCCAACTTTCACCTGGGGACATTAGTTTTTTTTTTTTTTTTTGAAAATGAATATCCCCCAAATTTAATTTGATATATAGATTTATTTATTTAAATCAATTTTCTTTTTCAGGAGAGTAAATAATGTAGCAGGAGCAGATTTACGTAGTAGCTGTTCTAAGTAACTATGTCCACTAGGACTGAAATATTTATATGTTGTCTTTGAAGTGTAAAGGAGAATCATCCCATTATAACTGGAAAGCAAATACTAAAAGCAAACCATTCCTATGGGACTCAGAAAGAAGCTCTACTTCTTTATTTTCTTTGTCAAAAGTTTATCAAGTTTTCTAATACCTTGAAATTTATATTTTAAAAGAAATACTTTTAAAATTCAGTATATATATATATATATATCATTAGTCATGCAGCTAGTTTGTTTTTCAAGTAATGAGGGAATATAGTTTATTTAAACAAAAGAAAAATACATGAACACTCAAACCATAATTGTCAGTCCTCTACCTTTATAGTGATTTCTTTTTACATAGTAATTGCTTATACGAAGCATTTGGTCGAGTAAACATATTTTAAATTGCTGTCATTTTTCAGTTTGAATATAATAGCTTTCTAGCAAACTCTATAAATGCAATGCTTTATTTAAGTGTCATATGAATCTATAGTGTGCACATTTCAAATATAGGCAATATGTAAATTACATAAGCAGAAAAATGTTTCCAGTGTTATCTGAAATATTTTTGTACTCTAATCAAGGTAAACAGTTACAATTTTTTTTTAATTCTGTAAAATTAAAATTTTTAATAAAAAATATGATTACTAAACAAAATAAGTAAAGGGAATAGTTTTTTGCTCTAATTTGTATTTATCTTAATGTGGGCCACAGTCATTTGATTTATGTGTACAAAAAGGGTGAAGAGCTAATATATGATTTAAAAATAATCATAATTTACATAACACATATGGCATAACTGTGTGACTTAGGCTGAGTTCTCTAGAGAAGCAAAACCAGTGAAGTGTATGTATATGTACATATATATATAATGTGTGTATATATATATATATATACACACACACACACACACGCATATACATACACAGAGAGAGAGAGAGGGAGAGATTTATCTCAAAGAAGTGGTTCACATGGTTTTGGAGGCTGGCAATCCCCAAATCTGTGGGTCAGGCATCTGGCTGGAGGCTTCTCATGGCTCATGTGGTTATGGGGATAGGTGAACCCAAAATCAGCAGGTCAGACAGCAGGCTACTGACTAATGGGGCTGCAGAAGCTGGCAAATCCCAAAATCAGCAGGCTGCTTGCTCAAGTCCCAAGAACTGGAGGTTGGATGATGACGAGCCAGATGCAGAATCGAGTGTAAGCAAGCTTTGCCAAAGCATCCATACATATGTTGGATGCAGGCCACACCCCCTAGGAAACTGCCTTATATCAGATTACAAAATGAGGATAATTACATCAGATCACAAAATGGAGGATAATTACATAATACATTCATTCCTCACTTACTAAATGATTGAATGATTAGGTTCCAAAGATTGGCTTGTTATGTGAAAACGAGCATTATGCTAAATACCCCTGATTTCTTGTCCCAGCTACCCCTTTTCCCCAGCCCCAGCCCTGCCAGCTGGGTGGCTGTGGCCCTTTATACCTGCAGTGGCCATGGTGAACACAGACTCATCCTTGCTTTGCTCACCGGAATTGAAATCCGTTCTGTGACTTGCTGGCTGGCATCCTCAGCCCCCTGGCATCGCAGCTCCAGCTGCAAGGTGCATTCAGTGTGGAAAGTGGGACAGTGTGGGCTGGGCAGTACATAGAGGTGAGTGCTGCCTGACTCCTGTGGCCCCCCACCTGATTCCTGCCAGCTGGTGCCTACATGTGAGGTGACCACAGGGTGAAGGGTAGGGTACACCCTTAGAGAGCTGGGAGGAGGAAAAGGATGTGCGAGCTGGAGGAGCAGGTGTCCTGGGGGTTCTAGACTGGGGTTAAATACCCCCAGGGGTGGAGTTGCTCCTCTATCCAAATGCCACAGAGCAGCTGCTGTGTTGAGCTGCACGGTGAGGATGTGCAGGCCAGCGGGGTGGTTAACAGAAAAAATAGATGGATACCAGTTTTTTTTTTTTTTTTTTTTTACTATTGTCGTAATTGTGAAATGTCAGATAACAAGACAGTCAATAACTGGGGAGAAGGTGTGCCGTGTATCATAGCCTAGCCAAGTAGACACATAACATTAACCATCACAATCCAGTCCTTCTCAGCTTGGCACTTGTACACATCTCCTTAAACTATACATAACCTTTAAAGACAATTATAAAGTCATACTTGTGCTTAACATGATACAACTAGCATGTGTACAACTGAAAACACATGAGTCCCGTTTACATCTTATATAAGTAATGGGATAAGGGAGGGAAAAAAACAAAAATATTTCCTGTTCACCCAGACACAGACACAGACACACACACACACATACACGTATATGCACACATACATGTATAATAAAATGAGGAATACTCATAACAATTACAATCCTCATTTCTGCAACTGATCAGTTGGTCATAGCTAGTATTTAGAACTACCTTCTTCCACCACCCATTCTCTATTCCCTTTCCACTCAGCAAGCACTTCAGCTGGTCGTGGTTCTTTGTGTGGTGGGGTGACTAAAACTTTCATTCCAGAAGGGTTTGGGCCATTAATAGTCATATTGGAATTTGGTTGCTGTAGTTTTCCATAGACTTTAATCATAGGGCATGGTAGTATTAAGAGATGCCCTAAGGGATCTCCTGCATTCCTGACATACTCTTCTTTACCTCCATTGTGTAATATTAATCCAGTTTTGCCTTAGTAATTAGTATCAGTCACACCAGTCACTATGGTAACTCTCTTCTTTGCCTGTTGATTCAGAGGCATGAGGAGCCCAAAGTGGACTTGCGGCATTCTTATTTTTAATTTCAATGGAATCAGTGTTGTGTCTCCAGGTGGGAGCATTCTTCCCTTTGGAACTAAGACCTCTAGACCCACAGTGCATAGGGTTGTGGGGACAGAAAGGAAACATTTTTTGAGTGGGTTAACAGTGGTTCCATTCCCAGTTCCACTCCTTGATTTCTGTACCCATGAATCCTGGCTATGAGAGAAACAACACCATATATTCAACTCTGGTTTAGAACATATACAGCCTACTGGAGAACATTGCCCCAACCCCGCAAGGTATTGGCACCTAACTGGAGCCACAATAGTGTCTTTAGAAGGCCATTCCATCATTATGTCAAGCCAGCTGATTCAAGATGAAGGGGAACATTGTAAGACCAGTGAATTCCATGATCATGGGCTCATTGCTGCACTTTATTAGCTGTGAAGTGAGTCCCTTGATCTGAGGTTATACTGTTTGGGATATCATAATGGTGGGTAAGGCATTCTCTGAGTCCATGGAAGGTAGTTTTTGAGGAAGCGTTGCATGCAGGGAAGGCAAATCTGTATCCAGAGTAACTACCCCAGGAACAATGAAATCCTTTTTTTTTTTTTTTTTTTAAATGAAATCCCACCCTTTCCATAATGGAAGCGGTCCAATGTAATCAACCTGCCATCAGTTCTCTGGATGATCGCCTCAAGGAATAGTGCCATATCAGGGACTCAGCATTGGTTTCTGCTGCTGGCAGATTGGGTACTCAGCAGTGGCTGCAGCCAAGTGGGCCTTGGTGAGTGGAAGTTCCGTTGCTGAGCCCACCCATAACCTCCATCGCTGCCACCATGGACACTTTGTTCACAAGCTCATTGGGCAATGGCAGGAGTGGCTGGGGAAAGAGGGGGACTGTTTTCCATAGAACATGTCATCTTTTCCTTTTGATTGTTAAGATCTTTCTCTTCTGAGGTCACCCTTTGATGACAATTCACACGAGACACAAATATCTTCACTTCTTTGGCCCATTCTGAGGTAGGTATATCCACATTTCTCTTCCCCATACCTCCTTGTCACCAATTTTCCAATCACGTTTCTTCCAAGTCTCAGACCATCCAGCCAAACCATTGGCCACAGCCCGTGAATCAGTATACAATTTCATTTCTGGCCATTGCTCCTTCCAAGGAAAGTGAACAACCAGGTGCACTGCTCAAAGTTCTGCCCATCGACAGGATTTCCATTCAACATTATCCTTCAGGGAGGTCCCAGAAAGGGGCTGTAGTGCTGCCACTGTCCACTTTCAAGTGGTGCCTGCATATTGCACACAGCCATCTGTAAACCAGGCATGAGTTTTCTCTTCCTCAGTCAACTGATCATAAAGAACTTCCCATGAGGCCATAGGTGCAGATTGGGAGATGGAAGGTAATGTGACAGGAAAGGAGACCATGGACATTTGGAGACTTCCTCATGTAACTTGTGCCTTCAGGTTCTGCTTGAACCTGATCTCATTTGTACCAATTTTATTAATGATGGAGCTCTGCTGTGTACTTCTGACTTTATGCTGTGTGGGTCAGGCAACACTCAGTTCATGATGGGCAGCTCAGACCTCATGGTGACTTGGAGGCCCTTGGTTAAGCATTCAGGCTCTACTCAGGTCCTGTAACAAGCCAACAGATGTTTCTCAAAAGGAAGGTAGTTACCTACAGGGCTTTGCTCCAAAATCCTAAGGTGCTACACTGTGAGTCATAAATAGGAGCTTGCCAAAGACTCCAAATGGCATCTCTATCTGCCACTGACACTTCAAACACCATTGGATCAGCCAGATAATATGGACCAAGAGGCAGTGCAACTTGCATGGCAGCCTGAACCCATTGCAGAGTCTTCTCTTGTTCTGGGTGCCATTCAAAAGTAGCAGCTTTTTGAGTCCACTTGATAAATAGGCCAGAGTAGCACAGCAAATGAGGGATATGTTGCCTCCAAAGTCCAACATGGCCCACCAGCTGTTATGCTTTCTTTTTAGTTGTAGTAGGGGCCAGATGCAACAACTTACCCTTTATTTTAGAAGGAAAATCACTACAGAACCCATACCACTGGACCTCTAGAAATTTCACTGAGGTGGAAGGCACCTGAAAAATTTTTTTTTGGGGGGGGTTAATTTCCCACCCTCTAGCATGCAAATGCCTACAATTAAGTCGAGAGTCATTGATAATTCTTCTTTACTAGGTCCAATCAGCATAATGTCATCAATGTGATAGGCCAGTGTGATGTCTTATGAAAAGAAAAAGCAATCAAGGTCCCTGAAAACCAAATTATGACATAGAGCTGGAGAGTTGATGTAGTTCTGAAGTAGGCAACTGAAGATGTATTGCTGGCCTTGCCAGCGAAGGGAAAACTGCTTCCAATGGTCCTTCGAAACAGGCATGGAAAAAAAGGCATTAGCTAGATCAAGAGCTGCATACCAGGTACCAGGAGATGTATTAATTTGCTCAAGCAATGAAACTATATCTGAAACAGCAGCTGCAGTTAGAGTCACCAGCTGTTTAAGTTTTTGATAAATTCACTGTCATTCTCCAAGGTCCACCGGTTTTTTGCACAGGCCAAATCGATAGGGGATGTGGTAGAAATCTTCACCCCTACATCTTCAAGTCCCTGATGGTGGCAGTAATCTCTGTAGTCCTTCCTAGAATGCAGTATTGCTTTTGGTTTACTATTTTCCTAGATAGGGGCAGTTCCAATGACTTCCACTTGGATTTTCCTACCATAATAGCCCTTATTCCACATGTCAGGAATCTGCCAGTTGCTGGGCATATCTGTTCCAATTATGCATTCTGGAGCTGGAGAAACCACTACAGGATGGGTTCGAGGACCCACTGGACCCACTGTGAGATGGACTTGAGCTAAAACTCCACTAATAACCTGACCTCTGCATACCTCCACTCTGACTAGTGGTCCACAGTGATGTTTTGGGTTTCCTGGAATTAGTGTCACTTCAGGGCCAGTGTCCAGTAATCCCACAAAATTCTGATTACTTCCTTCCCCAGGGGATAGTCACTCTTGTAAAAGGCCATAGATCCCTTCAGGGAAAGCTGGGAGAAAGATTAACAGTATAAATTTTTGGCGGTGCCGTGAGTTCCTTCCTCAAGGGGACCCAGCCTTCCTTTCATTCAAGGGGTTGTGGGTCTATAAACTGGCTCAAATCTGGGAATTGATTGAGGGACTGTGACTCTCTACTGTGATGATTCAAGTTAGACTGCTGTTCATTCTTCTGCTTGTACGGATCAAGTAAATATTTAGTAGATTTCCCATCTATTTCTCTCCCAGGGAGGCCGTGACTAAGTAGCCAATGCCATAAGTCCATACAATCCAAACTGTTCTGATGATTGCTTTGACTCTGCTGTCCACTACAGTCACCAAGCCCACCTTGAATTTGTTGATTAAGTGCTGCCTCTTGGCCCCTACCACCATGGGGTCCAATCACCCCAATTGTAGTTAGGTGTCTTAATTCAGTTAGGGCAGTTCCCCCTGTCAAATCTGACTTACATGAAATAGTGATTACACTAATCTTCAAGGATTCTGGGGCCCCCTCCCCAAATTTGTTCATCACTATTATAGTAAAAGATGTGTCTTCTGGGCATTCCATGGGTGGGTCTGTGGGTCCAACCTGATTCAGTCTAACATGCCAATTTCCCTAAACCTTTGGATACCTTGTTCTACAGTATACCAAGGCAGGTCTGGTGCTTCAACTTGATTTAGTGTAGGCCACCATTTAATCCATGATTCTAGCCTCGAGTGGTGGTGATTTTTGCAGGAGTGACTCAATGGAATTTAGGGGCCCCATGCCCTCAGATTTCTGATTATCTTCCCATGTGTCCCCATCCAAAGTTTCAGGACCCCATTTCTTTCCAATCAATGCCCTTACTTTATCTTCAGACACCATCTGAGGTAAGGAATTAAATTGTTGTTGTGTATCAGCCACCCTTAAAATAAGACTCTTGGTTTGGTTTTGGCAATGTCAGCTCTGTTACTACAGGAAATAAGAGTTTCTTTCAGGGTGCAAGCGGCAACTTTCAGGTCTTTTATCCAGTGCTTGACCTGTGACTCTGAAGCCTTGATTTCATCTCTTTCTTTCAGCACTTTGTCTAGTGAAAGTAGGAACAGCCAATTGGCTTCCTTATACTTTTCATTCTGACAAAATTGTTGAAAAGTATCCAATATGCAATCACCCAGAGACTTGTGTCTCACAAATATTTGATCTGTTGGTGGTAATATTTTGCATATTTTTATTGCTGGCTCACACCATGGATTACCAGTGCCCTCTTTACTACTGGAGGCTGAGTCATCAGCATCTGTAAGACTACCTGCAAAACTAGCCAGATTTTAGAACCAATTTAGAGAGCTCATCCTCACAATTTTGTTTCTCTAGAATGGCTCTCAGTACCAAATGTCTGAGGCTGGGTTCTCTAGAGAAACAAAACCAGTGAAATATATATGTATATGTGTATATATATATATATATATATATATATATATGACACAGAGAGAGAGATTTATTTCAAGGAAATGGCTCACATGGTTTTGGAGACTGGCAAGTCCCAAATCCATGGGTCAGGCATCATACTGGAGGCTTCTTCTGACTCACATGGTTGCAAGGGCTGAGGTACCCAAAATCACCAGGTTGGACAGCAGGCTGCTGACTTATGGTGCTACAGAAGCTGGTGAATTCCTAAATAGGCAGGCTACTGGTTCAAGCCCAAAGAACCAGCAGTCAGATGATAATGAGCCAGATACAGAATTGTGAGCAAGCAAGCTTTGCCAGCACGTTGGTATATATACTGGATGCAGGCTGTACCCCCAAGGGAACTCCCTTACATCAGATCACAAAATAGAGGATATTGTATCAGATCGCAAAATGGACTACAACTACCATCGGATCACAACATGGAGGATAAGTACATGATACTGAGAATAATGGCCTAGTCAAGTTAACCAAACCAACCAAACCTATTGCCGTCAAGTCGATTCTGACTTATAGTGACCTCACAGGACAGAGTAGAACTACCCCATAGAGTTTCCAAGGAGTGGGTGGTAGATTCAAACTGTCAACCTTTTTGTTAGCAGCCATCTTAAACACTGTGCCACCAGGGCTTACCATCATACTGTGGTAAAAGAAAATTTATTAAGCATAAGGAAGTAATTTACAACAATTATTAAATCATAGACATGATCAGAAAGGAAGGACAAATGGAGTTTTCCCTGGTGGTGTTTCAAAATAGACAGCTAGAGGACTTTGATGGATAAACATTTCTCTTTTTTTGGAAGAAGAGGGTGGGACAGACGATTTCTCAAGGCCATTTTCAATACTACCAAACCTAGTTCAAATTATTTCTCAAACTTTTAGGAAACCTACTCTTTTGCTTTTAGTTAAAGTTAGTGTACTAAGTTCTGTAGGCTTAAATCTTGAAAATATGCATGATATCGAAGCACGTATCTGCTTCTGTTTCATATGAATTCCATAGGATTTTTTCAACAATTACCAGAGGTGTCCTTTGAAAATGTTATCAACCATTCACCTGCATGTCCAGCTAATTCATGGGCAAAAACCAAAATCCACTTTCGTTAGTTGGTTCCAACTCATAGCGGCCCCATAGAGTTTCCAAGGCTATGAATCTCTACGGAAGGAGACTGCCATGTCTTTCTTCCCTGGAGCCATTGGTAGTTTCGAACCGCAGACCTTTCAGTTAGCAGTCCGTGACTTTAACCACTGCACCAACAGGGCTCCTTTAATTAGTGGGCAGGCCACTCTTTTACCTGGTTTTGTGTAGTTTCTCCCCTTGTTTCTCAAGGGAGGTGAAGGTGATAGTTTCACGTTTGATGTCAGGCCTCAGAGCGGCATGAAAAGCACCAAGCACATTCTCACCCACTTCCTCATTAGAGTGCAGTCAGTTGTAACTCACAGGTAATAGTGTTACATTTTCCCTAAGTCCTTCGTCATTTATTTATTAATTTGTACTTGAATGTTGTTTCAGTCCACACTGGCAACTTATAAAGCACTTAGTGATTATGAATGGAGGTGGATATATGCCTACTATTTTAAACTTAATAGCACAAAACTTTTAAATGTATTTTTTTTTAAAGATTTTTTTTTTTTTACTTTGAAATTGTTTTAAAAGTTTAAAAGGAGTTAGTGACACACAGGTTAAAAGAAATTCGAGCTTTTGTAATGAACACAAAATATAATAAGGATGCTGAGTCCTACAAGATTCATTTTTTATCTTCTAGTGACGTCTAAAAGAGGTAGTCGAAGTTTTAGTTTATTAGTTAACATTTCAGCAAGGGTGTTCAAGGCAGGGAGAAGTGTAACTCTTTGCAATTGCAGATCCTGACACTAAGATAATATAAAACATCTTAATAGAGTGGTGTTCTGGTAAATCTTTAACAATCAAGTGTTGGTGGTGGTACTAGGGGCGGGGGGCTGATTTTTAGCGTTTTTCAATTTCCCTGGTGTAAATACTCCCACTGTGGCTGATTGGAGCCCCAGTGGTGCCGTGGTTGAGATCAGCTGCTAGCCCAAAGGTCTGCCGTTTGAATCCACTAGCTGCTCCTCGGAAACCCTATGGGGCAGTTGCTATGAGTCCGAGTTGACTCTACGGCAATGCAGGTGTGGCCGAGTTAAACTACCAGCACGTCTGCAGGGAGTCAGTAGACACGGAGTTGTGAAGAGATGCACAGTAGCCCATCCTTATACAGTATTGCAGCCTTCCAGGTATGTCGATGTAAATAACTTCAAGAGCGTAGAAAGTAGCAAAATGCTATAGGGTAATTAAGAAGTAATGAGTTTTGAGTATTTATTACTTTTATTTTTAATATAACTTAATTATGTGTTTACACAGTTTATTTTTTAATAATGGCTGTGTTTAATTACTGGCTGGCAAAAGTCCTGAAATTTTAACAGTTAGCTCTCATGAGGAGTACAAGCCACCTCCAGAAGACCAGTGCCTCACATGCCCCGTTGTGTTGTTCTCAAGAGATACTGGACCAATTACCTCTAATGATGAGAGATACAGTTAGTAAACTGTGCACTTAGAAGCAAGAAACCAGTTGCAGTCAAGTGAATTCCAACCCATGACACTCCCATATGTGTTGAGCAGAAATGTGCTTCATGGGGTTTTCGATGGCTGATTTTTTTGGAAATAGATGACCAGGCCTTTCTTTCCAGGCACCTCTGATGGACTCGAGCCACCATCCTTTCCGTTAACAGCCAAAAGCTTTACCTGTTTGTACCACCCAGGGGCTCCTTTAGTAGCAATAAACCTACCAATGTTTTTGGGTGGCATTTTTTGAGCATGTATTTGTCATGTCCTTGTGACTGGGTACTTGAGTGTGGGGTAGGGGAGTTGTGTGGAAATTGTGTAGTGCACTTTAAAATTGATAGCCCACAGGTCCTAAGAGAACACAATTTCCAAACTACCTAAAACATGTCTTTTAGTGATGCGCATTTCCTTCTTGCCTTTAACATTTAAGGCACGGTCCTTCCCGTCTTGTTTTTGTCAGGTTTATGTCAAACTGCTTTTCCCCAAACTTTTGTGTTTACTGTGGCACTGCTCCTATCGCCCCTGTCCTGACGGGCTTTGCTTATTACCTTTTATACGAAGGGTCTGTGTTGAAAGCTGGTTATGAGTTTCGGTCCCAGTGGATCTCATGATGAAGTTGAAGCAGGCTGTCATCCAGAGCTGTATAATAGCCTCGGAAGGGGAATGCAAAAGTGCCATGGATTATTGATAGCGTCATATCTGCAGTTCTGCTGACAAATTTGATGTCTCCTTTGCAGGGCTCCTAATATTAAGAAATATTTCTGGTAGCATGTCATCCCATTCAGTCATTGGGGGTGGAGGTGATGATTTAGATTTCTAGTTTTTATTCTGATAACGAGGAACAATATTCAGAAGTATCTAAGTGATACAGTAAAACCAAACAATTAAACATAAATGTAAGTCCTTATTAAACCCACAGAAAAATAACAGTAACAAACACCTAGTTATGTCACAATCGTTATTAATTGTTTTAATAGAAAGGTTTTTTTTTTTTCCCTCAGTTAGAGTAATCATTTTCTGAGCAATATACATAGCCTCAAAATTTAGCAATTATTTCATCAGTACCCAAGGGAGGAATCAAGAGGAATGTAGTTGAGGTAAGGTATGGTTTTTTTTTTTTTTTTTTTGTGACAAGTGGATTGATGGATCGGCACAACAGAGTGACATCGTTACTATTCCAAAGTATTTTCTACCTTAGCATATATTTTTAATTTTTCTTTTAATGCCACTCTATGACAAATCTAGTGTGAAAAAAAAAAAAAACTTCTTTTGACATTATAAAATGCTATTTTAAAGACCTACTGCTGACATCTCTTGGGAAACTCTGAAAAATCATTCCATTTAGAACTCCTTTATGCTGTTTGATTCATTCTATATATTGTCATCATTATATCTTACCAGAAGATTAGAAATTATTATGATGTCACAAAGAAGGAATCAAACCTCACAAAGAAAGCAAGATAAATATGAGGTTAACAGTATGACCAAGATGATCGATGATGGCTAGTGTTTTCATGGGAAATTTAGCAGCTGTACTTTCCCCTCTCCCTCCGCAGTATACCCAGCCAGTTCCTGCAAAAAGAGGGTTGAGGTATGGTTTTTGTTGTTAGGTGCTGTTGAGTCAGTTCTGACTCATAGCAACTGCAATGGATTGAATCACGTCCCCCCAAAATATGTATCAGTTTAGACTGGGCCATGATTCCCAGTGTTCTGTGGTTATCCTTCATTTTGTGATTGTGATTTTATGTTAAAAAGGATTAGGGTGGGACTATAGTACCACCCTTATTCAGGTCACCTCCCTGATCCAAGGGAGTCCCTGTGCCTGAGAAGCTCCTCTACCAGGGGAAGATTGAGGACAAGGACCTTCCTCTACAGCTGACAGAGAGAGAAAACCTTCCCCTGGAGCCAACACCCTAAGTTTGGACTTGTAACCTGCTCGACTGTGAGAAAATAAATTTCTCTTTGTTAAAGCCATCCACGTGTGGTATTTCTGTTATGAAAGCACAAGATGACTAAGACAGCAACCCTATGCACAACAGAAGGAAACACTGCCTGGTCCTGTACCACCCTCACAATCATTACTATGCTTGAGCCCATTGTTGCAGCCATTGTGTCAATCCATCTTGTTGAGGGTCTTCCTCTTTTTCTCTGATCCTTTACTTCCCAAGCATGATGTCCTTCTCTAGTGAATGATCCCTCCTGATAACATGTCAGAAGTATGCCAGAAAACATCCTTGCTTCTGGGGAGCATTCTGGCTGTAATTCTTCCAAGACAGCTGTTTTCATTCTTCTGGCAGTCCATGGTATATTAAACATTCTTCACCAACACTTTAATTCAAAGGCATCAATTCTTCTTTGGGCTTCCCTATTCATTGTCTAGTTTTTGTATGCATATGAGATGATTGAAAATACCATAGCTTGGGTCAGGCGCACCTTAGTCCTCAAAATGATATCTTCGTTTTTAACACTCTTGAAAGAGGTCTTTTGCGGTAGGTTTGCCCAATGCAATATGCCATTGATTTCTCAACTGCTGCTTCCATGGGCATTGATTGAGGTTCCAAGTAAGATAAAATCCTTGACAACTTCAGTCTTTTCTCCATTTATCGTGTTACTTATTGGTCTAGTTGTAATATTTGTTTTAAGTTGAGGTGTAGTGTATACTGAAGCCTGTAGTCTTTGATCTTCATGAGTAAGTGCTTCAAGTTCTTTTTGCTTTCAGCAAGCGAGACTGTGTGATCTGCATGTCACAGGTTATTAATGAGTCTTCCTCCAATCCTGATGCAGGCTTCTTCTTCCTAGAGTCCAGATTCTTGGATTATTTGCTCAGCATACAGATTGAGTAAGCATGGTGAAGGGATATACCCTGACACACACCTGTCCTGATTTTAACCAGGCTGTATCCCCTTGTTCTGTTCGAAGGACCGCCTCTTGGTCTATGCACAGGTTCCTCAGGAGCACAATTAAGTGTTCTGGTATTCCCATTCTTTGCAATGTTATCCATAATTTGTTATGATCCACATCATAGCTGAATGCCTTTGCTTAGGTCAATAAAACACAGGTAAACATCTTTCTGATATTCTCTGCTTTTAGCCAAGATCCATCTGACATCAGCAATGATATCCCTTGTTCCACATCCTCTTCTGAATCTGGCTTGAATTTCTGACACTTCCCTGTTAATGTACTGTAGCAACAATTTTTTGATTATCTTCAGAAAACTTTTACTTGTGTATGATATTAATGATATTATTCTACAATTTCCTTATTCTGCTGGATCACTGTTCTTTGGAATGAACACATACATGGATGTCTTCCAATTGGTTGGCAAGATTACTCTCTCCAAATTCCTTGGCATAGACAGGTGAGTATTACAGTGTTGCAACTGTTTGTGGAAACATTTCAACTGGTATTTTATCAATTTCTGCAGCCTTGTTTCTTGCCAGGGCCTTCAGTGCAGCTTGGACTTCTTCCTTCAATACCATTGAAACTTGATAGTACGCTACCTCCTAAAATGGCTGAATGTTGACCAATTATTTTATTTTATTTATTGCGCTTTAGGTGAAAGTTCACAGCTCATTCAAAATTTTATACGCATATTGTTTTGTGCCATTGGTTCTGATTCCCACAATGTGACAGCACACTCCCCCTTTCCACCTCGGGTTTCTTATGTCTATTCAAACAGTTCCTGTCCCTTCCTGCCTTGGCATCCTGTTTTGGACAGAAGCTGCCCATTCAGTCTCATATATTTGATTGAACTAAGAAGCATGGTCTTCGTGTGTATTATTTTTTGTTTTATAGGCCTGTCTAATCTTTGTCTGAAAAGTGGGCTTCAGAAATGGCTTCAGTTCTGGGTTAAGGGGATGCCTGGGGCCATAGTTTCGGGGGTTCCTCCAGTCTCTATCAGACCATTAAGTCAAGTCTTTTTATGTGAATTTGAATTCTGTTCTACATTTTTCTTCTGTTCTGTCCAGGATTCTCTGTTGTGTTCCCTGTCAGGGCAGTCATTGGTGGTAGCCAGGCACCATCTAGTTCTTCTGGTCTTTGGCTGATGAAGACTCTGGTTCATTCGGTCCTTTAGTCCTTTGGGCTAGTATTTTCCTTGTGTCTTTGGTTTTCTTCATTGTCCTTTGCTCTAGGTGAGAATGGACCAATAGATGTATCTTAGATGGCCACTCGCAAGCTATTAAGACCCCAAGCGCTACGCTAAAGTGGAATGTATAGCATTTTCTTTATAAACTATGTTATGCCAGTGGACCTATACGTCCCCTGAAACTATGATTCCCAGGCCCCATCCTCAGCTACTCTGTCCCTCAAAGTGTTTGAATGTGTCTAGGAAACTTCTTTGCTTTTGCTTTGGTCCAGTTATGCTGACTTCCCCTGTGTTGTGCGTTGTTCTTCTTTTCACCGAAGTTGACCCTTGTCTACTATCTAGTTAGTGATTTCCCCTTCCCCTCCCTCCCCACCCTTGTAACCATCAAAAAAAAAAAAGTGTGTAAACCTTTTCTGGAGTTCTTATAATAGTGGTCTCATACAATATTTGTCCTTTTGTGACTGACTTATTTCACTCAACATAATGCCCTCCAGATGTATCCATGTTATGAGATGTTTTGCAGATTCATCATTGTTCTTTATCGTTGCGTAGTATTCCATTATATGCATGTACCATAATTTGTTTATCCATTCATCTGTTGATAGGCACTCAGGCTGTTTCCACATTTTTTGCTATTGTGAGTAGTGCCTCAATGAACATGGGTATGCATATATCTATTTGTGTGACAGCTTTTATTTCTCTGGGGTATATTCCTAGGAGTGAGATTGCTGAATCATATGGTATTTCTATTTTTTAAGGAAGCTCCAAATCATTTTCCAAAGTGGTTGTACCATTTTACATTTCCACCAGCAGTGCATAAGAGTTCCAATCTCCCCAGAACCTCTTCAACATTTGTTATTTTGAATTTTTTGGGTTAGCACCAGCATTGTCAGGGTGAGATGGTATCTCACTGTAGTTTTGATTTGCATTTCTCTAATGGCTAATGGGAAACCCTGGTGGCATAGTGGTTAAGTGCTATGGCTGCTAACCAAAAGGTCAGCAGTTCAAATCTGCCAGAGACTCCTTGGAAACTCTATGGGGCAGTTCTACTCTGCCCTATAAGGCCGCTATGAGTCAGAATCGACTCGACGGCAATGGGTTTTTGGTTTTTTTAATGGCTAATGATAGTGAGCATTTTCTCATGTGTCTGTTAGCCACCTGAATGTCTTCTTTGGTGAAATGTCTGTTCATAGCCTTTGCCCATTTTTTAATTGGATTGTCTTTTCGTTGTTGAGGTGTTGCAGTATCTTCTAGATTTTAAAGATTAGACCCTGATCGGGTATGTCAAAGCTAAAACTTTTTCCCTGTCTGCAGGTTGTCTTTTTACCCTTTTGGTGAAGTCTTTTGATGAATATAAAGAGTGCTTAATTTTTAGGAGCGCCCAGTAGTTTCTCTTCTGGTGTTTGTGCATTGTTAGTAGTGGTTTGTGTACTATTTATGTCATGTATTAGGGGCCCTACCATCTTCCTTATTTTTTCTTCCATGATTTTCATCATTTTAGATTTTATATTTTGATCTCAGATCCATTTTGAGTTAGTTTTTGTTTATGGTGTGAGGTATGGGTCCTGTTTCTTTTTTTTTTTTTTTCAGATGAATATACATTTATGCCAGAACCATTTGATAAAAAGACTGTCTTTTTCCCATTTAACAGACTTTGGACCTTTGTCAAATATGAGTTGCTCATAGGTGAATGGACTTACATCTGAGTTCTCAATTCTGTTCTATTGGTCTAAGTGTATGTTGTTATACCAGTACCAGGCTGTTCTGACTACTCTGGTGGTATAATAGGTTCTAAAATCAGGTGGTGTGAGGCCTTTCACTGGGACCCTTTCCTTTTCCATATAAAGTTTCTGATCTGTTTCTCCATCTCATTAAAAAATGTCATTGGAATTTGGATCGAGATTGCATTGTATCTGTAGATCGCTTTGGGTAAAACTGACATTTTCACAATGTTGAATCTTCCTATTCATGAGCAAGGTATGTTTTTCCACTTCGTAGGTCTTTTTTGGTTTTTGCAGTAGTATGTTGTAGTTTTCTTTGTATAGGTCTTTTACATCCCTAGTCAGATTTATTCCTAAGTACTTTATCTTCTAAAGGTCTATTGTAAATGGTATTGATTTGGTGATTTCCTTTTTGAAATTCCCTTTGTTGGTGTAGAGAAATCCTACAAATTTTGGTATGTTAAACTTATATCCTGCTACTTTGCTGAAATCTTCTATTAGTTCCTATAGCTTTCTTGTAGATTTCCTTGGGGGTTTTCTCTGTATAAGATCATACCTTCTGTGAATAGGAATATTTTTACTTCTTCTTTACCATTTTGAATGTTCTTTATTTCTTTTTCTTGCCTTATTGCTCTGGCTAGGACCTCCAACACAATGTTGAGTAAGAGTGGTGATAAAAGGCATCCCTGTCTGTTTCCCATTCTCAAGGGGAATGCTTTCAGTCTCTCTCCATTTAGGATGATGTTAGCTGTTGGCTGTTGGCTTTGTATAAATGCCCTTTATTATGTTGAGGGATTTTCCTTCTCTTCCTATTTTGCTGAGAGTTTTTATCATGAATGGGTGGTGGAGTTTGTCAAATGCCTTTTCTGCATTAATTGATAAGATCATGTGGTTCTTGTCTTTTGCTTCATTTATGTGATGGATTGCATTGATTGTTTTTCTAATGTTGAACCATCTCTGTATATCTGGTATGAATCCCGCTTGGTCGTGGTGAATTATTTTTTGATATGTTGTTGAATTCTGTTGGCTAGAATTTTGTTGAGGATTTTTACATGTACGCTCATGAGGTATATTGGTCTGTAATTTTCTTTTTTTGTGGTGTCATTGCCTGACTTTGGTATAAGGGTTATGCTGGCTTCATAGAATGAGTTCCAGACTATTCCTTCCTTTTCTATGCTCTGAAATACCTTTAGTAGTACTGGTGTTAACTCTTCTCTGAAAGTTTGGTACAATTCTCCTGTGAAGCCATCTGGGCCAGGGCTTTTGTTGTTGTTGTTGAGAGTTTTTTTAATTATATCTTCCATCTCTTCTTTTGTTATGGTTTTGTTTAGTTTTTTTTTTTTTTTTTTACCTCAGTTTGTGTTAGTTTAGGTAGGTAATATGTTTCTATAAATCAGTCCATTTCTTCCAGGTTTTCAAATTTGTTGGTGTACATTTTTTCATAGTATTCTGTTATGTTCTTTTTGGGTGGGGGGGTCTGTTGTGATACTGCCCATCTCGTTTCTTATTTAGTTTATTTTCTTCCTTTCCTGTTTTTCTTTTGTCGGTTTGGCCAATGGTTTGTTGATTTTGTTGATCTTTTCGAAGAACCAACATTTGATCCTGTTGATTCTTTCAGTTGTTTTTCTATTCTCTATTTCATTTATTTTTGCTGTTTCCTTTATTATTTCCCTTTTTCTGGTACCCAAGGGCTCCTTTTGCTGCTCTCTTTCTATATGTTCAATTCGTAGGGTTAATATTTTGATTTTGGTCCTTTCTTGTTTTTTGATGTGTACATTTGTTGCTATAAATTGACCTTTAAGCACTGCTTTTGCTGTGTCCCAAAGGTTTTGGTAATATGTGTTTTCATTCTCATTTGATTCTATGAATTTCTTTATTCCATCCTTGATTTCTTCTATAACCCAGCGGTTTTTAAGCAAGGTGTTATTCAGTTTCCGTGTATTTGATCTTTATTTATTTAGCCTTGCTGTTTCTGTTATTGATTTCTACTCTCATGGCATTATGACCAGAAAAGATGCTTTGTAGTATGTTGATGTTTTGGATTCTGTTAAGGCTTGCTTTGTGGCCTAATATGTGGTCTATTCTGGAGAACGTTGTATGTGCTTTGAAAAAGAATATATACTGCTACTGGGTGAAGTGCTCTGTATATGTCTGCGAGGTCAAGTTGATTGATTGTGGCACTTAGATCTTCCGTATCTTTATGGAATTTCTTTCTAAATGTTCTGTCCTTCACTGAAAGTGGTGTGTTGAAGTTTCCTGCTGTTATTGTAGAGCTGTCTTTTTTTCTTTTCAGTGCTGTTAAAGTTTGTTTTATGTAGTTTGGAGACTGTCATTGAGTGTGTATATATTTATTATGGTTGTGCTCTCCTGATGTGTTGACCCTTTAATCAGTATATAGTGTCCTTTCTTATCCCTTATGGTGAATTTTGCTTTAAAGTCTATTTTGTCAGAGATTAAGATTGTCACTTCTGCTCTTTTTGGTTGTTGTTTGCTTTATATATTTTTTTCCATTCTTTGAGTTTTAGTTTGTTTATGTCTTTCTGTCTAAGGTGTGTCTCTTATAGACAGCATGTAGACAGATGGTGTTTTTCAGTCCATTATGCCATTCTCTGACTCTTTCCTGGTGCATTTAGGCCATTTACATTCAATGTAATTATTGATATGTAAGAGTTTACTACTGTCATTTTGATTTTTTTTAAAAAAATTTTTTTGTTGTTGACAGCTTCTTTGTTCTCCTTAATTTTCTGTGCTGAGTTTATTTTTCTTTTTGTGTTTCCTCTTCATCTTTTTAATTATTGTTGATTTTGTGTTTGCTGAGTTTTCAGGTTTTTCTTCTTTTTTATTTTGATACATAAGTTTGTTAGCTTCCTTTGTGGTTAAACCAATCTTTTATTTCTTAATGTTGCCTTTAGTTCCTCTCAATATGGAAGTTCAATGACTAAAAAAAAAAAATGACTACACTGTTTATTTCCTCTTTTTTTGTTTTGACATTGGCATCGTTTACATATCGACGTCTCTGGTTCCTTATATTCAGTCTTTTAGCTTTTTTTTTGGCCACTTCCCTATCTGGGTTGATAACTTGTTGATCTATTCTGTGTCTTAGTCTTGGATTGTTGTCTGATATTGTTGACTCCCTAACTAGAGGACTCCATTTAATATTTCTTGTGATTGAGGTTTGGATTTTACAAATTCCCTTAACTTCTGTTTTTCTGGAAATGACCTAATTTCACCATTGTATTTGAGGGACAATTTTGCTGGATATATAATTGTTGGCTGGCAATTTTTTTCCTTCAAGACTTTATATATGTCATCCCATTGCTTTCTTGCCAGCATGGTTTCTGCTGAGTAGTCAGAGATTAGTTTTATTGATTCTCCTTTGGAGGTGAATTTTCATTTATCAATAGCTGCTTTCAAGATTCTATCTTTGTCTTTGATTTTGACAAGTTTGATTATGATATGTCATGGGGACTTTCTTTTGGGGTCTACCCTACATGGGGTTGTTGAATTTCTTGGATAGGTATCATCTCATCTTCTGTGATATTAGGAAAGTTTTCTATCAGCAAATCTTCAACAGTTCTCTGTGTTTTCTGTTATCCCTCTCTTCTGGTACTCTGATCGCTTGAAGGTTTTCCTCCTGATAGCACCCCACATAATTCTTTGGCTTTCTTCATTTTTTGTTATACTTTTTTTTTTTTCCATTTTTCCTCATAAAGTTTGGTGCCAAGGGCTTTATCTTCAGTCTCACTAATTCTTACTTCCATTGTCTCGATTCTGCTCCTATGACCTTCTATTGAGTTTTCTAATTCTGAAATTTTATTGTTAATCTTTTGGATTTCTAGTTGCTGTCTCTGTATGGTTTCTAGCATCACATTTATTTTGTTGTTTGTTCTTGTATTGTTTTCTTGAATTCCTCTATTGATTTGTCTGTGGGTTCCTTGGCTTGGTCTGAGTTTTGCCTGATCTCCTGCAGAGCTCTGTATATTAGTCCTTCAAATTCTTTCTCAGGTAATTCCATTGCCTTATCTTTCTCCAGAAGGTTTCCTGGTTCTTTATTTTGGTTGCTTGCTGGAGCTATCTTTACCTGCTTCTTTATATGATTTGATATTGACTATTGTCTCTGAGGCATCAATATGTTATTATATTTATTTATTTACTGTGCATTTGGTTACTGCATCCTGACTTTTTTTGTGCGTGATATGCCCAGGTAGGCTGGGCATGTGAGCTACTTTGGGTGTTGGCGTCTTTGAAGGTCTCATGTCCTATCTTCTGGTGGTAAGAGCAGATACTAAGTGTGTAAGCCCAGGAGTCTGTTCACTTTTTTTGCAGGTGTCCAGGTTGCTGATCACCAAGTGTGTGGTGCAGACTCTCACCTACAGTGTTTGTTGGGCAGGGCTGCATAGGGGTTTTTGGAGCAGGCACAGGTATCTGGCTGTAGTAGGGGTCTATGTGTGAAGCATGGCAGGGGGCTGAGAGCTGCCCCCCAGTGCCTGGGTGGAGGGCATGTCCCTGTCCCCTGGAGAGTGTAGTGGGGCAGTCTTGCAGCTGGTCCTTGGGCAGCTGGTGCTGTTGGCTGTAGGGACTGGGAGGCACCACTAATTATCAGATGCCTGCCATGGGTGGCTAGATGGAGTGTGTGGTACCACCAGCCCTCAGGCCCCTGGAGTGTGTGGGTGAGGCCCCTGCTTAGGGGGCAGGGCAGTGTCTAATGTCATGAATCTGCAGCTTCCCCTTGGATGGCAATGAGGTCATGCAGTGTTGAATTGGCCCAGACAGGTCTGGTCAGGTTTGAAGGGTGCTGCAAGTCCATGGACCCCTTATGCCAATGACTGGGCAAAGGGGCATGGCCTTCTGACCGGCCCTGAGCTTTTGCCTTAGAAGGCATGGTGTATTAGAATTCCATGAGATGGGTGTGGGAGCAGGGAGCCTTGAGTTCCTGGCTTAGGGGTCGTGGCATTTTTGAGTGCCATGTGACTGGTGTGGGAGTGGAAAGCCCTGAGTTTCTGGCTTATGGAGTGTGGTGGTGTTGAATTCTGCAGGAGTGGTGTTGGAGTGGAGAAGAGTGAGAATGGGGGAGAGGAAGGAAGTGCTTCTCCACCACAGAACTCTGGGGTGGGGAGGGATTATTTTGTTTCCGTGCAGTAGGTTAGGAGCTTGCATTTAACTTTCATAGGTCTGGTGTTACTCCTACTTGGTTCTGGAGGTGTGTACAGATTAGCAGCCACTTGGCTACACTCGATGTTGGGAGGCTCGTCTTTCGATCTGGCAGCTTGCCTCAGACTGTGTGTGCTGTGTGGATTCAGCTAGCAGGGCACTGGCAATCTGTACTTCTCCACTGCTTTTAAATTGTCTCTCCTTCCATTTCTACTCAGTCTGATTCTTCAGCTTTGTCTGTGATGATTAGGGTTTCTAGATTGTCAACTATAATCAATTCACTTGTTTTTTCTGGTCTTTATCATAAGAGGGATGACAGGAAGCATCTGAACTATTCTGCCATCTTGACCCCACTGCTGACCAGTTCTTTTTGATACAGTGTCTCTGTGTACTCCTTCCATCCTCTTTTGATCCTGTGTCATTTAATATTTTGCCCATAGAATCTTTCAGTATTGCAACTTGAGGCTTGGATTTTTCTTCAGTTCTTTCAGTTTGAGAAAAAATTGACATATGAAAGAAGCCATATATTTGCAGGAAACACATAATGCTTCCTTTTCTTCTTCCGTTCTCTTCACCCTCCCATTTTGTCTAACCAAATTATATTCTTCACACCTGGGTAAGATTAGAAACCTTTTGCACTGGCATTAAAAAAAAATTTGATTTGCTTCATGTACCCACAATTTTCTGGGTTTGTGTGTGTGTGTATTTTCTTTAGATTTTTGATTCTAGAACATCAGAGCCATAAAACAATTTTTTAAATCAATGAAGCCTTCTTATGAATGTACAGTGAAACCTGTAACAGCCAGAACTCTATGGAACTGTCTTGTGTTTCTGAGCCTTACAGGTTTTCCACCTCTGACATGGTGCTTACTAGCACTCTTTTTAAGAATCCTACCACATTTTGGTTTTGAGTTTTCCTTCTCTCACAGGTTTCTGCCTTAGACAGGTTCCAACTTTTGCAGGTTTTACTGTATTTTATTTATAGCCAGAATTAAATATGTGGCAGTAATGAAGAGTTAGATTTTTTCATGGATATGGATCCTTTAGTTATGGTCAACACCAACACAAATTGTAATAGTACTCCAGCTAAAGTGGCTTAATACATTAAAACAAATGCATCATGATTTTAGTACAAAGTTCACAGTATGTACCAAGTTCACAGTTTCAGTATAATCAAGTTACTTTCCTTTCAATGATGTCACACATTTGCAAAGCTGCTTTTGGATAATTGCTGTGAATAAAAGCATGTATCACATGAGAATCAATGTTTCAATGTGGAAATGAAGGAGAGTGTCAGTGTCCAATGTGATCCCATGTTTGGGGAAATTGCAGTATTTATTAGGCACACACATCCCATTCATCAATAATCTGTGCTTAAGCCTGAAATAAAAAATATATTTTTTCAATTCTTGTACTTTATTTTTCAAATGGCTACCAAGTTGTTAGGAAACACATGGTTGTTAAGTTCTTTAGCTCTGACTGATTAATAAATGGAACTGTTAGGTGTTTATTTTGGCTGAAGTCGTCTATGAAGAAAAATTAATGAGCTATTTAAGGGTCCCTTGAACTGAGAAAGTTTGGAAACCTCTATGATAAGCTTTAAATTCTATTTCAAAATTTTTTCTTCCCTTGAAAATATTAAGAGTCAGATTTATATTGTATCCCAAAGTGGAGATCAATCTGTTTTTAACTGTTTTTGGGAAATAACTGTGCCTGTAGATAACAAATGATTAATATTTGATATTTAATATCCAGCATAAGATGGATAACTACAAACAAAAACGATGTTAGCCATGTATAAATAGTGCCTATGGACTCTATATACACATGTCATTTTCTTCAAGAAAACCTCGAACTAATCAAGGACTTCAAAAAGTATCTGATTGGCACCTCAGAGTTCAATGCATTCCCAATAGATTCTTCATTCAAAAAGGAGTCTCAATGATTATTTCTGTGTAGCTTTTCCACAGATGTCTAATAAAATGGGTCTTTGATGTCTACGTGCATTTTAACATGTTTTTTTTCAACCTTGGTGAGACTTCAACTGGCTTACTTTAGACACACTATCAGTAAAGATGAATCACTAGAAAAGACCATCATGTTTGGTAAAGTACAGGGTCAGTGTAAACAAGGGAGACTATCAGAGAGATAGATTCACATAACAGCTGTAACAATAAGCTAAAACACAGCACTGACTGCGAGGATGGTACAGGGCTAGCCAACTTTTTGTTCTGTTACACATAAGGTCACCATGAGTCAGAGCTGACTTGATGGCAGGTAACAGCCACAACAGCATCCTATTATGTAGACCAGTCCTCATAATGCTTTATCTCATATTTATTGACAAGTCAATTGCACTTAGGATTTGCTCATGGGATTCTTGTTCCACTTCTCTTTTTCCCTGATAAGCAAACATCAGACTAACCAAATCAAAACCAAACCCTCTGCTGTCGAATCAATTCCTACTCACAGCGACCATAGAAGACAGAGTAGAACTGCCTCAGAGGGTTTCTAAGGAGCACCTGGTGAATTTGAACTTTTGACCTTTTTGGTTAATAGCCATAGCTCTTAACCACTACGCCACCAGGGTTTCCGACATCAGACTAGAGGTGGAAAATACCACTTTCAAGTTGTGTCTCAGTCATCTGCTTTGAAGAATAAGTGGAGAAGACATCAGTCCTAGGTTTTAATTTTAAAGTATTCTTGACAGATTTATTGATCTTCCATCTTCTCACTAGCTCATCTTATTCCCATTTATTGTAACAACTTTAAGAATTAAAATGCATTCATGATATCTGAAGGCAACATAAGTGTTCAAGTGAATTGAACTTTAAAGTTTATGCATTCTAGGCAATAATATTGAGGTTGTCAAGAATTTCATTTTATTTGGATCCACAATCAATGCCCATGGAAGCAGCAGTCACAAAAACAAAGAATGCCTTGCAGTGGGCAAATCTGCTGCAAAAGACCTCTTTAGAGTGTTAAAAAGAAAAGATACCACTTTAAGGACTAAGGTGTACCTGACCCAAGCCATATTGCTTTCAATTCCCTCATACGTATGCAAAAGCTGAAAAATGAATAAAGAAGAACAAAGGAGAATTGATGTCTTTGGATTATGGTGTCGATGAAGTATATTGAATATACTGCAGACTGCCAAAAGAACGAACAAATCTGTCTCAGAAGAAGCATAGCCAGAATACTCCTTAGAAGCAAGAATGGTGAGACTTTGTCTCACATACTTTGGACATTTTATTAGGAGGGAGCAGTCCCTGGAGAAGGACATCTTGCTTGGTAGCGTGTCAGTGAAAAAAGAGAAAGACCCTCGATGAGATGGATTGACACAGTGACTGTAACAATGGGCTCAAGAATAACAAAGATTGTAAAGATGATGCAGGACTGGGCAGCATTTTGTTCTGTTGTACATAGGATTGCTATGAGTTGCAACCCACTTGGTGGCACTTAACAACAACAGGTGATTATGACATGTAGTCACTGAAGAGGTTTATAACACATTTGCATACATTTTTGAACGCTTACTCCTTGTCAAGAGCTATTATTGAGGATAAATTAAAAAAATAAGACATTCTGTAGTATAGGAGACAGACATGCAATTTAATAATTGTATTCCATGAGAGAAGTTACATAAAACAAGAAATAACTTGCTTTGTTTTGAAAATATGTCAAGGGAGAAACTACTAAGAAGTCAAAGTCTTAGCTGGACTTCAATTGTACCTGAGTGTTTTCCAGATGGATGAACCTGTGGAGAATTAGATGAGGTGGGCAGCATTCAAAGCAGAGAGAACTGTGTTTTCATAAAGGCATAAACGATAGAAGCACCAGGAAATAGTTGGGAAACTGTATGACATTCAGTGTGGCTGGGTTGTGGGGCATGTGTTGGAGAGTGACAATAAATGAAATTAGAAATCGGGTGGACGCATCAATACGGATCTCTGGGTGTATATAATTCATGGAAATACATAGTTCTTTACTTTTATGTTATGGGAATCCACTGAAGGGTTGGGGTTAAGTAATCTCATTCATAATTTAGAAATGACGGTCTGCCAGTAGTTACAAGAACTGATTTGAAGAAGAAGGAAGAACAGAGACAGAGATGACTTTTAAGTTCTCTACTAACCTGGACTCATAGCGACCCTAAAGAACAGAGTAGAACTGCCCCATAGAGTTTCTGAGGAGCGCCTGGCAGGTTTGAACTGCTGACCCTTTGGTTAGCAGCTGTAGCACCTAACCACTACTCCAAGGGTTTTTGGGTCGCTATGAGTTGGAATTGACTCAACGGCACTGGGCTTGGTTTTGGTTTACTAACCTGGAAGTTGTATTACTTACATACTTTATACCTTGGCTAACTATCTACTGTGAAGCAGCAAGTTAGTTATCTTCTTAAGTGTACAGGGCACCTCTCCAATTCAGTGGGCATTGCTATTATATCAATTTCAAGACCCATGGGATACACAGTATCTCATCTACTTTTTATGCCTCTGGAGTTCTTTGGAACGGGGCTAGCCCAATTTTAATGCATTTGGCCTCAAGGTGGAAGCCTTTTGGAATGCATGAAACTCAAAAATCCTGAGCGGGAGGCAGAGCCATGATGGCAGAATAGACAGACGCTTCCGTCAAGCCCTCTTTACAACAAAGACCCGAAAAAACAAGTGAAACAAGTATGTTTGTGACAAACTGGGAGCCCTGAGCATCAAAGGCAAGCTTAGACAATGAACTGAGGGTCAGGGGAATGAAGAGACCGTTCAGAAGCGGAGAGGAGGTACCGGACCTGAATGGTGGGGAGTCCTTAGGCACCATTCCCTGAGTGGCGGCGGCGGCAGTGGCGGTGGGCTGGTCCTAGTGTTGGCTGCAGTTTCGCCAGGGAGAAGCAGCCAGCCACACAGCCCACTCACACCTCTGGAACCAGAGGAGAATGGCCCTCTCTCGCTGAAAGCTAAGTACTTGCATATATTTTACTGTGCCTCCCCCCGCCCCGCAAAAGCCAGCTTCAGCGGCTGAATCCCTGGGCCTGAGATAGACCCTGTTGAGCACCTAGAGCCATCCTCCCGGCCTTGGGGAAGGAAAAAATTTGCAACTGGGGGGAAAAGATAATTTGCTAGCTCCATTAACCAGGGGAGCTCCGGACAGAAGTGGCTCCTGTCCAGGCATAAACCATCTGTGGACCCTGAGCATCTTTCCCTTCTGCATGGACCTGTGTGGGCCTATTTCAGGAGAATAGCCCCTTGATGGCAAACTACAACCATTTCAGCTGTGCTGTGGAGAGGTGGGTGTTTTACCTTTAACATTGCTTTGCCTGTTAAACAAGGTCCCCACCTACACACATCAGGGACCTAAGGACTGGTAGCTCCGCTCAGGTCACACAGCCATCCACGACAGGGGTCCAAAGATAACTGGTACCTCCCAGTCCTTACAACCAAAAACTTTGGGTGCCCATGGTCCCTCTGCAGAACCCACCCACCAGCACGCTCTAGGGGACAGAGACGTGTTTTCCTCAGAGACACTTGGGGGTTGGTTCTCAGCCCCCTGCCTTGTTCAGAGCATGACCCCCTGTTGTAATCAGATACCTGTATATACGCCAATCACCCCTGCCCCTCTAGGACTGTAGGACAGAGCCTGTACCACACACTTGATGATCAGCTACCTGGAAACCTGAATTGAATTCATACAAGAAAACTGAATGGACTCCTAGAATGATATACTTGGTAACAGCTCTAGACAGCTGGGAACAAGACACCAGAGCTCCAAAGCTGAAAATAATCATGCTCGCGCACTCAAGCAACCCATAGGGGTATACCAAAACAAAACAAGGCAAGCAGCTATGACACAGTAAGCAAGCATAAACTAATACAATAACTTATAGATGGCTTGGAGACAACAGTCAATATCAAGTCACTTAAAGAAACAGGCCATGATCACCTCAACAGGCTCTCAAAACAAAGAATCCAGGGATCTTTTAGATGAAAGTGCATTCCTGGAATTACCAGATGCAGAATACAAAAGTTTAATATACAGAACCCTTCAAGACATCAGGAAGGAAATGAGGCAATATGCAGAACAAGCCAAGGACCACATAGATAAAGCAACTGAAGAAATCAGAAAGATTTTTCAGGAACATAGTGAAAAGTTTAATAAGCTGGAAAAATCCATAGACAGACAGCAATCAGAAATTCAGAAGATTAACAATAAAATTACAGAATTAGACAACTCAACAGAAAGTCAGAGGAGCAGAATTGAGCAAGTAGAAGCTAGAATTTCTGAACTTGAAGATAAATCACTTGGCACTAATATATTTGAAGAAAAATCAGATAAAAGATTTTTTAAAAATGAAGAAACCTTAAGAATCATGTGGGACTCTATCAAAAGAAATAACCTACGAGTGATTGGAGTACCAGAAGAGGGAGGGATAACAGAAAATACAGAGTAAATTGTTGAAGATTTGTTGGCATAAAAGTTCCCTGATATTGTGAAAGATGAGAAAATATCTATCCAAGATACTCATTGAACTCCACATAAGGTAAATCTTAAAAGAAAGTCACCAAGACATACTATAATCAAGCACGCCAAAACCAAAGATAAAGAGACAATTATAAGAGCAGCGAGGGATAAACAAAAAGTCACCTACAAGGGAGAGCCAATAAGAATAAGCTCTGACTACTCGGCCGAAACCATGCAGGAAAGAAGAAAATGAGATGACATATTCAAAAAATTGAAGGAAAAAAATTGCTTGCCAAGAATCATATATCCATTAAAACTGTCTCTTAAATATGAAGGTGAAATTAAGACATTTCCAGATAAACATAAGTTGAGGGAATTCATAAAAACCAAACCAAAACTACAAGAAATACTAAAGGGAGTTCTTTGGTTAGAAAATCAATAATATCAGGTATCGATCCAAGACTAGAACACTGGGCAGAGCAACCAGAAGTCAACCCAGACAGGGAAATCCCTCCCCCGCAAAAAAACAAAGCAAGATTAAGAAAAAAAAAAAAGCCCAACACAGGGTAATGGCGATGTAATTATATAAAGGAAGACAACATTAAAATAGTAAAGAGGAACTAAGAAATGTAATCATGCACCTTCCATATGGAGAGGATGATACAGCGATAAAAGAAATAAAAGTTGGTTATAAATTTAGAAAAATACGGGTAAATAATAAGGTAACCACAAAGGAGGTAAACTATCCTACTCATCAAAATAAAATACAAGGGAAATATACAGACTCAGCAGAAACAAAATCAACAACAACAAATATGAGGAAAGGACAATATACAAAGAAAATCTACTCAGCACCTAAAATCAAGTGGGAAAAAGAAGCTGTCAACACACAAAAAAAGACATCAAAATGATAGCACTAAATTCATACCTATCCATAATTTACCCTGAATGTAAATGGACTAAATGTACCAACAAAGAGACAGAGAGTGGCAGAATGGATTAAAAAACAAGATCTGTCTATATGCTGCCTACAAGAGACACACCTTAGACTTAGAGACACAAACAAACTAAAACTCAAAGGATGGAAAAAAATATATCAAGCAAACAATCAAAAAAGAGCAGGAGTGGCAATACCAATTTCTGACAAAATAGACTTTAAAGTTAAATCCATCAGAAAGGATAAGGAAGGACACTATATAATGATTAAAGGGACAATACACCAAGAAGATATAACCATATTAAATATTTATGCATCCAATGACAGGGCTGCAAGATACATAAAACAAACTCTATCAGCACTGAAAAATGACATAGCTCCACAATAATAGTAGAAGCCTTCAACGCACCACTTTTGGTGAAGGACAGGACATCCAGAAAGAAGCTCAATAAAGACACGGAAGATATAAATATCACAATCAACCAACTTGACCTTGTAGACATATACAGAACACTCCACCCAACAGTAACCGAGTATACTTTCTTTTCTAGTGCACATGGAACATTCTCTAGAATAGACCACATATTAGGTCATTAAGCAATCCTTAGCAGAATCCAAAACATTGAAATATTACAAAGCATCTTCTCAGACCATAAGGCCATAAAAGTGGAAATCAATATTAGGAAAAGCAGGGAAAGAAATCAAACACTTGGAAACTGAACAATACCCTGCTCAAAAAAGACTGGATTACAGACGACATTAAGGATGGAATAAAGAAATTCATAGAATCCAATGAGAATGAAAACACCTATCAGAACCTTTGGGACACAGCAAAAGTGGTGCTCGGAGGCCAATTTATATCAATAAATGCACACATCCAAAAAGAAGAAAGGGCCAAAATCAAAGAACTATCCCTACAACTTGAACAAATAGAAAGAGAGCAACAAAAGAAACCCACAGGCACCAGAAGAAAACAAATAATAAAAATTAGAGCTGAACTAAATGAAATAGAAAACAGAAAAACATTTGAAAGAACTAACAAGACCAAAAGCTGGTTTTTTGAAAAAATCAACAAAATTGATAAACCACTGGCCAAACTGACAAAAGAAAAACAGGAGAGGAAGCAAATAACCTGAGTAAGAAATGAGATGGGCAATATTACAACAGACCCAACTGAAATTAAAAGAATCATATCAGATTACTAGGAAAAACTGTACCCAAATAAATTTGAAAACCTAGAAGAAATGGATGAATTCCTAGAAACACACTACCTACCTAAACTAACAGAAACAGAGGTAGAACAACTAAATTGACCCATAGTAAAAGTAGAGATTGAAAAGGTAATCAAAAAACTCCCAACAACAAAAAAAGCCCTGGTCCAGATGGCTGTACTGCAGAGTTCTACCAAACTTTCAGAGAAAAGTAAACACCACTACTACTAAAGGTATTTCAGAGCATAGAAAAGGACGGAATACTACCAAACTCATTCTATGAAGCCACTATATCCCTGATACCAAAACCAGGTAAAGATACCACAAGAAAAGAAAATTATAGGCCTATATCCCTCATGAATGTAGATGCAAAAATCCTCGAAATTCTAGCCAATAGAATTAAACAACATATCAAAAAAAATAATTCACCATGACCAAGTGGGATTCATGCCAGGTATGCAGGGATGATTCAACATTAGAAAAGCAATTTAATCCACCACATAAATAAAACAAAAGACAAGAATCACATGATTTTATCAATTGATGCAGAAAAGGCATTTGACAAAGTACAACACTCATTCATGATAAAAACTTTCAGCAAAATAGGAATAGAAGGAAAATTTCTCAACATAATAAAGGGCATTTATACAAACCCAACAGCCAACATCACCGTAAATGGAGAGAGCCTGAAAACATTCCCATTGAGATCGGGAACCAGACAAGGATGTCCTTTATCACCACTCTTATTCAACATTGTGCTGGAAGTCCTAGCCAGAGCAATCAGGCTAAATAAAGAAATAAAGGGCATCCAGATTGGTAAGGAAGAAGTCAAAGTATCTCTGCAGAGGACATGATCTTATACACAGAAAACCCTAAGGAATCCTCCAGAAAACTACTGAAACTAGTAGAAGAGTTCAGCAGAGTATCGGGATACAAGATAAACATACAAAAATCAGTTGGATTCCTCTACACCAACAAAAAGAATATCGAAGAGAAAATCACTAAACCAATGCCATTTACAGTAGCCCCCAAGAAGATAAAATACTTAGGAATAAATCTTACCAGAGATGTAAAAGACTTATACAAAGAAAATCACAGTACACTTCTGCAAGAAACCAAAAGAGACTTACAAAAGTGGAAGAACATACCTTGCTCATGGATAGGAAGACTTAATATAGTAAAAATGTCTATTCTACCAAAAGCGATCTATACATTTAATGCAATTCCAATCCAAATCCCAAGGACATTCTTTAATGTGATGGAGAAACAAATCACCAATTTCATATGGAAGGGAAAGAGGCCCCAGATAAATAAGGCATTACTGAAAAACAAAGTGGGAGGCCTTACTTTACCTGACTTTAGAACCTATTATACCGCCACAGTAGTCAAAACAGCTTGGTACTGGTACAACAACAGATACATGGACCAGAGGAACAGAATTGAGAATCCAGACAGAAATCCATCCACATATGAGCAGCTGATATTTGACAAAGGCTCCAAAAGAGTTAAATGGGGGAAAAGACAGTCTTTTTAACAAATGGTGCTGGCAGAACTGGATATCCATCTGCAAAAAAATGAACCAAGACCCATACCTCACTCCATGCACAAAAACTAACTCAAAATGGATCAAAGACCTAAATATAAAATCTAAAATGTTAAAAAAAAAAAAAAAAAGATCATGGGAAAAAAAGTAGGGACAATGTTAGGAGCCCTAATACATGTCATAAACAGTAGAGAAAACATTGTAAAGAACGTAGAGGAAAAACTAGATAACTGGGAGCTCCTAAAACTCAAACACTTATGCTCATCCAAAGACTTCACCAAAAGAGTAAAAAGACTGCCTACAGACTGGGAAGAGGTTTTTAGCTATGACATTTCTGATCAGCACCTGATCTCTAAAATCTACACGATACTGAAAAGCTCAACTGCAAAAAGACAAATAACCCAATTAAAAAATAGGCAAAAGATATGAATAGACACTTCACTAAAGAAGACATTCAGGTAGCTAACAGATAACATGAGGAAATGTTCATGATCATTAGCCATTAGAGAAATGCAGATCAAAACTACAATGAGATTTCATCTTACTCCAACAAGGCTGGCATTAATCCAAAAAACACAAAATAATAAATGTTGGAGAGGCTGCGGAGAGATTGGAACACTTCTACACTTCTGGTGGGAATGTCAAATGGTACAACCACTTTGGAAATTGATTTGGCACTTCCTTAAAAAGCTAGAAATAGAACTACCATACGATTCAGCAATCCCACTCCTTGGAATATATCCTAGAGAAATAGGAGCCTTTACACGGACAGATATATGCACACCCTTGTTTATTGCAGCACTGTTTACAATAGCAAAAAGATGGAAGCGACCAAGGTGCCCATCAACAGACAAATGGATAAATAAATTATAGTATATTCACAGAATGGAATACTACACTTTGATAAAGAACAGTGATGAATCTGTGAAACACATTTCATAACATGGAGGAACCTGGAAGGCATTATGCTGAGTGAAATTAGTCAGTTGCAAAAGGACAAATATTGCATAAGACCACTATTATAAGAACTCGAGAAATAGTTTAACCTGGGAAGAAAACATTCTTTTGTGCTTACGAGAAGGGGGAGGAAGGGGGGAGGGAGAGGGGCATTCACTAATTAGATAGTAGATAAGTACTACTTTAGGTGAAGGGAAAGACAACACACAATAGAGAGGAGGTCAGAACAATTGGACTAAACCAAAAGCAAAGAAGTTTCCTGAATAAACTGAATGCTTTGAAGGCCAGTGTAGCAGGGGCAGGGGTCTGGGGACCATGGTTTCAGGGGACATGTAAGTCAATTGGTATAATAAAATCTATTAAGAAAACATTCTGCATCCCACTTTGAAGAGTGGCATCTAGGGTCTTAAATGCTAGCAAGCAACCATCTGAGATATATCAATTGATCTCAACCCACCTGGATCAAAGGAGATGAAGAACACCAAGGACACAAGGTGATCACGAGCCCAAGAGACATAAAGGGCCACATGAACCAGCGACTACGTCATCCTGAGACCAGAAGAACTAGATGGTGCCTGGCTACAACCGATGACTGCCCTGACAGAGAACACAACAGAGAATCCCTGAGGGAGCAGGACAGCAGTGGGATGCAGACTCCAAATTCTCATAAGACCAGACTTAATGGTCTGACTGAAACGGGAAGGACCCCAGTGGTCATGGCCCCCAGACCTTCTGTTGGCCCAGGACAGGAACCTTTCCCGAAGCCAACTCTTCAGACATGGATTGTACTGGTCAATGGGTTGGAGAGGGATGCTGGTGAGGAGTGAGCTTCTTGGATCAGGTGGACACTTGAGACTATGTTGGCACCTCCTGCCTGGAGGGGAGATGAGAGGGTGGAGGGGTTTAAAAGCTGGCAATGGACAGGAAAAGAGAGAGTGGAGGGAGAGAGCAGGCTGTCTCATTAGGGGGAGAGTAACTGGGAGTGTGTACAAGGTGTATATGGGTTTTTGTGTGAGAGACTGACTTGATTTGTAAACTTTCACTTAAAGCACAATAAAAATTATTAAAAAAAAATCCTGAGTGGGACAACCAATGTCACAAAACAATTTGTGAATTAACTGTTTAATGAAAGACTAATTTGCTTTGTAAACGTTCACCTAAATCATAATTGGAAGAGGAAAAAAAAAAAGAAAAAATCCTAAGTGGGGGCCTCATTTTTGTGTAGATTGAGCATTGACTTAGGTGATACCTCTTGGATATGAGAATTTTCTAAACTTTTAACAGATTTACCTTTTTTTTCTGTGAGATAAGCCTCCTCACTATATTTCCGAGGTACTAATGTTCTCGTGAGAATGTACTTATTGTGAGAATAAGTTATTTCCAGTCTTCTTTCAGCCATAGTGGCCATTTTCCCCTTTACTCAATTCATTGTTTCCAGGTGTTACTGATTCCCTTCTTTTCTAGCGTCTGAACAGTAAATAATGCCTTCCCAATAAGCAATTATGTATTACAGTGGAACTTTTCGAGAGACTGAAACTTCTATAAGTTATTCTTACTCTGCATTCAATCTTAGGGCCCAGTCATGACTTCCATATGCAGCAGGTGATATGCGCTGCTGTGAGCAGTTCTGCAGTATTCCATGGCAGCTATTTCTGCCTCTTAGCTCTTATTACTGCTTTTATTATAACGAATAATACATAGTAGTGGTAATTTTCCTGAGGCTCAAAATACTTAGTTTTATGTATATGGCCTGTCAGTACCGCTTATACTTTAGTGAAGAATGCATTGTAGTGGTTATTTTCCTGAGATAAAAAAAATCCCTGGGCTTTAGTTATTTGGGCTGTAAGTACTGCTTCTGTAGTATGGAAGAATGCATTGTACCATGTTTTGAAAAGTTTCATGAAATATAATAAAAAGGCTCAGAAGAAGGAGGCTAGAATAAAATGTATGTGCAGTCATTGCCAGGTGCCTTCATGTTTTACTTCTTGTTTTGCAAATGTTCAAGAAATTAAAAAAAAAAAAAAGTTTTTATTTTTGATTCATATCTGCAGGATTTACGTTGCTCAGGGTCCACTGGGACATGTCGGATCCCAGATCATGGGTATCAAAACCCACAACTTGTAACAAAAAATCTGATTGGACCTTTAATCAGCATGACTTCATCAGTGAAAACAGATAGTTTCAACAAAAAATTCAAAGGAGGAAATAATTGGGTCTCGAAAGGGCTATAGTTTCAATTCCTATTTTGGGGAACCACTCAGGTCAATAGAATTTTGAAGGTAATAAATAACAAGTACTGAGTGCATAAACTAAATCAGGAAGATGAGTCTTGCTTGTCCCTGCTCAGCATCAGAATTGGAAAATACCCTTAAGCTAAGGGAAAAAATTTTTTTTTTTCAAATTGTGTCAGTTTAAAAAAATGAACATAAAAAAAAGAACTCACACAAGTTTTGTAAGCAGCTGAAGAATTTAGATGTTGATTGTTTGGACTATTATTGTTATATTTTTCTCATTTTTCCTGTAATAGAAAAAAAATTAAAACTGGATGATTAAACTGATATTTTTGGCAAACAAATTTAAGTTTTTTTTTAGTAGTCTTAAAAAGATAAGAGAAATAATGCCATTCATATTTGATACATATTCTCTATCCTTAACTTGGAAATTCTTTTGGCAAATGCCTATAAATTTATCTTTTAATGTCTAAAGGTTAGTGTTAAGAATGTTAAGCTTTGTAAATGACATTTATTTTTTCTTTCTGTTGTAATATGTAATGAGAGTAGAAAAATAATCAGAACATAAATTACTTACATTACCTTTCTATCTGTGTTGATTTGAAATTGTATTGTGTCAAGTAGCCCACTAAACACCGAATATCAAAAAAAAAAGTAAATGTTCCTAACTTGTAATTTTCCAGTAAAGTATCAAATCTTTATCTTGTAGAGCTGTAAGTCCATAGCTCATATCCATAGATGGGATACTGTTTTAAATATGTTGTACCTGTGCTTTCTATATTTAAATTGTTGTTAGTTGTACTTGAATCATCTCTGACTCACGGCGACCCATATACGACAGAACAAAATATTGTCTGGTTCAGCACCATTAGTATGGTCAATCCCATAGTTGTGGCCACTGTTTTTGAGTGCCTTTCAACCTAGGGCATTCATCTTCCAGTATTCTATTGGTCAGTATTCTGTCGTTGTCTTAGCCATCTAGTGCTGCTATAACAGAAATACCACAAGTGGATGGCTTTAACAAAGAGAAATGTATCTCTTCATGGTAAAGTAGGCTAAAAGCCCAAATTCAGGGCATAAGCTCCAGAGGAAGGCTTTTTCTTTCTGTCAGCCTTCTCATCCATCTTCCCCCAGACAAGGAGCTTCTTTGCCCAGGGACCCTGTGTCCAAAGGACGTGCTGTGCTCCCAGCACTGCTTTCGTGGTGGCATGAGGTCCCCCCTCTCTGTTTGCTTCCTTTTCCTTTTTATCTCTTGAGAGATAAAAGGTGGTGCAGGCCACACCCCAGGGAAACTCCCTTTGCATTGGATCAGGGATGTGACCTGGGTAAGGTTGTTATAATCTCAACCTAATCCTCTTTGACGTAAAATTACAATCACAAAAGGGAGGACAACCACAGAATACTGGGAATCATGGCCTAACCAAGTTGACACATATTTTGGGGGGACATAATTCAATCCATGACAGTTGTTATCCATAGACTTCTCATTGGGTGATTTTCCGAAGTAAATTGCCAGGGCTTCCTCCCTATACTTTCTTTGTCACGAGTCTCTGCTGAAACCTGTCGACCGTGGGTCACCCTGCTAATATTTGAAACACTGATGACATAGCTTACAGCATCATAGCAACACACAAGCCACTACAGTATGAAAAACTGACAGACAGGTGGTAGAATTCAAACGCAAATTAGATGTTGCAAGTTGACCTAGCTAATGAAGATTGTTGAGAAGTGAAAGGAAGCAGTCTCGTCTTAGTTTATAGGGACTAATGGATTGGTTTGTGCAAAACATTGATGTTACAAGGTACCTCCCTTGGTGGGTAATACAAACCTTTCCTCTTGCAATCGGTTTTGTAGTTTGTTTTTGACAAATGGAGATATCCTTGAGCATTTTTTAATTAAAATAAAGATATGTAAAATAAAATGTGTACAGAATAGGGCATACATATGTATATGTAAAATATGTCAATCCCACTAACCCAGTGCCATCGAGTCGGTTCCGACTCATAGCGACCCTATAGGACAGAGTAGAACTGCCCCATAGAGTTTCCAAGGAGCACCTGGCGAATTCAAACTGCTGACCCTTTGGTTAGCTGCCGTAACACTTAACCACTATGCCACCAGGGTTTCCAATATGTCAATACAGATACAGAATTAATGGGAGATGTTTTTTAAGGCAGTGATTCTTAGTTTGCATTCTGATTGAATCCTATCTGTTCTACTCCCTTCTCCACTGCATATTTTATAGTTCTTTTTTCTCTACTTCTTTTCCACTTTCCCGGTATTTCTCTGCTGTAATATAGAGCATTAAAAAAAAAAAAAACCAGGATAAGTACATTTACAGCTTTCTTACTGCTGCCCATAGGGTGCTATAAATGTGCAAACTGGATGTAATTGAGGCACATATTAACTTACCTTCTGTTGTACAGGAAGAGCATAAGCAGGCTGCTAATGGGCACTGTGTTGAAACCCTTAACTTGGGGGATGAGAATTAGCTTGCAGTAGTAATTTGGTAAGCACCTGGGAAAATTGCAAGCTTCATTTCTTGCAACGTGGAATATGATTAAAAAGAGAATATATTATTATCATGGGCACCATTAAAAAATGTGTAGACAGCATTCTATGATGTTAAAATGGAAATTGGAAGTTGTACTCAAATGTTGAGGATGCTGTATGTTAATTACTGACTACCACAGAGCACTGCAAGTGCAATTCAATTATTTGCTTTGTCAAGGAATATTTTGATTAACCTGAACTTTAATTTTGTGCATCTAGTGTTTTCCATAAAACCGTGAATCAGTAAGTCACCCGTCCACGGACTCTCTGAAACTACCAGAAATGTATTCGCTGCCATAGGAATACACCTTTAAATCTAGGCATAAAACGCTTCTTGAATTTGGGAAATTCCTTTTACAATAGCAGAGAGGGAGTTATTTAGTATCTACTCAGCACTGGAGCATTCTGCTAGGTGCTTATAATAATTTTTGTTCTTCCCAGAACATTTTTAAAGTAAGTATTATTATGCCATGTTTGATTTGAAGAAACTCTGGCTCATAGAAGTAAGTGATATATACGAAGTCACTCATTTGGTTCTTAGTGGAGTCAGACATCAGACTGAGGCTTTCCTTTGTTGAAAACTCAAGTTCTATGAGACATTAAAAAAAAAAAAAAGAAAACGAAACCCATTGCCATGGGGTCGATTATGACTCATAGTGACCATATAGGAGAGAATAGAGCTGCCCCTTAGGGCTTCCCAGGGTGTAATTTTTACAACAGCAGACTGCCACATCTTTCTCCCATGGAGTGGCTAGTGGGTTCCAACCACTGACCTTTCCATTAGCAGCGGAGCGCTAAATTACACTGCACCACCAGGACTCCTCCTAGGAAGCACTACCTCCCTAAAATTTAAATCATATTTGCTAACTTTTGGGTTTTAAAGGAAGAGTGTGAATACCTCCTGTTTAATATTTTAAAATATTTCCCCACAATCTGGGACGATAAAGCAATATATTGTAAAAACGCTACTTATTGACTACTTAGAAATCACATCTGGATGATCACTCTAATGGTTTGAGAATTAAACCTTTACTTTCTGATTCGTGTATTTTGTATTGTGGTAAATATATAGGTAACAAAACATTTTCTATTTCAACAATCTTCACACGATTCAGTGACATTAAAAATGTTCATCATCTTGTTCAATCATCACCACGAATTGTTCCCCAGTTTTGCCAGCCCATTTTGCCCAGTTTTACCTTTAAGTCAATGCCATATCTGACAACACATTTGATTGTTTGGCTTCTGGTCCAAATTGGCTGGAAAGAAGTGATAAATGATGATCTGTCCTGTATTTTATTTTGGGCAATTAATTCTGTTATAGAAAATGATACAACCGTGTACTTTTTAATTTAACTAGGCTGTCCGAGGTGATGTGTCACATAATTTCTCTAGTTGCTCTTTCAACAAAACTTGTTTTGATCATCTGCCAATTATCTCTCAAAACTGTGCTTGGTTATGAAGCTAAAATGATGTACAGGATCTTTTCTTTCAAGAAGTCTACAGTTGTGTAAACAGGCACATAAGTGGTTCATCATGTAAAACTACAGTAAATGATACAAGACAAGACAGAAAACAAAGCTAATTGACCACAGAGGAGAGACTTGCTAACACTGCCTGAGGGAGTGCAGTAAAACTAAATGGAAAAATTGGGTCATGAAGTAGAATAAGGAGTTTATTTGCACAGAGAGAGTCTTGAGTGTTAAGGAACAGCTGTGAGATACCAAAATGGCTTATCTCAGGTAGAAAGGCAAGGCTTTAATTGAGGTGGATGAGAAGTCTGGTATATATTCTTATACCAAATACAGACTACACGAATACATGTATGTGTCCATACACATTCATATCAACATGGGTCTTGGTTTCTCTATTTGTCTTTCTCTGGATATCTTTCACTTTATAGTCATAAGGTGAGAAAGGGGTGTGTGTGTGTGTGTTTAATTCGTGGGTGGTATCAATCCTTTAAAATTTGAAACTAGTACAATTTAACTAGACATAAATTCTAGGTATATTTACAGGATACTGGGTATATGATTTATTTAAGGGAATATAAAGCTAAAATCTAGGTTTTTTTTTTTTCCTGTGAGTAAAAATTGATATTGGCAATGTTTTGACACAAAAGCATAGTATTTTTAAAAAGATATAAATTAGCTGCTTTGAAAAATAAATAAATGTATCATTTTGTCTACTGCTAGGCACACTACAATACTTTTCATACTAGTTTAATAATCTTGCATGAAAGGAAGTGTTTAAACTATTTAAATAACTAAAAATTTACTTATACTACATGGATATATATTTCTACCATTTTCAGAATTCTCTCAGAAAATGATTCTCTTTTATCAAGAAAATATTTTTGTCTGTCATTTTGAATTTCTCTTTAAAACATGTTTTTCAATGCCAGGTTGGATTTGAGATGCAACTATAAAAAAAAATGTTTTTCAATAATGTTTTATCATTGGTAAGTTATAGTATATATCTTGCTAATAATCAAATGTTTAATAACAGTATTTTGTAGGATTTTTGCTTTAACAAATATCATATGTGCTATTAAATTTTATTGAAAGATCATCTTTATCCCTAAAAATTTAAGCCCTTAAATGTTCATTTCTATATCCCAGTAATTAGGCCTTTTTCTGGCATATACATTTGCCAGACATATAATATACATGGCTATATACATGACAGGAGTTCTGGTGGTGCAGTGGTAAAGAGCTTGGCTGCTTACCAAAAGGTCGGCAGTTGGAATCCACCAGCCACTCCTTTGAAACCCTATGGAGCAATTCTGTTCCATCCTATAGGGTCGCTATGAGTTGGAATCAACTCAGCAGCAACAGATTTCAATGGGTGTATATATGACATTCGGAAACCCTGGTGGTATAGTGGTTAAGTGCTACAGTTGTTAATCAAAAGGTCAGCAGTTTGAATACACCATGAGCTGTTTTGGAAACTATGAGGCAGTTCCACTCTGTCCTATAGGGTTGCTGTGAGTCAGAATTGACTTGATGGCAAGGGGTTTTGTTTGGTTTTATATATGACATTCAAATTGAATACAACTGAATTGTCAATAAAATATTTCCTTTATTAAAAAAATATATATATATATATGTTTAAAAGGAGCCCTGGTGGAGAAGTGGTTAAGTGCTCAGATACTAATCAAAAGCTCTGTGGTTCGACCCACCAGGTGCTTCTTGGGAGAAAGACTTGGCAATCTGACTCTGTAGAGATTTCTGCCTTGGAAACCCCATGAGTCAGTTTTCCTCTGTCCTACAGAGTCTCTATGAGTTGGAATCTACTCTATGGTAAGATTTTGCTTTTTTTTTTGGTTAATGTATGTTTATATAGCTAGTCAGAGATAATTATTAGAAATCATTTTAATATACACATATGTACGTGGGTGTGTCAAATATTCTGAGAAGGCACTGTAGCCCAAATGTTATTCTAAATCTGATAATGAAGTTATATTTTAATAGTAAAGTTATATTTCTGTCAATCAGAAAAGCTGGAGACTAGTCCTCTCAGTCATATTTTTTCCCTACTCAATTAATCCTCAGTCCTTTAGGGAAATAAGTAACTTTACCTGCCAAACTGTCCTGAATCCATAGTTTAAGCATATCTTCCCTCTTTCTCAGTAAGTGTGCTGTCTGCCTAGCTTACAATGACCCCAAGTTGGAAGAGGTAATTAAGAGATTTGGTTTAATAAAACACCTTCCTTTTTAGCTCTTGTCAACCAGCTCTGTCTAGCTGAGCAGCTCTCATGGGTTTTAAAAAAAACATAAGAAATGTATCACATTTACAGCAGAAGTAAACTAAATACCACAACTGAAAGTCATTTCCCATGTAGCTCTGTTTAAACTCATCAATCGCAAATGTACAATTAACATGTTTATATGCATAATCAGTGTGTCTCCCCAACTATAAATGCACCAAGACTGTACCTATGTATGATGGCTGATTACTTACTGATCATTAGTAATTGATTAATGACTATCAATCATGGCTTTTTTCACCAAATAGTATGATGCCTTAATCTGAGACCACTTGACATCTGACACTATAAAATATCAGTAGAAGGAATGCATTAAGTGAGACCTTCAAAGTAGCTGGTGATTTTTTCCCTTCTTATTAAAGCCTGGTTATTCTTCCCACTGCTTCTTCTTTTCCCATCACATTGTACATTGGGAGTTGGTGTAATTATTGGTTTAACAATACTTATTCTAATCTCAGACCACCATGGTTATAAAAATGATTGTCAAACTTCCTTCACTTTTACACACACACAAATACATATATACACACTAGAAATGCTATGTATGAGATGGTTGATAAATACAGCACTTTTGCCTTTATTTTTCTTCTCAGTCATGAAAATATTTATTCCATTAGAAATTGGTCTTAATTTGGTAACCATATATCTATTTATTTGTTTCAAGTATGGGCAAAATATTAGTGAACATGATTTTAGAACTTGAATTATCTAAATAAGATCTACCCCCCCACCCCCGCACATACACTTCCAGAGGAGAAAGTAGACGAGTTCACTTGTCTCAGAGTGACCCCCAGGATGTTAGTCTCGTACAATCAATGCTCCATGCAGACTTACTATAGCCAAATGTACCAGACTGTCCAGCTGTAGAATGGCCCTTAGCCTCAGGTCTGCATGCTATCTTCCATTTGTTTTTGCTGTGCTTGAAAATGAGTCCTAGTATATAGAAGGCAATTTTGTTACTTTTTCATACTTCCAACCACAACCAAACCCATTGCCATTAAGTTAATTCTGACTTGTAGCGACCCTACAGGACAGAGTAGAACTGCCCCATATGGTTTCCTAGAGCAGTTGGTGGATTCAAACTGCTGAAATTTTGGTTAGCAACCGAGCTCTTAACTACTGCACCACAAGGGCTTGTTTTCATACTTGTTGTTGTTAGGTGCTGTAGAGTCAATTCTGACTCAGAGATCCCGTGCACAACAGAATGAAATACTGCCTGGTCCTGCACCACCCTCACAATTGTTGCTATGCTTGAGCCCATTGTTGCAGCCACTGCGTCAATCTATCTCGTTGAGGGTCTTCCTCTTTTTTGCTGACCCTCTACTCTACCAAGCATAATATCTTTTTCCAGGGACTGATCCCTCCTTATAACATGTCCAAAGTATGTGAGATGTAATCTCACCATCCTTGCTCCTAAGGAGCATTCTGACTATACTTCTTCCAAGACAGATTGTTCATTCTTTTGGCAGTGCATGATGTGTTCAATATTCATCATCAACACCACAGTTGAAAGGTATCAATTCTTCTTTGGCCTTCCTTATTCATTGTCCAGCTTTCACATGCATATAAAGTGATTGAAAACACCACGGCTTGGGTAAGGTACACCTTAGTCCTCAAGGTGACATCTTTGCTCTTCAACACTTTAAAGAGGTCTTTTGCAGCAGATTTGCCCAATGCAAAGTGTCTTTTGATTTCTTGACTGCTGCTTCCATGGGTGTTGATTTTGGATTCAAGTAAAACAAAATCCTTGACAACCTCAATCTTTTCTGCATTTATCATGACGTTGCTTATTGGTCCAGTTGTGAGGATTTTTATCTTCTTTACGTTGAGGTGTAATCCATACTGAAGGCTGTGGTCTTTGATCTTCATCAGTAAGTGCTTCAAGTCCTTCCTCATCAGTTTGTCGTACTGTGGGGGCTTGCGTGTTGCTGTGATGCTGGAAGCTATGCCACCGGTATTCAAATACCAGCAGTATCACCCATGGCAAACAGGTTTCAGTTGAGCTTCTAGACTAAGACAGACTAGGAAGAAGGACCCTGTGGTCTACTTCTGAATAGAATTAGCCTGTGAAAACCTTATGAGTAACAGTGGGACACTGTTGATATAGTGCCAGAATCTGAACCCCTCAGGTTGGAAGGCACTCAGAATATGACTGGAGAACAGCTGCCTCCTCAAAGTAGAGTTGACCTTAATTACTTGGTTGGAGTCAGGCTTTCAGGACCTTCATTTCCTGATGTGGCACAACCCAAAATGAGAATAAACAGCTGCAAACATCCGTTAATAATTGGAACCTGGAATGTAAGAAGTGTGAATCTAGGAAAATTAGAAATCATCAAAATGAAATGGAATGAATGAGGATCGATATCCTAGACATTAGCGAGTTGAAATGGGCTTGTATTGGTCTTTTTGACTTGGACAATCAATTGGTCTACTATGCCAGGAATGACAACTTGAAGGGGAATGGCATTGCACTCATCATCAAAAAGAACATTTCAAGATCTATCCTGAAATACAACATTGTTAATGATAGGGTAATATCCATATACCTACAAGAAGACCAATTAATATGACTATTTTCATACTTAGGCCTTCCTAATATGTGTAATTTCTTTCTTTTCATTTTTTCTCTTTCATTGTGACTGCAAAGCAATGTGGTTTTTAACCTCAGTTTTAAATATAAATTAAGATTTTGGAATGCAAGTATCATGGTCTTCTTTTGCAGCTTATTTTCTGTCATTGAAATATGCATGTGAAGCCGATTTATCAAAACTTTTAATTCCAGAAAATTATGGCATATGTCATTGCTTAGGAAAACTAAATACAATAAATAACATCAACTACATCCCATAATTGTACAGAAATTCCATCCATACTTTCTAGTAAACATTTTTGAGGATGTACTTTTCCCCTTTGAATTCCCCATTTTTTTTTTTAATGTAATGGCTTTGCCAATATTGTTGAAAAAATATATACGTTATTTTGAGCACACACAGCAAAAATATTTTGCTGATTCTGTCTGATTTTTGTCCTTTAGATAGCTTGATCTATTTTTAGTGCTTTTATTAGTTGTGTCAAGAGCATCTTTCGAAGGATATATAAATATCATGAGACTGTGAGGTTTCATTTGAGGGACATTTTTTATTTCTAAGAATACCTCAGGACTTTAACCGTTCATCGCAGTAAGGAATGTAACTGGTGTGTGTACTGTGATCCAGGAAAGATTCTGGTTGGGCTTGAATACTTTGGAGAGTCTTTGTTTCACCATAAAAAATGAAATGACTACTTTTAATTGGGTAATATTTGATTTGATTTCCTGTTTCATGATATGAAATTAAAACTGTTCATTAGCTTATATGTTGCATTATTCACAGCCCTACACCAACATGACTTTAGATCTTATTCTTTTGATTTCAGACCCTGAATAATGTGCACGTCTTATTTGAAGCCACATGGGAATAGTCACAGTAGGTCCTTCTCTTTAAAATGAATAGGAAATTCCCACTTAGATTTGGCCCGTTGGGATCGATGGAAAGTCAGACTATTCTCAATCAGCCCGCGTTTATTTCTTTAGTGGTCTTTTCAAGGATGTACTTATTTTTTTTTATTTTTTTTTTTTTGCTTATAGGCTTACTCCAGTATATAGTCAAGAAAGCAAAGAAAATAACCTTAGATTGAATGTCCAGAGGATAAGTAATATCACTTCTATTATGCTTTTACTGTAAGAATCTTGCATATTAACTAAGTTATATCAAAGCTGTCCTTTGCTATTAAATGGCAGATTTAGTAGCATATTTTTGAGTGTAATTAAGGTTTGTGGCAAATACAGAGGCCTCTTGATTCATACTGCAGGACTATTTATTTTAGTTTGTTTAGTTTGCCTGTCTTCACTATTCTAACTTTGAAGGAAGAAACAAGATTGTAAATAACAATATTAGCAGGGCAGTAATTTCTCTACACCTCCTTACAGTTGGCAGAAGCAGAATACACGTGGATCTAGGATGCCTTTTGGGTGCCATTCCTCTGCTCATGGTAAGTGCACCACCCTGGGGGTGGTACCAGGTAAAGCTAGAGTAGTGACATATTTCCTTCCTGGGTTATGAAAGGTGAGGAGTGGCTGTGATGATTTCCAAGGGCATGTTTGGCCCTTATACTCTGTTGGTCTAAGTTCTTGGCATTTGCAGCCGTTTGTTGAGTACTCCCTGCTTGTGTGTGGTCTATCCACGTGTTGCTGTTTTCTGGTCACTGTATTGAATCAGATTCACTTTTCCAGGATACTGACTGTATTATGGCAGCATCAAGAGGGAAATCTTTCTAGTGCAAGAAAATACAAAGACCTGTATTTGTTTTCTATTGATGATAAATTAGTGGCTTAAAACCATACACCTTTATTATCTCATGGTGTCTGTGAGTCAGCTGTTGATCAACCGTGTCCTAATCTTGAGGCTACACTAGAGAAAGATCTATTCTGAAGCTACATCAGGTGGTTGGCAAATTCATTTCCTTGTGGCTGTAGGACTGAGGTCTTTGTTTTCTTGGTAGCTGGTGATTCTTGTCGGCTCTCAGAGGCTGCCTTCAGGTCTTTGCCATGGGTCCCAATTACAGCATGACAGCCTACTTCTTCAAGACCATCAGGAGAATCTCTCTGCTCAGTTCACTAACACAAAGTCATGTATAAAGTAACAGTATCATAGTGGTGACTTTTCTATCACACTCCCAGTTCCCCCTATACTCAAGGGTATGAGATTTTATAAGCAAGATATTCCATGGAGCAGGAATCATGGGGACCATCTCAGAATTGTGCCTACCAAAGACCCCCACACCTCAGCATAAAATAAACTTGATAGTTATAGTCCTTTCTGTTGGATTTGCAATTTATTCATTCAACATATATTTATTGGGCCTAACATACATGAATGAAATAAAAAAGAAAAGTTTCCTAGCTCTTATAATGTATTGGGGCGCTAATAAACAGAGTCTATAATAGAGTCGCTATGAGTCGGAATCAGCTCAACGCCAATGGGTTTGGTTTGCTTTGGTTTGTAATAGATAAATTCAGTAGATACTTTAGGTAACATTAGATGCATATGTATTGCCAAATTGTAGAAAGTAAGCACTGGCTCTTGCATTAAAATGCTGTATAAAAGAAAGTCTGTTCAGTCTGGGACATAGAACTGCAGGATTCGGAGAGTAAGATGTGCAAATTCCCCAAACAAAATTTACTTGTGCTCAATTAATGCCATGTTCAATTTTTAATGAGCTTAATATTATTAGATAATCAGTCTCTGTAAGCCTTTCTTGGCACACTTTGTTGATTTTTTAATACGATTTTTATTTATTTACAAAAAAATGCCTCCTTGTCCATTGCTGTCTGGTGAACTCAAAATCAATATTTAGAAAATATATTATTAAAAATAAAATTAAGGTGTGGTGTATTATTGAAAGTAGTTTTTTTTTTCCCAATTTTAAGTATCCTAATCTTATTCTATACCCATGAGGAAATATCTGGTGGGGTCACTGTTACCCGCCATAGTTGCTATTATAGTTAGCACAGCAGTGAAAATTGGCAGGAAGACTTTATTACAAAGTGTTCTGTTTCAGAAGAAATATATTTAGATGTCTTGGTGAACATTGGTCATTTTCAGATTGCTTTCTCAAAAAAAAAAAAAAAAAAACAAATCTATGTTGGAAATCTTCCTAAACAGTACTCATGCATTGGCTTATGTGAAAACTGGCTCCTTCAAAATTTCAACTTGTATGAATGTTAAATATAGTGTGTTATTTTATTTTCACAAAACTCTCTTATGATATTCAGATAGAGAAATGTTTAAAATAAGGCTGTAGAACAGATGAATAAGAGGTGTTACATAAAATTTTCTCAACATTTAACAAAAATGTATTAAGAATGAGATCGTGATCTTTGATTTTAGAGTGATCATCGATTGACAAAATTGGCAAGTATACTAAAAAGTAGGCTGATAAAAAATACCGGTTTACATATTTCAGGGAGAAAAAAGTAGAAATTTTTCAACATATTTCACCTATTGTGCCTAGTGAAGTTTTTGAATCCACTGATAGTCTTTGGAGACCCTGATGGTGTAGTGGTTAAGAGCCGTGGCTACTAACCAAAAGGTCAGCAGTTCAAATCCACCAGTCGCTCCTTGTAAACCCTATGGGGCAGTTCTGCTCTGTCCTATAGGGTCACTATGGGTCAGAATTGACTCAACGGCAATGGGTTCGGATAGTCTTTAACTTGTTGCCTACGGTTTGGAAACTAATGCTGCCTGTATAAGCTAGAATCAGTGCTACTTGCTGATAATACTGATAAATGATTTTGTATAATTCACTACTAAATTATATAGAGTATACTTTGAAGAAAAAACCAGGGCCAGTATATTTTGCGTGAAATGCACAGGAATTTTTTTAAAGTCTTTCTCAAAATTACATAGGCTGAAATTATATTTTAAAATCTTGCTTTTACCAGATGTTAACAATGAATGTCAGGAAAGAATGGTGAGGGGCAAACCAATATGATTATTGTGTGATATGTTTCATTGATGATACTTTTCAGTTTGCTTTCTTAGAAAATCTTGGTGTGCTCATAAAGTATTAAATACTTTGCATGTGTAGAATTAATATATATCTTTGTTAATTAGTAATTAATACAATTACTGCTTTAAAATATGAATATGAGCTTCTATTTGATTAATATTAAATTATGCAAATGAAACTAATATTAATGTAGGAAAACATCATTTTGTTTGTTTTGAAGGCTTTACAAATTTCAAAATGAAGCAAGTTGTTAGCTTACTAGACACAATCAGGGCATATCTCCTTATTTTTCAGTATATGATGTAAAAATGACCTCAACTGAAAATTCAAATTTCTGAAGTGTCCATGTTATAGGCATCACTTGAGCATAGAGCTTTGACCATTAAAATTTAGTGTTTGAAAAGGTTATTGATAGAAAATTTCTTGACTCAGTAGTTCACATATTATGCAACGGCAGGGTTCATTCAGAGATGCAAACTACAAAACAACAAAAGGATTTGTTACAGAGCTTTAGTTTTTTCCAATTTTGGAGGCTGGTAAATCAGAGTCTCTAAGACTGTAGTCTTCACCTCGGATGCTGGAGCTTGAAGCCTACCGGACAGATAGTTGGGAAGTGAAAATGAATATAAAGTGGTAGAAAACAAGAATGAATTGGAACCCGAAAGCACAAACTAGGATCCATGACAGACTGAATCTATCTGAAGGCACTAATTACAAGTGCTTAGAGCTTTGTTCAGTTATCTAAATTTTCTCAAGTGTCAGTTTTTCCCCTTATCTTTTTCTAATCTAAATGAATCTTAACAATTCTTGTTTATTCTCTGTATTATCTTCAAATATAAGGTGATTTCTGGTTTTATTAATTTCTGGCTTATAAATGAAAGACCAATTAGATGATTTTTATTCCTCTATAACTGTTTCCCCAAAATATTTATCTTTTGAACAGGAGATAACTTATTAGGCAGGGATAACTTTTTAATGGGTTTTATTATTATTAATTTTATTGTGGTAAAATGTATATTAAAAAAGTAATTTTTTAAAATATTTAAGTGTTGAGTTCAGTGACACTAATTACATTCACCATGTTGTACTACCAGCACCACTTATGGAAAAAAATTCCATACAAATAGTCAAAACAGAACATGGGTAGCAATATTAATATCAGACAAAATTGATTTATGGCGAAATCTCTTAACAGAGAAAAGGTGGACATTATATAATGATAAACAAACAAACAAACAAAAAAACCTGTTGCCGTCAAATCAATTCCGACTCATATATATAATGATAAAAGGGTTAATTCATCAGGAAGATATAACAGTATAAATATATAAGTAGCTAATAACAGAGCCCCAAAATATATGAAGCAAACATTGACAGAATTAGAGAGGTAGATAGTTCCACGATAATAGTTGGAGACGTCAATAAACCACTTTCAAAGTGGATAGAACATCTATACAGAAGATTAGTAAGGAAAAAAAAATAAAAAAACATTGCCGTCAAGTCGATTCCGACTCATAGTGACCCTATAGGAGAGGGTAGAACTGCTCCATAGAACTTTCAAGGAGCATGTGGTAGATTTGAACTGCCGACCTTTTGGCTAGCAGCTGGAGCACTTAACCACTACCTCACCAGGGTTTCCAAAAAGGAAATACAGAACATTAATAACACAATAAACCAGCTAGACCTAAGATACATATATAAAGAATAATATGTGGAATAGGAAGGTAGTCTTGGAATATACTTCCACATGCCAATTAACTATCAAAATAAGGAGAATTTTTTAATCTGTGATGATATTTAGAGTGTCCCTCTCCTAAAAAGAGCTGCGTTTCCTTTCATTTTCCTTATAGTGTGTGCATGGATATTGAGAGTAAATTCAAGCAATGCTTAAAGGCCTTTCCTAGGCAGTTGATTCGTTTTGTTTATATTGCTGTTTTTGAGATTTATGCTAGTTGGAGAATTTATCACTGCTAATTTCATATAGTAAAAGAAAAAAAATATATATATATATTTTTTAGAAACCCTGGTGGAGTAGTAGCTAAGAGTTTGGCTGTTAATCAAGAGGTTGGCAGTTTGAATCTACTAGGTGCTCCTTGGAAACTCTGTGGGGCAGTTCTACTCTATTCTATAGGGTTCCTATGAGTCCGAATTGACTCGATGGCAATGGGTTTGGTTTGGTTTTTTAATCTGATATAATTGGCATACAATGAAGAAGTGATCGAATATAAGACAATTTCACCTTTTCTGGATGACATATTTTAGTTAATTACCCTGATAATTGACCCACTAATATGCTAATATTCTTAGAATTTTTTTAAAGCACAATTATTAGAGCACTACATTTTTCTGTTATGCTTACCCACTGGCTTTCAAAGATTGTAATCAGTTCATTTTTTTCTCCAAATACTATTCTCGTTTTCCAGTTATACACATTTTTATTTGTAAATATCTCTGTTGTTGTTTCAATTATACCTGGAGTGGTAAAAGGAGCCTTGGTAGCGCAATGGGTAAGTGCTTGCTGCTAACTGAAAGATTGGTGGATTGAACCCACGAACTGGTCTGCGGCAGAAAGCTGTGGCCGTCTGCTTCCATAAATATTACAGCCTTGGAAACTCTACGGGCCAGTACTACTCTGTCCTATAGTGTTATTATGACTCAAAATAGATTTGACAACAATGGGTTCGGTTTCGGGGGGTTGTGGGGTAGGGAAGATAAAAGTATGCATTTGTTTAATTTGAAAGGTAGGCTTCTTTATTACTTCTTATTTATATGAAAATATTAGTTAAATTTAAATTATTAAGTTGGAGTATATAATAGCTGCTGGGTGGGTCAGAGAATAATTTGACAAAGAAAATGACAAACACAATGATTCAGAGTTAGAAACTTGGATTTAATACACTGTAGAGAAAAATGCATTGAAAGAAGACTTATGTTGCATTTAGTGAGTGTAAAGTGGGATTTAGAAGATATGGTGGATATTTCTGAGTTGGTCAGTTACAACTCTTCTGATATCCTTGAGTGAGCTTCAAGTATATTACTTTTCTATTGTTGTGAAAATTACCATAAACTTGATTGATTAATAGAACACAAATCTATTATCTCAGTTTCTGTGGGTCAGGTGCCTGGGTATGGCTAAGCTGGGCTTCCTGCTTCGGTTCTCACACAGCTGCAATCATGCAATCATGGGCACAGCTGGGCTGCATTCTCGTCTGAAGTCTTGACTGGGACATAATCTGCTTCCAGGTTCTGCAAGTCATTGGCAGAATTGGCTTTCTTACAGTTGTAGTGTGAAATACTCAGTTCCTGTAGGCTGCCCCAGTCCCTGCCAGGGAAGTTCACACCATAGCAGCTCACTTCTCTTCAAGGCCAGAAAGAGAGACCCTCACTTCAGCCTGTTAGGATGGAGTCTTATATAGCATAAGGTATAACATAATCACAGGACTAACATCCCATCACCTTTGCTGTATGCTATTGGTTAGGACAAAGCCTCAGCTTCCACTCACATTCAAAAGGAGGAGATTATACAAGGTTGTGACTCATTGGGTTCACAGCTATCAAGGACAAAAAATGATTCCAATGGACAAACTTTGATGGGGTACATCAGGATGTATACTTTTCCTAACATGAGGTGTGGCCTAAGTTAGGGCTTACCACTGGCTGATACCCATAACCCATTGCTATCAAGTTGATTCTGACTCATAGTGACCCTATACGACAGAGTAGAACCACCCCATAAAGTTCCAAGGAGCACCGGGTGGACTCGAACTCCCAACTCTTTGGTTAGTAGCCATAGCTCTTAACCACTACGCCACCAGGGTTTTCACTGGCTGATAGGTAGATAATAACTTGTATTGATGGAGAAGGACTTGGAATCTATCTAATTTTAAGATTAGGGCCAAGGAGTCCTGGAGAAGAGGTATATGTGTTCTCAGAGTTTGAAAATGTTGCATTCCATATGAATGTTCCCCAGAAAGCACCCATTTTAGCTCAGGCTTATAATAATCAGGTGAACATGATCTGTCCCATGGTTGTGAGTCAGCATTGTTCCCTAGTCATGTTTCACACTGGGATTATGGACATAGAGGCCAGGGAGGTTGAAATGAGTGTTATGCATAAGCGTAATTACATGGTTATCCAAGGTTAATCTTACCACTGCTGAGTGCCAATCCTCTAGTGGAAGAAACTATATTGATTCTGATATGTCTCCATTCCATAAAACCAGATTTCTGATTATGTTAAATTATTTTCATCATGGAGGATATGGATTCTTCCTCACTGTACCAGACATTTGTTCTGGGTGCAGATTTACCTTCCCTGTCCACAAGGATAAGTTTTTATTTGGTAAGTAAAATTACCTAACATGAATTATGGCGTCCTGGTGGTGCAGTGGTTAAGAGCTCCACTTCTAACCAAAAAGTCGGCAGTTCAAATCCACCAACTGCTCTTGGGAACACTATGGGGCAGTTCTACTGTGTCCTAAGGGTCACTATGAGTTGGAATTGACTCAACAACTTTTTTTTTTTTTGTAATATGAATTATGTGTTGGCAAAGAATATTGAATATACTCTGGATATCTAGAAGAATGAACAAATCTGTCTCAGAAAAAGTACAGCTAGAATGCTACTTAGAAGTGAGATGGTGAGACTTCATCTCGCATACTTTGGATATGTTATCGGGAAGGACCTGTCCCTGGAAAAGGACATCATGCTTGGCAAAATAGAGGGTCAGCGAAAAAGAGGAAAATCTCCAATAACATGGAGTGACACAGTGGCTGCAACAGTGGGCTCAAACATAGCAACAATTGGGAGGATGGCACAGGACTAGGCAGTGTTTTGTTCTGTTGTGCATAAGGTCACTATGATTCAGAACCAGCTCAATGGCACCTAACACAACAATTAATTAGTATATTGCCTTTTAAAGGAAGACTGCATTGAGTGTAAACTTTCTATTGGCAAGGTCACATACTTTGTAATCCACTTTACCCCTGGGTCCCTCCCAGTGCTTGGCCCATTAGTAGAAGATCAATAAATATTTGTTGAAAGACTAGATACATAAAATGCATTAAAATGTCCCAGAATAGAAGTAGGTAGGAAAGAGAAAAGGAATACAAAGTTAGGTATCCATAAAATGCATCCCAAAATGAGACTAATACAAAAATCAATTCTTAAAACCCTTTCACATTTGCTGAGAGTGGGCCACAATCTTGGCTTTCAGCTTCTAGAAGCCAATATGGAGAAGGAAATGGCATCCATTACATGGATCACTGTGTTCATCATTCAGGATATCTGTAGTTATTCCTGATTCCCAAACATGAGATTTTACAGCATCCTTTATTGTAGATGTATTTCCATCATAAGACACGACAAGCATTTCTTTTAAGGACCCTCCTAAATGAAATAATAAAACCAACCCAAAACCAAACCCAATGCTATCAAGTTGATTATGACTCGTTGTGACCTTAGAGGATAGAGTAGAACAGTACTATAGGGTTCCTAAGGCTGTGATCTTTACAAAAGCAGACAACCACATCTTTCTCCTGTGGAGTAGCTAGTGGATTTGAACCAGTGACCTTTTGGTTAGCAGCTGAGTACTTAACCACTGAGATGCCAGGGCTTCTAAATGAGACAATATTTAATAAAATTAAACATGTTTTTAGAGCATCTCTCAATGTAAGCCTATGGGATAAGTTCAAAGGATACACATGTTTATATATACCCATTTCCGATTTTAGAAATACATTTTTGAGCTTTTCCATTTTTACTAATAGACATTTTTTTCAAGTAAATTTTATTTCAATGTAGAAATAAAATAAGAACTATACTGCATTCGTTAAAGCAGGTGTGGCAAGATTGGTTCTTTGCCTAATCATCTTCTTTGATGCTCCTATGCACATCCTTGAACTGCCTCTGTGGGGAGCTTGGTTCTTCTGAAGGAGTAAATGTAATACACACATCATAGATAATCTTCTATATTATTGCTTGTCTCAGCTGAGTTTTTGCAAACTATTGGGTATTGAACTTTTTACTTCCAACAACAACAACAAAGTTCTTTGTATTTGGCTTTCTGAGCTCAAAATTAGTTGCAAAATATATAAATAATTATATAAAAAAAAATAACTACAAACACAGCACAGCCATTTATTTAACACTTGTGGTTGTTGGCTACCATGATGAGTGCTGTACATATCAGTATTCCCTCACGTAGCTCTGTGATATGAAGTTCTATTTTTCCAATTTATACATTAGAAAATTGATTGTCATTTAATTGACAGAGATCACATACAAAGAAAATAGCAGAGATAGGATTCAACCCAGATCTGTTCGATTCTAAATCTATGCTCTTAATATGTACTCAACATAATGTTTTGTTTTGTTTTTTCTTACATGACATTGAAACCAGTTACAGTAGTGATAACCTTTTATTAAGATCTAAGAATAAATCCATAAGCAAGCCAGAATTCTCTTTGAAAAGTAATTTTGACCACTCTAATCCACAGATAATGAATAGTTGAGGCCCTAGAATCCTATTATTGAATGTTAACAGTAATCTTGGTGTGGAACTAGTTCAGAATTTTTAAAATAATGTAAATGGTTCTAAACTCACAATTAAATGCTTTTGTATTCTGGTGATCCACCAATGACCTAATTCTGAAGAACTCTACAGAATTTCACAGTCGCCCTTTCAAATCTCTCTCTCTCTCTCTCACTCTCCCCCATAGACACACACACTTCCTCGTGTGCCTGTAGTTTGACTTCATTATTTTTTTCATAGGTGTGTACAGTGCCATTGTATTGATATATAATGTATTGATCCAATGTTATGTTGATAAATATCTAGATTTTCCTTGATTTTTTTATTACAAATAATATGGCAAAAAAAAAAAAAAAAACCCTCCAAAACTTTGCATTTATACTTTTGTGCCCATAAGTGAGTATATTTTTAAGTAGATTTCTAAAAATAGAATAGCTAGTTTACTGGAGATATGTAATTAATATTATGATGTATTACTGTCAAATTGCCTTCAGTGAGGTGGTGTGTATTTCTGGCTACAGCCTCATCAACATGGCCACACAGTTCTCTGCACCTCCTCCAGTGTGTGTTTATTTTTTGCAAAAAACTCAAGTTGATGCTCTTTTTTTTTTTTTCAAATAAAATCCTACTCCAAGCATTTTGAAATTTTTTGGTCTATGAGAACCTCAGATGTGAAAAACGGCTTACTACTCTTTGGATTTTCATTTATTATTAGTGTGATGGATCATATTTTCAATGTTTATGAAGCCCTGACTTATTATTTTGGGTGAAATACTTATTTTTAAAAAGTAGATTGGGGCCTTTGATGTATTACTTAGTAAGAACTCTATGTATTTTAGAGAAAATTATATTTAATTATATATGTTAATATTTTTCCATTCTTTGATTTTTTTTCTGGTTCCTAAGAAGCATTTCACATTTTTCATTGCATAGATCCACATGTTTCATACCATTTTTATTCATAGATATTATATGTTTTTAATTTGTACTGTTAATTGGAACTGTATGCTATTATATCCTTTAACTTTTTCAATTTATTTTTCTTATAGAGAAATTTATTCTTTTTAAACACTAAATTTATAACTATTGAACTCTCAGTTATGTTTCACATAATTTTAGGTAATTTTCTCATATTTTCCAGAGATAAAATCAGGCATCTATAATTCATATGTTGTTGTAGCTTTAAAACATGTAGTTATTTTAATCACATAATTAATATATGAAGAATCATTTTTGTAATAATTAAAACTTTATAGATAAGTCAAGAACAAAAATCTCAATTGCAGTACCCTAGAGAAATAATGGTATCTTTTTTTTTTTTTACTATATTCTACTCTTTTATTAGATTTTATATATAACTTTTATGTGTAAGCTAGAAATATGCAATTTTCTACATATGCATTTTCATAAGTAACGGCACTCCATATAGTGTACTATAATTGTTTTTGTCTTTCTGTACATATAGTTTTACCTAACATTAATAAAATGGCAAATCTGCTGCAAAAGACCTCTTTAATGTGATAGAAACCAAATATGTCGCTTTAAGGACTAAGGTGAGCCTGACCCAAGCCATCCTGTTTTCAGCCACCTCATATGCATTTAAAAATTGGACAATGAATGAGGGAAACTGAAGAAGAATTGGGGCCTTTGAATTATGGTGTTGGCGAATATGCCATTCACCCAGTGCCGTCTAGTCGATTCCGACTCATAGCGACCCTGTAGGACAGAGTAGAACTGCCCCATAGAGTTTCCAAGGAGCACTTGGCAGATTCAAACTGCCAACCCTTTGGATAGCGGCCGTAGCACTTAACCACTACACCACCATGGACTGCCAGAAAAACTAACAAATCTGTATTGGAAGAAATATAGCCCGAACACTCCTTAGAAGCAAGGATGGAGAGACTTCGTCTCACATACTTTGGACTTTTTATCAGGAAGGACCAGTTCCTGCAAAAGGACATCATGCTTGGTAAAGTAGAGTGTCAGCGAAAAGGAGGAAAACTCTCAATGAGATGGATTGACACAGTGGCTGCAACAGTAAACTCAAGCATAACAATTGTGAGGTTGGCGCAGGAGCAGGCAGTGTTTCATTCTCTTGTATGTGAGGTCCTACAATTTGGAACAGGCTTGATGAAACTTAACAAGAGCAAAACATTAATAACATAAATAATGTTTTAAAATGCTGCTTACGATCCATATTTTAGGTATGCCATTTTTTAATTTATTAATTTGCTAGGTTCCTACTGATATAAATTTAGATTGTTTTCCATTACTTTTATGAACAATACCCAGTGATCATCCTTTTTCAGGCCTACTTGGCATGTGCTCAATTTTACTCCCCCGCCTCCCAAATTGACATGATATAAATATTTTAGGTTTTTTTATTTACAGTTTTAAAAGATATTATCAAACTGTTTTCTAAAACATCTAGTTATATATACCAAATCACAGAGGATATTTAATTTTTATGGATATCTTTCTCTTTGGGGAAGGATCCCATTACCATCTGGGAAAAGGCACATGATCTTGTCTAGCCAGTGAGAATATTTTCTTCCCCTTGGACATACTGATTGGTGTGTAGTTAGGCAAGTGACTCAAAAGTGAAAGTCGAATTCAGTTTCGGAGCTACCTATGGAAAGTTCCAGAAGAGGAACCTTCTCAGAGATTACCCAGCCATCCATTAATTAATATAATCCTAGAGCCATCAGGATGATTATTTTTCACTACCTGAAGGAAAGCTGCCAGAGAATGAAGCCAACATTAATGAATAGAGACAGGAGAAATGAAGGAAGAGAGACTCAGTGCTGATTACATCCTTTGAATTCCTCAATAGATCAATGTTTTCAACTGATTCTACACCAGGACTTCCCGACTACATATGTGAATAAATTTGCTTAACCTAGTTTAAGATTTTGCACTTGGTATTTCCAATCGCATCATATGCATGTGAAAGCTTGACAATGAATAAGGAAGACTGAAGAAGAATTGACACCTTTGAATTGTGGTGTTGGTGAAGAATATTGAATATACCATGGACTGCCAAAAGAACAAACAAATCTGTCTTGGAAGAAGTACAACCAGAATGCTCCTTAGAAGCAAGGATGGCGAGACTGCATCTCACATGCTTTGGACATGTTGTCAGGAGGGATGAGTCCCTGGAGAAGGACATCAGGCTTGGCAGAGTACAGGGTCAGCGGAAAAGAGGAAGACCCTCAATGAGGTGGATTGACACAGTGGCTGCAGCAATGAGCTCAAGCATAACAACGATTGTAAGGATGGCTCAGGACTGGGCAGTGTTTCGTTCTGTTGTGCATATGGTTGCTATGAGTCAGAACCAACTTGACGGCACCTAACAACAACAACAGTTTAAGATTCTGCGCTTGTAGCCCAGTGAATCCTGAACAATATAACCATTGGTGTATGAAAAAGAAGAGTAAAGAGAGACTTTGTTAAGTGAAGTGGGCTGAGTGAAAACAATAGGGCATGCTATTTCTCTATCCCCAACTGGGAAGTTAATACCAAAAAAACAAACTCATTGCTGTAAAGTCAATTTCGACTCATAGTGACCCTACAGGGCAGAGTAGAACTGCCCCATAGGGTTTCCAAGGCTGTAATCTTTACATACGCATACTGCCACATCTTTCTCCCATAGAGCAGCTGGTGAGTTCCAACTGCCTAACTTTCAGTTAGCAGCAGAGTGCTGAACCACTGTGCCACCAGGGCTCCTTGGGATGTTGGTGATTCTTGCTAAATACTAGCCAAGCAGCAGCTGGCTTAAACTGTCACCTGCGATAACTTGGGACTCAGATTTTTGCCTGCCAAGTTTGGGTCTTAAGGAGACTTAGATCATGTCAATACTTTCAATTATGTTTACTACTTTGTGCTACATTCAGTAAGGTTCACAGGAAGGACGTTTTGTTGTTAGGTGCTGTAGCGTTGGTTCTGACTCATAGCAACCCTATATACAACAAAACGGTCTATTTTGTCATATTTGAAAACAGAAAAAAAAAATAACAACCATGATAAAAGAAACCTTTTCAGCCTGATGTGAAATCCAGGATGGCTGGGATTACATATGGTCAACTTTGTTTTGTTGAAAGAAACAAATTATATCACCGAACTTAGTGCCTAAAGATAGGAAGGAAGAAGAGAAAGGATTAGAACCAAGGAGAACCTAGGGGCTTTTCGGGCGTTGGCCCTGTCCTCAAACCCCTTCCTTGGCTATTGTATAGATACGTGCACTGAGATGTTTTCTGGTGATGAAGGGACTATCCTTGTTATTTAGAAGACAGCTTTCTGGATGAGACTTGTAAGATGGGGGCTATGGAGATACACAGGGGTCTAAACGCTAGAACCAAAAACCTGTCATTGTCCAGTCGATTCCAACCATAGCGACTTTATAGGACAGAGTAGAACTGCCCCACAGAGCTTTCAAGGAGTGGCTGGTGGATTGAAACTGCTGACCTTTTGGTTAGAAGCCGAACTCTTAACCACTGTGGCACCGGGGCTTCATATACACAGAAATCTAAATGCTAGCATGGAAATACTAGGATTCTATGCTAGAAGTGCTAAGATGCAGTTCTACAGGGCAGAAGGCCTTTTCTGGCAACACTGTCTTAGGCAAGCTTTTTCTGTAAAATAAATAGGAAGTAAATCATTCAGGCCTTGCAGGTCACAGTTCTCTATCGCCACTACTCAACTCTGCCACCGCGATGTGAAAGCAGCCTCAGAAAACAGGTAATCGAGTGAGTGTGGTTGTGTTCCAAGAAAATATGAATTTCATATGTCACAAAATGTTGTTTTTCTTTTTAAAAACAATTTAAAAGGTAAAAATCCATTGGTAGAAAGCAAGCTGTACGAAAACAAAAAAAGAGGCAGGGGGACAGTTTTTGCCCAGGGGCTGTTGTTTGCCCACTCCTGCTCTAGATTATGGTTTTAAGCACGTGTATGATCACAGAAACCCTGGTGCTGCCCCATAAAAATCAGTAATTGCTCGGCCTCTAAGAGAAACCCCTGGAACCTCCAAACCTGCTCCGACGGGAGTTGAATTTCCTACATAGTATAATTCACAAAAGAGAGAAGTGCCCCAATTTATCTCTCAGTTATAGGCATGGAAGATAATGGGTCGGGGAGACGGTCTCTCAAGTTTCAGAACCCGGGACAGAAAAATTGGTCAGGAACGGAACCACTTGATTGCATGCGATGGCATCAGACCTTTGTTATCACTTTCCAGCAAGTTATGGCAACATAATGTGTTATTTCCTCTGCTTGCCTTTTCTAACTGGTGGTTTTCACAGCAGTTATTTTGTTTCCTGCCTATTATTTTATACTGGGTATTTTGAAGCAGTTCTATTCTTTAGGAATACTTTTTCAGATCACAAGGGGCCAGTTGTGGAACTAAGAGAGATGCAGGTTAGCTGGTAGCCTGAGGTGTGGAATGAATAAAATAACTGTTATGCCATAGACTGCATTATTTTATGTGGGGACACATTCAGTGAGAGAAGGCTGTGTGTTGATGCTGAACAATTGAGAGCCATTAGTTAACAGACCTGCGGACTGGTATTTGTTTGTCCCACATTTTGCCCTTTTGGTATTCCTCTTTCTTCAGTCAGAGCAAGGTCAAGCAGAAGGGCTGCTGGACAAATTTCAGCATCCCTCTGAACTTAATAATGCTAAATTTTCCTATTTTTAAGACTCTTACATTTTTCGCTTGTCTCTATGGAGTGACTGATAATTCTTTCAGTTTGTTTCATGCATTGTTGCCGACCAGTAGCCAACGAGACATAACCAAAAACCAGTTGCTTTTGAGTCAATTCTGACTGTATGTGCTTCAGAGGAGAACGTGCTCCATAGGTTGTCAGTGGCTGATTTTTCGAAAGTAGATTGCCAGGCCTTTCTTTCCAGGTGCCTCTGAGTGGACTTGAGCCATAAGGAGAAGAGATATGTGGGGAAGCATCAGTTTTCTAACATAGAAACAGAGGTGGTGATAATCATTCTCCTTGTATTTCCAATTTTAACATGGAAATAATGTCTGATGTTGAAACTCTGAAAAGATAACTGAATAAAGCATCCATCAAGCTCTTGGCTTTAAAAAATATCCCTTTCTGGAATAAAATAACATGTTTTCTTAACATACTCACTAAAAAAAAAAAAAGAGTAGGTTGCCTTGCTCTAACAAATTAAGAATCTATAAAGTGGTTTAAAACCAGGTGACTGAAAAAAAAAAATGAAACAAAACAAAATAGCTTTCTTTTTATGGTTGATTCCTACTACATATCTTTCTGTTACCAATTCAAGTGCAAATTTCTTGCCTCATTATATTTTCCTTCTTAGGGATATGGAAGAGACCCAAATTTATGCCTATTCTCAAGAAAGGTGATCCAATGCATGTGGAAATTATCGACCAATATCAGTAATATCACACTTAAACAAAATTTTGCTGAAGATCATTCAAAAGTGGCTGCAGCAGTGTATTGACAGGGAACTGCCAGAAATTCAGGCTGGATTCAGAAGAGGATGTGGAACCAGGGGTATCATTGCTGGTGTCAGATGGATCCTGGCTGAAAGCAGAGAATACCAGAAGGATGTTTACCTGTGTTGTATTGACTATGGAAAGGCATTCGACTGTGTGGATCATAACAAATTATGGATAACATTGTGAAGAATGGCAATTCCAGACACTTAATTGTGCTCATGAGGAACCTGTACGTATATCAAGAGGCAGTTGTTTGGACAGAACAAGGAGATACTGAGTGGTTTAAAGTCAGGGAAGGTGTGTGTCAGGGTTGTATCCTTTCACTATACCTATTCAATCTGTATGCTAAGCAAATCTGAAAAGCTGGACTACATGAAGAAGAATGGGGCATGAGGATTAGAGGAAGACTCATTAACAACCTATGACGTGCAGATGCCACAACCTTCCCTGATGAAAGTGAAGAGGGCTTGAAGCACTTACTAATGAAGATCAAAGACCACAGCCTTCAGTATGGATTACGCCTCAACATAAAGAAACAAAAATTCTCACAACTGGACCAATAAGCAACATCATGATAAACAGAGAAAAGATTGAAGTTGTCAAGGATTTCATTTTACTTGGATCCACTGTCAACATCCATGGAAGCAGAAGTCAAGAAATCAAAAAAATGCATTGCATTGGGTAAATCTGCTGCAAAGGACCTCTCTAATATGTTGAAAAGCAAAGATGTCACCTGGAAGACTAAGGTGCACCTGACCCAAGCCATGGTATTTTCAATCACATCTTACGCACGTAAAAGCTGGACATGAATAAGGAAGACGGAAGAAGAGTTGACGCTTTTGAATTGTGGTGTTGGCAAAGAGTACTGAATATACCACGGACTGCCAAAGGAATGAACAAATCTGTCTCCAAAGAAGTACACCCAGAATGCTCTTAGAAGCGAGGATGGAGAGACTGGGTCTTACATACTTTGGACATGCTGTCAGGAGGGATCAGTCCCTGGAGAAGAACATCATGCTTGGTAAAGTACAGGGTCAGTGGAAAAGAGGAAGATCCTTCATGAGATGGATTGACACAGTGGCTGCAACAATGGCCTCAAGAATAAAATGCTTGTAAGAATGGTACAGGACAGGGCAGTGTTTTGTTCTGTTGTGCACAGTGTCGCTACGAGTTGGAACCAACTTGACGGCACCTAACAACAACAACAATTTGTATATTTGCATTTTATATAGATCCACTATTATAGTCTACTGATTCACTGATAAAATGTCAAGTTTTAAATAAGAGTTTTTTTTCCCCCAACATTATTTCTTTCACCAGCGTACCTGAAGGTTAGATGAGTATAAGTTATATTTGATTATATAAAGAAATATTTAAGAAGCTAGTCTTATATGTCAGGGTTTGTGATCTGTCTGCCGTCTGAAATATCTACAATGTCTGCCACTATTTTTAGTATGATTAATGATGGGAAAATGCTTTATTCATACTTTATTCATTTATCATGTATTCATTCATCATTCAATGAATAGCTAATATGTAATACTCAAGGGGAAAAAAACTAGAAATAATAGAGAAAATTCAAGCACTGAATGAAATTTGGGTTTGGTATTTTGGATTTAGCTCAGTTTGCATTCAGATCAATTCAAGCATTGAAATACTAGGATTCTATGCTAGAAAGATAGTGTTCAAATCCCACTGGAGCTGTTGCTAAAAGACGAAGCTGAAATATATGCCACTTAAAAAGTGCTCTAACTTTTGATCTTAGAAAATAACTTGTGATGCTCTTAGGGCCATTGACACATAAATAAAGCAAATATTTGGAGAACATGGATGAAACCTATACCTTTCTAAAATTTCCTCTTTCAGTATTCCAATTTAGGCCCCTATCACGTGGATGGCCATCTCCCCTTCCATCCCAAATTAAAGAAGAGAAACACTACTTGAAGCTTCTCCATCATAAAAGATTTTCTTCCCCATTGCCATCTAGGGTCACCCTGAGTGGGACTAACACTTTTAGGTGGTTCAGACTTATCTTGAAGAACCATCTGTCAATCAAGCTCTTTTTTTTTTCCTAGTCAACTATGTATGGGGAGACCTGACAATCAAGACCAGAACTGTGAAAATCAGAACAAATTACTCACAGAATTTCTGTGCCTTTAAGACCCACTTGTACCCAACCTCTTCCTTACCACTTGTACTTGATGGCAGGTTACTACGGTCACACCCAATTTTATGTTGTAGTGGGTCAGATAACACCTACTTCATGCTGGGCACCCCTGGTTGCACAGAAACTTGGTGTTCCATGAGCAGGCATTCATTTTATACTAGAAAGCAGTAATAAGGCAGAATGTGTTTCTCAAAAGGAGGATACTTACTTGCAGAGAATGTCATAGCTTTGCTCCCAAACTCTAGAGATCTACTGCATGATTCCCATGTAAGGCCTACTTCAGGCACCGTCCTATCTGCTGACACCTCAAGCACCGCTGTGTCTCCTTAGTGTCATACCCACAAAACAGAGTGGCTTGCACAGTTCTGGGTCTGGTACAGACTTCTTGCTCTGGCCCCACTACAACTGGATATGTTACTCAATGAGTGGATCTGAGAACCACACTCAAAAGTGATATGTTGCTTCAAGAACCCCTCTTTGGAATAGATTATGATGGAAAAAGCAGAAGACTTGATGTAACTCCGAGGAAAAACAGTGAGGCATACTGCCTCCCTTCCTTTGTGAAACCCAGCATGTTCTAGTGGTCTCTGTTAGCTACCGTAGGGAGGAGAATAGAAATACCCTGAATATGAACAATGAAAATCAACTAAGAAAGCCACTCTTGACTTTACCCTGTATGAAATAATCTATTAAATATCAGACTCTAGCCAATCAGAACAACCACCACAGCTCTGAGAAGGATGAGTAAAGAGTTAGAGAGAAGAATAGATGCTCCCTCTGCACTACCTCCGATGTGGCCAAAGTATTTGGAACCCATGTTTTTCCCTCAAAATGAAGCAAGTTGGAGAGAAAGGAATGGAAAAATTCTACCAATTAGTATATGAGGGGGAGGATCAGAATCTCTTTCATCTCACCTCACCTCTGATACAGAATTAATTTCAACTTCTCATGATGCTAAAGTTTTCCCGTGCAAATCTTAGAAATGACAAAATAACTTTTAATTTATCTTAGTTTTCTCCTAAGTATAGAATGCTATCACCATGCTCAATTTGAGAACTTTGTAATTAAATCTAATGTATTTTTGGAGTAAAATCATTTTTATAAGAAATATTTCTCTCCTAGTGCTTTCACTGAATTAAAATTACCATTACTCCTAAACTAATCCAGCTTTGTATCAGGTTATAGCTGACATATTTTTTTTTTAAATGTGTTTAATTGCAGCTTCCAGGTTTGGAATTATGTCTAAATGGCCTGGTTTGAGAGACAGTTTTCCTATTCCTGCAATATTCCCCAGTAGCTAGGTTAAAATTGCAAGAAATTCAGGGATAGATGGTTTTGTAAAGGGCTTTAAAATTGCATTTTTACAATTACCAAAGTGTTACAAAACCCTGCTGTCCTGGCATAAACTCTACTTAATCTTGAAGTGTTACCATTTTAATATATTACAAGATGTTATTTGATAATATTTTCTTAAGGATTTTTCCTCTGTGTTTATAAGGCTATTGGTCTGTAGTTTCCTTTTGTCATACTTCTTTGTTTGATTTTAGTACCAGGGTAATATTAGCTTCAAAAGTGATTAGGGGAGTGTTCTTTACTTTTCAATTTTCTGGAAGTGTTTTTATTGAATTAGTATATATACATTTTTTTCCCCTGTAATTCATAGTAGAATTCACCAGTGAAGCCATTTTGCCTTACTATTCTATTCATGAAAAAAATTATAACAACAAATACAGGATATTGTTTTTGTTGCTATTCTGTCGATTCTGACTCATGGCAATCCCATGTATGCAGCGTAGAACTTCTCTATAGGGTTTTCAGGGCTGTGAATTTTGGAAGAAGATTGCCAGGCCTATCTTCTGATCTGCTCTCTGTGGGTTTGAACCACCAACATTTCTGCTAGTAGTTGAGCACATAACATTTGTGCAACCCAGGGCTTTACAGGATAATTAGGTTATCTGTTTTTTCTTGAGTAAGTTTGGTAGTCTGTGTGTTTGTCTTTCCAGGAAATTGACCATCTCATTTAGGTTATAAAATATTTGGGCATATATTGGTTTGCAATATTCCCGTATTACTGTTTTAATGTCTGTGTCTTGTTCTTAGGTGGTTGAGTAAGTTATGACTCATAGTGACTCTATGTATAACAGAACAAAACACTGTCCAGTTCTGGGCCATCCTCACAGTACTTGCTATCTTTGAGCCCATTGTCACAGCCACTGTGTCAGTCCATCTCATTGAGGGTCTTCCTCTTTTTTGTTGACCTTCTACCTTACCAAGCATGATGCCCTTCTCCAGGGACTGGTCCTTCCTGATAATATGTCCAAAGTACATGAGACAAAGTCTCACCGTTTTCACTTCTAAGGAGTATTCTGGTGTACTTCTTCTAAGATAGATTTAGTCCTTCTTCTGGCAGTCCATAGTATATTCAATATTCTTTGCCGACATCATAATTCAAACTCACCAATTCTTCTTTGGTCTTTCACATGCATATGAAGCAACTGAAAATACCATGGCTTGGGTCAGTCCACCTTAGTCATCAAAGTGACATCTTTGCTTTCTAACACTTGAAGAGGTGTTTTTCGGCAGATGTGCCCAAAATAATAAGTCATTTGATATCTTGACTACTGCTTCCACTGGTGTTGATTGTGGATTCAAGTAAAATGAAATCCTTGATAGCTTCAATATTTTTTCTGTTTATTATGATGTTGCTTACTGGTTTAGCTCCGAGGATATTTCCTTTATGTTGAGGTGTAATGCGTGCTGAAGGCCTTAGTCTTTGATCTTCATCAGTAAGTGCTTCAAGTCCTCTTCACTTTCACCAGGCAAGGTTGTGTTATCTGCACATCACAGGTTGCTAATGAGTCCTCCTTCTATCCTGATGCCCTGTTCTTCTTCATATACTCTAGCTTCTAGGATTATTTTCTCAGCATAAAGATTGAATACACATAGTGAAAAGATATAACCCTGATGCACACCTTTCCGGATTTTAAGCCACACAGAATTCACTTGTTCTGTTTGAATGACTGACTCTTCGTCTATGTACAGGTTCCTCATGAGCACAATTACGTGTTCTGGAATTCCTTTTTTCACAATTTTACCCATAATTTGTTATCATCCACACAGTTGAATGCCTTTGCATAGTCAATAAAACACGGGTAAACATCTTTTTGGTATTCTCTGCTTTCAGCTAAGACCCATTGCATATCAGCAATGATACCCTTTGTTCCACATCATCTTCTCAATCTGGCTTGAATTTCTGGCAGTTCCTTGTTGACGTACTGCTACAACAGTTTTTGAATTATCTTCAGCAAAATTTTACTCATGTATGATATTAATGATATTATTTGATAATTTCTACATTCTTTTGGACCACCTTTCATTGGAAAGAGCACATATATGAATCCCTTTCATTCAGTTCGCCAGGTAGCAGTCTTCCAAATTTCTTGCCATAGATGAGTGAGCCCTTCCAGTGTTGCATACATTTGTTGAAACATCTCAGTTATTATTTTGTCAGTTCCTGGTGTGTTGTTCTTTGCCAATGCCTTCAGGGCATTTGGACTTCTTCCTTCAACACTGTTAGTTCTTGATCATATGCCACCTTTTGAAGTGGGTGAATGTCCACCAACTCTTTTTGGTACAGTGTCTGTGGGTATTCCTTCTGTTTTCTTTTGATGCGTCTTGTGTGTATTTTTGTGTTGTTCAATACTTTGCCCATAGAATCTTTCAATATTGCAATTTGAGGCTTGAATTTTTTTCTTCAGTTCTTTCTGCTTGAGAAATGCCAAGTGTGCTCTTCGTTTTTGGTTTTCTAACTCCAGGTCTTTGCACATTTCATTATAATACTTTACCTTGTCTTCTTGGCCACCCTCTGAAATCTTACGTTCAGCTCTTTTACTTCATCATTTTTCCATTTGCTTTAGATACTGCATGTTCAAGAGCAAGTCAGAGTCTCTTCTGACATCCAATTTTATGTATAAGCAGGCATCGTTAGACAATTATCAATATAGAGATATGTATGCATTTATAAAATTGGTTAGTGTACCCCAAATTTTAATAACTGTTATCTTTGGCCAGTGGGTAATTATAATTTTATTCTTTGTAGTATACTATGCTTAATTTTTTATATTTTTAACTAAATATAAATTAATTGTATAACCAAGAGGCAAATGTTTTAAAAATAATATTGCATATTATATGGGAAGTGTATAGCCCAATAAAGAGCCCTGGTAATGCAACGGTTAAGCACTCAGCTGCTAACCAAACCTGGTAGTTCAAACTCACCCAGCAGTTTCGAGGGAGAAAGACCTGGCAATTTTCTCTTGTAAAGATTTCAGCTTAAACACCCTATGGGGAAGTTCTACTCCTTCCTTTAAGGACACTATGAATTGGAATCAACTTGATGGCATCTAACAACAACAACATTTAGCCTAATATTTTGGTAAAATAAATTTCATAGCAGTAAAATGATTCTTTTTATGCAGTATCCAAAAAATACAAATTTAAATGTTTTATTTACCATTTCAAAGCCCAATTCTTTAGTATTTCATAAGCCTCTTAACCCCAACGTTTCATGAAAAATTTCATAATGAAAACATCAGAAGAAAACACCACTACCAACACTTGGTGCCAGACTAGATTTGGGGGAAAAGGAAAGGGCAATGTCAGAGATAACATCTCCATTTTTATCTTTGAAGAAGTAAATTGTCAATGTTACATTCTACTGAAATAGGAAAGGCTTGAAGTAGAGCAGTTGTGGGGAGAAAAGGCCATTAGTTCTATGTTGTAAATGAGGAAATGTGTTCTTCTTGAGATAGCTAACTGGAGGTGTCAACTAGATTTTTGGAAATAAAAATCTAGATTTTATAGGAGAGAGTTGGACTTCAGATATAAATGTGGAATAAATAAAATTATGGAAATAGGAGGTGTAGACACAGCCTCATCTAGTAACCATCTTAAACATTTTCTATGAGTGACATGGGCCTAGATTCTAGGAGGTAAAAATAAATGGAAAATGTTTATTTTTTAGCTTCAGGATTTGTCTTCCAGATAGAGGGAAAAAAAAAACTTCAACCACGAATAAAAGCACATACAGGCCTGAGGGTCTAAGCATTGCAGTATCACTTTGAGGGCTGAGCCATACTCAATAAGTCTGCCATCAACCCCAGCGTTTAATGTCTGAGGGCTAGCTTATGACCCTGTCCAACTTTGTAAGAGTTAGCACTTATGTAACACCTATAGGAGCTCTGATAAGTGCTTTTGATGCTGCAACTAGCTTAATCCTTACAAGAGCCTTATGAGCTATTATTCTATATCCAAGTTGAATACACAGAAGAGAAACCTGAGTCACAGACAGGACCTTGCCCAAGATCAAGAGTTAGTAAGTGGCAGAGCTGGAATGTAAAGCCACACAGCCTGGCTCTAGAGTCTGTACTCTGAATCACTATAAAATAATGACTCTGAGTTGTGGGGAGGAAAGACCACTAATTCTATGTCGTAAATGTGGAATTGCGTTCTTCTTGAAATAACTTCGCAAATTCCTAAACGGAATCAAAAGAGCAAAGCAATTTTAATATAATACATTTTTTCTTTTCTTTTTTTATTGTAAAAAATGTCCAATTTGACATTTCTCATGTGTACAATTCAGTGACGCCAATTATATCATCATGTTGAGCAACCATCACCAATATCCACTGCTAAATTTTTCATCACCATAAACGAAACTCAATGCTTCCTAAATAATGAGTCGCCTTTTCCTCTTCCCCTAATGTAATATATTTTTAAAGTTTTTTAATGCCCACTTTTATTCAAATTTATCTGAAGGGATTATTATTATTTTAAGGTAGGACAATGAGAAAATCAGTATAAGGAGAATTTGATCAGGGCTAAGAACCAAGGGCTGGTTTGCGAGTACTTCTTCCCTTGAGAGAGGCTGGAACATATTCTCAGGGACTCTGAATGCAGTGGAGAACTACACACCAGAGAGCAGGTGTGGGAGTATGCAGTGCCAAGATGATGGAAGGAGGTCAGGGAACCATGTGACCCTTTATAGTAAACCCTCGCCACTTCAGGAAAGATTCTGCTCTATAAAATGCTGAGTGTGCCTAGATTTTCAGAAAAAACATAGAGAAGACAAAGTTATGTATTTAGATTTTTGTCAGGTGAAACAGCCCAAAAGGAATTTGCAACATTGAGTCAGAGAGATGCAAGAAATCAATGCAATTTGAAAGTAACCTTCTATAATAATCCAAGCAATTGGGGATTTCATTCAAGTTTTCCCTATCTCTCAGGGGCAGAGAGCCTTGAATATGGGTAAAGAAAGAGCAACAAACTGACTTGAAATTTCAACCAAGTCACACAAAAATGCAATATCTGCACTGGAACTAGAATATTGCTTTCTTGAAAAATAGTGTTTGTTTATTTCTATTACTTCATCTTACTGTCTGGGTAGTAGGTGAATTAAATATAACTTAAAGTGAGATTTTTTTTTCCCCCTGTGATTTGTAAAAATGAGATAGCCAATCTCCTTAAAACATTTTTGCCATGAAATTATATGTATATATTCCTGAAAAATTTGCTTTAATAATTTGAAACAAAATTTTCACAATGGCTAAATTCACTTCTGATTCGTTCAAGGTAGATTTTTAAGTAAAAGTGCTAAAAAGACTTGTATAGCCAAATCCCATGTTTTGATTCTATTAATTATCATAAGAAGCCAAATAATAAGTACTCAAGGAAGTTAGGTTTTTTTTTTTTTCAATTCTTCTACATGAAACTTGAAGGAGGGGTGTAAAGAGGACAACTGGATCTTGGAATTTTGGAAAAATGCATAATTACTGGCTATATCGTTAGTAGCTTGTTCTGGGGATAGCTTTTGAATGTGGGTGGACTTATTCAAGTCACGACATATACGTATATATACACATATAAATATACATATATGCACACATATACATATATACACATATATACATATTTACACACACACACACATAATTATATTGTTTTTAGGTGGCACTGGGTCAGCAGACTCATAGCAACTCTGTACTCTATGTAGAAAAGAAGAAAACACTACCTGGTCCTGCACCATCCTCACAATCTTTGCTATGTTTGAGCCCCTTTTTGCAGACACTGTGTCAATCCATCTCTTTGAGGGTCTTCCTCTATTTTTCTGCCCCTCTACTTTACCAAGCACGATGTCCTTCTCCGGAGTCTGGTCCCTCCTGATAGTATATCCAAAGTATGTGAGACGAAGTCTTGCCATCCTCACTTCTAAGAAGCATTCTAGCTGTATTTCTTCCAAGACAGGCTTGTTCGTTCTTCTGGCGGTCTGTGGCATATTCAGTATTCTTCTCCAACACCATCATTCAAAGGCATCAATTCTTGTTCAGTCTTCCTTATTCATTGTCCAACTTTCACATGCGTATAAAGTGATTGAAAATACCATGGCTTGGGTCAGGCACACCTTAGTCCTCAGAGTGATATCTTTGCTTTTTAACACCTTAAAAAGGCCTTTTTTTTAGCAGACTTGCCCAATGCAATATGTTGTTTGATTTCTGGACTGCTGCTTCCATGGGTGTTGATTGTGGATCCAAGAAAAATGAAATCCTTGATAATGTCAATATTTCTATGTTTATCGTAATTTTGCTTACTGGTCCACTTATGAAGATACTTATTTTCTTTATGTTGAAGTGTAATCCATACTGGAGGCTGTAGTCTTTGATCTTCATCAGTAAGTGCTTTAAGTCCTCTTCACTTTCCGCAGGCAAGATTGTGTCATCTGCATATCACAAGTTGTTAATGAGTCTTCCTCTAATCCTGATGAGAGTTTTTCATACAGTCAAGTTTCTTAGATTATTTGCTCAGCATACAAATTGAATAAGTATGGTACAAAGATACAACCCCGAAGCACACCTTTCCTGATTTCAAACCACACAGTATTCCCTTGTTCTGTTCGAAAGACTGCCTCTTGGTACGAGTTCCACATGAGCACAATAAAGTGTTCTGGAATTCTCATTCTTAGTAATATTATCCATAATTTGTAATGACCCCCACAGTCAAATGCCTTTGCATAGTAAATAAAGCACAGCTAAACATATTTCTGGTATTGTCTGCTTTCCGCCAAGATCCATCTAACATCAGCAATGATATCTCTCATTTCACATCCTCTTGTGAATCTGGGTTGAATTTCTGGCAGTTCCCTGTTGATGTATTGCTGCAGTCACTTGTGAATGATTTTCACAAAATTTTACTTATGTATGATATTAATGACAGTTTCTAGTAATTTACACCTTCTGTTGGATTGCCCTTCACTGGAATGGGTACAAATATGGATCTCTTCTAGTCAGTTGGGCAGACAGCTGTCTTCCAAATTTCTTGGCATAGACAAGTGAGTGTTTCCTGAGTTGCATTCATTTGTTGAGACACCTAAATTCCTATTCAGTCAATTACTGGGGTCTTGTTTTTCACCAGTGTCTCTAGTGCAGCTTGGACTTCTTCAATACATGCATGCGTTCTTTATCATATGTCACCTCCTGGAATGGCTGAACGGCGACCAATTCTTTTTGGCTCAGTTATTCTGTGTATTCTTTCCGTCTTATTTTGATGCTTCCTGCGTCATTCAGTATTTTCCTCATAGATTCCTTCAATATTGCAACTCGAGGTTTGAATTTTTTATTCAGTTCCTTCAGCTTGGGAAATGCCAAGTGTGTTCTTCTCTTTTGGTTTTCTAACTCCAAGTCTTTGCACATGTCATTTTAATACTTTATCTACCCCAGCTGCCCTTTGAAATCTTCTGTTCAGCTCTTTTATTTCCTTATTCTTCTGTTTTCTACTCTACATTCAAGAGCAAGTTTCAGAGTGTCTTCTGACACCAATTTTGGTCTTTTCTTTCTTTCCTGTCTTCTTAATGACCTCTTGCTTTCTTCATGTATGATGTCCTTGATGTCATTCCACAACTTGTCTGGTCTTTAGTCATTAGCGTTCAATGTGTTGAATCTATTCTTGAAATGGTTTCTAAATTCAGGTCGGATATACTCAAGGTGTTACTTTGGCTCTTGCGGACTTATTTTAATTTTCTTCAGCTTCAACTTGAACTTACATATGAGCAATTGATAGCCTGTTCTGCGTCAGCCCCTGGCCTTGTTCTGACTGATGATATTGAGCTTCCCCATTGTCTGTTTCACAGATGTAGTCGATTTAATTCCTGTGTATTCTATCCAGCATGGTCCTTATGTATATTCATGCTTTATGTTATTGAAAAAAGGCATTTTCAATGAATAAGTCATTGGATTTGCAAAATTCTAACATGCAATCTCTGGTGTCATTCTATATATACATTTTTTTTTTCAGAATTAATTTACCCTTTGCCTAAAATAACATTTACATTTTATCTACTTAACTGCCATATTTTCAAATCTTTTACTGAGTACCCAGTCGATAGCCTTCTAAGGGTGCAAAAATGACAGGAAGTCTGCACATCTTTCAGTTCTGTTTAACCTCATTTTCTTAGTAGCTCCTGATTACTCATTGTGCAGAAGTCAGGCCTGCAGTGATAGTCATTCCAGCATTAAAAACTGTTATCACCACATTTTATTAATGTTCCCCAAGATATTCAGTGATTTCTATTCTCCTTTGCAATTGTAAAAATTAGCTACCTAAACTAACACACTTCTCAGAGAAAAGCTATCAAGTCATTTATTAGCTCTTCAAGTTTTGGAAAAACATTGTCACTCATAACCTATAAATTTTTAAGTTTAGAATTTGTGTTAGTATTTGTTGTTGAAGGGTATTCTTTTTGAAATACTTTTCTCATAGGCTAAACTATTATGAGATAGTTTAAGTCTGCAATATTAATATCCTGGATTCATAGTATATATACTATATTGAGATGAATGTTAAAATTAAAATACAGAGTATTAGACACAAAGTGCTTAATTATTTAGAAAATTTCTTCTTTAATTCTTTTGATGTGCTATAGGTATACATATTTAAAATAACTTAGATATCTATCTGTTTATCGGTGTATCTATCTATCATCTATGTATGTACCTATGTATCTATCATCTATCAATCTATCAATCATCTATCTATCATCTATCTAATCTATCTATCATCTATCCAATCTATCATCTATCTAATCTATCATCTGTCTAATCTATCTATCATCTGTCTAATCTATCTATCATCTGTCTAATCTATCATCTATCTAATCCATCTATCATCTATCTGATCTATCTATCATCTATGTAATCTATCTACCATCTATCATCTATCTAATCTATCATCTATCTAATCTATCTATCATCTATCTAATCTATCATCTGTCTAATCTATCTATCATCTGTCTAATCTATCTATCATCTGTCTAATCTATCATCTGTCTAATTTATCTATCACCTGTCTAATCTATCTATCTTCTATCTATCTATCTAATCTATCTATGTTTTTCATCGTTATCATCATCTATCTAAGCTGCCCATTTTCTCCCTGGACCTGTAGTTCTCTGTAGGGCATCAATATGTTTAATTATCCCTAAGACTTAATCAGCCTGATCTTGACAGACATTTTTAACATTGACTTTTTTTTTTTGACAAGTTACATAATCTCCCTCAGTCTCAATTTCCCAAAGGGGGGAATGAAAAATTTTAAAAAGACATGCAGAAATAATAGTACCACCTAGATACTATTGCCAAAAGTTGAACACATATTTTCTATCTCTCTCTTGCACACACATACACACACACACAGGAATATGATAGACAATTTGAAAACACATTGTAGAAATCATGATGCTATACATCGAAACACGACATACAGCCTAGAAAAATGAGAACAACTACTTTCCATTGGCAATATTACCTGAAGCAATTACTACACAGGGAATTGCAAAACACTGAGCTTTCATCATCCCTTCAACATTTATTAGATAGTAGTTCTCTGACCAAAAAGCCGGCAGTTCAAATCCACTAGCCGCTTCTTGGAAATCCTATGGGACAGTTCTATTCTGTCGTATAAGGTCACTGTGATTTGGAATCTACTCAACGGCAATGGGTAGTTCTCTTAAAGAAGTTCTTCACTTTTTTCCCATTTAGTCAGCTTTTTTGTGTATAACTGTGGATTCTTCAATTTTTATTTATTCAGTGCATTATAAACAATAGCAGTACATTCATCAAGCTTAAAAATTAAAAATAATTATTTAATGTCATCTGGAATTGAGTTCCCATTCCAATTCCCCAGTTTTTGCAAGAATATGTTTTATGCTGTTTTGTTTAAATCAGGTATGTGATATACAATTTGACAACACACTGTAGAAATCATAATGCTATACATCTAAACACCTAACACATCTAAACATTTAAATCTAATTTCCACCTTTCCAATTGATCATTATGATTCTTTAATCTCTTTCAATCTAGAAGAGCCCCCTACCTCTTTTAAGACACTGGCCTTTCGAAGATTTCTGAATGGTACTTGTAAAACATTTCTCCCTTTGAATTTGCCTGGTTGATCCCTCCTGATGTTGTTTAACTCCATTTACCATCTCTGTATCTTCTATCAGTTGAAAAGAAGTTTTGGAGACTTGATTACATTTCTTTCTTCTTTCTTCCTTTTTTTTAATTTATTTTGTTGTAGTTGTTGAGAATATACACAGCAAAACCTCCACCAATTCAACAGTTTCTGCAAGTACAATTCAGTGACATTGATTACATTCTTTGAGTTCTACAACCATTCTCACTTTTCTGAGTTGTTCTTTCCCCATTAATATATACCCATTGTCCTCTTTTTTTTTTTTTTTATTGTCCTCTAAGGTTCCAATCTAATCTTTGGAGTGACTGTTGTCAATTTAATCAAACTGATTACATTTCCATCAGGGTATTTGTGATTTTATGGGTCATTCTGTGTATGACCCATTGCATTCCATCAAGGGGCTACAATGCCAGAGTTTCCCCTAATAGTGATGCTGAGTTTCACTGTCTAAGGTGGCAATGGACAGATCTCTCCAAGATTCTTGAAAAAAGTACTTCATATTTGCATCCCTAGTTGATCTTGTCCTCTTTGCTTTAACAGCTCTCTGATGCCTTTGAACAGCTGATTTTTGTGTTTTATTTGGCTTTCTCCTTTTTCATGTTAGGAGCTCTGGTTTTCTGCACATTTTCAGGAACAAATAGTATTGCCTGTTATTATAGTGTTTCTTAAAGCATGTATATTATGTGTTTGATATACATTTTCTTAATTACTAATCAATAATCAATATTTTATATTTTTATTTCTCATCCCGGTATATTTTTTTTCTTCTGAAATGCTTATTCTGGGTATTAGTATTCTGGATACTTTTTTTTTTTTTTTAATAAGTTCTATGTATTACAAATATTTTTCTCTCAGTTTGTGTTTGTTCTTTTTGCTTTATCATGTTTTGTGATGATGAAAACTTCTAAATTCCAAATTCATCTAATATATAAACCTTTTTCTTATAGCTGGTATTTTTGTATATGCTTTGGGAAATTCTTCATAGCCTGAAGTTATAAAGATATACTTCTAAAATGTTAAATTTTACCTTTTACATTTATATTATTAATCTATCTGTAACTGAACTGTGTGCATGGTATAGAGCAGAAATTTGATTTATCTATGCAATTTTAACTTACGGTAAAGCAATTGTGCCAGCACCCTTTATTAAATGGTCCACATTCTACCCGCTGCTCTGTAAGGGTGCCTGCACTGTATGTCACCATACCATGCAGTCCTAGGACCTCTGTTCCGTGCTTCTGGTTTGTTGGACTATGCCTGCTTAAACATGCACGACCTAAGAAAGAATCAGGAAAAGAGTGGGAGAAAAATTTTATTTCTTTAAAGAGTAAAGGGGTAAGCTTTGACATACTCTGACTTAACAAAGATGCTAGTGAAAGATCTGTCGAGATAAATAATTGGAACCCTCACAATCATTAGTTGCCGAGACCCACAGGGCAGAGAAACATTCTTAACAAGCAGACATTTTGATCATCTAACCCTCAAGGCCCGAGAAATAAGTTCAATTTGGAAAAAAAAAATATATGTTTGTGTGCGTGTGTGTGATTAAAGAGTATCTCCTGTCAGGAAACGACAGAACAAAAAGGTGAGAAACAGATAACAAAGTAAAACATCTGTTAGAATATGCTTAAAAAAAAAAAAAAAAACCAAAAACATTGCCCTAGAGTCAATTCCCACTCATTGCAACCCTGTAAGGCAGAGTAGAGCTGCCCCATAGAGTTTCCAGGACTGTAATGTTTACGGAAGTGGGCAGCTGGTGGGTTTGAACTGACAATTTTCTTTTAGCAGCTGAGTGTTGCTTAACCACTGCACCACCAGGGCTCCTTAGAATATGCTTTAGGCCACATTTAGTTACAAATAAAGCACTATTCACCCTGCTTCTAAAAGGTGATGACATTTCTGTTTAATTATTGACCCTCCACTGTGTGGGCTCGAATAAAACTCCATGATCAACCTACACATTGAAGAACTAAATTGGTCTAAGAATTAAAAAATAAAAAGAAAACTGGGTTAGGAAGCAGTTTTGTTTTATATCTTTTTTTTTTCTTTCTAATTGTTTACTCACTAATCTATCAGTTTCTACAGACAAGGGAGAGAGAAGTTAAGGGGTCCTCTCAGGGACCCTTTGGGGAAGTACATGCTGTGTATGTAACAGTTAGGATTAGCCTACATATGTTTTAAAAGATAACTGAAGAACAGATTAACAAAGAAGTAAGGGACATGGGGTAGATTTATAAATGAAATCAGAAAGATTTATGATATTTAGATTAAGAGAAGACTACCAGTAGATGTAATGCATCAGATATTCCTATAAAGGCATGTATAAAGACAATGTTTTTAAAAGCATCATTAACTCTTTACTTTTTTTTTAATTGAGTCCTTGATTACTAACTACCACTTTTGTAAAACAAAAAAGTGTAAATTTCTTATAGTATCCAGTAAATAACTTTAATTCGGGACATTTTAACTTTTTCTCTTTTTGCTCTGGAATTTCCTCAGATGTGGAAAATAGACCTAGCTGAGTTGGGCTCATGGAAAATCTGGTTCAGCATATAAAAATCAGAATGTAATAGAAGCAAATCATCTTGCATACTCCTACTTATCCTGTCTCATAAAGAAATTATAAAGCAATGAATTTAAAATGGGTCAGATAAAAGCCATTTAAACTGTGATATATATAAATCAATTCACGTAACTGACTGCTACAGGCTTATTGAGACAAATCCGTTATCAAGATCTAATGCACTAATAAGAATAGAATGTGCAGTTACTGTAGATAATGCCTGGAAGACAATATAATTTTACTTTATGATGCTACCATCATCAACTCTTTCCCAGTGGCCACTGGGCACACACCACTGCCGTAAGGAAACCATGGCAAGCAGGGAGGGTCGTCTAAAGCATGGCTGAAACTTTCAAGGATTTCTGTCTAGGGAGGTACTAATTGTCTCCGTCTGCATTCAGCTTCTAAAATGTATGAGTCTTCTGGACAGCTTTCCATGATAATATGAAACGATAGCTTTAGAGAGGGTTTCCCACCTGACTATATGGGTTATTTCTTTTTTTCTTTCCAAACATAGGTAATGAGAATGCCAAAATTCTGAGACATAGCCTGTTACCTGCCTAACATGTCATAGAATGGAATAGCACTGAAAATCCAAGGTATAGGAATTCACAGAAAAGTACTATTCAACATTTCTCTTAGGCCAAGGAGAATTTTAGACAATTCATAACAAGGTTGTGAAAAGCAGATTTTGTAAAACAGTTAAAGATGAGGTTATGTAACAGTGCAGTATCACAGGACTTGAGCAGTTATTCTTTTCAGAAGTATAAAATTAAGTCTAAGGAATTTGCTTTCGAACACGTAGCCTATTATGGGCATATAACGTCAGCGTGCTTTCTAGCATTGAGTACAATGTCAGTGTGGATTATAATAATATCTTTTCTATGGTGAGAAATAAAGCCTTCTTCTGGTCCTTCATGGAGGTTTACCATTGTTAAGAGTGAAGCCCAATAAGAATGACATTTTACTCTCTGCTTCAATTCAGAAGATGAGATTTTGTCATTATCTGTGTGATAGATGAACTCAAAATATTTACTGAGCACAATTATGAGATAGGCACTTTTCAGATCTTGGAATTCATCAGAGAACAGAGCAGGCAGATATTCCTGCCTTTTGAGGTAATCAGGGAGGCACAGATCAATAAAAATATACCTAATAAATATGTGCTATGGTAGGTTGGTTGGTGCTATGTGCTATGGAATAAAGAGTAACTAGGACCGGGTAGAGGATCAATAATGCTGAGGAGAGGTGGTGGAGGTCATGGATTCTCTAGGGTGATTAGTTGGGCTCATTCAGAAAGTGACATTTGAGAAGAAAAAAAGAAATTGAACATGAAGATGTCTAGGAAAAGGTAAAGATGCCCAGATGTTCCAGGTGAAGGGCTGAGCCAGTGTAAACTGTCTAAAAAGGAGAATGCTCAGCAAGCTTGAGGAGTGGCCAAAATGCCTGCACTGTGCAGCCAAAGAGTGAGCAGGAAGTGAGATGAGAGGAGCCCTGGGGCTGGCCTTTGAGGGCATTGGCAGGCCATGGTAAGGACTCTGCCTTTCCTCTGAATTAAAGGGGTGTCATAGGGGAATTTCGAGCAGAGGAATGATACCATCAATGTTACATTTTAAAATGATCATTTAGTATTTTGTGAGGAATACCATGGCACCCAGTGAGACACAGGATCTTACAGAAGAAAATCAGCCACCATGAGAGCCTCGGGAAGCAGCCACTTCAGAGAAAAGCCAGTTACCATTGGAGTAATAGAAGAAGGGGGTCACTCAGGAATTCGGATCAGGATATGGGATTTTTGCTGACAATGAACCTTGGATTCCAGAGCATACAGAGGAGTTTAAGGGGTTGGAGAGAGATGGACGAAGATAAAGGAGAGAGGTAACACAGTTGTTTGGCGATGAAAGTACAGGTGCTTGGTGGTGACCTAGAAGTCTGGGAGTCCCATGATGATTTCCCTAAAATGATATAAGATCATAATGAGATGATCCCTGGTGAATTCAAATCAGACAGTGGTGATGAGTCTGTGAGTATTAGGGGTCAGGGAGCTAAATGTCTGACATTGGCGATGGTGGTAGACGGCTGCGAGAAGGTATCTTCTTAGTCTCAGCAGTGGGTTCCATTGTGGCCTCTTTTGGGGGAGGAGCAGTCTCCTGAGTGAGAGTTCTCCAAATTGATCCTGGTGAATTACTTGAGAAATTTGAAGAAGCTGGATTATACCAAGGTGTTTGGGCCCCACCCCCTCCATTTTACATAATGAGGATAAATGCTTAGGGATGTTATCTGGAGTAATATTATATGAAGTGGTTTTACGAGAGATTTCCGATTTCAAATATTTAGGGAATAAAAAGATAATAAAATATAGAAATCATTAAACTTTTTGTGTAAATGAAATTTTATCCTTAAGTTTAAATTTACAATTCTGGTAAGTTATACATCTTGATGTTCTAGGGGAGTATTTTCTTTGTGGTTTAATTGTTATTTTCAAAATTTGTGTTTTTAACCAATTTACTTTGTAAGTTTTTAAAATAACCCCCCAAATAAACATAAACTTATTTCACAGTATAGGGAAATTTTGCTCTTTACATAATTCCAGGGGTACTGAGAGTTTATGTGGCTAGCATGTATTTGAAAATTACAAATACTTACTTAAAATGTCTGTTCACCTGACAGGGAACACGACAAAGAGTCCCTGATGGAGCAGGAGAAAACTGTGGTGCAGAACACAAATTCACATAAAAAGACCAAACTTAATGGTCTAAGACTGAAAGAACCCCAGAAGACATGGCCCCCAGACTCTGTTAACCCAGAATTAAAACCATTCCTGAAGCCAACTCTTCAGTCAGAGATTAGATTGGACTGTAAAACATAAAATGATATTTGTGAAGTGTGTGCTTCTTAGTTCAAATAGATACATGAGACTAAATGGGCAGCTTCCTGTCAGGAGGTGGGATGAGAAGGCAGAAAGGGATAGGAGTTGCTTGAATGGACATGGGAAACCTGGGGTAGAAAGGGGGAGTGCACTGTCACATCATGGGGATTGCAACTAGGGTCACATAACAATATGTATATAAATTTTTGTAAGAGAAACTAACCTGAGCTGTAAACTTTCACCTAAAGAAAAATTTAAAAAATGAATTAATTAATTCAAAAAAGTTTAAAAAATTAATTATGTAATAATTAGTTCAATTCAGTTTGGATGAAAAATTTTACATAAATTGAGAATTAATAATCTATTGTAAAAGCAGGATATGAACAATGGATGTGGAGAATAGTGTCATCATTCTGTGCATGAATTGATTACGAGTGTAATTTTTTTATGTCCAATCGCCAAATTTCTTTCTTAAGTTTGGGTGGGGCAGGGCCCTGCCTTCCTAGTATGGACACTGAAAAAGCCTACAAATTATGTTCCCTGATACTTGCAGCTCTATACTTGACCAGATGATTCTTCCAGAGATTGTGACCGCTTAACCCCATTTATGTATGTCCATTTTGTAAGCCAGATTCTTCTGCCTTGCCCTGGATTCAGGTTTACATGAAAGCCTGGTATAACACACGGTGGCAAAACAGATAATGAAATAATCCCATGGCATGAAGTGGCCATTAAAGACGAGGCTTTGTTAGACTGCGTAGGAGGGTCGTCTTTTGGGGTCCCTCTCCATCTACTCCACTCTTCTTTGTGTCTGAAAAGTTGAACTCTTAACCCCATCAGCAGAGTCCTTTGTACTCAAGCTTCCAGTTGGATTGCCCAAAGGTATGTACTAGCAGAAGCTGGGACCATGGACAAGTGAGGTTTTCATTCCCTGAGTCCCTCCCTGCCAGGCTACAGAATTGCAAGGGCACAGTTCCTGCCCAGTGGACCTTGCCCATAGCTCTAGCCACTTTCCTCTGTGGATTGTCTAATGGCCACTCCTCTATCTCCCTTGGCCCTATGGGTGGTCACAGCTTTCCTGCTGTCACTAGTCCTGGCATGGGATGCTTTATATTCTTGTGTTAATGCCACATAGTCCTGTTCACAACTTTTAAAATACCCCCTTAATTACATCATCCTCATTTGCCCTATTTGAATGTTCTGTTTTTAGCTGTGATTCTAACCCATACAGAGACTCAGTGGCTACTGCCTTAAAACAGTATTAAGGGCTTTATTTTCAAAAAAATGTAGTGCAAGGATGCTCCATACATAAGGATAGAAATGTTGGCTTTAACCAGAACTAAACAACTAAAAACAGAAAGAGAATGAAATGCTCAAAGACAAATTTCTGGTGCCATGTAATGCACCAAAACAAGGGCTTTTATTCAACCATGGAAATAATTTCTTAACTCTTAAAGCCCTATGGATATCTAGAAAAACAGACTCAAATATTGATTTTAAAGGTGTCCAAGTTAAAGTGTCAATTCAATTCACACGCTTGCAAGATCTCTTATAAAAATTTAGTGCGTTGATGATGAATCAGTCAGAGCCTAGAGATTGAAAGTGGTGAAATATAGGAAGAAGGGAAGACTCGGAGAAATAAAACATGGTACTCTCCCAGGCCACCCATGCAGCCCAGGCATGAGAGGAGTTTAAAGGAGCTGTATCAAGAAGAGAAAAATATAATTATAGAAAAGACTGAGCTTATTGTATAGGTATATTTACCAGAGGTTCAAGATTCTATGTGCTAAATTAGGTCATTGGGAACATCCTAATTATGACACTCAGAATTCCTTATTGTGATGAAAAGAATCCAAGAACTTTGGGGAACAGGAAGACTGGAATGACTTATTACTTGAAATCAAACATCCACCTCCCATATTCCTTGAGACGGCCTAGAAGACCATCCTTTATCAAAGCTTTTAAAAACACATTGACAAAGAACCGGAGACTTCTTGGGAAAGTACTTCTTACTGTGGCTGGTCCCTGAAGGCTGAAAACGCTGGTAGCACACTCTGACACTCAAATTGTTGTGTTGTTGTGTGCTGTCCAGTCGATTCTGACTCATATCCCTATATGACAGAGTAGAACTGCCCTATAGAGTTTCCTAGGCTGCAATCTTTACAGAAACAGATTACCATATTCTTTCTCTTGTGGAGCCACTGGTAGATTTGAACTGCTGGCCTTTTGGTTAGCAGCCAGCCAAGTGCCTAACAATTAGGAAACCAGAGCTCTTTTGCCATTCAAATGGACTCCGTGAATTCAGTGGGTGTGGGTGGGCCCTGGTTGTACCACCAGAAAAAGGGCATGTGTATTTTTATAGTAGGCAATGGTGCTTGAGTGTTAATCAGAATAGTTTGACTTACAAAGTTCTAAGGTAAAGCTTAATTGACCGTTAGTTCCTTAGAGTAGTAGTTTTTGGGCAGCCCACTAAATTTCTGTTTATATAACTACCCAAAACTCTAGGCTTGCTGCAAAAACGCTAGATCCACCAAAATAGAGAATCATGTCATTTAGTTATTTCACAGTTCTGAGTTGGTTCAAAGACCCAGAGCTCCTTGAGTTTAATGGTAGAGTTTAATACCCTGTGGCTGAATCTGTCACTAACATTATTGGGGATGTTAAAGAGGTACCTAATCAGTAGCATCCTGTTTTTGACAAAATTCTGATGCAGTTGGAGATTAGACATGGAGTATAGCAGATGGGCAAAGAAAATACCACTTTCATTACTGAATAGTATCATAGTCCCTGAAGACAAATGAAATTACAGTATATTAAAAATATAAATAAAATGACTTTGGATTTTTCCAAATTCTAAAAATGAAGTGTTGGATATAATCTATATATGTATCTGTTTCCCATTTCTTTTCTTTCTTTTTCTGAGGGAGGAGAGTAACATTTGAAAATATTTCCTGTGTTATTATATGCCTGGGAATGTGTTTTAGTTTGGAACTCACATGTATTTACTACCCAATCTGTCAAAATTGAGACATTTATTCATGGAAATTATCTCCCTATGTTTGCAGTCTGAAGAAAGAACTATTTTATACAAAATGTTAGTATAATATGTGCAATGTACAGCTTTAGTTGAGAATGATCACAGTACCACAGAACTTCATAACTCATTTTTACCTCAGCCTTATATGATTTTCAGAATGTTGTGAGTTAGCCAGAAATAGTTATGGTTATACTGAGGGTCGGAAAAGTTAGTTGGTTTGCCTAATATTAGAGATGAATTTGGCTAATTTTCTGAGTTTTTTAGTACAGAATTGTTTTTAATACGGTATGACCCCTTGCCAATTTAGTTTAAAGATGATTTTATAACCTTCCATTTGACTCATGTACAATTCAAGACTCAAAATTCAAAATCACAAGCAGTATTTTAATTTGTTTTTCCAAACCTGAAACATATTTTGTGCTTTTTCTCCTTATTTAATTCTACCAATTATATGTCTTGCTTCTAGTCTGTTACTGAGTTAGAACCTTCTATGGAAAATGGATTGGTAGGACCCATAGTCTGATTTTTGGCCCTCATGTGACACAGTAAAAATGCCCCCTAGGGTCTCTAGGCTACAAACTTTACAGAAGCAGATCTCCAGGTCTTTCTCCTGCAGAGCTGCTGGGTTTGTTTGAACCACCAACCTTTCAGTTAGCAGCCCAGTGCTCAACCATTGCACAAGGGCTCCTGCAGGAGGCCATAGTTTAATCCATCACTAACTACTTTTAGAAAACCAATATTCTCAGTAAACAAACCTTTTAATCGCAAATCCTACCACGGATGTAAACCTGTTTTTAAATTTATTTCCATAACATCTACCATTCAAATGTGTCCACTTATCAGGTCCATAACTTTAGGCACAGGATGTTTTTTATGCATTCATCAGTTTAGTTTTATCTGTATAACTGAGTGAGAAAGTTTGTGGTTTTACTGTCTTAAAAAATATAATTTGCAGAAAAATGTTTGAAGGATTGTAGGTATTTAAACATTAATTCTTTGGACTTTTCCAGCTTTTTCAGGAAAGAGAATTATGGAGCCTATAAGAAATGGATGATTGGATTAAAAAGTGAAATAAAATGAATCTAATATTTGAACATGTAAAATTTTATTTAAACATAACAAATATAAATATTGCACATTATTGGGTGATATGCATATTAAGATGATCGTGAAATGTGGTTTCATAGAAATGAAAGCAAAATACTGATCTAATCATATCGGTAACATATATTTAATGCAGGTAAAAATTAGAAAAAAATTAAAATAATACACACAGCTTTGAATATAGCAGGAACAACTGTGTTGTGGAGACTGTAGCATAAGTAACTCATGGGACAGGCGTTCCCCTTGAGCATTTGCTTATGAAAGTAGGATATACATATTACTTATTTATAATATAATAAATACTACTTATATTCTGTGAGTTTATGAGTAAAGTATAGCTTTCACTTTATCATTTCATGAGAAGGTTGAGATGCATAATCATATCTCGATTTAAAAAACTGCTGATTTTATGTTTCACAATTTAAGAAGCTTTTAAAGGTAATGTGGATTCTAAGTGCTAGAAATCTTATTAAGGGCCTGGAAGGGAAGAGAGGTTGGAGTTAAAAATAATGAAAAGCGTATTGATTATTATGCATATTAATTAGGTGTGTAAATAAAAGTAGTCCATATTTTATTAGGAAATGAGAGTTTTTAAAATCATGCATGTTAGACTTTACTGTTGTATTCTGGTACTTTCCTAAAAGTAATTAATTTCTGTTGAAGAATAGAACGCCGTAGGAAAGCTTGTTTAAATGTTTTTAGAATTTTTGTTTCCAGGTGAGATCACGGACTTTATTCATTGCTTTATAGTAGTAGTTTCATTTTATCCCAGACTTCGTACATATAATGCTGGTACACAAATTGGATTTAGAAACATATTTTAGATGCAAAGAGAACAGGGCATCATGGTCCAAGCTTCCCATTATGAGTTGTGTTATTTCAGCAAATTCTTTCCTTTCCTGGGCTGTGGTACTTTATATGTGACATCGACCTAATATATAAATCATGCATAGAGCAATGGCAGCCAGGTGTTCATAGTCTCCGGACAGTGCTTGGCAGAAAATAAATTCCTTCTCAATGTCAGCTTGCTTTCCCAATTTATTCTATCATGTATTGCCCATATACTGTATTAGCCCCTCGGTGGTGTAAGCAGTTAAATGCTTGGCTACTATCTACTCACCAAAAGATTAGCAGTTCAAATCCACACTGAGGTGCCTTGGAAGAAAGGCCTGGCAATCTATTTCTGAAAAATCATTGAAACCTTATGAAGCACAGTATCACTGTGCAACACCTGGGGCCACCATGAGTTGAAATTGACTTGATGGTAACTTTCTTTTTGGTTTTTGTTGTTAGCTGCAGTTGAGTCAGCCCCAACTCATGGCAACCCCGTGTACGATGTTATGAAATGCTGCCCAGTCCTATGCCATCCCCATGATCAATTACGGATTGGACTCTTGTTATCCATAGAGTTTTTATTGGCTGCTTTTTGGGAAGTAGATCGCCAGGCCTTTCTTCCTAGTTAATTTTAGTCAGGAAGCTCCTCTCAAACCTGTTCAGCATCACAGCAACACTCAAGCCTCCACTGACAGGTGGGCGGTGGCTGTGCATGAGGTACATTGGGAATCAAACCCTGGTCTCCTGAATGGAAGATGAGAATTCTACCCCTGAGCCCCCAAAGCCTCATCCATTACCTTGTACTAGACTCTATGGTGATCATTTTTTCATACATTTAAATTCTACACTAACCCTGTATGATATATATGATTATTAAACACCTTTTGCAAAAAAGGGAAATTAAGGTTTGAGTAGTAAAGAAAGTTGCCTGTGGTTAAGTTGGTGCATAGTGCAAGGGGGCCTTTAACTACATGTGGTTGATCTTGCTGCACACATTCCAAACTGTTGCATTATCATTCCCCCGGGACAAAGGCAACTGTACATTGAGGGTGGAAATAATGAGAAAATAAAGTTAGATAATAAAAACATAAAAAATAGTGCAAGGCACTCTGAGTGTCACAGTTACTTCTTTTGGTGCCATGGTTTCTCATCTGGGTGCTTTGGAGCCCCACTTGGAACCATACATACCACTGTGTCAAATGCTACCTCTGACACCATGATCACGTGGTGGCCCCTGCCAAGACAGGGGGAAGCTCTCTTGATGCTAAAACTGCCCCACAGTTTATGTTAAAAATTCTCTTTTCCTTTTTCCTTCTGCTCTGTTGGGGAGCTTTAGGAAAGTAATGAATGTGTGGTTATTAATGTTTTACAGAATTTAATCAAGCAACACTTTATTTTAACAACCTCCCTCTCTCTGGGACTCAGACATACATATGCAGGAAGATGGGGAGTCCACACAAGTGGACTGGTAGACATGCTCACCTATGTCAGAACCTCAACATGTCCATTGCCATTGCTTCTGGCAGCTTCTAATTTTCTTTAGGGATTTTCTTCCTGCCCAGTATCAGATGACTCCATCTGTCTCCAGATTTAGCATGAAACTGAATGGCTTCCTGGGTCCCTTGATTTTAGTGATAAATTCTAGCTGAATTACATGAGTCCTTCAGAGCCAATTGACTGCTGTTAGGCTTTTGCTAGGACCTCTTGGCAGAGGTTGCAGTTCTTTCACACTGAGCGTGAATCTGCGAGCTAAGAGCTCTGCCACAGCTCTCCTGTCACCATATGGAATGAAAGAAACTCCAAGCCCATCTCCAATATATGAGCAAATACTTCTTTTTTTTTTTTTTTTTTTGCCAACCTGATGACTCATTTCTCCTAGCATAAAACACTAGAATGACACTCTACTAGAAATGAAAACCAAGAGTTTTATTGACGGAAAAAGACAATTAAAGTCATTCTATGAAACAGAGCGACACTTGGGCACTCAAGCAAGAGTCTGCAGCTTGAGCTCTAGCTTTCAGGAGAGCAGTGAGGTATTTATCAGGCACACCAACAAAAGCAAATGGTTTCACATCACGGGAAGTTGAGGGGAAAGAAGGAAAATTTACAATAGATTGTCAAGCCACAAACATTTCTAACATCAATTTCTGTCCTAACTTCAAGCTCTTTTTCCCAATACAGATCAACTAAGCAATATTTCTAAAGCAAGCCATGCAAACATTCCTGATGTGGTGATTTTGTGATTGATTGTAGGCTAGGGCAGCCCTCATTGGAGTCCTTGAAATGTAGAAGTCAGCTATTAAGTTAGGAAGGAGATTAGATCAACTCCAACTTGAAGCCTTTTGAATATAAACATTGCCCATCCAGCTAAGAAGGAGCGACTTAGGGTTTAGGCGTTTACTGAGAGACGTTAACATAGCAAGGTTATTTACATAAGCGAAGACCAGGATATCTACACTCTGTGTCACAACCAATCCAAACTTTCACGGGAACCCAACTTGTCTTTTGTAGAAGGCAGAGGGAGCCTTCAAATTTAGTTTCAGCTTAATTTGAAATAGAATTTCATTTTAGGTCTAGGATTAACCACTTCAATCATGCCAAGCAGCCCCAGTTTTAAGGTTTGCTTATTCAATGTCAATGACAATTTCTAAGATCTTTTCTGTTCTCACTTATTTAATTAATACAGTTATACATTGATCCTTTGGAACAAAATATAACTTTAAGTCTATGCATGTATACTTATTTGTATAAAAAAAACAAAAACCAAACCTGTGGCTGTCCAGTTAATTCCGACTCATAGTGACCCTACACGACAGAGTAGAATTGCCACATAGAGTTTCCAAGGAGCACCTGGTGGATTCGAAATGCCAACCTTTTAGTTAGCAACCGTAGCACTTAACCACTACGCCACCAGGGTTTCCACTTTAAATCATTTTTCTATTTTATAATGAAATATATAAGAAAGACTATTTAAAATTATAATCTATGAAAAACATATGTATTTATTAAAGGCTAAGAAACACAGTAGTTTTAAATACAGAAGATTGAAAGTCAACATTTAAACGTTTAAAAAAATTTTTCTCAGACCTTAGCACAATCTAATGTTATATCAATGTGTTCTGCATGTAGTAACTACTTTTCTTGTAAGTCATGATTCATAGAATTTTGCCAAACTAACAATCTGGAAATCAATATGATATTTTTAGCAAAATACATCCAAGTTTTCAATTTAACCAAGTAATTGTTTTTTATTTTACTATTGAAAAACAAATAAGCAATTCCTGTGTGTTCCATTCTTAAATTTTATGCATCATTTATTCTTCAAAATACTTTTGAAAATATAGCTATACAGCTGTAACATGTAGTCTGTAGAGTTTCCTTTAAAAGAAATGGGGCTCCTGACTGTCGTTTTAGAAACTCTTTAATAATCAAAATTGGTTCTTGAACATGTGAGAGGCAATTTTTTTATTACTTCCAAGTTCCCTTATCATAATTTTACACTTTATTTCTCTCCTAGGAACCAATTTATTTGTTTAAAAAAGTCCTTTGAAGGAACTTCTTTTGTGTAGTGTAGTTTTTTTCCTGAAACTTCCGAGTTTTGATTGTAATTATTTTTTTACTTATAATCATGACTTTAATACTAAAGAAAATGCTGTGGCTCTCTTTCTCTAAGAACGTGCTTTCTTCAGCATCTTCTATCAGAAAAACCACCGACATCTAGCAAATCCTGTCCGGTTTGAAGTTTATTTATATGTAATTAGTGAAACAGAACTTTGTAATTTTATGGAAAGTCTTGCATGTAAGAGTTCAAAAGAGTTCTTGAAAATAAAATAAAACTTCCCATATTATTTTCCACGAATGAAGTAAAAACTAAACAAAATCGTAGAGTTTGAATCCCATCAAAGTTAAAGATGAGTTATAATAAATAAATCGAAGAGTGGAGAGTAGCTTTCTGAGAATTTTGTCTTACTCAAAAAATCTAATGCAATAATAGGGCAGCCACTAGTCACATGTAGCTATTTAAATATTTTTCAATTATTAAAACAAAATAAAATACGTCAGTTTCTCTGCTACACTGGCCGCATATCAAGTGCTCAATAACTACAGGTGGCTAATAGTCACCATAATATACAGTGTAGATGAAGAATATTATATCATTGCAGAAAGTTCTATTGGGCAGCACTGATCTAAAGTATGATTAATTTGATTTTTTCCAACAATAGTTAACAGAAGGCATTCAGCTTGATTTTTCTTAAGTCACATTGAATATTGCCATAAGGTCAGTAGCATTTTCATGACAATTGTATGTGAAATCTCAAGAATAAGCTCTCAGTCTGTTTTCAAAAGAAACAGATAAAAGCCTTATCTTAAAATTGAAGGTTCTGTTTACTTCAGTGAATAAAAGCGTAAATTCATCAGTCATTGAGGTTTTGCATCCTTTGTAGTGTGAGTGTGAATCCCTGTGATGCCTTTACACTGTGGTGCCTATAATTAAGGTGTCTGTTTAGATGCTTCTCAAAACCTCTATCTGCCAATAGGGCTTATGGTATTTCATGAAATGTGAACAATGACTCTGCTTTCATTTATAATTTTGACTCACTCTGATCCTAATTAGATAACTAAACTAAGACCTATAGAAAAATTCCTACACAATGACAGAAAAGGGATTAAAATTAACTTTGAAGGATGGACTAGAAAGAACCGCCTCCTTGTTTGGAAATGACAGGGGCTTGAAGAGCTAAAAAGAAGAGATTGCAATTGAAATGAGTTTACTATGGTCAACAAAAATCGATGTGAATTTCAGTGTAGATGATCAGTGGGACATTGCAGCATATGAAGGTGAAGAACATTCCAGACAGTGGGGACAGCTAATACAGAGATCTTACGGCAGAAATTAGTTTTTTCTGATCAAGAAGCAGGAGACTATCCAAATGGCTGGAGCACAATGAGCCAGGGGGAGTGATAAGAGCATAATGGTGAAGAGGTGAAGGGTGTGGATAAAGAGAAACATTTAAAAGGAAACTGGCAATCACCATTTCTAGGTGATTATGGATTACAAACATTTAAAATTTTATAATTTGTGAGTCAGCCCACGGTGCAGATCCCCCTCATCTCTGGTCGTTATTCTCTGCCATCTTTTTAGTGACGTAGGAGTTCTTCATAATTTCTCTCTTTCTCTCACACGCTTACATTTAATCTATTAACAAATCTTGTCAAATCAAAACTAGTACAAAAACATATTTCAAATTTCTCAGTCTTTTCTATATCTTCTAAAAATGCCCTAGTCCAAGTCACCCAAATTTTTGCTTGTTACCCTGTAATTGTTCTCCAGTCCAATCCTCTCTGGCCTAGAGATACACCATCACACTCTTAACTGGTATTCCTCCTGACGCTAATTCTCAACCCAACCCCATGTTTTCTCCCCACGACAGCTTAAATGATTAAAATTTATTATGGCACTCTCTTGCTCACATGGTTTATGTGGAAGATTGTCATGTAGTTTTTGAACAAGTGAGTTTGGCACATCATTGAAAGTAATCATAACTTTGCAGGTGTGTATCCAGGGATGGTGGAGGAATTCCCAAATGTGGGACACAGCTCGATACCTCAGCACTGGAGAGTGAGTGTCAGGAAGGCGAGATGAGGTCACATCTTTGCCAGCAATGAGCTCTGTGTTTCTGAATGCACACCCGAACTAAGAGAGAGGAACTAAAGGAAGGTCAGACAGGGACAGGGCATGTGCCTGCTATTCCCTCCATCCAAGCATCAGAGCAGTAGATAAAGCTTTCAGGGGAAATCGTATAAGGTCATTGTTTAGCCTGCTGACTTTGAATAGGCACATTCAAATCACCTGTGGAATTCATCACTCATACGGGTCCCACCCCTGGGATTTTGACTTAGTGCATTTGTGTGGGATTAGGTATTTGGAAATTAAGAATATTTGACTCCTAGTAATTATAATGTTCACATCTCTATTGGGAGCTAATGACTTAAATGATCTCCTTTGCAATTATGTCATCAGCTAAAATTGATAACCTTATAATCCCATTTACCTTGCATCATTACCTTTATATAATATTGGATTGTAGATACTTTATTTAACATAACCTAACCATAATTAGATGAAAATTAGCTCTCAATCATTCTTCTTAGCCATATTTTATGACCTTCTTCCAAAGTAACAAAGTCAAAGTCCAACTTCTGTTGGTCAAACTCTGAGAATTAAACTACAGGAATGTGCGCAGTTACTGATTAGGGGTGTTAAACTGTAAGCCCAAGGTAGTGGGTCAAGAGGTACAGGTTGTCAGCAGGTGTAAAGTAAATATGAGGACTTACAATGCCTGCCTGGTGTCTGGTTGGGGTCTGCACCATGGCTGGTCACCTAACTATGTGACCAGCCCTATTTATTAACTATGGATTTCATGACCAGAGTGGGCTTCCCAGGCCGGAGGGGAAAAATCTGTGTGTGTGTCTTTGCTGTTTGCAGCTGGAGATAAAGCATACTCATGGGACCCTCACAGAGAGCCTAAGCATGGCCTTTCCAGCCTTCATATGTATACATACGGAGCCCTAGTGGTGCAGTGTTAACAGCTTAGGCTGCTAACCAAAATGTCAGCAGTTCGAATCTACCAGCTGCTCTTTGGGAACCCTACGGGGCAGTTCTACTCTGTCCTATAGGGTTGCTGTGCGTCAGAATTGACTTGACAGCAACTGGAAAAAATACATATATAAAAACCAAACCCACTACCGTTGTGTTGGTTCCAACTCATAGCAACCCTGTAGGGTTTCCAAGGCTGTAAATCTTTATGGAAGCAGACTGCCACATCTTTCTGCCACAGAGACACTGGTGGTTTTAAACTGCTGACCTTTTGGTTAGCAGTCAAATGCCTTAACCACTATGCCACCAGGGCTCCTCATATATACGTGTGTGTGTGTGTGTGTGTGTGTGTGTATATATATATATTTTTTTTTTTTCCCTGCTGTCCCTGCCCTGTATCATTTGCTATAATAAACCTCGGCCATGAGTTTAACTTGTTGTTGGCTCAGATGAGTCCTTCCAGCTAATCACCAAACTAGGGCATGATCATGGGACTCCTGAAACATATTCAGTGTCCTGTTACAAAGGATTTGCTATGGCTGATAAGAACTCTTGAGCACTGAGATTGGCAAAGTAAGTTAAAAGATACTTTCTTTACCTTTAATAGAATGGCGTATTTCCTTGTCTGTAGGACAGTTTAGACAAAACTTTGTTTAAAAGCTAATTGTTACTCTGTCCTTATGAGATCTGAATGGAATCATGATAACCTTCCTGTCATACATCCTATCAGATATATACTGTGTAATTTTAGAAGTAAAATGCTAATGGATAATAAAATCATGTGTTTAAGTTATCACCTTTAGTGGTTCTTAGATTCTTTAAATTGACTTGTATACATTCACAGTTAATAGTCCAGACAGTAACTTTCTTGTTGCTACAGCCACCAAATTAGAGGAGGAGGAGTTGCTTTGGAGCTTCCACTGTCTGGATGTCTACCTAGAATAACAAGAAACAAACATCAGGATGCAGAGAAGCATGACTGGAAAAATCCTAAATTATGTGTTACAAGAAATAAAAATGTAGAAAATAGATATTCTGGAACTTAAAGTTCTATAATATTATCAAAAAATGTTAACTGTAAAGATCTTTACTAATTACTTATACAGGTATATAACCTCAAGACAAAATATGAGAATCAGGGTAGTAACTTCTCAAAATTTCTGAGTCTCTGAAGCACGATTGCATAAATATGCAAGGATTACATTTTTGGAGACTTGACACTAAACATTTGACCTTCACTTACCTTGACTGAATGCAACCAGGCATCAATAACAGTGTAATTTCCATGATTGGCCAGATTTAAATATTTCTTCCTGAAATCCCATTTGAAAAAAAATTAAACAGTAGAATATCTGGACATACTTAGTCATCTGTGGCATTTGTTGCCTCCTTTTATCTAAAGCCATGTTCTCTCAAAGCTTATATCAACTTATCTCCAGAATTGTTCTTTAATGAACTCTTTTCTCTCTGTTTCATAAATTCTTTTAATTGAGAACTTTATAATCCCTTTTCTGGATTATAGAGAGAAATAGTTATTTTTTAATCCATAACGTATTTCTGAGTTACATCCACCTTCATCTTTGCAACTGAAGTCATTTGAAGAAGAGAAATCATTTAAGTCTTACAAAAACCCTTCAGTAGCTCTTTATAATTTTAGGGTAAAACCAAATTACCTTAAATTGTAGAAAATATGCCCACTTTATGGTCTCACTTATTGAAACTTCCCTAATTTTACCTAGATTCTAGTTACATTGAGCTACTTGAGCTTGTCTAAACTTATGCTCTTTTAGGGCAATATGACTTTGTGTTTCCTGACCTCATCTCATGCCTGTTTGCAAATTCCTATTCAAACATTTACCTTTATATTTCTTCTAGGTTGTCTTTTCAGACTCCTCTTCCTTTTCCTTTTACCCCAAGTACAGTGTGTTCAGACTTCCACTAATGTTTTGACATTTCTGTTAACATTTATGTCAATATAATTGAATTATATGGATACATTTTGTCTTCATCATTAGACTATGGTCCTCTGTGGAATGAGTTTGAGTCCCTTCATACCCCATTGTCTGGTACTGTACCTACATTATTGAAGGGAATAAGTATTTTTTTAATGTACGACTACATGCTTAATTTGGTTATAGAGTTGACTCATTTCTGATGGAATTGAATTATCATGCTCATTCACTAGAAGATAACTCATTCATTACTCAGTGGACTTAAACTATGAGACTTTTGGAAGAATCCCAAAATACTAGCCTAAGAATATATAATCATTGCCATTCTAGTTGATTGCTACATTTCTTGGCTTCATTAAAAAAACAAATTTGACCCTGTTTATTGGTTCATTAATTTTAAAAAATATTTGCTGGTCAAGTGTCATGTTTTAAGTAAATTTGAAGCTATTGTGACTATAAGACCTTGAATAATGCAGAGGTAATCCATGACTTCATGAAGTTCACATTCTAGTAGGGAAGACACAAATGCTCAAATAAATATGGAATATCAGTATATAATGTGGAGTGCTATATATCAAATTAGAAGAGTGCTAAATTGTATAGGGGTGAAGAAAGAGGTATATTTAAATAATCATAAATGCATCTCAAAGGAAGTGGCATTTGAGCAAAGACTTCATTGATGTAAGAGGGAAAACTGTGATATTCTGCGGACAAAACACTCCTGGAATAGGGAAGACCAAGTACAGACAGCCTGAGGTGGTGTTTTACCTTGGGTTCTCTAGAAGCTGGACCTGAGGTGGGGATTGTTCAAGTGATTAATTGGTTGAATGCTATCAGGAGAAGGAATTGAGAGAAACAAAAGTAGACAGGGGAAGAAAACAAAAGAAAAAATGTGGTCTTAGCAAGAATCTAGTGTCTGTCCAATTCTATAAGGAACACCTCAGAATTAGTTCTTCTTTGAAGCAAGGAGGGTGGTCTCTGGTACCCTGTATCATCATTTATGAAGAGCCTGTTCCCAGATTGGAGATGGTTAGCCTTTGAATGAGGCAATTCCAGTTTGTCTGGAAAAGGAGGGAGCTCTAAATTACTATCAGCCAATTTATTGCTATTGGGGGATGAGTACCCCAGTCTTTAAGGTAGAAATGAGTTTTGCTCCTTCTAGAGAAAGCAAGAAAGGCAACCTGGCTAGAGTAGTGGTTCACAAACTTTGCTGCATATTTGAATCATCTGGGAAACTTAAAAAAACCCAGATTCCCAAGCCATGCCCCAGATCAATTCAGTCATAATATCTGGGTGGTGGTACCCTGGAACCAGTAGTCGTTAAAGTTTACCATATGATTTCAATCCGCAGTCAAGTCTCAGAACCAGTGAACTAGAGTGGAAAGTGTTATGAGGTGAGAGACTGGCAGGGGTGAAAAAACACAGACTTGTGCAGGCCATGGGGAGGAGCTTGGTGTTTAGTCTCATTGGAATGGGAAGCAATTGGATGACTTTAACCAGGGAAGTTATAAAAGATAATTAATATTTAAAGCAATCCCTTTACCTTCCATGACAATTAACTGTAAATTCAATAGTAGTGCTTTTAATTTAGAGCCAGCACAATTAGCTGAGGATTGAGCATTGGTTATGAAGGAAAAGAAGTAAAAAACAACTCAGGTTTTAGGCTTGAACATCTGGTGGTACCATTTACCGAGATGCAGGGGATGGGGTGTTGGGGGCTGATTAATGGTAGTGAATAAAGAGTTTAGTTTCGTACGTTACTTTTAAGCTACCTTTTGGAGATACCAGCAGAGAGTCAGGCACAGAAGACTGGAACTCAGAGAAGTGGAAATTAGAGATAATAATAAGGCAAACACTAGTATTTAAATGTCATCTATGAATGAGGATATCACTCAAGTAGTAAGAATTAATTTTTAAAAAGGAGAGAAGGAACCAAATAGTAAATCCTGGAATATTCCAAATTATGAAATTTCTGAAAGAGAATGAATAGTCAAGCATGGAGACTGAACAGGAGATGTCCATGGTTTAGGTGGAAAAGCAACAAAATTTGGTGTCCTAGAAGCCAAGAGATAAGAGATTCTCATGGCAAGAAGTATAATTAATCATGCCAAAAGATGCTAAGGAACAAAAACAACAACAAAAGACAAAGAGAATTGGGTTTGGCAAAATGGATAATATTTGTGACTTTGATAAGAGCAGTTACAGTGGAATGTGGGAATAAAAGCCTGGTCTGAGTGAAATGAGAGATGGTGGAGTGGAGTCAATGAGTACAGAAAACTCCACTTTGAAAATCCAGTCCATTGCCACTGAGTTCATTCTGGCTCACAGCGGCCCTATAGGTTAGAGTAGAACTGCCCCACAGGGTTTCCAAGGAGGCACTAGTGGATTGGAACTGATAACCTTTTGGTTAGCAGCCGAGCTCTTAACCACTGTACCACCAGGGCTCCACTATGAAAGGTAGCATATAAATATGATCTCGACTGAGGGTCATGACATTTATGAACTATTTTGTTGTTGTTTTATTTAAAATATAAGATATTTGTTATCAGTGAGCCATTTTTTTAAATGATAGAAGAATATGAAGTTATTTAAGATCAAAAGTGTAGTCCAGACCTGATCCAGACAAGATGTCATAGATTCACTTCTCCGTGCTTCTCCCCACTAAGCACAACTATCATTCCTGAAATAGTGCAAGAGGCAGCCAATGGCTAGAGTACGGATACCAGGTGAGGGGACCTGAAAAGAGAGGATGGAGGTCAGAAAATGGGATGCCTGAAACTAAGATGTTGGGGATGTGTGGTTATTGGTAATAATGAAAGCATTGTATGACCAAGGAAGTGTTTTGGAGCAGAAAACATCACGGGAAGTGAGTAGGTGAAGGAAGTAGAAAACCAGGATGTTGAATCTATAACCTGTATGGATGTTGAAACGATTACAGGCATGTGCTGGAGAAGAAAACAGTGAACATAATTAGGTCCAAGATGATTTCCTGGCAAAATGATTATCATGCTCAGGAAGAAATAGCTTTATTTCTATTCTGTGAAAAATGGACAGAATCAGGAGTACATACCTATCCTATTGCCATAATTGAGGCTATATGCGAGGTTTCTGATTTTGTGAAATGCATATTTTACACACAATCCTGAAATTGACCCATTTAATAACTTTATTTCAAAGAAAAAAATTAAGTAATTTAATTGTTATTTAATCCACGAAAATTCAGGTTTAATGCTGAAATGAAGATTTTAATCATGGACTTTGCAGTTCTCGGTCTGCAAGATGGATGGGTATCACCCTTCTTTTCACACTTCCCTGTCTCTGGCTTCCTAATATAAACATTAACACATTGTCCTATCTAATGCCTAAGCAGATATTCGATATGCACAATCGGGACACACAGTTCTAAAGTGATAATTAACTTATATGACTTCAGAATATTCACATTTCTCACCATTTCTGAGCACATTTTGGCCTTTCTCCAGCTTCTGTGCTATTTCATAGCATCGTCATTGCTGCTCTCCACCACTCCACCCATTATGTTATAAACATCCCAAATAAGCTACCTTGGCCTGTGCTTGATGCTTTTTCTGCTTCCTTGTCTTTGCACACTATTCTGATTATCTGGAACAGAACTTCTCCCCTTGTCTGGCTCACATATCCTTCAAGATGCAGCAGCATATGAAGCCTCTCAAAGAATTAAAGTTGGCACCTCCCTCCTTTGCATATCTGTACCCTCTCTTATACCTGAATGTTGTTATTGTATCATGTCTGTGTTTTCTTGTCGGGTTATGATATGTTTAAGATAAAGATCATACCTTATTTATCTATTTTCTCTCTACTATCTAGTACAGAACATGGCCATAGGTGTCGTTGTTCATGAATGATCCCACTTTTAAAAGTAGACCCTCTAAGAAATATAATTTAGGTTAATGGAAAGGAAGTCTGCTATTAAATTGTGTGTTGCTTTAATTAGTGACCTTGCTTAGGGTTACTAGAGGGTGAAATATGGATGGATTCTCTCAAGGAAAAATTCTGTTGTAGGCTATCACCCATATATATGCCATCACCCATATAGCATTTCTAATTTACATGTATGGTTTCACAAATGATTGCATTAGAGCACCCTTGACATTCACAAGAGACACACTCTGTGATTGTTAAAACTCCCAGCTTCACAAATAACATTCCTATTGAGCTCCCTCATGCACAAAAAGTTTTGTTTAGTTACAAAAGTAGTTAAACTACAAATTCTTGATTTCAAATATTGGACCTTTTTTAAATTCTATCAACCTTGGGCTATTCCTTAGATCTTTTTTTCTCCCGCCAGGTTGCCCACCCCTGTGATGCACTCAGTAACACACCAGCTCGATAGCACACCTGTAATTGGCTTCTTTCCCTTCTTTGTCTCACTTTGCCATTCCCTTTCAGTCCTTCTTAGGATCACCTTCCAAGTCCATTATTCCACTCTCACCCTTTCCTTGGTGTCGGCTTTGGGGGATCCTAACTCAGGAAAGCCTGCAAAGAACTGCAGAGATGATACGTGATTAAGTTGAGTGTTATAGGCATGAGCAAGGCTTGCTCAGATCATTGAAAAAGAAAGAAAAAAAAATAGAAGCAGAAACAGATTGCAAAGTGTAATGAGGGTGTTACACTCAGGGTCCTGCAATTGATCTGGTCATGGAAAGCAAACTTGGAGCTACGTAAAATAAAACCGTTGGTATAAGCTTGAATTGGAATTACAAAGAGCCTTGTACACTTTAATCAGGAGCATGAGTTTTAACTCAAATTTCATAAAAGAATATGTAATGGAGCAGCACAAACATTTTTGTGTTTGTGTAGGTAGATGGAGGGAGACCCACTGTGAGACTATTTCAATAATATATCTACAAGAGAACGCAAGATTGAATTTAGGTAGTACCAGAGATGATGAAGAGGTGCAGAGAGACTGAAGATATTTTTGGAATTGACAATCAATAAAAAAAAAAAAAAAAAAAAAAAAAAACACTGCCATCGAGTTGATTCCAACTCGTAGCAACCCTATAGGACAGAGCAGAGCTGCCCCACAGGGTTTCCTAGGCTATAGTCTTTTCAGGAGCAGATCACTAGGTCTTTTCTCCCACAGAGTGGCTGCTAGGTTTGAACAGCCAACTTTTTGGTTAGCAGCCTAGTGCTTAACCATGCATACAATGTGCATAAAAATACAGAGAAAAAGAACATGCTAAGAACGTAAAATCAAGCAATAAAATTATTAATAGACCAATGCATTATTAGTACTAAACTTGTCTTGCCTCAATAAAAAATTAACAATGTTCATTTGAAAGTTTAAACTACCAATCTTGTTAAAGATAGAGAGGGGAAGATACCGTTGTGTTTTTTTCTTAGCAAGGGGTCCTGTTATGATTCCTCACAAATATTACAGGATTTTATGGTTCCAAAGAAAAGATATGAGGACTTCATTTTTCACAGGAAATGTAGTGATTATTCAAATTGGATACATCACTTTATTGCAACCCTTTATTATCTTTCATCTCATTAAAAAGCTGTTGAAAAATAATTTATTATTTAGTTGCTAACAGATGATAAAAAATTCATTTTTGCTAATGGCACACTCAGATTATATTTTATTGCTCAATTTTTATTGCTCTTGATAGGAGGGCAGTAGATTAATTATATCTCTATTTCACCATCACAGGAACATAGAAAACTATGTTCTGCTGAACCAGGGTTTATTTAGATCAAATAGATTTTGCTCTATTTTAATTAAATGATTTCCATATACTGAAAAGTAGATATAGCAATTCTAAAACCAAAAATAAAACCTGTTCCCACCCAATCAACTCCGAATAGCAACCCTACCAAAAACCAAACCCATTCCCATCAAGTCGATTCCGACTCGTAGTGACCCTATAGGACAGAGTTGAATTCCCCTGTCAAGTTTCCAAGGAGCACCTGGTAGATTTGAACTGCTGACCTCTTGGTTAGCAGCCGTAGTACTTAATCACTACGCCACCAGGATTAACTCTAGGTCTTTATAATTCTTCTTGAATATTGTATTCTTCTAGGGGATACATATAGAAAATAGTATTAGATTATTCATAACATATACAATGGCACTGAAATATGTTTACATTGATAGTTCTCAACAAACTAGATAATAATCACACAAAAAAATTAGCCTATTGAGTCTCTTCATGTAATAAAAGTGGGGTATATTGTCTGTAGAGAATGTAAAAACAGTGCACAAACCAACAAAAACTAGCTGTCTTTTTATTATCACTGTGGGCCAGCAATTCTAAACAAGATAAAAAAAACCCAGTGCCGTCAGGATGAGTGATAAAATGATCCTTCCTGCCAGTGTGGACTGCTCTCCGCCCTACCCACCTTTGGTACGATACTAGCATTATGCCTCAAAATGTGATTTTTACATTTTAGTAAGGATTCATGTGAAATTTGTATAACATTTCCTCACTATCCAAAGAAGCATTATTATGTTCTACATCGGTTTGTAGCTCCAAATATAATTTTCAGGTATAAATGGGATTATGTCACTAAACACTAAATGACATTGCATAGTTACTTTAAAACAAAGGAGAAATGAAATAGGGTAAAACAGCAATAACAACAAAAATCTTAAGAAATATTTTGTTCAAAAAATCCAACTTAAACACACGTTAATGTTTCTACGTAGTAAATCCTTTTAGAAACATACTTTCTAGTATTTTTTAAGTCTTTCAAATTTATAAATAACATAATTACGATTCTTATAATTTTGATAAAACTCAAATTATTCAGCATTGTCCTTTTTTTTCATTGTTTCACTCCATATTTCTCTTTGTTTCTCGGCAGAGATGGCAATTTATTCAGTTTTCATAGTCTTAATCTTTCAACAACAAATAAAGCAGTGATGGGTGATTGTTTGAAGAACTTCTCATCAATCAACACTCTTACTTCCTTTCTCCTTTTTAAATAGTCTGAAAATAAAAGTATCCCATAATTAAGTCCTTTGGCATTTCACCTTCTGCAATTATTTTTATTTCATCACTTGATTCTAACATTCATATTCATTGAGTATAGTAAGTATTCCAGATTTTTTTTCATGTATTTTTGCCAGGGTGCAATATACCCAGAGGCAAAATTATATCCCCTCTTTTTTTTCCTACTTTAACATATCCCATTTTATGTTTTTCATTAAATTTAGACACAATTACATTTAGAATCTATTTGATGGCCTGCATTTTTCAATAGTATTTTATTAAACAACAGAGAATATTAGGTCATTGTGGTATTCTTAAATAGAGGAGTTCTTACAAAGAAGTGGGAGAATAGCAACGATTCATCCTAAGATGAAAATGTGGGGTTTAGGGTGAGGATGGCAAACTGATTCTTGCTGATACTAGTATGTTCAGTAAAAGGCAGAACCTCGGCCCCAGGAAAAATGAGTACCTATTGAACTTCCATGGAAAAATGAAACCCTATTTTTATAGAACTGCTCAATGGATTGCCAAGAAAAGTCATCTCCAATCAGAAGCATGTCATGGTAATGGGTTCTTCAAAGTGCTCCCCAATTCTCTGCATCTCTGGCCACTTCAAAGGCACTAAATCTCAGAACTCTCAGCTATTGAGGTACAACTAGTTGAGGTGCAACTAGAGCTCCAGAATTCAGAAAAGCCTGGCCATTTCTCAAAGTAGACTCAAGGAACAAAATGAACAAATTTGAGTAAACTTCAGTTATTAAACAACTACAATCGCAATATATCATTATTAGAAAGTGGGAGCTAATAACTAATATAAATAATACCGTCATGAAAGTGATAACCATTTGAGAAAAGAGTATTTTGTTATAGATGCAAGAGATAATAAGAATATCTACTGCTAAAATGCAATTGTTGTGCTCAGTTTAGTAGCATTCACAAATTATTTGTGTTAAGTTATATCAAGAAAGTAATTTATGGGACACAATGTGAACACATGGCTTTGAGACAGGTAGAGAAATTAATCAAGACTCTACATCCCTTCCAAGTCAGTTACCTGTGGCATTGATTACATGTGGTTGGTTAATTGAAAGAAATCACAACACACCACAAGGTGTACCATGAGAGGCTTTAATAAGGTAAAGTATACTGTAGATGGAGCCCTGGTGGTGCAGTGGTTAAGAACTTGGCTGTTATTCAAAAGGTTGGCACTTCAAATCCACCAGCCACTCCTTGGAAACCCTATGGGACAGTTCTGCTGTGTCCTATGGGGTCACTATGAGTTGGAACTGACTGAACAGCAACAGGTTTATTTATTTATTTTATACTGTAAACAGGAGGAAGAATGAGTAAGGCAAGACTAGGGGACCCAGAGACTTCCAGACACAGCTGCCTGGGATCCTTTCTCAGCAGCATAGAAAGTGTTTTATCTTTAGATTAGGAACCATCAAGATACATGTGAGGAATCTTGGTTTCAGGGGAACCTGGACAAACGTTTCGAGAAATTTTTTTTTTTTTTTTATCTTACTGACTAGTTAGCCAAATTAGGCAGTGTGGCTGGTTAAACCAGGTAATTCATCGATCTGTACATCCTTAACAATGTACGCAGGTGGCCTCAGGGGCCCTCAGAGAGTTTTGAACATTGAACAGCACATTATAAGGAAATACCTAGTTTATTTTATCCTTTATCTGGGCCATGAACAGTACTAGTACTAGACTTGTAGACCACCCTGGATATCACACTGAGCTATCCCAGGCCAATGTGAGAAAATCCTCTTTATACGTGCATCAGGTCAGACTGCACCCCTGTGTTCTCTTACCTGAGGTTGGGGCCCAGCTATTATTCTTTCTCCAACCCTTAATTTCCCCTTAAACTTGATCTATATTTTTGATAATCACTAGATACACACATTATTATACATGGCATACACAATGTATTAGAATTTGTATGCACGTATTGCATATTAGCATTTCAAATTTTATTTTCTCAAATACAATATCTTCTACTCAAAACCACTTCCCTCATCTTGCACAGCTTGGATATGTGATGAAATAAGTATTATATATTTGAGTGTAACACATAGTTAAATAATTTCAAATAAAATAAGAGCAAAAAGGGAGAAAAAAAAAGGAAGGAAAATCTCAAGGGTTTCATGCATTAAAAATTATTGCTCTGTTTTAATAATATTTGTCCCATTTTATTCTATACCTCATGAAATAAATTTCTTTTACGCATTTCCACCCCACTTTGCTTTGCCATTAGCTCTCTTTATTTATTCAGTCTGATTCTTTCTTGGTTCCAAGAGCAACCAACCTTTGGGGCAATACTCTTGGTTTGATTTTCCTGGATGAAATGCCCTTGTCCTTGGCTTCTCTCTGTATTTTTGTTGTTGAGACATATGGCCTCTCCATGTATAGTTCTTCATCATTAACCCCTCAAGTTCTCTCTAATTAAGAGTCACCATGATTCAATAACCTCACATTTTAAAAAGAGTCATGACATTATAATGAACCTAAAGTCATATTTATTTTAAGAGTGCTAATTTTTCCCCACAATAATGTACTACTTTCACATTGTGATGAAATCGTTCCTTAATATATTATTTGCCAAAATATGATATTGTGCTTTATCATATTTTTAAATTAAGAAAACAACTTTTTACATAATTTTGCAGAAATTAAAACAAAAAAGAAAACAAATTTTACATAATTTTTGGTTAGGAAACGGAGGGATATTTAAGTTGTAAAACTAATGTAAAACTTTCTAGGCATCTCCAAGGATTCAATGTTTGTTGATAAATGCAAGGGATTTTATAGGGACTGTCCATTTCTTTGGAAACCCTGGTGGCATAGTGGTTAAATACTACAGCTATTAACCAATAAGTCAGCAGTTTGAATCCGCCAGGCACTCCTTGGAAACTCTACAAGGCAGTTCTACTCTGTCCTATAGGGTCGCTATGAGTCAGAATCGACTCGACAGCAGTGGGTTTGGTTTTGGTTTTGGTCTATCTCTTTAAAGAAGGTAGTGCAGTTGGGAAACTATTGATGCCTGGAGTTATGTCTGCAGGAAGACATATTTGAGAGGGCCTTACTTAACTTTGAGGGACAACAGAAGCATCTAAATTTGATTTCATGAATAATGATGCAGGAGAAACAATTTTCTCAGATTCAGTTGAGATCAACCTATTAATGGATGATCATGAATAATGAGATTGAGCTACTGGCTTAGTGGGCAAGTGAAAGGTTCAGTTCTCCGTATACAATGTTAAGAGTCAGGTAGTGTGAATTCAGACTTAGTTTACAGAATGTGGGGCTGAATGAACTACTTGGAGTACTGGATGATCATTTATTTATTCTGGAAATGAGGTCAAGAAACAGCCTAAAGTGGGATCATGTAATCTCAAAAGTGGGACAAAGGACAAATGCAAAAGAACTTAAATACAAGTTTTCTGCTTGTCATGGATTGACTTGAATTGTGTCCCCTCAAAATATCTGTCAAATTAGCTGGGCCATGATTCCCAGTATTGTGTGATTGTCCACCATTTTGTATGATTTTCCTATATGTTGTAAATCCTATCACTATGATGTAGTAAGATGGATTAGTGGCAGTTATATTGATGAGATCTACAAGATTAGATAGTGTCTTAAGCCAAACTCTTTTGAGATATAAAAGAGAGAATTGAGCAGGGACATGGGGACCTCATACCACCAAGAAAGCAATGCCGGGAGAAGAGTGCATCATTTGGACCTGAGGTTCCTATGCTGAGATGCTTCCAGACCAAAGGAGAATTGATGATAAAGACCTTCCTCCAGAGCCGACAGAGACAGAAAGCCTTTCCCTGGAGCTGATGCCCTGAATTTGGACTTGTAGCCTACTATACTGTGAGAGAATAAACTTCTCTTTGTTAAAGCCGTCCACTTGTGGTATTCCTGTTATAGCAGCACTAGATAACTGAGACACTGCTGAACACATGTGTTAAGCAATAAAATATATCAACATTTTTTATGTATTATGCTTTATGGTTTACTTTTCATAGAAACTCATGAACATGCTATGTGAAAAGTGGGTCTGGAAATATTAAATATTCATTATGTTTTTGTTGTTTTGTGCTGTTGTTCCGTTTGTTTCTATAATGCTCTGAAATCCCATAAGGTGTAAGACACTATTATGCTTTCAGAATGAATATGAATTTCCCTCATACGAACTTAGAAATATGTCAACCTTTGTGAGGGTCTAATATTAATGATAAGTTATTAAGAAAAAAAAAAAGCCTGTTGCTGTTGAGTCGATTAACGATAAGTCATTAGTAACCTGTAAGCCAAGGAACCCTGATTGCACAGCAGTTAAACCCTCAGCTGCTAACTGAAAGGTTGGCAGTTCAAACCCACCAGCTGCCCTGTGGGAGGAAGTTGTGGCAGTCTGCTTTTGTAGAGATTTACAGCCTTGGGGGAGTTCTATTCTGTCTTATAGGGTCACTATGAGTTGGAATCGACTCGATGGCAGTGAGTTTGGCTTGGTTTTGGTAACCTGTAAGTCATGAGAAAGTTATTTAGAAAATTTCTAAACTTAGACATACAAACATAGAAGCATATGAAGTACGTAAAGAGCATAAACAACTTCTAAGTTTATTTTGACCCGGCATACTGTGACACAAGAAAACAACATAAATCTAAACAACCTCCCTTATTTCTAACCATGAAGAAAAGTAAAGTCATTCTGTGACTCTCTAACCCTACAGGAAAGACAATAGTCCTTGTTGTGTGGTGCCAAGGCGACAAATTCACATATAAACCCTAAATTTCTGTTCACTCACTAAGAGAAGGCAGAGATGGAACAGAGATTCTGTCTACCACTGCCAACATTGGACTCTAGCTACAAGGAACCTCCACCAAGTACGAGCTGAGACCTCTCACTGAAGGTAAAAGCTTGAAGTCTGAATATTGGATTCTAACCATTAAAGTAAGGTTGTAATTGTAATTGTTAATTCTAATTCTCCAGTTCTAAATGAATGTTGTGAGGTCTTATTGCATGGCTTAATTTGCAATGAACTAAGCCAGTATATGCATGACAAACCTGAGTACCTCTCTATTAATTTTCTAAGATAAACTCTCTCAAGTTGATTCTCACTTATACTGACTCATAGGATTTTCTAGGCTGTAATATTGACGAGCAGATCGGCAGGTCTTTCTCCACCATGGAGCTGCTGGTGGATTCCAAATGCCAAACTTTTGGTTAGCAGCCAAGTGCCACCAGATCTCCTTATCGACCACAGAAATGTATAATAAATAGGCATCCTATGTTTTTACTAAAGGGCTTAGAAAATAATCTTCTCTGTATTATTTTGAGCTCATTTTTATATGGTTACAATATATTCCAGTAGTGGAGATAGGCATTACTGTGCCCCACTGCCACCTACTGAATCAGGACCACTCTCTACCACAGACTATATGAGGAGAAATGTGATTTATTAATACACAACTGAAAGTAAGCTTTCATGTCCAGCCATTGTGCTTAGGCATGTTATACTTGTCAGAAATATAGAATCTACTTTTGTGGTTAATAAGAAGTATAAATTAAGTCAGTAAGACATTTTTCATTTCCGTATGGTGGTTTCGGCTGCACCTCTTCAATTCCTTTTAACAGCACTGACCGAAGTAGCTGCTTCTGTACCATCACTACAATTAAAAGCAGCAGTGGTAACCGGATTCCCCACTTAGAATGATTAAATAGATAAGGTGGCCACAAAGGCATTTAAAATAACTTGAGGGATCTGGGTTGCCAAGTGGATTGAACACCATTAACAAATTCTATTTTTTTTTTTTTTAAAGAAAAGGAAGGACAGTCTATTTTTTTAAGTTCAGCTATTTATTTTGAGATAATTGTAAATTCACGTGAAGTTGTAAGAAGTATTACAGAGACCCCATATACCTTTTACCCAGTTTTCCCCTAAGGTAACATCTTGCAAAACTGTAATGTAATAGCAATATTGCAATCACGATGTTGATGTTGACATAATCAAGATACAGAACAGTGCCATCATCTCAGCACGTACTTTTTGGGATTGGCTTGCTTTGCTTGCTTATTTACCCACTCATTCAAAAGTTACATACTGTATAATTCCATTTGTTTAACACTGTTGAAATGGCAAAACTACAGAAATGGAGAACAGATTAGAACAGATAAGGAGAGGCTGGAGTGATGGGGAAGTGTGTGTGGTTATAAAAGGACAGCAACGTGACGGATTCTTGAGTTGGAGTCAAGTCGACGGCCGTAACAAAAATATCACAAGTAGGTGGCTTTAAAGAACAAACATTTCTTGTCTCACAATTCTGGAAACTAGGAGTTCGCATTCAGGGTGTCTACAGGGCTATGGAAACCCCTGGTGGTGTAGTTGTTAAGAGCTATGGCTGCTAATGAAAAAGGATGGCAGTTCAAATCCACCAGGCACTCCTTGGAAACCCTCTGGGACAGTTCTACTCTGTCCTATAGGGTCTCTATGAGTCAAAATCAACTCGACAGTAACGAGTGGGTTTTACAGAGCTATCCTCTGTTTCTCTCCATTCTTGGGGAAGATTTGGCCTTGTCTCTTTCAGCTTCTGGCAGCCCTGGGTGTTTGTTGGTGTTGCTTGGCTTGTAGATGGATCCTTACATGGAGTCTCCGCCTCTGTGTGTATGTAACTCTGAATGTCTGTTTTCCCTTTTTATAAAACACCACTCAGAAGGAATTAAGTTTAGGACCCACCCTACTCCAGTATGGCCCTATTGCCGTAACAAAAAAGCCCTATTTCCAAATATGGTCACCTTCACAGTTACGGAGATTAGGGTTTCAACATTTTTTGGGGGGCAACGTAGTTCAGTCCGTAACAACGGGTTTTCATTTGCTGGGATAAATGTCCAAGAATGAAATTGCTCTTTTGTGTGTGTGTGGCGGGGGGGGTGGGGGTGGGGTGGGGGTGGGTTTCGTGTTTGATTTAGTAAGAGATTGCCAATCTGGTTTCCAGTATGGCTGTACTATTTTACATTTCACCTAGCAATGTGTCAGTGATCCAGTTTTGCCACATCCTCACTCGCGTTTGTGGTGTCATTATTATTTTGTTTTAGCCATTCTGGTACATGTGTAGTGATATTTCATTATGCTTTTAATTTGCATTTTCCTAGTGACTAATGGAACCCTGGTGGCACAGTGGTTAAGAGCTCAGCTGCTAACCAAAACGTTGGCAGTTCGAATCCACCATCTGCTACTTGGAAACACTATGGGGCAGTTCTACTCTGTCCCATAGGGTCTCAGTGAGTCAAAACTGACTCAATGGGAATGGGAAGTTTTTTTAATGACTAATAATAGGTCGCTATGAGTCTGAATCGACTCGACGGCATTAGTTGTTTTTTTTTAATAATATTGAACATATTTCCCATGCTTTTTTGCCGTCTGTGTATGCTTTTCAATGGAATGTCTTTTCATGAATTTTGCCCATCTTCTGATTGGAATGCTTGTATTTACTTACTTTTGAGTTAGAAACGTTCTTTATATAGTTTAGGTAAGTGGTTTGTAAATACATTCTCCCAGCCTGTAGATTGTCTTTACATCCCTTAACAGCATCTTCTGCAGAGCAAAAGTTTTTAATTTTGACAAAATCCAATTTATGAACTAATCCTTTTATGGATCATGTTTTTGGTGTCAAATCTAAGAACACTTTGCCTAGCCCTAAAGCCTGCATCAGAAACCCTGGTGGTGTAGTCGTTAAGAGCTATGACTGCTAAATTAAAGGTGGGCAGTTCGAATTCGCCAGGCACTCCTTGGAAATCCTGTGGGGCAGTTCTACTGTGTCCTATAGGGTTGCTATGAGTCGGAATTGACTTGATGGCAGTGGGTTTTTTCTAGAGTCTGTATCATTTCTCCTATTTTTTTTCAAGAAGTTTTAATTTTATATTTTACCTCTAAATTCATGATTCAAGTCAATTTTTCATTAGGTGTGAGGTTTAGGTAAATGTTCCTCGTTCTGCCTATGGATGTCCAGTGCTACAGACCATTTGTTGAAAAAGACTATCCTTCCTCCATTGAATTGGTTTTGCACATTTGTCAAAAATTAGCTGGGCATATTTTATATTTCTAGTTCTCTATTTTTTTCCCATTGGTCTATGTGCCTACTCTCCAGCAATACCACGCTGCCCTGATTACTACAGCTATATAGAGCTTAATATCTGGTATAATATGTTGTTTTTGTTAGTTGCCATCGAGCTGGCTTCAACTCATGGCAACCCTATGTACAACACAGTGAAGCATTGTCCTGTCCTGTACCACCCAATCGTTGGTATTTTAATACGCAGGAGGTGCCCTTGGATAAGTGGTTTGCAAAGGTTTTCTCCCAGTCTGTAGATTGTCTTTACATCCTCTTAACAGCATCTTTTGCAGGGCAGAATTTTTGTGGCCTCTAGGTGGGGAAAAGAGAGTCTCTGGCCCAACAGATGAAGCACACATGTCTGAAGGTTTCAGTGGTCCAGCCAGGAAGGAGAGCGCCTTCTGTGGCCTGTTATTGTCAGTACACTTCTAATCAATCTTTTTGGGTTCTGCCAGGCTCACTTGGTATTGTTGGCTGGAATTTTGTTTTTTTCTGGGGAGGAATGATCCTGCCTGGGCCACCTTCTGTTATTTGGTTGGGGGTCAGGATATCCTGGGCCTTGGTCACCTTCTGCTATTGGGTGGGGTAGTTGTGTTGTTCTCTTATGTTGTTCCTCCAGTCCTGGAGTCCCTAACCAGTTTTCTTTCCACTTTCCAACTTGTAAAGTTATCCTTTGGTTGTCTGTTGCATAATATTTGGGTTTTATGGTTGAACTTAGCAAAGTCGCAGGGAGAATCAACTCTATACTGTCCAGACTGGAAACCCAGTCTATTTTTATATTTTATAACATATTAGAGTCTTACAATTATACATTCACACATTGTACAATTTAATGTCAGTCTTGAAAATGTTTTCAGTGGGGATTTGTTTGTCTGTGAAATATGGCATGGAAACTAATATGAACCCATGGTCATGTACAAGACACTTTGGAGTAGCTGTTGTAGAAGATTTCAGAGTATATGCAAATGCAAACATTCATTTCGCATTTGTGGAAATTATGCTTATTAAAACAGGTTCTTATGTAACTGTCCTTTAGATTTTACCATGTTGATGATTCCTCATAGTGACATATCACAGCACAGCTGGTTGCCAGGAGTGACATTATAGGAAAGATTTATATAAAATATCTCAAAGTTATGAAGCTATAATGCTTCAGCTCCGTGGGTAACACCATCAATACCCACATTTAGGATAATAGCTCTGGGGGAAAAAAAAAAAGTTCCACAAAGAGGAACCATAGTAATGAAACCACTTGTCTCCAACTTTCCAGCAAAAGAACCATGGCTATAAAATGCACATCTAAAAATATCCTGCATTCACAAAGAGACAACATTTGAACATTGAACATCAGTGGTGGGTTTGAAGTAGGTCTTGTTTGGAAGGACAGGAAGTCAATCCATTTGTTAGGGATTTTTTTTTTTTTTTTTTTTTATAAACTACTTTCTAATAGTTTCAAATGTATAGAAAAATGTTAGTAATTTTAATTTAGCTTTCTAAACTATTAAAAAAGGTTGCTACAATTCACTGTGATGAAAATTATCATCTGGCTTGACTTGCGTTTACAGTTTGCTTCATGAGCAGAGATTCTTAAATTTATGCTGCAAATAGGTGTAATCCTGTGTTTAATGATTATTAAGGAAATTAGTTAATATAAATTTGACTTTCCATTAACTCCAAGTTAAACTTTGATCAAGAAATTAAAAAGTAAATAAATAAAGCCAGTAAGGCCGTATGTACGTGTATCGTTACCCCCTTGGGTGTTCAAAGCCAACGTGATGTAAGAGGAAAACTCAGTTCTTGGTACACTTTAGCTTTTAAGATTTTTCCTTTAATACCTCCATAATGAATAATAAATAAGCTGTTATCAGAGAGAATTTTAGTCATGAAGTTTTACAGGAGGTCTAAAGAAAAGCCTTTTTTATTTTTCTTACCTAAACATAATGAGAATTGAAGAACGAATTGGAATAAAAAGAGTAAAAACACCAAGCCCATTGCTGTCAATTTGATTCTAACCCCTAGCAACCCTTTAGGACAGAGTGGAACTGCTCTACAGGGTTTCCAAGGAGTTGCTGGTGGATTTCAACTGCCAATCTTTTGGTTAGCAGCTGTAGCTCTTAACTGCTGTACCACCAGGGAACATATTATTTAGTCAAAGAGAGTGCAGAATTTTATTTCCAACTTATCTCTCCTATTTCTTTACTAAATTCCTGGTCTTTACGTTTATTCTGAAGTGCCTTAAAATAAAATACAGAGAAAGCTGAAATGTAACTGGACTGCCTTGTTTTTCCAGGTCTTACAAATCTTACCACTTTTCTACTGCTCTCTATTAGTGGAAAATATTTTCGTTCTCCTTCTCTGACAGGTTTCTGCCTTACACAGGTTCTGGCTTTCACAGGTTTTACTGTAATACATTACTTTGATATAGAAGAATTCCATAGTTGGAAATAACGATATAAAAATATTTTATGTATTAGTATGCATTTCTGGACTTTCTTTTCTGGTTACTCTGTATGTCTATTTATTCAAATCACCAAACTACTTTAAACAGTAAAGTTTTAAAATGTATGATAGTATCAGAATTCCTTCATTCCTCTTGATCAATTTCCCTAGCTATTATTTTTGTGTGTGCGCCATAAACTTTAAAATGAGTTTTGGAATAAAGAGGCTGCTATTTTTATATGGATAATGTTGCATTTATAAATGAACATGGGAATAAGTGTCATCTGTATTATGTTGAGTTTTCTTGTGAAAACATATACTATGTCCACCCATTTGTTGACATATTATTTTGTATGTTTGTGCCCTCACATAAATGTTGATACTTTCCTGATGTACGTTCTGAATTTTTGTTTTTCAGTTTATTGTCAGGTGTTACATTATTATTTATTTTTTATTTGCTAATATAAATGAGATTTTTCTACCATTAATAAATTGTTATCTATATCTTTTTAAGTGATTATTTCTGATTTTTTAAATTATACCTTCATTCTGTGTAGTAGTTTTTTAGTTGGCTGTCAGGGATTCTCCACTGATGTAAACAGGGGTAGCCTTATATTTTTTTCTTGAATTTCTTCTTTTGTCAAGAGTTAATTGGCTGATGGTTTCAATAAAATGTTCAATTACAGTAACATTACTAAACATCCTCACATCATTCCTGAAATTAGTGTGGCTGCCTCTCGTGACTTTCCCCATTAAAACCAATGCCAGATTTTCAGTTTAGTTATACTTTATCTTTTTGAAAGATATTAGTATATTTCTATATTATTTTCTTTTTAAAAAATGGTTGTCGAATTTTTAAAATCCCTTAGCATTTGACTGCTAACCAAAAAGTTGGCAGTGTGACTCCACCAGCAGCTAGTTGGAAACCCTATGGGGCTTTTCTACTCTATCCTATAGGGTCACTATGAGTTGGAATCAACTCGATAGCAACGGGTTTGGTTTCTTGGTTTTTATAGGATCAGCAGAGAAGATGTATGACTATTTTCTTTTTTAATTTCCTCTTTAGAGCTATAAACAAATTTATTAATACTCTTCAGTGTTTGGAATGATTCCCACATGGTAATAAAATGTTACTCTTAATGTGCAATAGAATTCTGTTTGAAAATTTATTATTTAATATTTTTACATTGATATGTATAAGTAGATTGCTCTGTAGTTTTATTTTTGTGCAATCTTTTCGGGTTTTGATATCAATGCATGAACTTTAATTTTAAAACTGGGATTTCCCCCCATCTTTTTCTATACTCTGATTGAGTTTAAGAATACTGGAATTGCTTGTTCTTTAGAAGTTTGGTAAAATTTCTTTGTAAAAATATGGCATTTTTTTTGTTTTCTTTTGTTTTGTGCCCCACCCCATCCCAGTATTGCTGTGCTAACATTATCTTTTTTTCCTCCAGGATGGCATTAATGTTTTTGACTTCTTAATCTGTTCCTGGATGAGTGTGATCAATTATATTTTCTAAGAAAAATATCTATTGCATGCAGATTTAATATTATGTTGGCATAACGTGCACAAAGTAAACCCTAATCCTTTAAGACTTCCTTTATTTTTATGGCAGCATGTTCACATCTACCATGCAGTGCATTTTATTTTCAACAGTGCTGCGAGGCTGTCCTTACTGAGGCAAAATGCAAGTTTTAGAGATATTACATGAACTGTGTCAGTTTGAGTGATTTGTAGATATTGAAGTCACTATGAACACCCTCTATTCTGACTACTCACCACTTTCCCAAGGAAAATGCAGCATTCCTGGTATCCAGTACTGCTGGGATTTGAGCTGGCTACAACTGGAGAAAATTGAGGAGGTAATTTATATCAATTATCCAGAGTGAGCAAAACTGCCTTTCTCTCCTAGGAAAATGTATTTAACAAAATAATTACTCTGCCTTCTGATTGACTTCGGCTTTAGTTACCTAAGACTAAATATTTGCATTTGTACTAATAAAGACGTGCAAGTCCAGTCCTTTGTCAGATTTTGGGCTCTCCAGACCAATCAGGTGAGCCAAACAAGCTGGAGAACTTTTCGTACACTCGGGTTTTAATGTGTTAAGCCATTTTGGTCCGTGGTACGTGACTGAGCACAGGTGGTCTGAATGAGGAATTAATCCCAAACAGTTACCCAGATGTTCTCAGATCAGAATTTATTTTTTCCTTTCCTCTTTGAAGTTTCTTTTTTTTTTTTTGCCCACTTTGTACTTTAACACAAAGTTATCATATTTTCTAAAGGGGAGATTCTGGTACTGATCATTAAAATGAGCTTGTCCACATGGAAAATCACACCAAAGAGTAAAAAGAGGTAAATCCAGAAAACTTGAGCTTAGAGACTGCTGATCAATGGTCAAAAAGTGCCACACCTTTGAGAACCAGGGTCAGTTCAGTGTCAGTCACACCATACTCATCTTAGGCAGGTTTTCTGTCCTTGATGAGAGAGAAATGCTTGCAAGCCATGGGAGCATTTAAAGACTCTTTGAAGCTCTAGTGGTCCTTGATTTGTTTGGGTAAGCTATATTAAAAAAAAAAAAAAATGTGTCAAAAAATTGCTGCTGTGTATTGGTTTCTCAATATACCATTACTATCCATATTTGGGATTTATTTGGCAAAGAGAATCTCAGAAATCTATGCCAACTCAATTTTCCACAGAAACCCTGTGCAATCACTTAAGTCTCAAAACTGTATAGATGAGATTCAAGTCTCTGAAGATGTTGGTGTTCCCAAAGTATGTAACCATGACACTGGGCCAAATTGAAACCAGGTGTTTTTGTCAGAATAATCAACATGGCTATTGGTTTTCCTGGAGCCAGGCCTGAGTTTCTAAGACCACTTGTGCTCTAAAGGGGTCAAGGTGTGTGTGTGTGTGCGTGTGTGTGTATGTATATATATATGTATATGTATGTATGTGTGCATGGATGGATGGATGTATTTTGTCCCAGAACACCTTAATAAGAAGTCAGTTTTCTGAAACCAGCTCCAAACCAGATGCAGTGAATACAATTTGCCTATATACAGAGCCTACTTGGGCGTCAGAGCTCTTCTGTTCCAGGGGATCTTATCGCACCTCAATATTACCCTTTTCTAAGCCTGTGATTGACAATTTGCTCAAGCATGTGTTACTTGCATAAAATTGATATTATACTCATATATTGTCCCTATTCTTTATATAAACAAATGTAAAGTAAGTACTCATCAATAGGCTCTCACTGAGGGTCTGAAAGCCTCTCATGTGTAATAATGTCCAAAGGATTTTATGCCTGTAGTTTGTGACAGTTCATTTCAGGTTTAGAAAATCATTTTATTACTATATTTTTAGTTATGCTCCAAATGGGTTGAGGCTCCCATGATTTCACTTTCTCTCAAGTGGAGTTAAAAAACATGTCATTTTTCATTTTAGCAAAATTTTATGTCTTTAATACAAAATCTCCCTTTAAAGTATGATCCTTTCTGTAGAATAGACACAAAATCAACCTTATTCAAAATCTTAACAATTTTTAATTGTCAAGAGAAACTAGGCAGTAGGGTAAAGTACATTTCAACAAAGATCTATTTAACATCCAGACCAATAAGCATTCTACCACATCTTTCCAAATCGCTGAGCGGGTGAAAACATCTGCGCATGTTTATTAAAAAGCTAAATGTTTTAGTTATTTCAAAACAGATGTGGAAGTACACAACCCATTGCCAGATAACAGCACATGACATCACAGGTGTTAATAAAAATTGACTTTCTTTGGTAGATCACCTCATGTACTTGTAGGTTGGTAGTTATCATTTTAAGTAGTGGGATTAAATAGTCCAAACTGAAAAGCAGAAAGTTAAAATAAATAAACAAAGCCAGCCATGGCAGGACTGATTAAATTTTACAATACATATGTATTGTTCCCAGACTCTAAATGAATATTATATAAGCACATTACAATTCCAAAAGACAGCTGTGTGGCACATAGCGTTATAGTGACAATCTGAAGACTCTAGCATTGGCTCTTCAAATGCACTAAGGAATAAATTACCACTGCTTTAACGCATTGGAAAACCTCGTGGTGTAGCGGTTAGTGCTATGGCTGCTAACCAAGGGGTCGGCAGTTCGAATCCGCCAGGCACTCCTTGGAAACTGTATGGAGCAGTTCTACTCTGTTCTGTGGGGTCGCTATGAGTTGGAATCGACTCAACGGCACTGGGTTTGTTTTTTCTATTTTTATTTTTAATGCTTAGAATCATGAAAGTAACCCAGCAGGGATAAGATTTTGAAACCTAACTTAAGAAATAAATATAAATATAATCTTATTTTTAAGAGTAGCAGCCTCTTATTATTTTGAAATTATTTGGTTATTGCTTATAGTTTCTTTATCATTATATATACACATAGGAATGGATGGCCATTTGTGGTGGTTGTTAGCTGTCCTCAAGTTGGCCCTTGGCTCATGGTGACCCCATGCACAATAGAATTGGATCTTTGCGATTCATAGGATTTTCACTGACTGATTTTTTCAGGTGGCTGTTTATAGTCCCTAAAAGTTCTGTTAAGTATCAGAGCCACATCTTTCTTGACTTTTTGTCTCCCTGACTTTGTTAAGGAGAGATTTGGATCTGCCATTCGAAGAGTAACACATAAACAAACCAAACCCATGGCCATATAGTCAATTTCAACTGTAGAGATCCTATAGGACAGAGTAGAACTGCCCCATAGGGTTTCCAAGGAGCAGCTGGTAGATTCAAACTGCTGAGCTTTTGATTAGCAGCCACTGTGCTACCTGGGCTAGGTGTCTTCATATTTCCATCTCTGTTTTTTCTTTTCTTTTTTTTTTTTAAGGGTTTTTGTTCATCTCAAGATATAACTATGCTGCCACTTGATTTTTTAATTTTTATCCTAGTGATGTTGAGCACTAGAATTTTTAGTCTCTGGATAAATATAGGAGGAAAAATTCTGAAGTATCATATCACTGCTCTGGTTAGCCCAGATCATTTATTCTCTTGCAATTGAAGGATATTTTTTGGTATAGCCCCTGAATTATAGACGTTGAAACAGTCAAGAGTCAAAGTGGTTTTCCCTCCTATTTGGGACAAGGCTTGCTGTTCACATTCAGAGGATGGAGCATCTGAAGTCTCAGAATGTGGTTGTCAAATTTAGGTCAGAGGGGCTCTCATCCACACATGTGTTACACACACTCACACACACTCTTTCACACACACCCTCAAGTATTCATAACACTCACACATACTCACATATTCAGAACACTCACACATCTACACTCACACAAGTACAAACACTCACGTACCACATACACTGGCCCCTCATATCCACAGGCTCCACATCCGTGGATCCAGCAACCATGGATCAAGAACATTCGGAAAAAAAACGTTACCTTGTTGACACGTAGTATGTACTTAAGCCTAAAATGATTGCGTCTGAACTGAACATGCAGACTTATTTTTGTGATTATTCTCTAAACAATAAAATATACTATTTACATAGCATTTACATTGTATTAGGTATTATAAGTATTCTAGAAATGATTTAAAGTAAACGTGAGGCGATTTGCATAGGTTATATGCAAATACTATGCCATTTTATGTAAGGGACTTGAACGTCCATAGACTTTGCTATCTGAGGGGGTCCTGGGAGCAATCCCCCAAAGATACTGAGGGACTGTACTTACTCTCTCACACACACTCACACACTCTCTCACTCACATGCACATGTACTCACACTCACATACAAATATCCATACACACACACACTCCATACACAGGGCAGTATGGTTTATTAAGAGTAGGTCATATAATATTAACTTTTTATTTTAAAGACATGAAATTAAGATATTGTAGATTAGGAAAATTATCATTATTTTCCAAAATGTGTTCTAAAAAATTCTTTTCAAGATAATCTAGGGGAAAAGTTTTACATGATTAAATAATTTTGAGAAAAAATATATAAGACCCTTGGAGAATTACAATGCAGATTAGAAAATGAAAAGTTCCAAAAAAGTCAAAATCAGCATTTATAAAATTATTTTAAAAACTAAACCCTTTTTACATTATAAAAGCAATTAACATCAATCAGAACTGATATTGCATTTTGGGAAACAGCAGTCACAGATTTCATACATCCTAAATGAACTTATTAAACAGTTCCTTAAACATTCTTCTAGATAGGATAATGCTTACAGCATTGTTTGGTAACTTCAAGGTTTTTGTAATTCATTCTAATTGTAGCTTGTTAAAAAATAAATGTTTACTGAGTAAAGCATGGTAACAAGCAAAAATTCAACAACAACAACAACAAAAACTGAAGAGGTGAGGAAAGATTTTAGAAAGTTGGCGGTGGCACATAGATTTTGAATCTTTCTGAAACACTACATAAAATGATGAAATAGAAATTTAAATTAGTATAAATTACTTAGAGTTAGTTGCAATTTAACTAAACAGAAAACCTGTGTTCAAAACCACTCTAAAATGTTGAGGATAGGAATTGGCTTTGTCAGTGATGTGGCAGTGTCAGGGCTCATGGTTTAATAGTCAGTATATTCCAGGGTCTATCCTTGTACAAAGGAGCCCCTGGTGGCTTAATGGTTAAGCACTCAGCTGCTAACCAAAAGGTCAGTTGTCTAAGTCCACCAGAGGCTCCATGCGAGAAAAGACCTGGTGATCTGCTCCCAGAAAGATTAGGCCCAGTAAACCCTATGAGGCGGTTCTGCACTGATACATTGGGGCCACCATGAGTTGGAATCACCTTGATGGCACACATCAACAACAAAAAAAATGCTTATGCATTTTTGAAAACTACTAAAATTGTCTCTCATGCAACAACAAAAACAACTTCCTTCTGCATTTCTGGGAACTACTAAAATTGTGTCTGTTTCCAGTCCTTTGGCACCTCTTTTGTCAAGCTCATGCCCCATTTTTAATGAATGCTTATTGTGAATAAAAAGAAAGGAAGAAAACTTCTTAGGTGCTTGGATTACCTCGTGAAAGACGGATGGAAGTTTGAAAGGCAAAGTATTGGCCTTATCTTGAATTATAAAACCATATCTCCTTATTATGTAAAACTTTATTCTTTATTTACCAAGATCAGTCCAGTGGTTATATACATATATATATGTATTAATATATATTGATTAATTTGTGTGTGTGTATATACATATAACACACAAATTAACAAATGTGTTTTACTTAATCTGGAAACTCCCATAAGCATATTTCATAAAGTAGATATTTTAGAAAAAAGACTTCAAATTATCTGAAAATCATTTCCCCCCTGCATATTTCTAGAGCAGAAATTAATGATGATAGTGCCTATTACCATCTGCTTATAGATGCCCTAGTGACCCAGTTCTAAAGAAAAATAGTCTTCACCACATTAAAATCATATTATTTCGTGGATAGTAAGATATATATATTTATTTTCATTTTCTTTCCCAAGGTCCGAATAACCTTGGTATTAAACAAACAAACAAAACTTGGAAATTAAAAGTCACAAAAAATGCCTTCGTGATTTAAGCAGTAAAAAAAAAAACAGTAGACTGGTTAATCCTGGTACCTCTCAAATACTAAAAATAAAACCTATTTTGATCTTTTTTTTTTTTCTGGTCAAATCTTTTAAAATTGTAAATCACATTGTACATTGCTTGTAAAATTCTGTTCGTAAAATACCTATCTGTATGATTTTTTTTCTCAAGCAGCAAAAATGAATAGCTTAAAGACATTGCCAACAGCTAAAAAAGAAAAGAAAAAGAAGAAACCAGAAGCAAATCCATTTTCTATCCTTTCCCTTCTTTTAAGAAGTTAAAAAATTATGAGGTAAATAAGTTTGTTTTTCTTAACAAGATCATGAATACAATGTGAAAACCACACAAAAACAAGAAAGAATGTTCCATTGTTGCCTCTATCTCACTAATTTATTTTAGTATTTTAAAACATGTCCATCTATTGGCAACCTTCTATGGTTAAAGAAATTCATTGGTTACTTACTGAATCAAAGATGACTCTGATTGATTTCTTCGATTGAGGAGTTCTGCATATTTTGAATAGAAAACTTCTGAAATTTCATTTATTATTTATTGTTTAGATACGGTATTTTCCAGTGAGACAATGTTACATGTATCTGACGAGCAGATCAAACTGTACTTACTTCTCTTTTGACTGTAACCTTAATAAATGGATAAGAGTTTATACCAGGAATGATGTTGCTGTTGGCAGGGGCCCTTGAGTTGACTCTGACTCTAAGTGGTCCTACGTAAAACAAAATGAAACACTGTCATGGCTCTGCGCCACCCTCGCAACAGTTATGCTTGGACCCATTGTTGCAGCCACTGTGTCAATCCATCTTCTTGAGGGCCTTCCTATTTTTCAAAAACCTTCTACTTTACAAAGCATGATGCCCTTCTCCAGGGACAGGTCCCTCCTGATAACATGTCTGAAGTTTCAGAGACTAAGCTCATCATCCTTGCTTTTAGGGATCATTCTGGCTGTACTTATTCCAAGACAGATTTGTTCATTCTTTTGGCAGTTCATGGTATATTCAATATTCTTCACCAACACCAAAATTCAATTCTTCTTTGGTCTTCCTTATTTGATGACCAGCTTTCACATGCATATGAGGCACTTGAAAACACCACAGCTTGGGTTAGGTGCACTTTAGCCCTCAAGGTGACATCTTTGCTTTTCAACACTTTCTTTAAGTCTTTTGCAGCAAATTTGTCCAATGCAATACGTCATTTGAATTCTTGACTGCTGCTTCCATGGGTGTTGATTATGGACCCAAGTAAAATGAAATCCTTGACAACCTCAGTCTTTACTCCATCTATCATGATATTGCTTACTGGTCCAATTGTGAGGACCTTTGTTTTCTCTTTGGTGAGTTGTAGCCCATATTGAAGGCGGTGGTCTTGAATCTTCATCAGTAATAGCTTCCAGTCCTCTTCACTTACAGCAAGCAAGGTTGTGTCATCTGTATATCACAGGTTGTTAATGAGTCTTCATCCAATCCTGATACCACATTCTTTTTCGAATAGCCCAGCTTCTCAGATTATTAGCTCAGCATATAGATTGAATAAGTATTTTGAAAGGATACAAGCCTGATACACATGTTTGTTGATTTTAAACCACACAGTATCCCCCTGTTCTGTTCCAACAGCTGCCTTTTGATCTATGTTTAGGTTCCTCATATACTGCTGCAATGGTTTTTGAATGCTCTTCAGCAAAATTTCACTTGTGTGTGATATTAATGATATTGTTTGATGATTTCCACAATCTGTTGGATCACCTTTTTTTGGAATGTGTACAAAAGTGGATCTTTTCCAGTTGATTGACTGAGGTAGCTATTTTCCAAATATGTTGACATAGACAAGTGAGTATTTCCAGCATTGCATCTCTTTGTTGAAACATCTCAATTGGTATTCTGTCAATTCCTGGAGACTTGTTTTTCACCAATGGCTTCAGTGCAGCTTGGACTTCTTTCTTCAGTACCATTGGTCCCTGATCATATGCTACCTCCTGAAATGATTGAATGTCTACCAGTTTTTTTTTTTTTTTTTTGGTATAGTGAGTCTGTGTATTCCTTCCATCTTCTTTGATGCTTACTGTGTGTTGGTTAAAATTTTCCCCAAAGAATCCCTCAGTGTTGCAACTTGAGGCTTGATTATTTTCTTCAGTTCTTTCAGCTTAAGTTATGCTGAGCATTTTCTTCCCTTTTGGTTTTCTAACCACAGGTCTTTACACATGTCATTATAATACTTTGTCTTTCTCTTCTGTTCAGCTCTTTTACTTCATCATTTCTTCTCTTCACTTTAGCTACTGTACATTCGAGAGCAACTATCAGAGTCTCTTCTGACAACCGTTTGTCTTTTCTGTTTTGTTTTGTTTTCTTTCCTATCTTTTTGATGACCTCTTGGTTTTTTTGTGTATGATGCCTTTGATGTCATTCTGCAACTTGTCTGGTCTTCGGTCATTAAGGTTCAATGTATCAAAGCTATTTTTGAGATGGTGTCTAAATTCAGGTGAGACATACTCAAAGTTAGGGTGTATCCTTTCACCATACCTATTCATTCTGTGTGCTGAGCTAATAATCCAAGAAGCAGGACTATATGAAGAACAGGGAATCAGGATTGGTGGAAGACTCATTAACAACCTGAGTTCTGCAGATAATACCACTTTGCTTGCTGAAAGTGAAGGGGACTTAAAGCACTTACTGATGAAGATCCAAGACCACAGCCTCCAGTATGGACTACACCTCAACAAAAACAAAACAAAAATCCTCACAACTGGACCAATAAGCAACTTCATGATAAATGGAGTAAAGTTTGAATTTGTTAAGAATTTTATTTTAATTGGATCCACAATCAACACCCATGGAAGCAGCAGTCAAGAAATCAAAAGACACATTGCATTGGGCAAATCTGCTGCAAAAGACCTCTTTAAAATGTTGAAAAGCGAAGATGTCACCTAGAGGACTAAAGTGCACCTGATCCAAGCTGTGGTGTTTTCAAGTGCCTCATATGCATGTGAAAGCTGAAGAATGAATAAGGAAGACCAAAGAAGAATTGAATTTTGGTGTTGGTGAAGAATATTGAATATATCATGGACTGCCAAAAGAATGAACAAATCTGTCTTGGAATAAGTACAACCAGAATGCTCCTTAGAAGCTAAGATAGTGAGACTATATCTCACATACTTAAACATGTTATCAGGAGGGATCAGCCTCTGGAGAAGAACATCAAGCTTGGTAAAGTAGAGGGTCAGCGAGAAAGGGGAAGACCCTCAAAGAGATGGATTGACACCGTAGCTACAACAATGGGCTTAAGCATAGCAATGATTGTGAGGATGGCGTAGGACCGAGAAGTATTTTGTTCTGTTGTACATAGGCTCACTATTATTTGGAATGTATTTGATGGTACCTAACATCAACAACAATATTCAAGATGACATTTTAGCTCTGTGGACTTGCTATAATTTTCTTCAACTTAAATTTGGACTTGCATATGAATAATTGATGATCTGTTCCACAGTCAGCCCCTGGCCTTGTTCTGACTGATGATATTGAGCTTTTACATTGTCTCCTTCCACAGAAGTAGTACATTTGATTCCTGTGTATTCCATCCAGTGAGGTTTACACATGTACTCGCCCTCTATGTTTTTGAAAAAAGGTATTGGCAGCAAGGAAGTCTTTGGTTTTGCAAAATTCTATCATGCAATCTCTGACATCTTTTCTATCACCAAGGCTATAGTTTCCAAAAACCAACTCTTCTTCTTTGTTTCCAACTTTCTCATTCCAATTGCCAGTAATTACCAATGCATCTTGACTGCATGTTTCATCAACTCCCCAAAGTGCAGAAGTTGGTAAAAATCTTCAATTTCTTCATCTTTGGCCTTAGTGGTTGGTGTGTAAATTTGAGTAATAATTGTATAAACTGATCTTCTTTTAGGCATATAGATATTATCCTGTCACTGACAGTGTTGCAATTGAAATATTCTTTTTGATGATGAACATGACACCATTCCTCTTGAATTTGTCATTCCCAGCATCATGGACCATACGCTTGTCTGATTCAAAATGTCCAATATTAATACATTTCAGCTCACTAATGCCTAGGATATCGATGTTTATGTGTTCCATTTCTTTTTTGATCACTTCCAGTTTTCCTAGATTCATACTTTGTACAATTCCATGTTCCAATTAATAATGTATATCTCTGTTTTTTTTCTTATTTTGAGTTGTGCTACATCAGCAGATGGAGGGCCCTAAAGCTTGACTCTATCCACATCATTAAGTTTGACTCTGCTTTGAGGAGGTAGCTCTTCTCCAGTCATATTTTGAGTGCCTTCCATTTTGAGGGGCTCATCTTCTGGCACTATATCAGACAATGTTCTACTACTATTCCTAAGGTTTTCACTGGCTCAATTTTTCAGAAGTAAACAGCCAGGTTCTTCTTCCTAGTCTGTCTTAGTCTGGAATCTCCACTGAAATCTGTCCACCAAGGATGACCCTGCTGGTATTGGAAATATCTGTGGCAAAATTTCCAGTATCACAGCAACGTGAAAGCCACCAGAGTAGGACAAACTGACAGGCATATGGTGGACCAGGAGTGACAATGTACATTTTCTGGTATTAGCCTCAATTATTTAAAAAAGTAGGAAATTTTTAGACTATAACTAATGAGATTATAGGATGGGAATTGAACTGTTCTTATTGCCTATGATCCTTAGTATCCTCATGGTTGTTGTCACCAGTGACTTAAAATAAGTCTCTGCACATCTTTAATTGAGCCCCCTTTCCCCCCACACACATACCTCTTCAGAGCCCTACTAGCACAGTGGTTAAAGGCTCGGCTGCTAACCACAAAGTTGACAGTTCAAATCCACTGGTTGCTCCTTGAAAACTCTATGGAGCAGTTCCACTCTACCTATAGGCCGCTATGAGTTGGAATTGATTTGATGGCAATGAGTTTGGTTTTTGGTTTTGGTTCCCACCTCTTCATCGTCTTCTCTGTGCACCCAATCACCAATGAGATTGTATCTGCCTTCTCTCTCTGCACATTTACATCTTTTTCTAACAGTGAATCCTTTTTCTCGAATATGTTCTCTGTGTTTATCTAACCTTTCTGGTTTTCCTAGTCACATGGGATTTCTTGCAATTGAATTCAGAAAATACTTGATTCATTCTGCTTTATGGTGTTTTTATTGTGGATCATGTAAATTTGGGGGAACACACTGAGGAGAACGACTGTGCTTAACCTATCTTAACATTTCCTGTAATAATTAATACAATGTCTGGCTGATTTTAGCAATATGTCTTTAGTGTCTAAGTGCATTTCACACACAGATCTCAGTGGTGGGTGTTTAAAGTGCTGATTTCAGCTTCATATGTTGTATCAGTGGCACTGATGAGAAGTGTCTGTTACAAGGATAGAATACATGTCAGCGACAAGCTCATTTCTGTCATAACGGTTAAATAATGCTACTGTCAACTTTAATAAATACCCAGAGATATTTACATCTCCCACTTTCTATCAATTCCCTCACCAAAGATTTTTGGAACAAACTGGCCTGCCTCCTATATTTTGCAAACTTCCTTTTTAAAAGTCATCAGTCTTACAAATTAGTATTAATAATTTTTTATAGTAGTGATCTATGGATCACAAAACAGTAAATTATCAGAGAAGTTTATAGTTTTGTTCATCTACTAGTATTTTTCCTCTTGCATGTTATGCTTCCAAACTCACTGTGCTTTCCCAAGCTTCATTATCTTTACACATGTTCTCTGAATTTGGCATTGCCTTCTCCCACTTGCTTATTTGGAAAATTTTATTTTTTTTCAAGTATCACCCCAAATATTGCTCTTTATAATGGTTAAGCACTTAGCTGCTAACCTAAATCTTAGTGGTTAGAACCCATCCAATGACTCCATGGGGGAAAGAGCTGGTGATTTGTTTCCATAAAGATTACAGACTAGAAGACCCTGTGGTATAGTTCTACAGTGTCATATAAGGTCACTATGAATCAAGGCTCAAGGAATTGATGGAATACAAATCGAGATGTTTAAGCAAATGGATGCAGCACTGAAGGTGCTCACTCATCTATGCCAAGAAATTTGGAAGACAGCTACCTGGCCAATTGACTGGAAGAGACCCATGTTTGTACACATTCCAAAGAAAGATGTTCCAACAGAATGTGGAAATTATCGAATAATATCATTAATATCATACACAAGTAAAATTTTGCAGAAGATTATTCAAAAGAGATTGTAGTAGTACATTGACAGGAAACTACCAGAATTTCAAGCTGGGTTTAGAAAGATGACATGGAACAAGGTATATCATTGCTGATGTCAGATGGATCTTGGCTGAAAGCAGAGACTATCAGAAAGATGTTTACCTGTGTTTTATTGACTATGCAAAGACTTTTAACTCTGTGGATCATAACCAATTATGGATAACATTGTGAAGAACGAAAATTCTGGAACACTTAACTGTGCTTATGAAGAACCTGTGCATGAGACCAAGAGGCAGACATTCAAAAAGAATTAGGGAATACTGTGAGGTTTAAAGTCAAGAAAAATATGTGTTGGTGTTGTATCCTTTCACTATACTTATTTGATCTGTATGCTGAGTAAATAATCCAAGAAGCTGGACTATAAGAAGAAGAGTGAGGCATCAGGATCAGAGGAGGACTCATTAACAACCTGCGATACAATATGCAGATGACACAACCTTGCTTGCTGAAATGAAGAGGGCTGAATGCACTTACTGATGAAGATCAAAGACTGTACCCTTCACTATGCATTAAACATAAACAAAAAGAAAACAAGAATCCTCATGACTGGGCCAATAAGCAACACCATGATAAATGGAGAAAAGATCAAAGTTGTTAAGGATTCCATTTTACTTGGTTCCACAACCAGTGCCCATGGAAGCAGCAGTAAAGAAATCAAAAGACGCATTGCATTGGGCAAATCTGCTGCAAAAGACCTCTTTAAAGTGTTAAAAAGCAAAGATGTCACTCTGAAGACTAAGGCGTGCCTGACCCAAGCCATGATATTTTCAATTACCTTGTATGCATGTGAAAGCTGGAAAACGTGTAAGGAAGACTGAAGAGAATTGATGCCTTTGAAATATGGGGTTGGCAAAGAATATTGAATATAGAATGGATTGCCAGAAGAACGAACAAACTGTTTTGGAAAAAGTACAACCAGAATGCTCCCTAGAAGTAAGAATGGGGGGGCTTTGTGTCACTTACTTTGGACATATTATCAGGAGGGACCAGTCTCTTGAGAAGGACATTATGCTTGGTAAAACAGAGGGTCAGTGAAAAAAAGGAAGACCCTCAGTGAGGTGGATTGACAGAGTGGCTACAACAATGGGCTCAAACACAGCAATGATCATGAGGATAGCACAGGACAGGGCAGTGTATCCTTGTGCTGTACATAGGGTCGCTAAGAGTCAAAACCAACCCAATGGCACTTAACAACAACAACATAGTAAAAATCAACTTGATGGCACCTAACAAAAACAACAACCCAACTTTCTTAGTAAGACAAGACTTCCATTTTCTTATGCTTCATTGCACATTATAGAAAGCCATTATATTACTTTTCAATTGTGGCAATTGTTTACCATTCCCATAAGCTACTTTTTTTTCATTCAAGTCATTGCAATGAATTCCAACTCGTAACGACCCCATGTAACAAAGTAGAACTGCCCCATAGGGTTTTCTAGGTTGTAGTCTTTAGGAAAATAGACTGCTGCATTTTTCTCCCGAGTAGTAGGTGGTTAGATTCGAACAACAGATCTTTTGGTTAGTAGCCAAGCTTTTTACCGCTGCTATTTTTTTTTTTTTTACTAAAATCAAAGATAAGACCTAATAAACATGTATAATAAATATTATCTGAATAAATTCATAAATGGGTCATAGCAAGTTACAGAATATTGAGCTAAATAGAACTTCTGTTTTAAAAGAATATATTTTTCTGTGATCATTATGCTTCAAAATTTACTTAGTGTATTTCCAGAAAATGTACCCTTTCATTGAGACTGTTTCTATGTGTTAAACCTGAAATTTCATGTCTATTTACTTTCATTAGTATCCTTAAACGTTGTTTGAAGAACTTATATTAGTGATTCTCAGGCAGTCTACAGTATAAAAAAATTCACTGTGGAAATATTACTTGGCATTTTTAAAATCTTTTAGCACTAAATTTTAGCACTAATTATAAAATTAATTTAGAAAAATGTGTGGGTTTTGGTGTGCCAATATTAAAAAGAGTTTCTAAAAATTATGAATTTTTTCCTTGGCTTATTGAATAAAATAAACTACTTTTGGTAGCTCAGGGTACTTGGGATGAATATATAATATTTTAATTGGTAGAACCCATATGAAACATTGTATAATTTTTTTTCACTTTAAATTTTCCCATAGATTTTCATTTCTATTCATTCACCTATTAATGCATTTATTTAGTCAGGTAGCCCACAAATGTCTATTTAACTCTGACTATGTGTGAAGCTCCCTGATAACTGTGAGTAGAGCATGACTCCTGAGCTGGAGGGACCAACAGTGAATTAAAGCATCGTGTTATGTGTCAAAAGAGAATTTTGAACAAGGTACAAGGGAGAGGGGCTGTCTTTGGCTAAGGCACCAGGTAAGATTCCACAAGGTAGATACAACATTGGCAGATTAAACCCAAAAGCTACACCCACTGCTATCAAGTCGATTCTGACTAATAGCAACGGTAAAGGACATAGTAGAACTGGCCCATAGAGTTTCCAAGGAGTGGCTGGTGGATTTGAACTGCTGACCTTTTGATTAGCAGCCGTAACTCTGAACTGCTGTGCCACTAGGACTCTCCCACATCATTAAAAAAAAAAAAAAAAAAAATTTTTTTTTTTTTTTTTTGTTCATTACAATTCCACATGTATTAACTAAGCACCATCTTTGTCAGGCCCTCAAAGATCTTACAGTCTAACAGGGAAACAAATATTTGCCCTTCAGTATGGTATCATTAGTAATGGTAAATTTAACAAGGCCTAGGGACAGCACAAAGAAGGAATAAATAATTTTACTTGTGAGACTCCTGGCTGGCTTGTTGATACAGACATGTTTGGTTGGGCCCTGAAGATAGAATAGTTTGCTAAAGGGTCATGGCACCTTTCCTGTGGTTCCGTTGCTTAGAGGCCTCTGTGACTGGAAAACTTTTCTTAAATAGGATGCCAGCTCTAAAACAGTAAAGAGAAAGACGCAGGAACTTCACGCCTTCTCCACAACCCAGGTACGCAGATCTCCTGGTCAGGGATGATCACCAAATCACTGTGCTGTTGTATGTGTGAGAGATTACACAACAAACTGCAATTTCAGAAGTGATCCTATTGGACTAAACCATGTGCTTTTTCATTTGAAATAAATTGATTATTTTGAAAGGGTAATGAGTTTGACTTTAATGATGTATTTCTTTTCATGCGGATAGTAGAAATTTCTCATAAAAAATAGCAAATCATACAAGATGTGACTTTAGAAATAAGGTTTTCTTCTATTCATCTATTCGTCTTTCTATGCCTTTATAGTGCCCCTTCTCCATGGTAACCAGGCATCCCCAGAGTGCACATCACAACCTAAAACTTTTATTCAACTCTCCTCCCCATTGCTTTACTTCTGCTGACCGACAGGCAGCTGAATATTTTCAATGTATGCTTCCTACAATTCTGATCTGTATCGGTAGAAATAAAAATTTTAAATCCCAGTCTGTGATGTGAAAGCACTCTAGAGGTTCATATTGTTGTTGTGTGCTGTGGAGTTGATTCTGACTCATAGCGATTCTGTAGGACAGAGTAGAACTGCCCCATAGGGCTTCCTAGGCTGTAATCTTTACAGGAGCAGATGGCTAGGGGCTGGTGGTTTTGAACTGATCACTTAGCCATTGTGCCACCAATGATCCTTGAAGGTTCATAACCCTTCTGACTCATAGCAACCCTATAGGACAGAGTAGAACTGCCCCATAGGATTCCCAAGGAGTGGACGGTGGAGTCGAACTGATGACCTTTTGGTTAGCAGCCAAGCTCTTAACCACTGAGCTACCAGGACTCCTTAGAGGTCCATAGTCCTATTCAAGTATAAGTTTGTGTGAGCAGAGCATAACCTTACTTTTTCAATGGTGTCAAGATTAAATGGCATTTATCATGAAAAGGGGGAAAAAGACTACGACAATGAAAACAAGACTGTGGCGGTGGGGTATAATTGTGTTTTGAAATATTTGAAAATTATATGCTGAGTAACTTGTCGTTTCCTAAACACGTACCTTTCCTTAAACTGGAGGACCTATCATGTCTTGTCCAAAATCTCCTCAAAGAGTGGACAGATAAATTTGTTCTACTTTTCAGAAAAAAGAAAAAAAAGTTTTCTTTTCAATATTAAGGTTCCTGTGATAGGGAATTTATTATCAGCAATGATAGAAAAGAAGGTCATGGGATTGCCCTATGAAAAATAAAATTCAAATTTAGACAAAATGTAATATTAAAAAGATATGTTATTGCTGTTAGCTGCTGCCAAGTTGGGCCCTGACTCAGTGCGACCCCATGCACAACAGAATTGGATCATTGTGATCAATAGCGTTTTCATTGGCTGATTTTCAGAAGTAGGTCCCCAGGCTTTTTTCTTTTTCTTTTTTTCTAGACCATCTTAGTCTGGAAGCTCTGCTGAGACTTGCTCAGCATCATAGCAACAAGCCAGCCTCCCCTGACAGACACACACGCACACATCTCAGATACTGGAATAACTAATAATGCGATTTTGCTGAAGGTCTCATTTTCTGTTAAGTTAGAAGTTATTGGTCGTACACTAAAACAAGGTACTAAAATCATCTCCTGGATTTGCATGGGGTTCAGTCCTCATGACTGGTAACCTCCACTGTGAATAGCAAACTGGACTAAAAGCTCCATTTATCAAGGTCACCATGCTTGGCATTATATCCTTTCCTTCCAGTAGTTACTAACTTTAGAAAAGACAGAGCAACTTTTTTTTTTTTTTTTAAATAAGTCTCAACTTTGACCTCAGTAAAATGTCTTCATTAGGTGCAGAAGCAAAAGGTACTTCAGAGTACTTGAATCAGAATCATGGGCCGGTAGCATTAACGATGTTACTTATATCCGTGGCCAAGTGCCTAGTCTTTTTCAACTTTGTACTAATATCAGCAAAGGAACAACAAAAGTAGCCAACTCAGAAATTCAGACTCATCTTAGGCTGATACTATACAGTTTTCCATTGAGATCTATTACAGACCAGATAAATTTCTGCCCCTGGTGATACTGCAAAGCTGTATTTGATTCCAATAAACTCTTTAAAAGAGCGATAAAGCTTAGTTTTGTTTACTCTGTTTTCTCTTCTTTGTCGTTTTCTCCCTTGATTTGCCTATTGTTTATTTCATGCAATCGTTAAAGTGTATTATTATTTTTGTAGTAGGCATTTCCTATAACGCCGTGTATTTTTTCTTATAGCATTTTACAAGCTAAAAGTAAACTGGTTGATGTGCAACTTGTTTGTCTTCGTTTATTAGTGTTTCGGTCTATTTAAATAATTTGCATTTAAAAATTTATGCAAATAAAATGGTATTCCATTTATAGTGGCTCATTCAAGCATTTTGTTTTTCATTTTGCCATATTAACAGAGAAATTATAGCCTTTGTGCATTCATTAGCACAATTTTATGGGGGTGTATTGATGCTACCTCTTCAATAATTTCATAATGTGTGCTAAATGATCTTTACTATGAGACTCTGAGCTACAGAAAACATAAAGTTAATACCAAAACACAAAGTAACATGGAATTATAAAGCTATGCAAACCGATCTTTTTATGATGCTGTATCACATGATTATTTCAATCGTATTTTCTACTCAATTGATAATTTAAGAGGTAGTCAACCTGTATCGGATTTCTGCTTTTCTTCCCCCCCCCAAAAAAAAAAACATTGTTTTGGTGAAAGTATACACAGCCAAAGATACACCATTTCAGTGATTTCTATATGTAAAATTCAGTGGCATTGATTACATTCTTTAAATTGTAATACTGTTGTCACTATCCTTTTCTAAATTATTCCACCACCATTACCCATCATCTTGAACTCACTGCCCCTTAAGCTTCCCAGCCAACCTTTTGAGTTACCACTGTCAATTTGATCTCACATTCTATCTGATCTCTTGCTCATTAGAGAAAATTAGAAACTGTCTGCAAAAGGGTTAGATAATATTAATGTAAAAACACTGATCATAACAACCGTAATAAGGAGTCAAGTTCACAATCTGCCTCCAGCTCTGAAGTACACTTAATAAGAATCTATCCACGTATTTTCTTTCCAAGTCTCTCATGGGCACGCTAAATACTTAGCAAAAGTAAATCTAATACAATACTTCAAACTTATTAAAGTTCTCATTGAAATTCACTGATTTTCCACAAAAGAATATATGCTATAAGAAAAGATAGCTATGCTATGATTAGACATTATTTGCAAAAGAATGGAAAAATAAAATAGGATCTAATTTTAACATTGATGGCTAAGGAGCTCTGGATATTTTAATTTCAATGAGGAAGAAATTCGGTTTTATTGAAGTGATTAGAAACTATCATTATGTAAGATTATTGCTTTACCTTATATAACAACAATACTGTAGCTGACACTGAAAAATATTATAATAATACAAGAGGTTATTATAATATCACATTAATAAATGATAGCAATGTGTCGGACCCTGCACAAAACGAAACTTATAGGCCTGCTTTCTGCTGATGGCATTTTTATTCGAAGCAAAAATAGCTAGATTTTCTTATGCTAGGCACTGTTGTAATGCTTTATATGCTTTATCTCATTTCGACAACAACTCATTTTACGTGTGAGGAATCTAAAGCTCAGAAAAGTGGTTTGTCTTGAATTACACAGCTAATAAGGGGCCAACAGGAGATTTCAACTCACGCTAGTCTGGGCTTATTATAAGTAGAGGAAGATGCTTCTAGGAGACATTCAAAAGAAAGACAAAAAGACTAAACAGCTTAGGACCAGTACAAATTTTATTTGATACTCAGTTCTCTTATCAATCACTTTGAACATTTTAAGTGCCTTCATGAAAAATACTCCTTGTGCAGCAATGAAGGCAAGTGCTCCCTGGATTAGAAACTGATCTTTAGAATATGTTTCTCATCTGGAGAAACTTCCATGAAGCATTGGCTAAAGTTTAATACAGAGTCACTGGGTCGTGCAAAAGGTTAAGTCCTCAACTATTAGCTGGCAGTTTGAACCCACCCAGAAGTGGCTCAGAAGATAGGCCTGGCAATCTGCTTCTGAAAGATCACAGCCTTGAAAAACCTTGTGGAGCAATCTATCTGCTCTGCACATGTAGGGTCACCATGAGTCGGAATCGACTTGACAGCAACTAATAACAACACAGTCTGTATAAACTTTATATCATGTAAAGTGTATCTCTGTAAAGTATATGCATAGAGTCTAATCAGAGGGGGTGTATATTTCTAGAGGAAAAGTTTTTAATCCTTAGTAATAATTTTGGTGACTATTATAAAAATAGTCCAGTGAACTGTTTGGTAGGCATTTTTACACTTGTGTACATGTGGACGTCACTGAGTCGTATCTGGAAAATGTTTCTAGGTTCCATGAGAGACACACAGTTCAGTCTGAATTGAAATCAGTAACTGCAGCAGTCGTCTTGTTACCAGGAATGAAGAATGAAGCCAGAATCCAAGGCAGCAGAGAAGGGGTCAGGAAGAACCCAAGTCCTTAGCCACGGAGTTCAACACTTTTATAGGCATCCTCCAACTGATCAAGTGCTTCCAGCATCTTCTATAATATAGACATAAAATGGTACTACTTACAAATCATGCTGCCATTGGTGACAGCCTTGCAAGAGCCAGCTACCCACAGACTGCTCGGACACCCTGAGGGCCAAGTGCACGACCTCTCTGCACCCTTTAGTCCATTTGTGGCAAAGCAACATGCCATCCACCCCTTTTTGGGGACTCTGCTCTAGACCACACATCATGGGGCATAATACATTTCTTTATTTTAATACAATTTGAATGGTATTATCTGCTACTTGTAGCCTTAAAGCTTCTACCAGTTGCTATGGATCGGACCCCAACTCATGGCAACCTCAGTGACGGATTTTTCAGAAGGAGATCACCAGACCTTTCTTGTGAGGTGCCTCTGTATAGACTCAACCTCCAACATTTGGTGACCAGCTGAGTTCATCAATTCTTTGCATCACTCAGGGGCTCTGTAAAGCTCCTACTGGTACAAAAACCTCATATCTATGAATTAGGTATAATTTTAGCTGTTAGTAATTGAACACATGGCAAGACTTGCTTAAACAGACAGGTTTATTTGTCTTTTTTTCTTATACTAAGAAGTTGGGAAAAAGCAGTCTAGAAGAGGTTCAACAGGGTGCCAGCTGTCTTGCCTTACCTTTCTTCTCCATCTAAGCTTAATGCTTCATTGTGCAAGAATCATGGTTGCCACCCATCAGACATTTCACCCATGTTCATGAAAGAAAGAAGAAAAGGGATCAGAGCGACCTCAGTTCTTGAGGTTTTATCTTTTTATGTTGGAAGCGCAGCCAACCCCAACAGAGTTTCCATTATCTCTTTTTTAGCAGAAGTCCGTAACTTCCTCACTCTTAGAGCAATTGACAGGAACAACTTGCACGATTGGCTTAGCCCCATCTAACCATTCTAGATAGACTCCCTTCCTGAAGTAAAATAACACATTCTACAGCTTGAACAAAGTAGGGTTTGCCTCTCAGGGGAGCAGGGAATTTGAAAGCACAGATTTCCTCATGAGGAGCATGGTTTGTGTCTGCTACAAGGTTCTTGTAAGGATTACGTGTATAAAAAGTCCTGAGCACAGTGCCCATTATATAGCAGTCATTTGGTATATGTTAGCTGTTATCATCAGCATCAGCATCATCATCATCATCATCACCATCATGATCAGATCAGTAGTGTATTCCTCTCAATCTTTCTATGAACCTTGGAACAATATTTTATTTTAGTAAAAAAGGAGGTGAATAATCTCTTCTCCCACTACATCACACTTTTTCACCTGGGCATTGAAATAGCATGTCTTGTCTTTTTGAATTCCACAGAAATTCACATAAATATAACTCCATTTTTCTGCAGCTGCTATCTGGTGCAACATATCATGTCCACTTCTCTCCCTCTGTCTCTCTCTCCAATCTTATTCCATAAATGCCACACAACATGCCTCCTCCAGAAAAATCTCTCTCCCATGCAGATTTCCTTAGACCTACGCCTGTCTGTGGGCTGCTGTCTTCAATATGTCATTGCACACATCTAGACCATCTGATTGTCGGCTTGGGATCAGCTAAACTGTGACTCATACAGACACGAAGAGCCCTATTATCAGGTGTGCATTTGCAAAGACAACAAATACTAGCTCCATTAGCCTGCCGTGTATTATACCATGATTGGAGACCCATTGTTTCATAGCAAGTTGTTACCAAAAAAAAAAATCAAATTCATTGCCATTGAGTCGATTCCAACTCAATTGTTAAAAGTGAATATACACACAAGATACACTATTGCTAATTAATACCTTAGAGTAATTTAGTTTGTTGAGATGACAACATGACAGATGCATTTGGACGGCAGTGGAGAGGCTCATCTACTATGCACTTTTCACTACTGCTTATAGTAAGTGAGTCAGCTCAGATCTCTCTTCTGAGTGCCTTCTACAGCCCCAGGCTTGTAATCACAGGACTGGGGCCTGCCCATAGGAGGCACCCTGATATTTAGGCCTTTTCTGAATAAATTCTGAAAAAAAAAGTCATCACAGCTTTTCCTCCGAAATACTTTTCTCAGTTCTTGTTGGTTGGTATTTCTCCAGTTCATTCCATTATACTTTGAATAATGGGATTCAAACATCCTCACACTTCTAAAATGAAACACATCTGAGACTGCCTACCTATGGGCATGAAGTATGAAAAAGCATCAGGAACTTTTGAAATGTAAAATAAAAAAAAAGAAGAACGAAAGAAAGAAAACCTGTGCAGATCAAAATGCATTTCATGTTCAAAATTTTCTGAAGAGATAGACTTCCTGAAATTGCTTTTCATAAGCTAGGTTTTGGCCTCAATTGCTCGATTGGTCAGTATAGGGTAATACAATCAAACATTACAGTTCTTACTGAAGTTTTCAAAAAATAAATAAATTTTTCTAAGTAGTTTTAAAGGCTAAAATTGTTAGCAGCACAGTGCTATCTTATATTTAATGTGAAAAAATGCATTTATTATTTAGTGATTGAAACTAGCAATCATTGCTTTAATTTTTGTACACTTTTGAACATAACTTGCCACTAAGTTATCAGTTGCTATCATGTAGAATTTTGGAATATGAGATTTTGCAAGAAATGTGAAGATGTTTGTATCAGCTATTAACATGCACCAATGTAACATAAACAAATTTATTACAATACTTCTAATAATGATAATGATCAATAATGATATTCCAATTTGTGTTTCAATCATCATTGGAAGAACCAATGATAGGGACTTACTGATGTTCTCTATTTTTTGACCTATTTTTTGTAAAGGACCATATAATTTTCTCTACAGAAGCATGAAGTTTCCATTTTTATGTGTCACAACTGTGTGACAAGAGTATCCAATAATATCACCTCTTGTTTTTCATCAAGAATAACCTTTTTGGCAATTGGAAGAAGGAATGTTAGAATCTTTTTTTTTTTTTAATCCTTTTTGGTTTATATCCTCATATTCTTGATTATCTCCAGACTTGAAATCTATTGCCAAGCACACTATTTCATAGCAATGCATAGTGGCCTGCATTTGGCTCCAGTTACTAGGCTTCCACTATCACATTATGTGCTATTAAATGCTTGGTTAGCATTTCGAATGTAACAATAATCACATATTAGTAGCAAACGTGAAAATACTGTTATGCAGCAGAAGAGTAATGACATTTTCCAGCTGTGCTAGATTTCATGTAATTTATTGTTTTGTATTTTATCTTTTTCTAATATTTCTGAATTAGAAATTGTCATATTAACAAATAACAGGTAATGTTTGGCAATAATAAACACAAAGAAAGAAGAGTTTTTCAAACTTACTGGGAAAGAAAGTGTAACTGGTTCTTCATCAGTAGGTAAACAGTTCTTTTTATTCAAGGGTATGTAACTCCTTCCACAAAAAAATATTTCCTTATCTGCCAGCCCTTTTTAGTTGTTCACCTTGGTAAATTACATATGTATATATATACACCAAAAAACCAAACCCATTGTGGTTGAGTTGATTCCTACTCAGAGTGAACCTATAGGACAGAGTAAAACTGCCCCATAGAGTGTCCAAGGAGTGCCTGGTAGATTCGAACTGCCAACCTTTTGGTTAGCAGCTGTAGCTCGTAAACACTACACTACCAGGGTTTCCATATATATATGCTTCTGATTTTATTGTTTTTATTTATTTTTTTGTTTTGTTGAGATCAGCTTTACCTCATTTTTTACCTCCATTGAAAATATATGTCCAGCATAGCCAAGTCATAGCAGAAGATAGGTGATGGTCACCATTATCCCTTACTCTTCTGCATCCAGCTTGAAAGGACACCAGCATCCTACTGTTAGCTAGGAATAGAAATCTAGAGAAATGACTAATTATTGCCACGTGCATCTATTTAATCCATGCTGTCAAAATGAAAATTTATTTTTTCCAATTTTTTGGCATATAGGTAGCCTAGGGAAGAGGTCTGTTTCTTCATCTTTGGCCCTAGTGGTTGGTGCATAAATTTGAATAATAGCCGTATTAACTGGTCTTCCTTGTAGGTGTATGGATATTGTCCTATCACTGACAGCGTTGTTCTTCAGGATAGATCTTGAAACGTTCTTTCTGATGATGAATGCAACACCATTCCTCTTCAAGTTGTCATTCCCAGCATAGTAGACTATATGATTGTCTGACTCAAAATGGCCAATACCAGTCCATTTCAGCTCACTAATGCCTAGGATATGGATGTTTATGCGTTCCATTTCATTTTTGATGATTTCCAATTTTCCTAGAGTCATACTTCATACATGCCAGGTTCTGATTATTAATGGATGATTGCAGCTGTTTCTTCTCATTTTGAGTCATGCCATATCAGCAGTTGAAGGTCCCGAAAGCTTTACTCCAAACACATCATTAAGGTTGACCCTACTTTGAGGAGGCAGCTCTTCCCCAGTCACCTTTTGAGTGCCTTCCAACCTGGGGGGGTCATCTTTCAGCACTATATCAGACAATGTTCCAGTGCTATTCATAAGGTTTTCATTGGCAAATGCTTTTCAGAAGTAGACTGCTGGGTCCATCTTCCTAGTCTGTCTTAGTTTGGAAGCTCACCTGAAACGTGTCCTCCATGGGTGACCCTGCTGGCATCTGGCTACCAGTGGCATAGCTTCCAGCATCACAGCAGCATGCAAGCCCCCATAGTATGACAAACTAACAGACAGGTGGGGCCAAAGATGAAGAAATAGAAGATTTTTATCAGCTGCTGCAGTCTGAAATTGATTGAACATGCAATCAAGATGCATTGATAATTACTGACAATTGGAATACAAAAGTTGAAAACAAAGAAGAAGGATCAGTAGTTGGGAAATATGGTCTTGGTGATAGGAACAATGTTTGAGAGCAAATGATAGAATTTTGCAAGACCAACAACTTCTTCATTGCAAATGCCTTCTTTCACAACATAAACGGTGACTCTACGCGTGGACCTTGCCAGATGGAACACACAGACGATGGAAAGGTCATCTTGAGAAGACAAAGTAAAGTATTATAAAGACATGTGCAAAGAGCTGGAGATGGGAAAACCAAAAGGGAAAAACTTGCTCAGTGTTTCTCATGCTGAAAGAACTGAAGAAAAAATTCAAGCCTCAAGTTGCAATAGTGAAGGATTCCATGGTGAAAATATTAAACGATGCAAGAAGCGTCAAACGAAGATGGAAGGAATACACAGAGTCACTATTCCAAAAAAAATTAGTCGATGGTCAACCATTTCAAGGGGTAGTATATGATCAGGAACCAATGGTACTGAGGGAAGAAGTCCAAGCTGCTCTGAAGGCATTGGTGAAAAACAAGGCTCCAGGAATTGATGGAATATCAATTCAGATGTTTCAACAAATGGATGCAGCACTGGAGGTGCTCACTCGTCTATGCCAAGAAATATGGAACACAGCTTTCTGGCCAACTAACTGGAAGAGATCCATATTTATGCCTATTCCCAAGAATGGTGATCCAACTGAATGTAGAAATTATAGAATAATATGATTAATATCACACACAAGCAAAATTTGCTGAAGATCATTAAAAAATGGCTGCAGTAGTGTATCGACAGGGAACTGCCAGAAATTCAGGCCGGTTTCAGAAGAGGACATGGAACCAGGGATATCATTGCTGATGTCAGATGGATCCTGGCTGAAAGCAGAGAATACCAGAAGGATGTTTACCTGTGTTTTATTGACTATGCAAAGGCATTCGACTGTGTGGATCATAACAAATTATAGATAACATTGCGAAGATTGGGTATTCCAGAACACTGAATTGTGCTCATGAGGAACCTTTACATAGATCAAGAGGCAGTAGTTTGGGTAGAACGAGGGGATACTGATTGGTTTAAAGTCAGGAAAGGTGTGCGTCATGGTTATATTCTTTCAACATACTTTTTCAATCTGTATGCTGAGCAAATAATCGGAGAAGCTGGACTATATGAAGAAGAATGGGGCATCAGGATTGGGGGAAGATTCATTAACAGCTTGCATTATGCAGATGAGACAACCTTGCATGCTGAAAGTGAACAGGACTTGAAGCACTTACTAATGGAGATCAAAGACCACAGCCTTCAGTATGGATTGCACCCCAACATAAAGAAAACAAAAATCCTCACAAATGGAACAGTGAGCAACATCATGATAAATGGAGAAAAGATTGAAGTTGTCAAGGATTTCATTTTACTTGGATCCACAATCAACAGCCATGGAAGCAGCAGTCAAGAAATCAAAAGATGCATTACCTTGGGCAAATCTGCTGCAAAGGACCTCTTCGAAGTGTTGAATAGCAAAGATGTCACCTTGAAGACCAAAGTGCGCCTGACCCAAGCTGTGGTATTTTCAATCACATCATATGGATGTGAAAGCTGGACAATGAATAATGAAGCCCGAAGAAGAATTGACACCTTTGAACTGTGGTGTTGGCAAAGAATATTGAATATACCATGGACTGCCAAAAGAAGGAACAAATCTGTCTTAGAAGAGGTACAACCAGAATGCTCCTTAGAAGCAAGGATGGCGAGACTGCGTCTTACATACTTTGGATGTGTTGTCAGCAGGGATCCGTCCCTGGAGGAGGACATCGTGCTTGGCAGAGTACAGGATCGGTGGAAAAGAGGAAGACCCTCAATGAGGTGGATTGACACGGTGGCTGCAACAATGAGCTCAAGCATAACAATGATCGTAAGGATGGCTCAGGACTGGGTAGTGTTTTTTTCTGTTGTGCATAGGGTCACTATGAGTTGGAACCGACTCGAGGGCACCTAACAACAAGAACAGGGAAGAGGTAAATTAGTCCCAGATATCTCAAGTTGATTCAGAAACAATTATGCTACAATATGAATATATTTATACATATATTTTTGGTACACTAATTACAATGACTGCAGCAGACTTTTTTTCTGGGTCTGGACAGTAAGGTTATAAGATCGTGATAGACCATCTGCAATTCATATTAAAAAGTCAAGAATTATCCCAGGCAGAATATAATTGCTAATACGTGGCTTTATACTCAAATCCTGGAATAAAATGAAAAAAACAAACCATTTGCCCCTCAGGTCAATTATGACTCACAACAACACTCTAGAACAGAGTATAACTGCCCCATAAGGTTTCCAGGGTTGTAATCTTTACAGCCTCATGCATCTGTCAGTTTGTTATACTGTGGTAGCTTGAATGTTGCTATGATGCTGGCAGCTATGCCATGAGTATTTCAAATACCAGCAAGGTCATCAATGGTGGACTGGTTTCAGCAGAGCTGAATGAAAAGAAGAAAAGACACATCGCACATTTCAAAAAAAACATTCCCTAGAGTGGATAAAAAGCCATACATATGTAGTAAATTTTGATTAGAGGTATAGAAAGAACTGATGCCAGATTCTTGTATACTTGGAGAAAAAAAGAAAAGTCATGTATTTTCATCGCTGAAAATATAGTAGAGACTCCATACTAGGCTTTTTGTTATTGTTGTTCTTGTTTGTATTTTTAATTAATTTATTCAACCCAGAGTGATTACATGCACTCATTCTTTACTTCTAAGTGTCCCTTTAATATACTATAAGGCTGGAGAAGCAACCAGAGTTTGGAATTTAGTGCCTTTGTTTATGTTAAAGGTCTTAATCATTGTCCTACTTCAGTTGAGAAGCTAAGTCGAAATGTGAGCAAATAAAGGACGTTATCAGATTTATGCTGAAAAAGAAACACACGCTAGCTGTAGTATGGAGAAAGAATTTGGAAGATGGCAAGAATGGGTATAGGAAGACCAAATAAGCTACTATTGTAACTGAGATAAGAGGTAATTGGATGAGATGAAGACTAGGTGATAAAAATACAGAAAATGTTTAGATTTAGAACAAATTTAGGGAGTAAAACTTCAGAAAATTGAGGTGGATTGTATATGGGAAAGAAAGAAAGTAACGTGTGGAGGAAGAGTCCTCAGCTTCTTGTGCACCTGGATGTGTGCCCTTCCCATTCACTAAAATTGGAGGGGGGAAAAACTGTAAGGGAGGAAAATTATCACCATTTTGGTTTTAGGCAAGTTAAGTTTAAATTGCCTGTGAGATATCTAAGGGAGCCCTTGTGGCACAGTGGTTAAGAGTTCAGCTGCTAGCCAAAATGTCGCAGTTTGAATCCACCAGGTGGTCCTTGGAAACTGTAAGGGGGCAGTTCTACTCTGTCCTATAGGGTTGCCAAGAGTCTGAATTGACTAGATGGAATTTTTTTTTTTTCTTTTTTGATGGGGAGGAGGTGGTGGTGAGATAGCTAAGAAGAGATTGAAATTACTAATGGAAATATTAAGTCTGTTGTGAAAATGAAAATTAATGATTACAATGTAAACAAGTCGATCCCAACTCATAGTGACTCTGCAAGAGAGTAGAACTGCCTCACAGGATTTCCTAGGCTGTAAATCTTTACAGAAGCTGACTGGCACATCTTTCAACTGTGGAGCAGCTGGTGGGTTTCAGTTAGAAGCCAAGTGCTTTAACCACTGCACCACCAGGAATCCCAAAATCAAAAATGTAAGTGTGAAAAATGTTACTGAAAAAGAGAGTAAGAGAAGAGAGAAGTGAGTTGTCATACTTGAAGTCCACTATGAAATGTAGTGAATGGGTAAGAAGGATGGACCTCAAAGGATGATGAGAGAAGCTGACATAACGGGGAAGAAAACTAACAGAGTCAAAGTTAAAGTAAATCAAGAGGAGTATGCTTCAAGGAAGAGGGAGTGGTCAAAGTTGTGAAATACTGTGGAAAACTGCAAATCTCATGGCCTAGAATACGCTCATTAAAAATAGTTGCATGTAGTTCATTAATGGCCTTATGAAGAACTGTTTTGTTGGAACAATATGCATAATAGTCAGGCGGAAGGAGTGGATAGCAAATCCAGGCAAAAAAAGACGAGCTTAATTAACTTTCTGTAAATACTTGCCTGTAAATAGTTTAAAAAAACAATGTAGAGGAATGTAAGGTATGTAGTACAAAGGGAGAAATGTTTCCAAGATGGCAGAGATTTAAACATATTCAAATTCCAAAAGGAACCATTCAGATGAAAGGATGAAGTCGAATATAAATAATCACTTATTATTCTATAAATATTTACTAGTCACTTAATACATTCCAGACAAACCGCCGAAAATTCTTGCCCCACTGAGGATACCATCCAAGTAGGAGGCAAGTGAAAGTCAAAAGAATCATCAATATTGTAGTTTTCCCAAGAGGTTGTGGAAGATTGGTTTCTGAAGCACAAATAATAAAACTGGCATTAGATAGGAGGAAAGACACAGTTAATATTTTTTTAAAGAAGAAGTGAATGAGGAAAGGATAGATGCAGATACAAATGGGTTTAAAGATATTATAGCAGAAAGTTGGACAAACACAGAAAATAGTTTTTAACCATACTGAACGAATAAATGATTTAATAAATGAGAAATTTAATAACCTATACGGTCTGGGAATGATCCAGATACCAAAGAGCCAGTACAAACCTAAAAGTAGAACTGCCCCATAGGGATTCTGTTGCAGGGCAAGGCTTTCCAGCTTGGGACCGAGCCCTGCCTAGGTTCTTGCCTTCTACTGGCCAAGAATGACCAGGAGAGGCTCAGTGGTTCCACATGAACAAAGGGTTATTAGCAGCAGAAAGAAAGTGAAGGCTCACAAGAGGGGAACAGAGAGGGACCAAGCAACGCTAGGCTCTGTTCCCCCGAACAAAGGTTTTGCTGAGACTTATGTAGGTTTGGTGAGGATAATAGAGTAATGAATATTTAGTAGCTTTCTTTCAAGGTGTGGGTACTTCTCAGAATGGCGGTGCATACTAAATGAGGTTGCAGGTGCATCTGGAATCCAAGATGGAACCTGTAGCAAAGGCTTCTGGGATTGGGTGGCAAGACTTATTATGGGGTGTCATGCCTGCGCAGTCCCTCCTGTGATGCCAATTTGATTCCTGCCTGGGGTACTTGCATCAGACAGAAGTCATCCGTTGGTCACTTTGCGGATGTCTGCACATGCTCCAGGGCTGGTTCCTCTGAAAAACAACTTACAAGGGAGTACATAGTTTGTTCTTTCCTTATCACACTTTCAAATATGGGGGTTTTGTGTCATCAGCCAAGTACATAATTTTTGTAAGGAAGTTGCAAGTTACAGGTGTTGCAGGGTTCCTTGCCTAGGGGCTTAATCCCTTTTTCTTCCCTCTCTCATTTCCAGTGAAAGGCTGGTGGATTGAAACTGCTGACATTTTGGTTAGCAGCTGAGCGCTTAACCACTGTGCAACCAGGGCTCCAGGAGTGGCTGTTGTTGGTAGGTGCCGTTGAGTCAGTTCCGACTCATAGCAACCCTACGTACAACAGAACAAAGCACTGCCCTGTCCTGAAGCATCCTTACAATCGTTGCTATGCTTGAGCTCATTGTTGCAGCCACCATGTCAATCCACCTCGTTGAGGGTCTTCCTCTTTTCTGCTAACCCTGTACTCTGCCAAGCATGATGTCCTTCTCCAGGGACTGATCCCACCTGAAAACATGTCCAAAGTATGTAAGAGGCACCCTCGCCATCCTTGCCTCTAAGGAGCATTCTGGCTGTACTTCTTCTAAGACAGATTTGTTCGTTTTTTTGGTAGTCCACGGTATATTCAAAATTCTTCGCCAACACCACAATTCAAAGGCGTCAACTCTTCTTCGATCTTCCTTATTCATTGTCCAGTTTTCGCATGCATATGATGTGATTGAAAATACCATGGCTTGGGTCAGGTGCACCTTAGTCTTCAGGGTGACATCTTTGATCCTCAACACTTAGAAGAGGTCCTTTGCAGCAGATTTACCCAATGCAATGTGTCTTTTGATTCCTTGACTGCTGCTTCCATGGCTGTTGATTGTGGATCCAAGCAAAATGAAATCCTTGACAATGTCAATCTTTTCTCCATTTATCATGATGTTGCTCATTGGTCCAGTTGTGAGGATTTTTGTTTTCTTTATGTTGAGGTGCAAGCTATACTGAAGGCTGTGGTCTTTGATCTCCATTAGTAAGTGCTTCAAGTCCTGTTCACTTTCAGCATGCAAGGTTGTCTCATCTGCATAATGCAAGCTGTTAATGAATCTTCCCCCAATCCTGATGCCCCATTCTTCTTCATATAGTCCAGCTTCTCGTATTATTTGCTCAGCATACAGATTAAATAGGTATGGTGAAAGAACGCAACCATGACGCACACCTTTCCTGACTTTAAACCAATCAGTATCCCCTTGTTCTGTCTGAACAACTGCCTCTTGATCTATGTAAAGGTTCCTCATGAGTACAATTAAGTGTTCTGGAATTCCCATTCTCCCTAGTGTTATCCATAGTTTGTTATGATCCACACAGTCGAATGCTTTGCATAGTCAATAAAACACAGGTAAACATTCTTCTGGTATTCTCTGCTTTCAGCCAGAATCCACCTGACATCAGCAATAATATCCCTGGTTCCACGTCCTCTTCTGAAACCAGCCTGAATTTCTGGCAGTTCCCTGTTGACATACTGGTGCAGCCGTTTTTGAATGATCTTCAGCAAAATTTTGCTTGCATGTGATATTGTTCTATAATTTCCACATTTGATTGGATCACCTTTCTTGGGAATAGGCATAAATTTCTGGTCAGAAAATAACGCTGGTCACACGTACAATTTCTCAAGCTGATTTGATTCTAATCGTAAACACCAGTGTGTAAGTATGTCATTTAAAAGTGTAATATACTACTTTCAGAGTCCTAGTGGCACAGCAGTTAAGAACTTGGCTGCTAACCACAAGGTCAGCAATTGGAATCTACCAGCCTCTCCTCAGAAACTCCCTAAGGCAGGCCTATTCTGTCATATCAGGGCTCTATGAGTCAAAATCAACTGGAGGACATGGATTTGTTTGTTTGTTTTGGTTTCAATCCCAAATGTTTAATTTGAAAGGAAACCTTCAGGAAGAGGCAGAAATGTGGTGTGGGCTTTAAAGAACAATCCTGAGTTCACTAAATGCTTACAAGTGAGGGTGAGATCTCCAGAGGTGGTATGTGGGTGACATTTTGAATTTACAAATGGTTCTGATGGTAAACCAGATTTGGAAATATTATTTTAGTTTTGCACTACTGCTAAAACTCTTTTGAATAAGAAAAAATGTAGTATACTTTATGAACACAAAATTTTAACAAGATTTCTGGGTCCTATTATCAGTTCTACTACTCTTTTATATACACGGTATCTCTTAAACACATTTCTTTTTCAAAAGTTGTTGTTTGTTCTTGCTCAAGAGGATTGATGAGAAGTGCTATTTATGTACAAAGGAAAGAGCCGGCATCATATGAAATATATTTTTCATGAACTATAAAAGGTAGACAGAAGAAAGTAGCTTAATCATTTAAAAATAAAGTTCTTTGTCATTGAATTACAGGAGAAACTATAGTTCTGTGTATAATATAAAGAAATAATATTACAGCGTATCGTTATTAGTATAACCACAAACTTTATGTTCTGCAAATATTTATCTGCTAAGAAGGTCTAGTTAAAATCAGGCTCTATTGTATTTTCTTCCCCCTGATCCAGCTTCACTGCATTTTCAAAAATAAATTTTGCCAAGATTGTAAATATAAATTCTTGCTCCAATAAAATATTCAAATTCCCATTATCCAAGTACAGTGTTTTGAGTTATCCCGACCATATTCTCTTCTTTTGTTTATCCATTCATCAGTTGATGTACATTTGGTTTCTTTCCACTTTTGGTTATTATGAATAATACTGCTATGAAAATTCCTGTGCAAGTTTTTGTGCAGACATGTTTTCAGTTCTCTTCGGAACTCTAATTGTTCTTCAGTCAGTTTCAATGGTTTGTGTCTTCCTAGAGTTTTTTCCATTTATCTATCTTACCTCATTTGTTGTCATACAATTGTTGCTAGTATTTTTTAGTGATTATGAGTCAGAATTGACTCGATGGCAATGGGTTCGGTTTGGTTTTTATTATTTCTGTTAGGCCGGTAGTAATGCCCCCTCTTTCATACCTGATATTGGTAATTTGAGTCTTTTCTCTTTTTCTTGTTCTGTTAAGCTAAAGATTTACCAGTTTTGTTGATATTTGAAAACAACTAACCTGAGGTTTTATTAATTTTCTCTATTTTTTCCTATTCTCTATTTCATTAATTTCTAATTTAATATTTTTTATGCCCTACATTTTTCTTGATTTGGGTTTTATTTACTCTTCTTTTTCTAGCTTCTTAATGTGGAAGGTTAAGTTATTGATTTGAGGTCTTTATTTTTTTAACAGACGTTTGCAGATATAAACATCCTTGTATGTACTTTTCCAGCTGCATCCTGTACATTTTTGTACGTTGCATTTTTGTTTTCATTTATCTCAAAGTATTTTATACTTTCCATTTGATTCCTTCTTGGATGCAGTGGTTATTTGGGAGTGTTTTGTGATATTCATACATTTGTGAATCTCCAATTGCCTTCTGTTACTGAGTTCTAATTTCTTTCTGTTTTAATCAGAGAATATACTTGGCATGATTTAAGTTCTTTTTAATTTATTGAGCCTTGTTTCATGGCCCAGCACGTGTTCTATCATGAAAAATGTTCCAGTTGAAAAGAATGTGTATTTTTCTCTTTCTGTGTGGAATGTTCAATAGATGCCTGTTATATGTAGTTACTTTATACCGTTGGTTCAAAATTTTCTTGTTGGTCCTTTGTGTCCTGTCCATTATTGAAAGTGAGGTATTGAAGTCTCCAAATATGATTGCTGAATTGTTACCTTTTCTTCAAATATTCTATCTACTCTTTTCTTTCTTTCCTCTCCTTAGGAGACAGAAACCCAGTATGTACCTGTCAGTGTGCTTGATGGTGTCCCACACTTTTTTGAGTTTCTGTTCAATTTTCTTCATTATTTTATCACTCTGATCCTCAGACTGGATCATTTCAATTACTCTATCTTCTACTTCCTTGATTTTTTCTTTTGCCAGCTCATATCTGCTGTTGAAAGTCTCTAGTAGATTTCCATTTCAGTTATTACACTTTTGCACTTAAGAATTTATATTTGGCTCTTCTCACTTTTTTTAAAAAAAATCTCTTTATTGATATTTTATCTTTGTTGGCTCCTCCTTCTCATACATTCTTGTAATTATTTAGACTTTTTTTTTGTTGTTACTTGAACATGTTTTAAAATAATTCTAACACCTGGTTTTGTTGACTTTTTTTTTTTCCTTTTGTTTGGGCCTTATTTTCTTGTTATTTGCATATCTCATTTGTTGTTCAAAATGGGAATTTTATGCAGTATAGTATGGAAATCCTGGAAATTGAATTCATTCATTCCCCTCCTAAAGATTGGTTGTTGTTGCTCTTTGTTGTTGTTGCTGCTGATTTTGTTTGGTTAGTGATATTTCTGACTTCTGTAAAGTCTGTATACTTTGTCATTTAGGCCACTGAAGTTTCAGTTTGGTTAACTTAGTGGTTAGCTGATGATTGAGCTGAAATTTCTTTATATGCATGGAACCAATTAGTCTCCTAGCATCTGACGAGGGGCTCTGTGTACATTTGGGGGCACATACTCAACATTTAACTAGACAGTTAAACTGTCACTGGGTCAAATAATGAAATTATCTGGGAATGAGACTTTGGAGGACTCCAGCCCTGTTATTCTCCTTTCAGAGACTCCTAGGTTGCTGGTTTTTATGATGATTGCACGGTCGAAGATTTTCAATCCTACCATGGAGCTGCTGAATGGGGAATGGGAACAGGGTGAATTCAAATACCACAAAGCTTGCTACTGTTCTTAAAAGATTCAGTGGTTTTTATGGAATAAATGATCCCTGGATTTTTGCAAATCTTTGATTAACATCAAGAATCCCCCAAACATTAACTCTGACAACATTTAGCAGCATTCTTGTTGCTTTTATGGAGGAGAGTGTTTCCAGAGATACTACTTCCCTATTCCTGCTAATGTTGCTAGCATTTATCTTAAGGCTTACTTGTTTGTGATGATTGAATAGAAGATATTTAAATGTGTAAAATTCAAAAAATATAGTAATTTAAAGCATTCCTAAACATCCAGGGGTGAAGTAGAAATACTGTTGTTAACACAATCTGCAAGCTTTATGTGTAAAATTGAGATTAAAAACCCTCATGTTTTCTTCTAGTGGAAATTTGAAATGGATTTCACAAAGAAAATCATTAAAAAAATGTGCCATATATTTTGAAGTATTGAAAATTATCCAAGGCCGTGGAAGTACCTATGGCTAATATAATAGAAAAGAATAACAGTGATATTGAGATATTTTTCTATTTCTGGCAGTCAGCTTGTTTTGGCTCAGGCTTGGAGCCTCTCAGACATCCCGAAGCTGTAGAGGAAATGATTTTTGCATGTTTCAAATGCACTTGAATGATGTAGATTCCAAACCTAGAAATGACTTTACACTCCCAGGGGCTTGAGCTCCTTTTGCAGTTGGCCAAAATGTATGTTTCAAAAAAAAGGCACTGTGAGAAAAGCAAATTCCTACTACCTGAGTTGTTGAAAAATGTGATAACTGCTCATTTGGAAGATCTGGAGCCTACACACACCACCTGCTATGCAGCTCAGCATTACCGTGAGACATTGGGATAAAAGAACGTAGATGATCGGAAGAGAGCTGAAAGCTTAAAACTCTCTGCAAATTGAAAACTGGATAAGAAGGAAGGAAGAGCGTATCCAAGATAAGCCATTTTGCTTTTATCAAGGCTAATCCTCAGTTCCAAATTACCTTATAATTTATTTAAAAGTAAGTTCAAAATAGCCCTCTCTGCCTAAGTTTATTAGCAAATTCAGGTAAGAGACACAATTTCTAAGCCAAAACACAAGCCTATAAACATAGATTTAAAAGCTTGAGAAGTGAAAGAATGGATTTATTCTTCTGCTTTCAGTAAAGTTCACTTATTCTGGATCAAGTCCAGGAGTAAATGCTGAAGACACAAGGATGACCATATTAAAATGTTAGAAGTCGAAATACTGGCTTACTGATGGGATGACATTTCTCTGAGTGCCAGTCAGCTCACGTAATGCCTAAGGATACTTTCTTTATGTTAGGCTATATCAGTTTAAGCATTTAGGTAAAACAAACTCTGTGTAAGATGGTGTATGCATTTGTCCCTACCAGTTGTTGACATCCAAGTCAATTCTTAATTGTCAATGCAAATCTTCCAGTTTTCAAGTATTTGCAGATAACTTTTGCTTACTGGTATGCCCATTATCATAGAAGTCTGAGAACTCCCTGTGTGGCACAAACAGTTAAACACTTGACTACTAGCCGAAAGATTGGCAGTTTAAATCCACCAAGAGGCACCTGGGAAGACAGACCTGGTGATATGCTTCTAAATGGTCACAGCCTTGAAGACCCTACGGAGCATACATGGGGTTGCCATGAATGGGAATAGACTCAAAGGCAACTAGCAACAATGTGTTATCATAGATGTCTACTCCAGAGTATAAACTTCTTGATTGACAAAGTCTTTACATAAGATTGTATGAATTATAATCATTAAAGTATCTTTGAAATACTTTGAAATGACTCTTAAAGTAATATATGAACTGCTTCTAAAGGAAAAAATATGTGTTAAAAAACAAAACAAGCAATTCCTAGTATTGTTTCCCTTATAAATATATATAAATGTAGAACTAGGTACATACTTGCTATTCTTAAAGCCTCTACTCATATATTGTTAAATAATATTTGGAGTAAGATTTCACAGTTGTTTTTCCTTCTCTCTTTTTCGTATTCCCCTTCTCCTGCCCCTTTCAAGCTTCTAGCTAGCTCTGTAGTTGCTGGCCACAGGTAAAGTTGTGACAACAAAGAAGCATGGCCTGGCTGGCAAGACCCTTGGTGTTTTTCCAAAAGTCCAGTCCCACAAGAAAGATAGGTCTGCATAGAAACAGAATAGCTTAGAAGTTGTTTTGTTTTGTTTTGTTTTTCATCAGAACAGAAAGTTCCCTGTATTCAGGGATAGAAAAGGACATTAGCTTATCTCTAGAGCATTGTCCACCACCCCTCTGACAGCTAACTGTTGACTGTGGTGGTTTTCATGTTGCTGTGATGCTGGAAGCTATCCCACCAATATTTTAAATACCAGCAGAGTCACTCAGGGTGGTCAGGTTTCCACAGAGCTTCCAGACTTAAAACAGATGAGGAAGAGAGGCCTGGAGATCTACTTCCAAAAATAAGCCAATGAAAACCCTATGGATCACAATAGAATATTGTCCAATTTAGTGCTGGAATATGAGCCCCTAGGTTGGAAGGCAATCAAAACATGCAGTGGCCACAACAGTGGACTCCAGAATAGCAGCCTTCCGTGCGATGGCGCAGGACTGAACAGGGTTTGAGTCTTTGGTATATGAGGTCACCGTGAGACACAGCTGACTCAACAACTAGAGCTTGTGTCTGATACACAGTAAATGCTAAATAAACACCCATATGTTCCTTTATTTTCTATCAAATACAGAGTAAAAATTATACTTACAGTTGGATATATGATTTTTAAGATGGTGTGAAGTCATTCAGCATGTTTTGGAGCTAGCCATTTCTAGATTAAAATACATTTATGCATATGTAAATTACCACTATGAACTATAATTTCCTTTTCAAAATGAACATTTTAAGTGAAAGTTTACAACTGGGAGAATTTATAAAGCAGTATTGTTGCTCATCTAACGCTATAGTTTATATATGTCTGTGTATCTCCTTATCTGTCCATTTTCCATTTAACAAATAATTGAGAAGTTGTAACTTCAAAATCAGAAATAAAAGTTTGTCAAGTGAGTTTTTGTCCTCAAATTGTAAGCAAGCTTACCTCTTCTTGTTTTCTGAGATTGTTTATGAGATTCTTAGACAGGTGTCAAATATATACTTTATATATTTTTCAAATTTCATTTTTTAGAATATGTAATTTTATCCAGAAACTATAGATGTGTTTCATTAAAAAAAAAAAAATGAATAAAATGAAGTGATGTGATTTATAAACACAAAGAAAATGTTTCTCTTTTTGTTGTGTGTGTGAAAAACTCACTGAAAAATGATAGGATATTTTTTTTTTGCAGAGAAAAGAAGCCAGAAACCTGACTTATTTCTGTCATTTGTTTTGTGGCTTTTTTTTTTTTTTTTAAATTGTATTTTAGATGAAGGTTTGCAGAGCAAATCAGTTCCCCATTGAAAATTAATACACATATTGTTTTGTGACGTTGGTTGCCACCCCACGACATGTCAACGCTCACTTTCTCCACCTTGGGTTCACTGTTACCAGCTTTCCTGTCCTTTCCTGCCTACTAGTCATTGACCTTGAGCTGGTGTGCCCATTTAGTCTTGTTTTGCTATATGGGCCTGTTCAATCTTTGGTGGAAGAGTGAGCCTCAGGAGTGACTTCAGTGCCCAGTTAAAAGGGAGGCCAAGGCTATACTCTCAGGATTTCTGCAGTCTCTGTCAGACTGGTAAGTCTGGTCTTTTTTTTTTTTTTTAGAATTTTGTTCTACATTTTTCTCCAGCTCATCTGGGACCCTCCACTGTGAACCCTGTCAGAGCAGTCAGTGGTGGTAGCCGGGCACCATCTAGTTGTCCTGGATTCAGTCTGGTGGAGGCTGCGGTAGTTGCAGTCCCTTAGTCCTTTGTACTAATTTTTCCCTTTGTCTTTGGTTTTCTTCATTCTCTCTTGCTCCCAGTGGGGTGAGATCAGTGGAGTATCTTAGATGGCTACTCGCAAGCTTTTAAAACCCCAGATACTGCTCACCAAAGTAAGATGTAGAACATTTTCTTTATAAACTATATTATTCCAATTGAGCTAGATGTTCTCCAAGACCATGGTCTCTAGCCCTCAGCCCAGTAATTCAGTCCCTCAGGAGTTTGGATGTGTCTATGGAGCTTCCATGGCCTTACCTTGGTCAAGTTGTGCTGGCTTCCCCAGTACTGTGTATTGTCTTACCCTTCACCAAAGTTACCACTTATCTACTGTATGTTCAGTGTTTTTTTCCATCCCCACACCTCCCCTTCCTTGTAACCATCACATTGTTTCTTTTTGTGTGTAAAACTTTTCTTCGGTTTTTATAATTGTGATCTCATACAATATTTGTCCTTTTGCGATTGATTTATTTCACTCAGCATAATATCCTCCAGATTCATCCATGTTGTGAGATGTTTTGCAGATTCATCATTGTCCTTTATCATTGCATAATATTCCAATTGTGTATATGTGTCATAGTTTGTTTATCCATTCATCTTTTAATGGGCATCTAGGTTGTTTCCATCTTTTTGCTATTGTGAACAGTGCTACAGTGGACATGGATGTGCATATGTCTATTCATGTGACGGCTCTTATTTCTCCATGATATATTCCTAAGAGTGGGATTGCTGGATCATATGGTATTTCTAGTTCCAGCTTTTTAAGGAAGCACCATGTCATTTTCCAAAATGGTTGTACCATTTTGCATTTCCACCAGCAGCGCATGAGAGTTTCAATCTCCCCGCAGCCTCTCCAAAATTTGTTATTTTCTGTTTTTAATTTGTGCCAATAATGTCAGGGGTAAGATGGTGTCTCATTTTGGTTTTGATTTGCATATCTCCAATGGCTAGTGATTGTGAGCATTTCCTCATGTGTCTGTTAGCTGACTGAATGTAGGGTTAGACTTTGAAATGGATATTGAACACTAGAGGGAAAAATGGTTAAGGTGAAGTTAGTTTCTTATTTGACAGTTAGGAGGTATGAAGTAAGGTTGGATGAATGTGTATTTAAGCTGTCTGGTAGTCCTATAGGGTCACAGTAAGTTGGAATTGACTCGACAGCATTGGGTTGGGTTTAGTAGTTTGTGGTCTAATGTTTAATTATCTCCTTAATAATATTGTTTATAATAAATTATTAAAAAAATTCAATTGTTTTTATACTGGACTAGTGTTCTTATCCCTTTAGAATAATGTCATGAAATATTGTATATTTTAGAGTGTCATTTAATGAGTGTATATTGATATTAAAATGAGTTCTGTGATAATTAATGTATCCTGGATGTTTGAGGGGGAAAAAAAAAGGTCCTATTCTATTATTTTGGAGCTGTATAGGAAAGGGTGAGTCCCTAATAGAAATAAAGATTTTGTCTGTTATTTTCCTTTAGGCAATGGCACTTTAATAACTTGGCTATAGGGATGCAGAAATAACTCCTAATGCTCCAATAATGACAGTGGGCTTTCTTCTCAGAGATGGTGTGGACATCATTCCTAGCTTTAGGACACAATTTAACTTCTGCCTACAGTTGCTGTTTTCTCATTAGTACCAGATTTGAAATAAAATGAAGGTTTAGTAGGTAGAGTTATCCCAGACTTTCTTAATGATTATGTATACTTGGAAAATTCTTTCAGCCTTTGCAAGTTCATCCCTCCCCACACCTGTATGGGGTATAATAAAAAGATCTGTAAGATTCCTTGTAGGTCTGAAAATTTTAAATTATACAGTATTTTGTGACATTATTTTAAAGGATAAGAACACACCCACTTCCTCCAAGAAGCATACACCCAAATGGAATTAAACTTGCCAGGGAATTTTTGGAGTACATACTCACATTGCGGCCAGTGATGGCTCAGTGGTGGAATTCTCACCTGCCATGCAGGAGACCCGGGTTAGATTCTTGTTCAATATGCCTCATGTAGAGCTACCACCTCTCTGTTCATGGAGCCTCACATGTTGCTATGATGCTGAACAGGTTTCAGTGGAGCTTCCAGACTAAGATAAATGAGGAAGAAAGCTTTGGTGATCTACTTCCAAAAATCAGCCAATAAAAACCGTATGGATCACAATGGTCCAAATCCTATTTTGACTGTGACACCATTAGTTAGCTGCTGACTCAAAGACAGTTAACAATAACAACACCTGTGAGGCAAAAGGAAGAAGGGACTGAAGGAGGCAGAACCGACCCATGTGAAAGAGAGAGGAATTGTAGACTACTGTCAGTTCTAACTAAGCCTTGGCAAGGCCAACAGAGAGCCCTTGAGTCCATGTCCTTGTCAGGGGAGTCTCCTGTCTCCCAAGGAAGGGTCTGACTCAGTATCCCGGATGTGTTCCAACCTTGGCTGGGAGCAGAGGAGGGAAGCACGGCCTTGCTGTGAAAACCATGTTGGACTTCAGAGCACCACAGCTGGGGCCCTTAATTACACTCCTCACTGTAGAAAATATGAGAGGCACGTTTTATAGCTATCACAATTACATTGAGCAGCATGCATATTTTTTAACAAAATTATAATATAAATGCACTAAATAACCTATAAAGAAACCCTGAATAAATGCAGTATGAAGTTTACATTAACTATAAATTAGAGTGTTCAGTCACTTAATGAAAGGCTGTTAATATAGACAATTTTGGCCACTATAGTGCTGCTGATTACACTAATCCACGTAATGGGAGATAAACGTTTCAGGTTTCAACCTGGTGAAAATGATAGGTAAGTTTATGTGTGAATTGCAACTCCATGAAATTTTAAACCTTTCTGATTCACACTTAGTAAACATTGAATGCAGGCACAAGAAAAATTTTATGATGCATGTTTCTAGGTCATGAATTCCTAATTAGATGTTTGTATATTTTATTTAAAAATGTAGTATCCTACAAAGGTTTCATCTCAATTATGCTGTTCGGTTTCCCTGGCTGATTGATGACTAGGAATTCCTTAAACACTCTTCTTTATAACCATTGCTGTCGTTAGGTACCAGTAAATATGTGATATTTCATTGTTCCAGGTAAATTACTTGAATGTTTTGGTTTAAAGCGAGTTTGATTATAAGGATGAGATTATGGTATTAAGCACAGTCATCCTTAGAACTTAATGCAGTGCTTCTTATATTAATTTTGACAGGCTTTTTTTTTTTTTTCTAAATGCCATTTCATTTAGAATCAACTTTTGTTCCCCCCAAATTTTCCAAGGCATTTTGTATTATTGTCTCATTAAGTAGCTACCAAAATATATGATTTTACCCATAAAAAAATTGTTTTTAATTCATTTGATTATTTTTTTATTTTTTATGGGTAAAATTTTACCCATACCAGACATTAATTGGGACTGGTGTCTGTATTTGAATACACCTACCTTTTGAACACCAGTTTTAAGCTATACTAAAATGTAGGCTCTTTAGTATATTTTTCCCAGGGAGAATTTTGCACCTTGCAATACTGTAACAATAATTTGAATTTGCCAAATAAATCTTAATAAAAAAAAAAGGCATGATTAATCATCTTTTTTATTGTATTAGGGTTAGATGCCCAGGTACCCTATAAAGTCATTGAGGGCTTTGCCTTTTATGGCATTGCACAGTGGGCATGTTGCTGTGGTTGTTAAGTGCCTTTGAGTGGATTCTGACTCGTAGCGACCCCATGTACAACAGAATGAAACACTGCCCAGTTCTGCGCCATCCTCATGATGGTTTTTATGCTTGAGCCCATTGGTGTAGCCACTGTGTCGATCCATCTTGTCGAAGGTCTTCTTCTTTTTCCCTGACTCTCTACCTTACCAAGCATTCTGTCTTTCTCTAGGGACCGATGCCCCCTGATAACATGTCCAAAGTATGTGAGATGAAGTCTCACCATCCTTACTTCTAAGGAACCTTCCGGATGTATTTCTTCCAAGACAGGTTTGTTCGTTCTTTTGGCAGTCCATGGTATATTCAGTATCCTTCACCAACACAGAAATTCAAAGGTGTTAATTCTCCTCTGGTCTTCCTTATTTACTGTCCACATTTCGTATGCATATGAGATGATTGAAAACACCATGGCTTGGGTCAGGCGCACCTTAGTCCTTAAAGTGATATCTTTATGGACTAAGTGGGCATTGATAATATGAACTATGTCACTTCTTTTTTTTGGACAAGATTGCCTCTATTGGCCATCTGCCACAAAAAATAATATTTGTTTTTTTTCTTTTTTCCTAATTCATATAACAGACTACAATTTATGAATTATATTGCCCATGTTTTTAAAATATATTTTGTCATCAATGAATAACTTGAATAACTGTCCTAAGTTTTTCCAAGATAATTTTGTAAGCTAGATAACCAAACTTTTCTAAAGAGTTGGCTATAATTAGTCTCTTTTACAACATTTTTTTCACATATTCCTTAACCAACTGAAATTGTCTAGGATTTCTCTAACCAAACTGCTTTTACTAAGCTTATTATTGACCTACACGCATACAAAGCCGATAGTTGTTTTTTGATCTTCTTTTAAATTAATAGCAGAGCAGTATGCTCCAATGTTAACCATATCTTCTTTCTGAAAAAAAAAAAAGCAGAAATTTTGAAAAAATAAAAACATAGACACCTATTTTTCCTTTAGCCAGATTTATCAATTGTTAATTTCTCAACATGTTTGTTTATCTTTATGTATTTCACTTCATTTTAATTAATTGAGTGACTAATTGGTCTTTTTTTTTTTTTTTTTTTTGGTACTGAACAAAGAGGATTTGCAGACATTAATCAGATAGTATATGTTGGAATTCCTTGATGCTTGCCTTGGGGTATTCTCCTGTTTCACTTTAAGCCAGCACACCAGCCACTAGATGGCTTCATTCATGGCATATATGCAAATACATTCCTTTATGTACCAGCCAAGACCTAGCCACTGGGCTCCAGCTCCACGGGTTTAAATCCCACTCCAGGTCAACAAGCCCAAGACAGCATTCCTGCTTGCCCCACAACCTGGACTAGTCAATGTTCTTTATATCCATCCACTCATGCAAGCCATCTTCCTGTTTCCCCTGCATCTAATCTGCCACTGAGACTTGTTGATTTTAATTCAGATGCATTTCTGGAATATCCTTAAAGTTCTGAAGACAGGAGAGTTTTCTCAAGCATGAAATGATGATTAGTTGGAGGAGATGCAAAATAATTAGTCATAAGAATGAGGGAACAGAGAAGTGATACGGGGACGGTGGGAAGCCATGTGAGGTTTACAGTACCATGCAGACCACAGTGTCAAAATACATCCCACAAACACACAGTCTGGCCAGCAGATATTTGTCCTCTGGTGGACCCTGGACAGGCTGCACGGAGAAATTGTGTGTGTGAGTTTCCCATTAGATGCAGGAAACAGGGAATTGATTTCAGTTACCTTCTGTCCTGATTTTGCCTTGGTCAGATTTCTCTCCAAGGGAAGTTAACACTTGTGCACTTCCGAAATGCATTATAAGGCACTGTGTCTAGCTGCTTGGGAAGCCAGTTCTCGTGAAAAGCTTTTAATCTAAGTTGGGAGGTGGCAGAGACTCTAGGTGTGCCAGCTGTTGGCCTAAAGGAGTGCCCATCAGGGGAGGCCCAGCAGCGTGGAGCAGGTGGCCATGTGGCATTTCCAAATGCAAGTCTGATGATGACAAAAACTCTTTTGTGATTTATATTGCCCTTCAGCCACAGATCAAAATATTATTATGGTCTGCATGAACTTACAGGTTCCACCTACTATACAGTCTTCTTCACACCCTGCAAAATGCAACCCTTTTTCTACCCCTCTGGCCACATTCTGGTACATTGTGGTTTCTGCATTCTCCCTTTCCCTGAAATGCTTGACTTCCTGTTGGCTTCCTTTACCTTTCATCAACCTCCCCACTACTTTCTCAGAGAAAGTTCCTCTGACTTTTCTTATCTTACCCCAAAGAGCTGTTTTATATAGTCTCATGGCACAACATGGTTTTCTGTGATATTATTTTTCAGAGTTTAAACTTTATATTTATTTGTGGTTATTTTCTCCACTAATGTAGGCTTTATGATGAAAGAGGTCAACTCTGTCTGTTAACACATCTGTTTAACTCACTGTAGTTTCTCCACTGCCTAACACAGTTAATGGCATTCAGTACATGATTTTGAACGAATAAAAAACATAATTGTCGCTTTAGAGGTAAAAATACTGACATGAGGTATTCGAAACTACCTGAAAATAAAACATGTAAACCTACGTTTGAGTAAGTAATACCTTCCTCATAACTATTTAGTCAAACCACCAAATGAATAAAGAAAACATGTTTTAGGTGACTCTGCTAAATTTTGCCTAAGTCATGTAAAACAGTAATGCCAGGATATAAATTTGCCACCTATTAGGCTGTGAAAGTCATTCTAGCTATGACTTGGAGTGGAGTAAGTAATAGAATATTTTAGCACTCCCCTCCCCCTTCAGAGTAAGGTTATCCAACTAAGAATTTTAATTGAAGATGGTAGTTGGTCAAACAACATGGGCAAAATAAGTGTTTTTTTTTCCTTTGATAATCAGAAAAAGAAAACATTGGACCAGGGGGGTGATTTGTAATGAAACTATTGTAAAAGGTTGGCCGCTGCTATTGATTTTTTCTAGCAAAATACCAATATATGAGGTGGTATAATTTGAGGCAATTGTACTGTATTGTATTCCCCACAAGAGCATTTTCTCTGCCTAAATAGAGATTGGGTTTCAACAAGAAAATAATCCTTGGAAAAAATCAGATTTGGAAATATATTCAAAAAGATTAAATTGATAATATTTTGGATTTAATATAGTCCATCTTGCTTTTGAGCATTATTTTATATTCTTTTTCATACTTATAGCTCTATTTTCTTCACCCACAAATTGGCATTTAACTCACTTGAAATAACAATGGCTTGAAAAATAAACCTTTTTAAAAGAGTGTATTTCCTTCAGACAACTCAACATTTAGAAAAATTCATGACTAACCTCCGAAATAAACACAATGAAGAATAAATGTGTTAACTATATTTCATAAGGTTAAAGATTATGCGTTTAGAATTTGTATTAAGCCGTAGCTAGACTCAGAATCATAAAATGACTAGTTAGGATAGGATTTTTTTATACTTTATTTTATTTTTGTTGCTACTGAGAATATACACAGCAGAACATACACCGATTTAATTGTTTTTTTTTACATGTACAATTCAGTGACATTCATTAGAGTCTTCAAGTTGTGCAACTATTTTCACCCTCCTTTTCTAACTTGTTCCTCCTCTATTAACATTAAATTACTGCCCCATAATTTTTCTATCTAATCTTTCTAGTTGCTGTTGTTAATTTGATCCCATATAGGTAGATCTTAAAAGAGCACAATGTTCAAGGCAGACGTTCTTTACTAATTAAGCTAAACTCTTGTTTGGTTTTAAGAAGACTTTAGGGGATATTTTTGTTTGAAGGTTTTAAGATTATCTCAGGGCAATCGTTTCAGGGGTTCATCCAGCAACCTTGGCTCCAGAGTGTCTAGGTTCTATGAGAATTTGAAATTTTCTTCTGCATTTTCCCCCTTTTGATCAGGATTATTCTATAGAATCTTTGATCAAAATGTTTAGTAATGGTAGCCAGGCACTATCCAGTTCTGATCTCATGGCAAAGGAGGCAATTAGCTACACATCCTATCCTATATCTTCCTCCTATTCCTGACTCTCTTCCTTCCTCTGTTGCTCCAGGAGAATAGAGACCAATTGTGCCTTGGATGGCCACTTGCAAACTTTTAAGACCCCAGGCACTGCAACAAACTAGGAGGGAGGACAGAAGCACTGAACACATTATTAGGCCAGTTAACTGGGATGCCCTATGAAACTATAACGCTAAATCTCCAAATCAAAGAACCAAATCTCATGAGATGTTTAGTTATACATGAACAGCCTCAATAGCTACTCTGTTTTATTCTGTGTCATTGTTGTAAAAATATCTATCACAGAACTTTTGCCAGTTCAACTTTTTACAGGTGTACAACTTGTTGATACCAATTACATTAATTGGCTGTGCAACTTTACCCTTAATCAATGCAATTTTGCCTTCGTCGTAAACCGCAACTCAGTACTCTGTAAGCAATAACCCCCTTTCTCCTATCACTCTCGTCCCTGGTAAGCACTAATGGACTTTGGTCTCTATATATTTGTCTGTTCTTGTCTTTTTGTATAAATGAGATCATATAATATTTGTCCTTTTGTGATCAGACTAATTTCACTCAGCGTAATGTTTTCAAGCTCCCTCCATCTTGTAGCCTGCATCAAGGTTTCATTTCTCTTACTGGCTGAGTAGTATTCTATTGTATGTATGTACCACATTTTGCGTATACATTCATACCTTGATGGCCATTTAGGTTATATCGACTTTTTGGCTATTGTGAATAGTGCTGTAATGCACATTGGTGTACAAGTATTTGAGCCAATGCTTTCCAGTCTTTTGGGTATCTACCTAGGAGTGGAATTACTGGGTCCAAAGGTATTCATATTTTTATTCACTTTCTTACAAGTTGAAAAATGGACCACAGACATATGAACATGTTAAAAATACCCTATACTACAAGAAACATCTTAGTGTGATCCAATGTTTATTATACTCGAAAAACATTTTTTTATTAGTCTTTTTAGAGAAATGCATTGTTTTGGACAGTAAAACATTAAAACTATGAATAATTTTGGGACTGTGGTTAAATATGGTTATCTCTAATATTTACTATTTAAAATTAGGGTGATATGAAATGTCTATTTCCATTTATGCATATTTTACTAATTTAGTTACAATCAGAACTCAGAAGTGCATTTCTCAAGAACCGTATCTACTTTTATTAAATATATTGTATTTACAAACAATATAAAATAAAAATTATAATGACTAGTTTTTTTCAACATAAAAGTACATAGCATACCTATGCTGACATCAGTACTATTAGGAAAACATATTTTGAGTGATTCTGCTAACCTCAATTTCCATACGAGACTATGAGAATCAGAGTCATCGTTATTGTCACTGTGACCCAAAGGTCACAGATCTGATATTGAATAATATCTTGAGGTATTCTGTAAGTGGGTCACTATTAGTCAGAATCGACTCGATGGCACTGGGTTTGCTGGGTTTATTCTGTAAGTATTTTTAAAAAGAAATCAAGATGATTTACTGGGGAAAAAATGAATGTATACTTACCATTTATTGAATTAGTCTTAAGTATATTCAACAAGTTATTAATACCACCCTCTGTGGTTGGAATTTAAAGAATCGGAAGAATCTGATGAAAAAACAGAATTGTTCGGTTTAGATTTGACGGGTCCCTCTTTCCTTGATTTTAGCAATTGCTTCATTCTGTTTTGTGGTATGATCAGTATTCTAATTATTTGCCCTTCCACCCTTGGCATTTCTGACTTTAAGTCTGTAAGAAATTATTATTTTAACAATGATCTTCATTTAATAGACATTTTTTTGAGGATTTGCTGGACATTTAACACAGCTCACGCCTAACTGCCTCTTATTAATTGGAAAAGGAATGTGAAGTGCTCTTTGGCTCTACAGTCTCTCCCTTAATTTGGCCATTCTTTTTTTTTTTTTTTTTTGATTTTTTTTTTTAATAACTTTTATTAAGCTTCAAGTGAACGTTTACAAATCCAATCAGTCTGTCACATATAAGTTTACATACATCTCACTCCCTACTCCCACTTGCTCTCCCCCTCTTGAGTCAGCCCTTTCAGTCTCTCCCTTCTTGACAATTTTGCCGGCTTCCCTCTCTCTCTATCCTCCCATCCCCTCTCCAGACAAGAGTTGCCAACACAATCTCAAGTGTCCACCTGATATAATTAGCTCACTCTTCATCAGCGTCTCTCTCCCACCCGCTGACCAGTCCCTTTCATGTCTGATGAGTTGTCTTTGGGGATGGTTCCTGTCCTGTGCCAACAGAAGGTCTGGGGAGCATGGCCGCCGGGATTCCTCCAGTCTCAGTCAGACCATTAAGTTTGGTCTTTTTATGAGAATTTGGGGTCTGTATCCCAAGGATCTCCTGTTCCCTCAGGGGTCCTCTGCTGTGCTCCCTGTCAGGGCAGTCATCGATTGTGGCTGGGCACCAACTAGTTCTTCTGGTCTCAGGATGATGTAGGTCTCTGGTTCATGGGGCCCTTTCTGTCTCTTGGGCTCTTAGTTGTCATGTGGCCTTGGTGTTCTTCATTCTCCTTTGCTCCAGGTGGGTTGAGACCAATTGATGCATCTTAGATGGCCGCCTATTAGCATTCAAGACCCCAGATGCCACATTTCAAAGTGGGATGCAGAATGATTTCATAATAGAATTATTTTGCCAATTGACTTAGAAGTCCCCGCAAACCATGTTCCCCAGACCCCCGCACTTGCTCCGCTGACCTTTGAAGCATTCATTTTATCCCGGAAACTTCTTTGCTTTTGGTCCAGTCCAATTGAGCTGACCTTCCATGTGTTGAGTGTTGTCTTTCCCTTCACCTAAAGCAGTTCTTATCTACTGATTAATCAATAAAAAAAACCCTCTCCCACCCTCCCTCCCTCCCCCCCTCGTAACCACAAAAGTATGTGTTCTTCTCAGGTTTACTATTTCTCAAGATCTTATAATAGTGGTCTTATACAATATTTGTCCTTTTGCCTCTGACTAATTTCGCTCAGCATAATGCCTTCCAGGTTCCTCCATGTTATGAAATGTTTCAGAGATTCGTCACTATTCTTTATCGATGCGTAGTATTCCACTGTGTGAATATACCACAATTTATTTACCCATTCGTCCGTTGATGGACACCTTGGTTGCTTCCAACTTTTTGCTATTGTAAACAGAGCTGCAATAAACATGGGTGTGCATATATCTGTTTGTATGAAGGCTCTTGTATCTCTAGGGTATATTCCGAGGAGTGGGATTTCTGGGTTGTATGGTAGTTCTATCTCTAACTGTTTAAGATAACGCCAGATAGATTTCCAAAGTGGTTGTACCATTTTACATTCCCACCAGCAGTGTATAAGAGTTGCAATCTCTCCGCAGCCTCTCCAACATTTATTATTTTGTGTTTTTTGGATGAATGCCAGCCTTGCTGGTGTGAGATGGAATCTCATCGTAGTTTCAATTTGCATTTCTCTAATGGCTAATGATCAAGAGCATTTTCTCATGTATCTGTTAGCTGCCTGTATATCTTCTTTAGTGAAATGTGTGTTCATATCCTTTACCCACTTCTTGATTGGGTTGTTTGTCTTTTTGTGGTTGAGTTTTGACAGAATCATGTAGATTTTAGAGATCAGGCGCTGGTCGGAGATGTCATAGCTGAAAATTCTTTCCCAATCTGTAGGTGGTCTTTTTACTCTTTTGGAGAACTCTTTAGATGAGCACAGGTGTTTGATTTTTAGGAGCTCCCAGTTATCGGGTTTTTCTTCATCATTTTTGGTAATGTTTTGTATTCTGTTTATACCTTGTATTAGGGCTCCTAGGGTTGTCCCAATCTTTTCTTCCATGATCTTTATCGTTTTAGTCTTTATGTTTAAGTCTTTGATCCACTTGGAGTTAGTTTTTGTGCATGGTGTGAGGTATGGGTCCTGTTTCATTTTTTTGCAAATGGATATCCAGTTATGCCAGCACCATTTGTTAAAAAGGCTATCTTTTCCCCAATTAATTGACACTGGTCCTTTGTCAAATATCAGCTGCTCATACGTGGATGGATCTATGTCTGGGTTCTCAATTCTGTTCCATTGGTCTATGTGCCTGTTGTTGTACCAGTACCAGGCTGTTTTGACTACTGTGGCTGTATAATAGGTTCTGAAGTCAGGTAAAGTGAGGCCTCCCACTTTCTTCTTCTTTTTCAGTAGTGCTTTGCTTATCCGGGGCTTCTTTCCCTTCCATATGAAACTGGTGATTTGTTTCTCTATCCCCTTAAAATATGACATTGGAATTTGGATCGGAAGTGCGTTAAATGTATAGATGGCTTTTGGTAGAATAGACATTTTTACTATGTTAAGTCTTCCTATCCATGAGCAAGGTATGTTTTTCCACTTAAGTATGTCCTTTTGAATTTCTTGTAGTAGAGCTTTGTAGTTTTCTTTCTATAGGTCTTTTACATCCTTGGTAAGATTTATTCCTAAGTATTTTATCTTCTTGGGGGCTACTGTGAATGGTATTGATTTGGTGGTTTCCTCTTCGGTGTTCTTTTTGTTGATGTAGAGGAATCCAAGTGATTTTTGTATGTTTATTTTTTAACCTGAGACTCTGCCAAACTCTTCTATTAGTTTCAGTAGTTTTCTGGAGGATTCCTTAGGGTTTTCTGTGTGTATAATCATGTCATCTGCAAATAGTGATAACTTTACTTCTTCCTTGCCAATCCGGATACCTTTTATTTCTTTGTCTAGCCTAATTGCCCTGGCTAGGACTTCTAGCACGATGTTGAATAAGAGCGGTGATAAAGGGCATCCTTGTCTGGTTCCCGTTCTCAAGAGAAATGCTTTCAGGTTCTCTCCATTTAGAGTGATATTGGCTGTTGCCTTTGCATAGATGCCCTTTATTATGTTGAGGAATTTTCCTTCAATTCCTATTTTGGTAAGAGTTTTTATCATAAATGGGTGTTGAACTTTGTCAAATGCCTTTTCTGCATCAATTGATAAGATCATGTGGTTTTTGTCTTTTGTTTTATTTATGTGATGGATTACATTAATGGTTTTTCTGATATTAAACCAGCCTTGCATACCTGGTATAAATCCCACTTGATCAGGGTGAATTATTTTTTTGATGTGTTGTTGGATTCTATTGGCTAGAATTTTGTTGAGGATTTTTGCATCAATGTTCATGAGGGATATAGGTCTATAATTTTCTTTTTTTGTAATGTCTTTACCTGGTTTTGGTATCAGGGAGATGGTGGCTTCATAGAATGAGTTGGGTAGTATTCCGTCATTTTCTATGCTTTGGAATACCTTCAGAAGTAGTGGTGTTAACTCTTCTCTGAAAGTTTGGTAGAACTCTGCAGTGAAGCCGTCCGGGCCAGGGCTTTTTTTTGTTGGGAGTTTTTTGATTACCGTTTCAATCTCTTTTTTTGTTATGGGTCTATTTAGTTGTTCTACTTCTGAATGTGTTAGTTTAGGTAAGTAGTGTTTTTCCAGGAATTCATCCATTTCTTCTAGGTTTTCAAATTTGTTAGAGTACAATTTTTCATAATAATCTGAAATGATTCTTTTAATTTCATTTGGTTCTGTTGTGATGTGGTCCTTCTCATTTCTTATTCGGGTTATTTGTTTCTTTTCCTGTATTTCTTTAGTCAGTCTAGCCAATGGTTTATCAATTTTGTTAATTTTTTCAAAGAACCAGCTTTTGGCTTTGTTAATTCTTTCAATTGTTTTTCTGTTCTCTAATTCATTTTTTTTTTTTTTTTTAATTCATTTAGTTCAGCTCTAATTTTTATTATTTGTTTTCTTCGGGTGCCTGATGGATTCTTTTGTTGCTCACTTTCTACTTGTTCAAGTTGTAGGGACAGTTCTCTGATTTTGGCTCTTTCTTCTTTTTGTATGTGTGCATTTATCGATATAAATTGGCCTCTGAGCACTGCTTTTGCTGTGTCCCAGAGGTTTTGATAGGAAGTATTTTCATTCTCGTTGCTTTCTATGAATTTCCTTATTCCCTCCTTGATGTCTTCTATAACCCAGTCTTTTTTCAGGAGGGTATTGTTTATTTTCCAAGTATTTGATTTCTTTTCCCTAGTTTTTCTGTTATTGATCTCTAGTTTTATTGCCTTGTGGTCTGAGAAGATGCTTTGTAATATTTCGATGCTTTGGACTCTGCAAAGGTTTGTTCTATGACCTAATATGTGGTCTATTCTAGAGAATGTTCCATGTGTGCTAGAAAAAAAAGTATATCTTGCAGCAGCTGGGTGGAGAGTTCTGTATAAGTCAATGAGGTCAAGTTGGTTGATTGTTGTAATTAGATCTTCCGTGTCTCTATTGAGCTTCTTACTGGATGTCCTGTCCTTCTCCGAAAGTGGTGTGTTGAAGTCTCCTACTATAATTGTGGAGGTATCTATCTCACTTTTCAATTCTGTTAAAATTTGATTTATGTATCTTGCAGCCCTGTCATTGGGTGCATAAATATTTAATATGGTTATGTCTTCCTGATCAATTGTCCCTTTTATCATTATGTAGTGTCCTTCTTTATCCTTTGTGGTGGATTTAAGTCTAAAGTCTATTTTTGTCAGAAATTAATATTGCTACTCCTCTTCTTTTTTGCTTATTGTTTGCTTGATATACTTTTTTCCATCCTTTGAGTTTTAGTTTGTTTGTGTCTCTAAGTCTAAGGTGTGTCTCTTGTAGGCAGCATATAGATGGATCGTGTTTCTTTATCCAGTCTGTGACTCTCTGTCTCTTTATTGGTGCATTTAGTCCATTTACATTCAGGGTAATTATAGATAAATAAGTTTTTAGTGCTGTCATTTTCATGCCTTTTTATGTGTGTTGTTGACAAATTCATTTTTCCACATACTTTTTTGTGCTGAGGCATTTTTCTTCGTAAATTGTGAGATCCTCATTTTCATAGTGTTTGACTTTATGTTTGTTGAGTCGTTACGTTTTTCTTGGCTTTTATTTTGAGTTATAGAGTTGTTATACCTTTTTGTGGTTACCTTATTATTTACCCCTATTTTTCTAAGCAAAAACCTAACTTGTATTGTTCTATATTGCCTTGTATCACTCTCCATATGGCAGTTCAATGCCTCCTGTATTTAGTCCCTCTTTTTGATTATTGTGATCTTTTACCTATTGACTTCCATGATTCCCTGTTATGTGTATTTTTTTTTTAATTAAACTTAATTTGTTTTTGTGATTTCCCTATTTGAGTTGATATCAGGACGTTCTGTTTTGTGACCTTGTGTTGTGCTGATATCTGATATTATTGGTTCTCTGACCAAACAATATCCTTTAGTATTTCTTGTAGCTTTGGTTTGGTTTTTGCAAATTCTCTAAACATGTGTTTGTCTGTAAATATCTTAATTTCGCCTTTATATTTCAGAGAGAGTTTTGCTGGATATATGATCCTTGGCTGGCAGTTTTTCTCCTTCAGTGTTCTGTATATATTGTCCCATTCCCTTCTTGCCTGCATGGTTTCTGCTGAGTAGTCTGAACTTATTCTTATTGATTCTCCCTTGAAGGAAACCTTTCTTTTCTTCCTGGCTGCTTTTAAAATTTTCTGTTTATCTTTGGTTTTGGTGAGTTTGATGATAATATGTCTTGGTGTTTTTCTTTTTGGATCAATCTTAAATGGGGTTTGATGAGCGTCTTGGATAGCTATCCTTTCGTCTTTCATGATGTCAGGGAAGTTTTCTGTCAGGAGTTCTTCAACTATTTTCTCTGTGTTTTCTGTTATCCCTCCCTGTTCTGGGACTCCAATCACCCGCAGGTTATCCTTCTTGATAGAGTCCCACATAATTCTTAGGGTTTCTTCATTTTTTTTAATTCTTTTATCTGATTTTTTTTCAGCTATGTTGGTGTTGATTCCCTGGTCCTCCAGATGTCCCAGCCTGCATTCTAATTGCTTGAGTCTGCTCCTCTGACTTCCTATTGCGTTGTCTAATTCTGTAATTTTATTGTTGATCTTTTGGATTTCTACATGTTGTCTCTCTATGGATTCTTGCAACTTATTAATTTTTCCAGTATGTTCTTGAATAATCTTTTTGAGTTCTTCAACAGTTTTATCTGTGTGTTCCTTGGCTTTTTCTGCAGTTATCCTAATTTCATTTGTGATATCTTTAAGCATTCTGTAAATTAGTTTTTTATATTCTGTATCTGATAATTCCAGGATTGTATCTTTATTTGGGAAAGATTTTGATTCTTTTGTTTGGGGGGTTGGAGAAGCTGTCATGGTCTGCTTCTTTAAGTGGTTTGAGATGGACTGCTGTCTCCGAGCCATCACTGGGAAACTAGTTTTTCCAGAAAATCCGCTAAAAAAAAAATGCAGTCAGACCCCTATCAGAGTTCTCCCTCTGGCTCAGGCTATTCGGATGTTAATGAAGCCACCTGCGTCCAGTCCAAATCCCGGCGAGATGGTTCCCCGGCTGGGACACTGCTCTTCCTGCTCCAAGACCAGTCACTGCCTCCTGGGGACTTCTCCTACCGGCTGCGTCCCACGCCGCCCACGGAACCGGCTGGTCTCCCTCCTGGGGTTAGTTCAGGGGGGTGGAGCAGCTCTCTGTGTTTGTGCCGTACCTGACTGGTATGCTGGCTCCAGGCTCTGGAAACAATCGCTGCTTCCCCGTATTAGTTTGTTCTCTGTCTCTAAATCTGTGTTTGTTGTTCAGGGTTCGTAGATTGTTATGTATGTGATCGATTCACTTGTTATTCCGTGTCTTTGTTGTAAGAGGGATCCAAGGTAGCGTCTGCCTAGTCCGCCAGCTTGGCTCCGCCCCAATTTGGCCATTCTTGACAGAAGACATTTTTCCTCTAGAACTAAAAAAAAAAAAAAAATTCCCCTGCGGCATATAAAGACAGATACATGTAGATGTTGAAGTCCAAGGAGAAAATGGATCCCACTTTAAAATGCTATGATACAGCAGCTATGGTAGGGCATTATCACTGCCCAAGAAGCAGTTTTTCAAGAACGTCTTCCTGTAGCTCACGTAAATATCTCTCATAACGAATTCATTATACCCATTTTTCTTCATATAATTTGAAGAAATTATTTTCCCAAGTCTTTCTTTAGAGCAGCCATTCCCAAAAGACTTAAATTACTGCATGTATTTTTCTATTTCTGTGATACAACTTTATTATTAATCAAAAGAATGAGGTTGTTGTTGTTAGATGCCATTGAGTTGGTTCCAACTCATAGCGACCCTATGCACAACAGAACGAAACACTGCCCAGTCCTGTGCCATCCTTAGAATCATTGTTATGCTTGAGCTCATTGTTGCAGCCACTGTGTCAATCCACCTCGTCGAGGGTCTTCTTCTTTCCCGCTGACCCTGTACTCTGCCAAGCATGATGTCCTTCTCCACTGATCCCTCCTGACAACATGTCCAAAGTATGTAAGACGCAGTCTCACCATCCTTGCCTCTAAGGACCATTCTGGCTGCACTACTTCCAAGACAGATTTGTTTGTTCTTTTGGTGGCCCATGGTATATTCAATATTCTTTGCCAACACCACAATTTAAAGGCATCAGTTCTTCTTCGGTTTCCTTGTTCATTGTCTAGCTTTTGCATGCATATGATGCGATTGAAAATACCATGGCTTGGGTCAGGCGCACCTTGGTCTTCAAGGTGACATCTTTGCTTTTCGACACTTTAAAGAGGTCCTTTGCAGCAGATTTACCCAATGCAATGCGTCGTTTGATTTCTTGACTGCTGCTTCCATGGCTGTTGATTATGGATCCAAGTAAAATGAAATCCCTGACAACTTCAATCTTTTCTCTGTTTATCATGATGTTGCTCATTGGTCCTGTTGTGAGGATTTTTGTTTTCTTTATGTTGAGGTGCAAGCCATACTGAAGGCTGTGGTCTCCAATCTTCATAGTAAGTGCTTCAAGTCGTCTTCACTTTCAGCAACCAAGGTTGTGTCATCTGTATAAGGCAGGTTGTTAATGAGTCTTCCTCCAATCCTGATGCCCTGTTCTTCTTCATATAGTCCAGCTTCTCAGATTATTTCCTCCGCATACAGATTGAATGGGTGTGGTGAAAGGATACAACCCTGATGCACACCTTTCCTACTTTAAACCAATCAGTATCCCCTTGTTCTGTCCGAACAACTGCCTCTTGATCTATGTAAAAGTTCCTTATGAGGACAATTAAGTGTTCTGAAATTCCCATTCTTGACAATGTTATCCATAATTTGTTATGATCCACACAGTCAAACATCTTTCTGTTATTCTCCTCTTTCAGCCGGGATCCATCTGAAATCAGCAATAATATCTCTGGTTCCATGTCCTCTTCTGAAACCAGCCTGAATTTCTGGCAGTTCTCTGTTGATATACCGCTGCAGCCATTTTTGAATGATCTTCAGCAAAATTTTGCTTGCATGTGATATTAATGATATTATTCCATCATTTCCCCATTCAGTTGGATCACCTTTTTTGGGAATAGGCGTAAATATGGATCTCTTCCAGTCAGTTGGCCAGGAAATTGTCTTCCATATTTCTTGGCATAGATGAGTGAGCACCTCCAGTGTTGCAACCATTTGTTGAAACATCTCAATTGATATTCTGTCAGTTCCTGGAACCTTGTTTTTCACCAATGCCTTCAGAAAAGCTTGGAGTTCTTCCTTTAGCACATCGGTTCCTGATCATATGCTACCTCTTGAAATGGTTGAACATCAACTCATTCTTTTTGGTGTAATGACTCTGCATTCCTTCCACCTTCTTTTGACACTTCCTGCATTGTTTAATATTTTCCCCATATTACAACTAGAGGCTTGAATTTTTTCCTCAGTTCTTTCAGCTTGAGAAACCCTGAGTGGGTTCTTCCCTTTGGCTTTCTGTCTCCACCTCTTTGCTTTGTTCAAGGATGAGGTAAGGCTCTTGAATTCATAGGTCCTCTTGCCTAATAAATCTTGGCTTGGATAACAAAATAAGGAAATTCTAGAGTAAAGTCATTATTAAATATAAATAGGAATAAGTACCTTGCCTATAAATGTTATGGATCCCTGGTGGCCCAGTGGTTAACTGCTCGACTGCTAAGCAGTTCGAATCCAGCAGCTGCTCCTTGGAAACCCTATGAGGCAGTTCTACTCTCTCATATAGTGTCACGATGAGTCAGAATCAACTAGACAGCAATGCTTATTGTTATTTTTTATTTTTTGGTTTATGAATTTTATAAATATTGAAAACCTAAAGGGTTTTTATCTAGCTATTTGAGTCTATATTTTCAAAATACAAATATATGTTTATAAAATCTCTTTATTAAATTATAATTTTAGTCTATTTTTATTAATTGATATATTTTTCAGAATACAGCTTAATTTCTAGCTTTTGTGCCCTTACAATGCCCCCTATTTTTCTTACATCTGTATTGCACGTACCCATAATATTTTAACCAAGTCACTGTATACTGAAGATGTAGAGTAATGAATGAGGAAGATTCAGAGCTCCATAATTCAGACAATGATTTTTCAAAAATTTCAAGCCTTTTAACTATGATGGCAGCACTTATGCACCTACTTCCATTACCACTCTAAACTTTCTGAAAAACTTTCTTGCCTTCATTTACTCATACCAGACTGGCTTCCCTGCAATTCCTTGAACCCACCAGGCAAGTTCCTATCTCAGGACCTTCACATTTGCTTCTCTATCCACCCAGAATGCCTTCCCAAAGCTCCTCCAGATTATGTAGCTGCATCTCAGGGCTTCAAGCCTTTGCTTAAAGAATACCTAAGGCACCTTGCTTACTGAAAGTAGAGGACTTGAAGCACTTAATGATGAAGATGTAAGACTACAACCTTCAGTATCGATTATACCTCAATGTAAAGAAAAGAAAACAAAAATCCTCACAACTGGACCAATAAGCAACATCATGAGAAAAGATTGAAGTTGTCAAGGATTTTATTTTACTTGGATCCACAATCAACCCCCATGAAAGCAGCAAACAATCAAACGATGTATTTATTGCATTGGGCAAATCTGCTGCAAAAGACCTCTTTTAAGTGTTAAAAGTCCACTTTGAGGACTTAGGTATGCCTGATCCAAGCCATGGTATACTCGATTGCCTCATATGCATGCCAAAGCTAGACAATGAATAAGGAAGGCTGGAGGAGAATTGATGCCTTTGAATTATGTTGTTGTTGAAGAATATTGAGTATGCCATGGACTGCCAGAAGAAGGATCAGGTCTGTCTTGGTGGAAGTACAGACAGTGTGCTTCTTAGAAGTGAGGATGTTGAGGCTTCACCTCACGTATGTTGGATGTGTTATCAGGAGGGACCAGTCCCTGGAGAAGGACATCATGCCTGGTAAAGTAGAGGGTCAGTGGAAAGGAGGAAGACCTTCAACAAGATGGATTGTCACAGTGGTTGAAACAATGTACTTTAACATAGCAATGATTGTGAGGGTGGTGCAGGACTGGGCACCTAAAACAGTAAAAAGGTACCTCCCCTCATTTATATATTGGCAATGGCAATGATCATCATGGAACCTTATCCCCCTGTTCGTGTTGCATTTGTTCTTCATGGACATGCCATTTTCACCATCTAATATGCAACATATGCCATGCATTTATGTGATGACTTATTTAACGAACATCATGATATAAATGTATGAACTTTTGTCTGTTCTGTAATGTACTGTTAACCTTGACCTAAAGCAGCTACTGGTACATGGTAGGTGATAAGTGTCTCCTGGATAGGTATGTGCCTTCATCAGTATGAAATCAAATGATGTTGGCGCTTAGTTAGAAAGAAAATATAGTTAAAACTGAAGGACAGATGGTAAGTGTCATGGATCACACTGACTCGGGAGTTCCATAATGAACTGTAAAACTGTTGACTCGGTGCGGTACCTAGTGCTGTTTGTTCTGAACAACAAAGCAACTGATGAATTTAGCCAAAATCACCTTCCACTTCACCCTGAAAAGAAGTGCAGTCAATCCCTTATGTTAGGAGCGCAAGACATTCTTTGCTTTTTCTTCACATCTCACATCCCTCCACTGATGTTTTCAGAATCATAAGAAATGTTAAAAATGCTAGAAATATACAGTTGTCATAGAATGTGCATGTTTCATATGTTTTCTCTTCCCTTTCCAGACTATGATTCTGTCTACTACATCTCTATTGCTAAAGTTGCCCCCAACTGAGACCTGTATTATATTTTATCTGGAGGATTGATTTGTTAGGTGCTGACAAATTGATTTTGACACATTGTAACCCCATGTACAACAGAACAAAACACTGCCTGGTCCTGTGCCTTCCTCACAAACATTGCTATGTTTGAGCCCATTGTTTCAGCTACTGTGTCAATGCATCTTGTTTAGGGTCTTTTTTTTGCTGACCATCTACCTTACCAAACTTGATGACCTTCTCCAGGGACTGGTCTCTGCCAATATTATGTTCAAATACATAAGGGAAAGTTTCATCATCCTTGCTTCTAAGGAGCACACTGGCTGTACTTCTATCAAAACAGATTTATTCCTTCTGGCAGTCCATGATATAGTCAGTATTCTTTGCCAGTAGCATAATTCAAAGCATCAATTCTTCTTTGGTCTTCCTTATTAATTGTCCAGCTTTCACAGGCATATGAGACAACTGAAAATACCATGACTTGAGTCAGGCATACTTTAGCCCTTAAAGCGACGTCTTTGCTATTCGACACTTTAAAGAGGTCTTTTGCAGCAGATTAGCCCAATGCAACATGTAGTTTGATTTCTCGATTGCTGCTTCTATGAGTTCAAATGTGGATCCAAGTAAAATGAATCCTCCACAACTTCAACATTTTCTTCAAATATCATGATATCGCTTATTGGTCCAGTAGTGAGGATTTTTCCTTTCTCTATGTTGAGATATAATACATACTGAAGGCTATAGTCTTTGACCTGCATCAGGAAGTGCTTCAGGTCCTCTTTGATTGCAGTGAACAAAGTTGAGTCATCTGCATATTGTAGGTTGTTAATAACTCTCCCACCAGTTCTGATGCCATGTTCTTCATACAGTCCAGCTTCTCAGAATATTTGCTCAACATAGAGATAGAAAAGTATGGTGAAAGGGTACAAAACCCTGACAGACACCTTTCCTGATTTTTAACCACACAGTATCCCCTTGCTCTGTTTGAATGACTGCCTCTTGATCAATGTACAGGTTTCTCATGAGCTTAATTAAGTGTTCTAGAGTTCCCATTCTTTTCGGTGGTATCCATAATTTGTTATGATCCACAGAGTCAAATGCCATTGCATAGTAAATAAAACACAGGTAAACATCTTTCTGATATTCTCTGATTTCAGCCAGGATCCATCTGACATCAGTAATGATATCCCCCATTCCTCGTCCTCTTTTGAATCTGGCTTGAATTTCTGGCAGCTCCCTGTCAATGTATTGTGGCAACAGCTTTTTAATGATCTTCAGTAAAAATTTACTTACGTGTGATGTTAATGATATTGTTTGATAATTTCCACATTCTGTTGGATTACCTTTCTTTGGAGTGGGTACAAATATAGATCTCTTCCAGTAAGTTGGCCAGGTAGCTGTCTTTCAAATTTCTTGGCATAGATAAGCGAGCACCTCCAGTGTTGCATCTGTTTGTTGAAACATCTCAATTGGTATTCCATCGATTCCTAGAGCTTGCTTTTTATCAATGTCTTCAGTTCACCTTGGACTTCATCCTTCAGTACCATTGGTTTTTTTATCATATGCTATCTCCTGAAATGGTTGAACATTGATCAATTCTTTCTGGTGCAGTGACTCTGTATATTCCTTTGTTCTTCTTCTGACACTTCCTGCATCGGTTAATATTTTTCCTGTAGAATCCTTCAATATTGCAACTTGTGGCTTAAATTTTGTCTTAACTTCTTTGAGCTTGAGAATTGTTTTTCTGTTTTAGTTTTCTTTCTCCAGGTCTTTGCACATTTCATTATAATACTTTATTTTGTCTTCTTCAGCCACCCTTTGAAATCTATTCAGCTCTTTTACTTCATTTCTTCTGTATGCTTTAGCTACTCTACATTCAACAGCAGGTTTCAGAATCTCTTCTGACATCCATTTTGGTCTTTTCTTTCTTGTCTTTTCAATGACCTTTTGCTTTCTTCATGTGTGATGTCCTTGATATCATTCCACAACTAGTCTGTTCTTTGGTTATTAGCATTCAGTGTGCCAAATCTGTTCTTAAGATGGTCTCTAAATTCAGATGTGATATACTCAAGGTCATCCTTTGGCTTTCCTGGACTTGTCCTAATTTTCTTCATCTTCAGCTTGAACTTTCATATGAGCATTCATGGTCTGTTCTATGGTGGGCCCCTGGACTTGACCTGACTGATGACATTGAATTGTTCCATTGTCTCTTTCTACAGATGCCATCGATTTGATTCCTGTGTATTCCATCTGACGAGGTCCGCGTGAATAGTTGCCACTTATGTTGTTGGAAAAAGATATTTGTAATGAAGAATTCATTCATCTTGCAACTCTTTCATGATTTCTGGCATGGTTTCTATCATCTTGGCCATATTTTCCAACTACCAATCCTTCTTCTTTATTTCTAACTTTTGCATTCCAGTCACCAGTAATTATCATTGCATCTTGATTTCATGTTTGATCAATTTCAGATTTCAAAAGTTGGTAAAAATCTTAAGTTTCCCTATCTTTGGTATTAATGGTTGGTGTGTAAATTTAAATGATAGTCATATTAACTGGTCTTACTTGCAGATGTATGACTGTCATCTTATCAATGACTGTTGTGCTCCAGCATAGATCTTGAAATGTTCTTTTTGATGATGAATGTGACACCTTCCCTCTTCAGTTTGTCATTTCTGACAAAGTAGTCCTTATGATTGTCTGATTCAAAATGGCCAATACCAGTCCATTCATGCTAACTAATGCCTAGAATATAGATCTTCAAATATTCCATTTCATTTTTATGACTTCCAATTTTCCTAGATTCATACTTTGTACATTCCATGTTCTGACTATTAATGGATGTTTATAGCTATTTCTTCTCATTTTTAGTTGTGTCACATCAGCAGATGAAGGTCCTAAAAGCTTTATCCCACCCACATCATCAAAAAAAAAAAAATTTTTTTTTTTTTTTTTTAAGGTAGACTCTATTTTGAGAAGGCAGCTCTTTCCCAGTCATTTTTTGAGTGCCTTCAAACCTGAGGGGCTCATCTTCCAGCACTATATCAGACAGTATTCTGGAGCTCTCCATAAGATTTTCACTGGCCAATTTTTTCAGAAGTAGACCTCCAGGCCCTTCTTCCTAGTATGTCTTAGTCTGGAAGCTCATTTGAAACTTTTCACCATGGGTGACCCTGCTGGTATCTGAAATACTGATGGCATAGCTTCCAGCATCACAGCAATATGCAAGCAACCATGGTATAACAAACTGATAGATGCATGGTGGCCTGGATGATTACAATAATTATTGTAATTTACTTTTTGTTATCCATTATAAGACAGCATTTAAAAAGAGTTACTATATAGATATATTCAATGTATTTCAAAACATTTAATATGTAAAGCGTAAGAATATAATCATATTGTGCATTTTCTAAGAATTAAGTATGGTTACAAACTAACTCTGGTCTTGCTAATTTTTTTTAAATATGGTTCTTCATGGTTTGTTACATAAAGAGTGTTTAGATGATAGATATATACATACATACATACATAGACACATAGATCCAAAAATAGATAGCTGCCTTTGAGTTGGCTCCAACTCATGGTGACCTTATGTAAAACAGAACAAATTGTTGCCCTGTCCTGCATCATCGTCAGGTTGTCGGTATGTTTGAGGTCATTGTTGGGACTACTGTGCCAATCTATGTCACCAAGGGTCTCCTTTGCCCTCACTGGCCCTCTGATTCACCAAACATGATGTTCTCCCCCAATACCTGATCCCTCCTGATGATATGTCCAAAGCAAGAGAGTCAGACTGGTTGTGGTCCATGTGGTTTTCATTCACTAAATTTTCAGAAGTAGACTGCCAAGTCTTTCTTCCTAGTCTCTTAGTCTGGAGGATCTGCTGAAACCTGTCCGCTCCACAGTGGATAACCCTGCTGGTATTAAAATATCAGTGGCATAGCTTCCAGCACTATAGTAACAGGCAAGTCACCACAGTATAACAAACTGAAAGACAGGTGGTGATTTCTATTTATAGCAAGACTTATTCAGAATACAGTAAGGTTTTATTATATAATAAATTGTTCTAAGTGCAATATTTGGCAAAATTTTATTTACATTTTTAGCTAAACCAAATTTTAAAATAGAGAGGAACATTAAAGATGTAAAAGTTTTCCACCTTATGCCTGTATCTACTCTCAAATCTCTCAGAAGAAAAAAAATAATTTCTAGTTTGATCTTAAGCATTATTTGAACTTAGGTCTGCAGTAGTGATGGGCTGGAGCTGACTCACCCTCTTGTACTTCTCCTTCTTCTTCCACTTCGTATGTCTAATGTTCTTTTTGATTTCATTGCAGCTCAGGATTCCTTCCTGAAGAATGATTCTCATGAATCCCAGTTCCCTCATTCTTCATTTTTTGCAGTCTTCTCACTTTAAAATGATCCTATCAAAACCAGAAAAGTTTAACAAATTCTTCATTTTTGAGTCTGTAGAAAAACTGAGGACTGTCTTCTAGTGCAGATTGCTAGGGTGCTATTCTTAAATATCCAAATTAATGGTAGCCTAATCCATGAAGCAGACAACGGTGAGACTAAGGAGGTATCCTGATGGCTGGAAATAATTCAGACATCTATCATCTGAACCTTTTCTGCACTGATTTTTTTTTTTTTTATAAGTCACAAAGAGAGATGATCCAAAGAATATTTTAATATACTCATTCTGTACAATTAACTTTCTATTTCCGTAGAGACATTTCATTATAAGACAATGCTCAGCTTTATGTGCGTTGGCTATAACTTCCAGTACAGAACAGCTACAGAGCAGCTAAATTGTATAAGTTAGGATGATGGTTTTTACTAACCACAGAATTTTAGCATTTTTCCATTTATTCGGTTAAAAATGGAATGTTTTGAATAGCCACTCCTCTAATATAAATTTTAGAAATGCTGTTAACAGTATTCGTACCATCTGTTGTTGTTAGTTGCCATTTGGTCAGTTTTGGCTCATGATGACCATATGTAGGTACGGTAGTACTGTGCTCGCTCCGCGGAGTTTTCAGTGGCTGTACTCATTCAGAAGCAGATCACCAGGCCTTACTTCTGAGGCTCCTCTGGGGGGGTTTGATGGCAGCTTTTCAGTTAGAAGTCCAGAGCTCAACCATTTGAGCCACACTGGGACTTTTTAGCATCTACCAGTTATTAAACCTTCACTAGTTTTCATTTCAGAGCTTGATCATCATGATACCATTTCTAAATGAAAATACTATCCAGCAACCCTTCTATTACCTCCATTTTAAAAATTAAAAAAAAGAAAAAATTACTAAGAAAGGAAAATTTAAAAACAAAGTGATACAGAAAAGATGAACCTGAACTTTGAAGCTGACTCAAAGTCTGTGTCCTCAAAATGTCCTCTCTTAAATGCCCTGGCAGCTTTTATACTTCTTCTGTTTATAAGTCCAATTTGGAAAGCATAGGAATTTTGATCAAAGACAGCAAATGGCAAGCTCTTACGTGACTTTGCTTTTCCTTTGTTCCAAGCTTTTCTTTGGGGTCATAGTGGACTGTTCTACAGTTCCAAATCTTACTGGTGGAACGTGCCATACTTTCCTAAGGACTCAGGGTCTCCCTCCTACAATCCAGGCCATAGGAGCAAGGAATGGATGAGAAAAAAACAGAAAAAAAGAATCACAACACCAAAAACACCCCACAACAAAACGAACAAACCGAAAAACTTTCATCTTTTGAACAGTTTTCCTTTCCTACGCATCAGTAGGTAATCCTAGCTCATCCTTATGAAAGAAGTTGCTTCAACTTATTTTCAAAATATTTTCTTTTCCTTTGAAAGCAGTCCACAAGCCACTGCAGGTATTTTCAGGTGGTGGAGGGAGCAATAGGAGGGACACACTGTAATCTTTTCTTTTTCTGAGAGCAGCCCTTTTGTGGGAAGGGGAGAGTATTTTTCCCTGACACTCTTGCAAATTATGATTGTTTCTTTTCATGTCAGTCCTCAAAAGAAACCCTGAAAATGATAGCTTTACAGATTCAGAAGATAATGAATACAACCTCAAAGAGAGGAATCCCATGGGCGATGTTAGCTCACTTTAATGATGACATTTGACAACAGGTTTTGTTTAACATGAGGTTCCCTTGACAACAGTTTTAGTGGAAAAGCAGGAAATGGTGGATAAAGAACTGAAATATGTGAGTTTGTTTCAAGGGTATTGGTGAAATCTTTTTTTCCATTTTCGCTCCTTGTCGATGTGATATGATCATTTAAGGGAAATAATCATTAACCTAGCATTAATGTGTGCAAAGCATTTTTTAAGAAATGAAGAGATTCAGGAATTGATCTGGCTTTCATAAGAATTCTTTGTAAAACATATTTTAATGTGCATGATTCTTAGGATTTGAGATGTCACCATGAAAATAGTGGAATGTCATAATGCCCTCATACTGTCAGGTGGCAAAGCACGGATAGCTTTTTTCATTCACTGGGTTCATGTTGTAAATAACAACTCTGAAACTCGTATGTGTTAAGGGAGGCCTGGCATTTTCTTTGAACACTCAACCACTATGATGAATTAGTTTTCAGGCTAAAAATCAAACGGTGAAAATGATTAATAAGCAATGAAAGCCAGCATTGCATCATAAAAGGTAAGTAAAAAATTCAATGCTTATATTAAGTCCCTTTTTAATGAGCGTGCAAAACATAGCATAATGGAACATTTATTAATCATATTGTACTTCATTTCTTTGCTATTTTTATGTTCTATCCGTCTATACAATACATTGACAGATGTCCAAGGAAGACTGACTTCATGTGGAGCGTAGACTACTCTCTAGTCTGTGGATAGATTCCTGAACCCAACAAGTGAGCTACATATTTATAAAAACCATTTGTGTTTGTCCAAAATCTGATTAGGCCAACTGACTTTATTACTGCTATCTTGTAATTGAATATTTTGTAGGCTGATTAAATATGAATGCCAAAAGAGATCATTTTTTTCTGTAAAAATTATGTAGAATGTATTGAAAAAGTAAGGTAATGTAGCTCTCTCAAAAAGACATCTCAAGCTAGATGTTGAAGAGACAACTGTAAATTTTTTGGTGAAAAATATAGGATAATGCATGCAGTCTTTTTTTGTTTCTGTTTATTTTTATATTGCTTTATCAAGGTAAAATCAAAAAACGTTTAAAGTGTACAATTTGATAGGTTTTGTCATATGTAAATGCCAATGGAACCATTGCCACAATCAAGTCAGTGGGAATATCCCTCACCCGTGAAAGCGTCTTCAGTCTCTGGGGTAATCCCTCCCTCTTGCCTCTCACCACCCTCCCTGAGAAAATAAATCAATGTCACTATTACAGATTATTTTCCATTTTAAGTATTTCGTTTTGGTGGAATCATGCAGTATGCACTTTTTTGTCTTGCTTCTTTTACATAGTATCATTATTTTCAGATGCATTCCTATTGTTGTATCAGTTATTCATTCATTTTTAATGCTGAGTAGTATTTATTGTGGAGCCCTGGTGGCACAGTAATTAAAAGTTTGGCCGCTAACCAGAAGTTGGCAGTTCAAATCTACCAGCTGGTCCTTGGAAACTGTATAGGGCAGCTCTACCCTGTCCTGTAGGTTCACTCTGTGTCAGAATAGACTCAGGAGCAATGGGTTTGATTTTGGGTTTTCATGTATTTATGTATATACCCTTTACAATTTTTTTTGGTGGTTTTCAATCACTTAACAGTACCTTTTCAAGAGCAGAAGTTTAAAAGATTTTAGGACGTCCAATGTTCCATGCTTTTTTTTTTTTTTAAAGGATCATGCCTTTGGTGCTGTGCCTAAGGCATAGTTATGTAACCCAAGGTCCTAAGACTTCTTTTAGAAATATTGTTTTAGTTTTCACATTTATGTCTATGATCCACTTTGAGTTAATTTTGTCAGTATGATGTATATATCCAAGTTTATTTTCATTCATATGAACATGCAGTTTTTCAGCAACATTTGATGACTACAATTTTTTCTCCACTGAACTGCATTTTTACCTTGTCAAAAATCAGTTGTGTATATATGTGAGTCTTTCAAGATGCAGTACTTTGTTCCATAGATCTATTTCCTAACTTAATCCAATACCATGTTGTCTTAATGCTTGTATCTTGACTGAAGTCTTGAAATCAGATAATTTTAATCCATTTTTATGCACCTGTAACAAAAACATGCAAAATCAGGCATTGGCTTTGGGATTAAGAGGCAGCTGAGAGCTGGAAGAGCCTGGAGAAGATTGACAGTGAAATCTTGAAGGGCTTCGAGGAGAAGAATTGAAGAAGAGTGAGGGAAATATTGGAGGCTGGATAAAAAAAGGAATCTTGTTGTTTAATGTTAGAAAGGGTATCTTAAGAACTTGTAGATTTGGCTAGAAAGATTTCCAAGCAGAATGTAGAGGGTGCCAACTGGCTTCTCTAACTGCCCATGATAATATATGAGAAAAGAGAGACCAGCTGAAGAAGGAATTGCACAGGTTTCAAGGAGAATTTAGGAGGAAAATAAAGGTTCCAGGACTTGCCAGGTTTGAAATAAAAATTTCTCATCCCCATTTTCTACTTAAAAAATTTTGAAGAAGTGGTCTCAGAGTATAGATCTCAATGTTGTGCTTGTAAGATCTTTCACTGAGGCATCAAGAAGATTTAAGGCAGGCCTAATAGAACTTCTGGATGCCCTGGCTGGTACAAAGAGTTAACATGTTTGGCTGCTCACCAGAAAGTTGGAAGCTTGAGTCCACCCTGAGACTTCTTGGGAAAAATCTGGTAATCTATTTCTGAAAAAGCAACCTCTGAAAACTTTACAGAGAGCAGTTCTACTCTTACACACATGGGGTCACCATGAGTCAGAGTCAACTCCACTACAACCAAGTCTTTTTTTTTTTTTAGTAACTTCACCTGAACAAAGACAATGGTACGAAAGGAGTCTACCTATACCTGCATCTGATTTACATGACATAGTCCTAGACTTCAAATTGATACTATAATGAGGTAAAACTCAACGAGAGTTTTGGAAGGGCATAAGAGCATTTTTCACGTGTTGGGAGTGGAAATAATCTGTGACCACATCATGGGCTGTACTGTATTAAAAATGGTCCCAAATACTTTGTTATTCTTCCCAATGAGAGGGAGAGACTTTTTTCTCTCCCCCTGAATCTGGGATGGCCTTAGCATCTTGATTGTCCAATAGACTGTGGCAGAACTGACATTCTGGGACTCTGAAATTTAGACCAGAAGAAGATTTGAGTTTCCCCTTGAGTCTCTTGGAATATTCTCTCTGGGAGCCTAGAGCTACCTTGCTAGAGAAGCCGTCTGTCAGCATTCTAGATAAAGGCATCTTCCTACTCTTGCCCTCCAGCCATTACAACTGAAGAGCACAATTTATGAGGGAAAAAAGCCGTCTTGAATTCTCTCTACCTGCCTACAAGCCAGCTGAATGCCACTGATGGACCTAACTCAATGCTACAAGGATAAGGGGCTATATCTTTTCCTTCTAGCCTTTCTCTTATAAGTTTCCCCAGGAAAAGAAGCTGTTCCCAGTTGGAAGGAACTCACTACAAGTAGATTAAAAATGCGTAGACAGGGAGTAGGCTGTAGTAGATGCTGTGGTCCATCACCTAGATGGCCACCTCAGGACCAAAGCTCTCATTTTCTCAACTCCTGTAAGTTTTGTGCTGAGAAGTCACAACTGTTTTTGTCACTGGGAATTGCCCTCAGGTAAAGAACAGCCTCACTCAAGTTTATGACACCTTCTCAGGGTCTGCACACTGTAATTATTTTTTCAGGAGTATGTAAGACCAGCCCCTTTGCCCGATCTGACTTTATCTCCCAAACACTAGAGTTGGTCTTGGGGCCAAGTACCATTTTAACATTATGGCTCATTTTCTGGGTACATAGGCACTTGGTGATTACTGTTTGACTCGGATTGATTTTCAAAATATTTATGAAATAACTTTTGGGTAAAGTATATTGCATCTATATACATGCATCTTAGTCTTTTAAATGTGTTCTATTTTAGATCAGCTAAAGGGAATCTATTGAAAAGTGCCCTTGAAAGTTTTGTCTAAGTCAATGCCTAAAGCACACGGGTATATTTTTACTTGTTGACGTTAAGAGGGCAGTCATAAATGCAGTTTTAGAATAATTTCTCATCCATCTAAAATGCTTTCCATTTTGTTTTTCTCCTCTTTCCTAAAATAATTCTGTATTACTTACTACTTTAATTAGAGTTTTTTTTTTCTTATTAACATGTATTAAAAATGCTGTTACTTAAGGAAAAAAAATCACTTCGATTTCATTTTCAGGATGGATGACTAAACTGCAATGTGAACCTCCTAGCTTTTTCAAATTTATTTTGAAAGTAAGTAAAGTATAAACAAACAACCTCTGGATTATTAACATGGCCTATTAGCTCTCACTGCTTTTTCCACTGCCACTCTACAGCCTCATCTCAGTACAATAGGCAGAGGTTCAATACGTAAGTGAGATGATGGGACTCCTCTTTGTAAAATCCTGTAGTTGGTTCTCATTTCCACTCAAAGTAAAGGTCAAAGACTTGACAATGGGCTTTGTCATTGCTGTGGTTTGTTGCTGGTCTTGTCAATTCCCACTCATGGCAAACTCACGTGTGCAGAGTAGAACTGCTCCACAGAGTTTTCAAGGCTGACGCCTTTTGGAAGCAGATTACCAGGCCTGTCATCCAGGGTGCTTCTATTCGGGTTTGAACCACCACCCTTTGAGTTAGTGATCTAGCACTTAACCATTTACACCACCCAGGGAAAAAGGATAAAAACTCAAACATATTTTGAGAATAGAAAAATCTAATTATAGCAATGCAACTTTAGTTTTAAACAGATTTTAAAAATTATGAAACTATTAAAAAATTGTAATTGATACATAATTTTACCAATGACAGAGCTTACTTAGTATGTTGGTGGCAATAAAAAGCTAACTTTTATTCATTCTTTTTATATTAATAATTATTTGGTAAGAGCAAAAACAAGTGATAATATTGTATATGCATCAGTTCAATACTGTGGGTCACAAATTTACATAACAGTCCTTCAGGTCTCTTAATGAGAGCCATAGTCCTTACTTACTTTTAGATTCCTCTCCTGAAAAAATGCTAACATTTCCTCTAATGTACACATGCACTAATAATTCATTATGAAACACTGAAAACATCGACTAATAATATCATGTTTGGAGCACAAGGTGCCAGGAGCGAAGCATGCAAATTAAAACCATTATTTCATTCTTATTCTGTAGCAACAGGAAAAAGCAAGTAAAGTTACTGCCATTGGCAACCAAAGGGTATTGTACTTTTGTGTGTGCCTGTGTGAAGTTTAGTCCTGCTTTTTAACAGTACATCATTTTCTTAGGAATTCTTTGAAATCTACATTTCTTTAAAACTGTAATTAGAATTTATAAGAGGAGTGCAACCCAGTTCATTTGAGATTTTGGGTTAAAAGGATCAATGTTTTTTTGAAGCTAGATTTTGTTTTGTTCATTGTTGTTTGGGGAAAGATACGCTGCATGGCAATAATCCTCAGTTAATTATTGTCTAAAAGAACCAGATTGATTTAATATGGGACAGGGGTGAAAGAGTTCTCTAGAGAAAGAGAGCTAATAAGGTGTATGTTGTTCTTGTTAGTTGTCATCTAGTGAATTCTGACTAATGGAGACCCCAAGCTTTGCATATGTATGTGTGTATGTGTGTGTGTATATATACATATATATATATATATATACACACACACAGTATATGAGAGACAGATGTATGTTCTGGAACTGGCTCATGTGATTATGGGAACTGGCAACTCTGGAATCTTCATGGCAGGCTGGTTGGTAGAAACTTAAGCAGAATTTGTGTTATAGTCTTGAAGCAGAATTCCCCAATCTCCCAGAAACTACCTTTTGCTCTTAAAACTTTTAACTGATTGGGTGATGCTCAGTCATATTATGGAGGTTAATCTCACACACTTAAAGTCAATTGACTGTAAATGGTAATCCCATCTACAGAATACCACAGTGATAGCTAGACCAGTGTTTGGCCAGACAATTAGGCACCGTAGCCTAGCCAAACTGACACATATAATTAACTACCACAGCAGGTGGTTATTTCCACTTCTTGGATAGGGTATCTGATATTTTTATGATTTCTTTATGATTGACTATTTTCTCACAATAAAAACCTCATCTCTTTTGTTTCGAAGAGTAGGTCACCATGAAAGAAAACACAGTTTATTTGGAGATTTTTTTTTTCTTCTTCATGAAATTCTCCATAATTTATGGCTTTAGAATGGCAATACAAAAACAAAGGTTATTCTAACCTGAACATTTTATCATAAAATGTACTGAAGTGCTCATAAGTGGCATGTACATATACAATATCAATATTAGCTAAACTTAAAAGCATGGGCCTAGATTTTAAAGAGCAACTCAAACTGCATCTCTACTTTCAATACTTACAGAGTTGCTACAGTTGGAGACTCTTAAACAACCCTAAGCAATGCAAAGGTCAATATTTGTGGAAAGAGTCAAAACATAAATTTCTTGAGGAAACCACCAAAAGTGTAAGGAGCCATACGTGGTGTAGGGTCCAGTAAGACTTATTTCTAGGACTGTTACCTGAATCGATATAGCTCTGATTGCTATGATGTGAAAGAAAGTGTCTTCTGCATGTGAGAGAGACAGACAGACCAACCAGACACACACACATTCACACACGCATACACACACCCCAATGAAGGAGTGGAGAGAGAGAGACATTGATTTGAATTTTATAAAATTCATTTATTTGTACCCTGCTACTTTCTAAGTCATATTTCAGATGATAAATCTTATATATTTTTTTAATTTACAGATAAAAAACAGTACTAATCGTAAGGGGTAACAGAATCTCTGGGGTGGAACTTCAAATGTTGACTCAGAACTTCAGAAAATCAATGGCGAAGGGAAAACTATAGATTAGTACAATATACTTTTTTTGTTTGTTTGTTTTTTATTTAATTCAGAAGGGGAATATACTAATCACTCAAAAGGAAAAAAATTCTCAACTCCAGAAGGAAGTTCGTAGATTAAGTTTGTAGAGGAATTCTCTGAGTGGTGTAATTGTCAATACTTCTTATATTCCGACCTACAAATTTATATAGTATTTTTTACTTGCCTCTTAAAAATATAAAGATATTGAATTATTAAATGGTTAGTGAAGGTGATTCTATGAAAAAGTCAACTATAATGTGTTCCAAATAAATAGCCATCCAGCCTGAGACAGAGTTGAATGTACCAAGATATCATTAATATGTTATATTTTCTCAAAGATAATTTGGCAAAATCAATAGAGTTGACAAAATATTTCTGATAAGAACAGCATTTTCTGGTATTTTGTGTTGCTAACTAAAGGCAGACTATTATGCCCTGGGAAATCAAATAAGCAAGTGGTAAGACTAACATAATCTTTTGAGAAGTGAGACTGTTGTTCTTTCAAACTGGAAAGACCACCTATCTCCATGCAGAGGTGGCCACCCACAGGAGTTCCAGGGATAGCCTGTTGGGAGTTGACTCAGGCACAGTCTTAGCTGCCTCAGATCTTGTGTGAACACTTGATTGCATCCTCCGAGTCCCTCACAATACAGAGTGGTAGAGAGGATTTAGGCCTGGAAAAAATATCAAAGCAGGTGTTGGCAGTAACATACCATGGTTGTAGAATAAGCACAGCAGAGTCCCTGTCAACTGCCCAGGCTGGACTAGTTAACTTTCAGGCACGTCCGCCCAGGGAAGTAGCTGTAACAACTTCCGCCATTCCAACTAGGAGGAATTAACCATTATTGGCCAAATGAATTCTGAAATATGTATGTCTAATTGAATAGTTTTATTTTTATCTTTAGCACTTTATTATGGCTGTAAATTCTAAGAACATTTTTGCTTCATTTATGGCTTTCTATTTTTATTAATAATAAATTGGTGGCATTTGAAGGAGGATATTTATCTTGCTTTTATCTTTTTTTGAAGAGAATATATTCAACTCAAATGTTTTTAAATTTTTAGCACACAAATTTAAAACAGTGTAAGACATTTTCGGAAACCGTGGTGGCATAGTGGTTAAGTGCTATGGCTGCCAACCAAAGGGTTGGCAGTTCGAATCCTCCAGGTGCTCCTTGGAAACTCTATGGGGCAGTTCTACTCTGTCCTATAGGGTCTCTGTAAGTCGGAATCGACTCGACGGCACTGGGTTTGGTTTGGTTTTTTTGGGTAAGACATTTTAAAAAATAGTCTGATTGTATTTATTGATATCTTTTTTTTTTTTTTATGTAAGTAGGCAAGAGAGCAGACTGGCTTTCATTGACTGTTTGATGGAAGTACAAGCTAAATTTGCAAAAGCATTATTAACGAAGAATCTGCATAATACTTACTCACAGTAGTTTGCCTGTATTAAAGATATGCCCAAAATCAAAGGGCATTTAAAAATCAATAAGAGAGGCAATTCTTGCAGTTATTTTTGTCGAATTTCTTCAAGCAGTGGTTGAAAATAAAATCATGATCAATAGAACAGTGAACCTCTGAAACCTACTTGTCCCTAATGTAAAACAACTGATTAACATCCAATCCTACAGTTAATTGAGAAAAGATTTGGTATTACTCCCTGCCCCTGGCCACTGCCATTGACTTCCTACCTCATCAATTAAGATGTACATAATTTGGTGGGATGTCTCACTTTGAGTCTATCCACAGGTGACCGTCTGAGAAACAGGTTGAAGTAAACACTTCCATAAAGATCAGAAAAAGGCTTTAAAAAATCCTAGTGAGCTAGGTTACATGACCCTTTCTCCAATGAGCGAGGCACAGTGGTGAAGAGCTAGGCTGCTAACCAAAAGGCCACAGTTCCAATCCACCAGCTGCTCCTTGGAAACCCTATGGGGCAGTCCTACTCTGTCCTGTAAAATTATTATGAGGCAGAATTCACTCGACGGCAGTATTTTTTTTTTTTTTTTAATGAAGGAGAGGAGTCCCTGGGTGGTGCAAATGATTAAGCACTCAGCTGCTAAACCAAAGGTTGGAGCTTCAAGTCCACCCAGAGGCACCTTGGAAGGAAGGCCTAGTGATCTACTGAAAAATCAGTCAAAGAAAACCTTAAGGAGCACAGTTCTTTTGTGACACATATCGGGTCGCCATGAGTTGGAATTGACTTGATGCCAAATGGTTATTGAGGTGAGTGCTGAGCAAAGAAGAGTGAGGCAGCTCCTCTGAGAGAGTGGCATTTACAGAAATCACTTTAGGAGAGAGACCAGGACTGTTGTGTTAATAGCTAAGAAACCTCAGGGTGCTCAAGCTATTTAAAATAAGTGCAAAACCAAAGTGTTAGCAGTAACTTGGAAAATTTTATTATCTTAATGCAAAGAAATAAGCCCATAGGAGCTAGGGAATGTGGTCTCCCAAAATTGGACAACATTGGCCATGGATGGCTTCTATTGATCACAAAATACCAAATGTCATAGCACATAGTTATATTAGTCTGTTTCCACTCCCCACTTCACCGCCAAATCATATTCTAACTACCCACAGAGGGTTTGTGTGTATGTGTAGAGTCAGATTAATCAACTGGCTCCTTTGAAGTTCATGCTTTGTCTGGGGGTAGGGTGCATGTCTCATTCTCTCTTCCTTCATCCATGTTAACTGGAGACATCTGGATACTCTTAAGTGCTGAAGGACCCAGGTTTCCCCAATCTTGTTGTTCAATCAGTAAGTGGTTAGAGAAATATCCAGACAGAATAGGGGCTAAAACTGGGAGGAATCCTTCTGAAGCAAGCTAAATAATTTATGGGAGATTATTGCTAGTTGGTCCTGTTACAGCATAATGCAGTATAGGTTGGAGGGCTGAGATCTTGTTTCCTCTTGAAGCATCTATGGGAGAAAGCTCTGAAGGTGCCTGTAATTCTGTTCAAACCCATCCTAACCTTGGACACCTTTGATCCAATTCCTGCCTGATGTACCTAGGCCAATGAGTCAGAGGAAGGTGGGAGTGGGGTGATTTTCAGTTAAATTGATTTCAGTAAGTTCTTCCCTGAGAGTGGCCTTGGTTTCAAAAAATTGTGGACAATTCAAAATATGTTAAAATTGGGAGAAAAATGTTAAAATTTTTATACTCTTTTGATATTATGTCTTATGATCTCTTTAGATGTCTTCATTAAATCACTAATTCATTTGTCATATGAATCAAGCAACTATGAAAATACGTCCGTGTGTGGGATCTTGTGATGTCCTATGTGTGAGCATCTGTAGCCACCCAGACAGGTTCATGAACTGAAGGCAACCACATACGGGATGGATTTGAGATTAATTTAACGAAAACATTTCTTAACAGTGGTAATAAAATGATTACTTTGTGTCTTAATATCTAGTGCTGCTATAACAGAAATACCACAAATGGGTGGCTTTAATTTATTTCCTCACAGTAAAGTAGGGTAAAATTCCAAATTCAGGGCATCGGCTCCAGGGGAAGGATTTCTCTGTCGGCTCTGGAGGAAGGTCCTTGTCCTCAATCTTCCCCTGGTGGAGGAGCTTCTCAGGTGCAGGGACCCCGAGTCCAAAGGATTTGCTTTGCTACAAGTGCTGCTTTCTTGTTGGTATGAGGTCCCCCTGTCTCTCTGCTTTCTTCTATCTTTTATATCTCAAGAAATTGTCTCAAGACACAATCCAGTCTTGTAGGTTGAGTCCTGCCTCACTAACACAACTGCTGCCCATCCTTCTTCACTAACATCGTAGAGGCAGGATTTACAACATATAGGAAAATCGCACAACACCAGAAATCATGGCCTAGCCCAATTGATACACACATTTTAGGAGGGACATAATTCAATCTATGACATTCCACCTTTGGACCCCCAAAAATAACATCCTTGCAACATGCAAAGGATATTACCCCATCACGTTGTTGTTAGGTGCCATCAAGTCGGATCCAACTCATAGCGACCCGATGCACAACAGAACGAAACACTACCTGGTCCTGCGCCATCCTTACCATCATTGTTATGCTTGAGCTCTTTGTTGCAACCACTGTGTCAGTCCACCTCGTTGAGAGTCTTCCTCTTTTCCGCTGACCCTGTACTCTGCCAAGCATGATGTCCTTCTCCAGGGACTCATCCCTCCTGACAACATGTCTAAAGTATGTAAGACGCAGTCTCGCCATCCTTGTGTCTGAGGAGCATTCTGACCGCACTTCTTCCAAGACAGATTTGTTCGTTCTTTTGGCAGTCCATGGTATATACAATATTCTTCGCCAACATCACAATTCAAAAGCATCAACTCTTCTTCAGTCTTCCTTATTCATTGTCCAGCTTTCACATGCATATGATGTGATTGAAAATACCATGGCTTGGGTCAGGCGCATCTTAGTCTTCAGGGTAACATCTTTGCTCTTCAACACTTTGTAGAGGTCCTTTGCAACAGATTTGCCAAATGCAATGTGTCTTTTGATTTCTTGACTGCTGCTTCCATGGCTGTTGATTGTGGACCCAAGTAAAATGAAATACTTGACAACTTCAATCTTTTCTCCATTTATCAGGACGTTGCTCATTGGTCCAGTTGTGAGGATTTTTGTTTTCTTTATGTTGAGATGTAATCCATACTGAAGGCTGTGATCTTTGATCTTTATTAGTAAGTGCTTCAAGTCCTCTTCACTTTCAGCAAGCGAGGTTGTGTCATCTGCACAACGCAGGTTGTTAATGAGTCTTCCTCCAGTCCTGATGTCCCATTCTTCTTCATATAGCCCACCTTCTCGTATTATTTGTTCAGCATACAGATTAAATAGGTATGGTGAAAGAATACAACACTGACGCACACCTTTCCTGACTTTAAACCAATCAGTATTCCCTTATTCTGTCCAAACAACTGCCTCTTGATCTACGTAAAGGTTCCTCATGAGCACAATTAAGTGTTCTGGAATTCCCATTCTCCCCAGTGTTATCCATAGTTTGTTATGATCCACACAGTTGAATGCCTTTGCATAGTGCATAAAACACAGGTAAACATCCTTCTGGTATTCCCTGCTTTCAGCCAGGATCCATCTGACATGAGCAATGATATCCCTGGTTCCACATCCTCTTCTGAAACCGGCCTGAATTTCTGGCAGTTCCCTGTTAATACACTGCTGCATCTGTTTTTGAATGATCTTCAGCAAAATTTTGCTTGCGTGTGGTATTAATGATATTGTTCTATAATTTCCACATTTGGTTGGATCACCTTTCTTGGGAATAGGCATAAATATGGATCTCTTCCAATCACTTGGCCAGGAAGCTGTGTTCCATATTTCTTGGCATAGACGGTGAGCACCTCCAGTACTGCATCTGTTTGTTGAAACATCTCAATTGATATTCCATCAATTCCCGGAGCCTTGTTTTTTGCCAGTGCCTTCAGAGCAGCTTGGACTTCTTCCTTCAGTACAATCGGTTCCTGATCATATGCCACCTCTTGAAATGGTTGAATATCGACTAATTCTTTTTGGTACAATGACTCTGTGTATTCCTTCCACCTTCTTTTGATGCTTCCTGTATCATTTAATATTTTCCCCGTGGAATTCTTCACTATTGCAACTCGAAGCTTGAATTTTTTCTTCAGTTCTTTCAGCTTAAGAAATGCTGAACGTGTTCTTCCCTTTTGGTTTTCCATCTCCAGCTCTTTGCACATGACATTATAATACTTTGTCTTCTTGAGAGGCCCTTTGAAATCTTCTGTTCAGTTCTTTTACTTCATCAGTTCTTCCTTTTGCTTTAGCTGCTTGACGCTCAAGAGCAAGTTTCAGAGGCTCCTCTGACATCCATCTTGGTCTTTTCTTTCTTTCCTGTCTTTTCAATGACCTCTTGCTTTCTTCATGGATGATAGCCTTGATGTCATTCCACAACTCATCTGGTCTGCAGTCACTAGTGTTCAATGCATCAAATCTATTCTTGAGATGGTCTCTAAATTCAGGTGGGATATACTCAAGGTCATATTTTGGCTCTTGTGGACTTGCTGTGATTTTCTTCAGTTTCAGCTTGAACGTGCATATGAGCAATTGAGGGTCTGTTCCACACCTGGCCCCTGGCCTTGTTCTGACTGATGATATTGAGCTTTTCCATTGTCTCTTTCCACAGATGTAGTCAATTTGACTTCTGTGTATTCCATCTGATGAGGTCCATGTGTATAGTCACCATTTATGTTGGTGAAAGAAGGTATTTGCAATGAAGTCGTTGGTCTTGGCAAAATTCTATCATTCGATCTCCGGCATTGTTTCTATTACCAAGGCCATATTTTCCAACTACTGATCCTTCTTCTTTGTTTCCAACTTTCACATTCCAATCACTCAATTTCAGACTGCAGCAGCTGATAAAAATCTTCTATTTCTTCATCTTTGGCCCTAGTGGTTGGTGTGTAAATTTGAATAATAGTCGTATTAACTGGTCTTCCTTGTAGGTGTATGGGTATTATCCTATCACTGACAGCGTTGTACTTCAGGATAGCTGAGCAAAAGTCTTAACTCCAAGTCCAAAATCCAAAAATTTCTCTTCGTCTGTGATATCTAGAATACAGGTTATCTGTTTCCAAGGGTACAATGGCAGAACAGGCACAAGCTAGACATTTCCATTACAAACCGGGGAAACTGGAGGAAGAGAAGGCTTAACATGGGCCAACCAAGTCAGTAGAACACATTACATTTGCCCTCAAAGCTTTGAAAATACCCCTCTGTTCTCTGTGACAATTTGCATAATGGCCCTGCCCTCCAGACTCTAGGTATAGGCCACGCTCTCTGGATTCTGAGTGGGGGCTCCTCAGCCCTGGGCTTCAGCTCTGGCTTCAGGCCCACTAGGACAACAAATTTACTCCCTAGGCTTTAGGGGCACCATTCTCCTCTTCCATTTAAGTGGCAACTCCACCCTTAGAAATACCAGAGGCCATGGTTCCACCCTTTGAAACCCTTGAGGTCATGGCCATACCTTTTGATACTGAGGCAGCTTAACTTCTTGTGTTGCCTCTTCAGTTTCTACTTCCTGGTTTCTTGGCCTCTTGGCTCCTCGGGCCCCATGCCAGCACCTGCCCTACTGAGGCAAGCGTTCCAAAGCTCTGTAGCTCCACCAATAAGTGCCTGGAGGCACCCCACTCTGCCAGGAAGCCTCCTGCACACAGGCATTCAGCTCTCTCACTCCGTGGGTTGGCTCCAGCGCCATCTCACGCTGGTCTCCTGGTTGTGCTGCTGCTGGTTCTTTTGTGTTGCTGCTTCTCTGCTGATTCAAGTTCTCTGCTGCTCTGGTCCCCTGCCACTGTTGCAACTCTATCCATTCAGAGTTTCAAAACCATTTCCACATTTTAGGTGTCTGTTAGAGTAGCACCCCACTCTCTCAGTGCCAAATTCTGTCTTAGTTATCCATAAGTGGGTGACTTTAATAAACAGAAGTTTATTTCTTTACAGTAAAGTAGGCTAAAAGTCCAAATTCAGGGTGTCAGGTCCAAGGGAAGATTTTCTCTCTCTGTTGGCTCTGGAGGAAGGTCCTTGACCTTAATCTTCCCTGGTTGAGGAATTTCTCAGGTGCAGGCATCCCAGGTCCAAAGGACAAGCTCTGCTCTAGGTGCTGCTTTCTTAGTGGTATGAGGTCCCCCTGTCTACTTGATTCCCTTTCCTTTTATCTCTTGAGAGATAAAAGGTGGTGCAGGCCACACCCCAGGGAAACTCCCTTTACCTTGGATCAGGGAGGTGACCTGAGTAAGGGTGGTATTACAATCCCACCTTAATCCTCTCAACATAAAATTACAATCACAAAATGGAGGACAGCCACACAATACTGGGAATCATGGCCTAACCAAGTTGATACACACATTTTTGGGGGGACATAACTTAATCCATGACAGTTGAAAAATGGTATTTTCAGTAAAGAAGTCATTGGTCTTGCATGGGATCTCTGGCATTGTTTCTATCATCAAGGCCATATTTTTCAACTACCAATCCTTCTTTGCAACTTTCACATTCCAAATGCCAGTAATTATCACTGCTTCTTGATTGCACACTTAATCAATTTCAGACTGCAGAAGTTGGTAAAAATCTTCAATTTCTTCATCTTTGGCCTTAGTGTTTGGTGTGTCAATTTAAATAATAATTATATTAACTGGTCTGCCTTGTAGGCATATGGATATTATCCTGTCACTTACAGCATTGCACTTCAGGATATATATTGAAATGTTCTTTTTTGCCTGTGAATACACCATTCCTCTTCAATTTGCCATTCTGGGCATAGTAGGCCATATGATTGTCTGATTCAAAATGGCCAATACCAGTCCATTTCAGCTCACTAATGCTTCGGATATTGATCTTTATGCATTTCATTTCATTTTTGATGACTTCCAATTTCCCTAGATTCATACATACTTCATACATTTCACACTGCCATTATTAATGGATGTTTGCAGTTGTTTCTTCTCATTTTGAGTCATGCCACATCAGCAATAGAAGATTCCAAAAGCTTGACTCCATCCACGTCATTAAGGTCGACTCTGCTTTGAGGAGGCTACTTTTCCCTAGTCACATTTTGAGTGCCTTCCAACCTGAGGTGCTCATCTTCCAGCAGTATGTCAGACAATGTTCTGTTGCTGTTCATAAGGATTTCACTGGCCAATATTTTCAGGAGTAGACTGCCAGGTCCTTCTTCCTAGTCTGGAAGTTCAGCTGGAATCTGTCCACCATAGGTGACCCTGCTGGTATTTGAAATACCGATGGCAAACTTCCTGTATCACAGCAACACACCAGCCACCACAGTATGACAAACTGACAGACACATGGTAGAAATCTTGGATCTTTACAGGGTTCTAACTTATTTACCCTTGTGGCACAACGGTTAAATGCTAAGATGCTAACCCAAAGTTTGTTGGTTCATACCTACCCAGTGACTTTACAGGAGAAAGACCTGGTGATCTGGTCCCATAAAGATTACAGCCTAGAGAACTGTATGGGAGAGTTCTATGCTGTCACATGGGGTCTCTTTGAGTAGAAATTGACTGGACGACACCTAACAACAACTTATTTATTATAGTCTATCATTTCAATTAGTGTACTGTCTCAAGAGGGGTACTGCATTCTAAGTGATTTCAAGCAAAGCAATCAAATTCTTCACTTAGAGAAGCATAAATATTTTTTTGAGAACAAGAAGATATTAAATTCAGTATAGACTGTTAGGCTGTGTACAGTGAGGAAAATTTTCCTTGTTTTAAGCTGGTGAGCTATTCAGTCTTGGAATAAAGAGAATCTTAGTGGCATTGCTGATGAGGCACTGCCTTGCACTCTCCCAGATCCCTTGGTATCTTTGCAATAGTTCTTCATCCATGAAGATAATCCATACAGGTTTTTTTTTTTTTTCCTGTTTGTTTGTTTGTGTTTGATTTTCCTTAAATGCATGACTAAAGCCAACTATAATATTTGAAAGAGGTGTAGTACAATTTAAATAAAAGAGTTGGCTGATAGTTACCTGTGAAATTGTTAACTGTCAATGTGTTAAGGAAACCCTGCTGACTTAGTGGTTAAGAGCTATGGCTGCTAACCAAAAGGTCAGCAGTTTGAATCCACCAGGTGCTCCTCGGAAACTCTGTGGGGCAGGTGGGGCGGTTCTACTCTGTCCTATAAGGTCACTATAGGGTTGCTATGAGTCGGGATCGACTCAACAGCAACAGGTTTGGTTTTTTTGGTTTAATGTATTAAAAAGTGCATGCTAATGAACATGAAGAACATATACATCAAGTTGCTTTCAATGACCTGATGGGCACTGTTTTCTCAGGAGGAAAAATGATTTTAGAGCTTCTAATAATCCCTTCTGAAATGAGGAGAACCTTTGTGCATTTCCTATATTCACAGGCTGTGACCCTGCCACTTTATTCTCTTAAATACTGTGACATCATATGCCTTTCCTGTTTTTCATAACAGTGTCTATTTTCTTCTTCTCTCGGTTCAAACATCCTTCCTATTATTTTCCCTTCCTATGGCTTTTTTTTTTCCCCCATTTAATTGATGCAGGAGAAAATGAAAGGATAATGCAACCACATGACAAAGTGAGGTCAGAAGAGTTGATTCTTAAATTGTATGAAAAAGTGTTAAAATTAAATGCGATAATATTTTATACCCATATTATTTATTGACTACAGTGATTTCACTGTCAAGATTTCTGGAAATCATATGCTGATGTCAACATACATGGAATGATCAGGAGAAAATGAGGTTGGTGCATCTGTGTTGTGTGTTCCTGGGGAAAGGGATATTTGTGCATTTGTGTGTTTGAGACTGGCCAGGTATCACCCAAAGTTTTTAGGTGTTTTCCTAATAATCTGACAGTCATGTTTCCAGGGTTACCTATAACTTCAAGCTATGACTTTCAGCCGTCTTTGTCGAGAGTGCAGGATTTCCTCAAAATGGCCTGAAAGTTGAAGTGCATTGATTAGGAAATGTCAGGAGAGATTTCATACTCAGGGATTCTATGGTATTTTAGCTCCCTGTTCAAAGTCTGCCTTATTTTTGAGTGCTGCAAATTCAGCATCTTTAACACTGCCCAATTAAGACAAGGCCTAAGGAAACCCTAAGGAAAATAGAGAATAACGACTTAAGCAGAAGAAAGTTATTTCCCTAGGAAGTTTCACTGTTGGTCATATTTTAAGTTTGGAAAGCATCTTTATGAAGAACAATTTTTGGTGATAAATATATCAGTACATTCTCCTCAATAAGCTACTAGAGAAAATTAATAATGATTACTCTAGAATGAATACTTATTATAGATCTAATCATCCTTCAAAATGAAATAAAATTAGTATTGTCTAGGATACTCTATATAGAAAATAACAAATGACACGTATTAGGAGATTTGCAAACAATTTATTTTTTTCAACTCTCTCAGAATGAACCTATGACCTTTCTATCATTTTAAATAAGAATAAAGTTTTAAAGATATTTATTGTGGAATGTAATACTGTGAGAGTTAGCATAGTTTCCTCATGTGTTGTCTTAGGCATTTTTATTTGGTGAGAAAAATGACAGATAAACAAAGGTCTTTTTATTATAGAGCATATAATTTCCTTTATACACAGGATTATGAGCGTATGATCAAAGTTTTTGTTAGCAAAAGAATGTGGTATAATATTATTAAAATAAACTTATTATTTTACATCTATTTAGAAAAAAATACAAGTTGACAATTCAATATTCATTTAGCCTTAAATTTTACAAGAATTATTGAAGAAAACAAAGTAAACAATCAGCCAATTTTCATGGAATACAATTTAAATGCACGGGAATATATATAGAATGACTTTCTCAGATGTCCATAGATAGCTCATAGGTACTTACATATTTAGGCAATAGACTCCAAAGTAAGGCAGATCTTATGGTCATATGAACTGTGTCATCTATATTTTTAATAACAGCTATATTGTTATATAATTTATATACCATATAAATCACCATTTCTAAGTATGGAATTCAGTGGTTTTGGTACATTCATAAAGTTGCTCAACCATTGTTTTCGCTTTTAATTGCCATCAGGTTGGCTCTGACTCATGGTGACTTTAAGCACAACAGAAGAAAATGTTGCCCAATCCTGCACTATCTTCGTGATCCTTGGTATGTTTGAGTTCATTATTACAGTTATTGTGTAAATCTACCTCACTGAGAGTTTCCCTCATTTTTCTGACTGACACTCCACTTTACCAACCATGATATCCTTTCCTAGTGATTGGCGTTTCCTGATGATGTATTCCTATAAGAGAGCCAAACTCTCACAGTCCTTGCTTCTGAGGAGCATTCTGGTTGAATTTCTCCTAAGACTAATTTCTTTATTCTTTTGGCAGTCATTTACAATATCTAATTCCAGAACACTTACATCTCTTCATAAAGAAACCTCGTACTCTTGGGGTCACCATGAGTTGGAACCGACATGATGTTAATGGTTTGGTTTTATTATCCATTCGTAGGTACTTTCTTTGGCTAACACTTTAGTGTGGGGATTTGGGCTAATATTGGGCTGGTCATAAAGTGTGTTGGTGCTATGGTTATCCTCAATCCATCACAGGGGTCATATGTCAGATTTTCTAGTGATAACTTGACTTTAGGATGTAGCCTAATTTTCAAGACAGTATCTCTCAATGTCTGCTACTCAGTCTTTTCCCCCAACAACCTATGCACTTGTGGTGTGGTGGATCACTTTCCTGTGACCTTTCTAGCCATAGTCTTGTTACTTCCACTGAAGAGATTGGGCGGGACTGCGTAATAGGGTAATTGTGGCCCACCAAAGGGATTGGTTGGTTTTGCCACCATGCTGAGTTGAAATAAGCCATCCCAGAGATGGGAGAGAGAAAAGGTCACCACTACCAAGGAAGAGGAGACGTGCAGGAGATGGTGCAGTGGACTTTCTGGCCTGTGGAGGGAGAAAGTTGAGTGCCTTTGGGCAGAGACTGAGGACAAGGGAGAGGCATGTCTGTGTGCATGGCTGGCAAGAGGCTATCCTGATGGAAGAACCGTATCCTTGAGTGTTCCTGAGCCCAAACTGTAACCTGTTACATTATTGTGAGTATGGTTTGTGAGTTCAGTGTGGCCATTGCAATGAATTATCGAATGCAGCAGAGAAGTAGAGAGTGCTGTGGGAGGGACGGTTGGTGTCAGAATAGGTAAAGACGATGGAGAGAGGAGGCATGTCTGACCCCTGCCTCATAGTAATCAGCCTTGGGCTGTTGATCTTGGTCCTCCTTCCTCCTTGTGAAGTTAGAGGAGATCAGATACTGCCCACACACTGTTTTTACAGCAGTGCTCCCAGAATCTGTCTCTTAAAGCTCTTCAACAGTACCCACTGTTATTCTTACTTGATATTCGTTAGGACCACGGCTTGGGCTACATAAGGAGGCATTGTCTTATTTTCTGATTAAGCATAAGTCTCAAGCAGACACTGTGTACCTGGGTCTCAGATATGACCTTTCAAAATGTTCTTGCTCCTACTCTGGCATCGCTGCTGGGTCTAGCATGTGTTCCCAACCCTCTTCCAGGTGTACAGATCTTGTATTTCTGTCCTCTCCCATCAACGTTGGTGGGTTTCCATCCACATGCTAAAGTGACAGGGTTGTCAAAGCAGATTGTCTCTCCTTAGGGAGATAGAGGGAACAGGCCTGGGCAAAGTCCCAACATGGTTGCTCCCCTCCTCTTCCACACAGCCCTTGAGTGGAGCTTTCTCAGAATGCCCTGGAATTTTCCAGTGAGCTTCAGGTGGAATCCATGGTGGAAAAGCATGCAAGAGGGTGAAACCTCTTAACATCTGTGGCCACTGGGGGCTTCACACCCTCCCAGTACCCTAAATTCAGCCTGCAGCAATTTGTAAACATATCAGCCTTTTGCCAGCTATTTTGGTGTCTGTCAGGTCTGCTCCAGGTAAGCAGAGCCCTGGTTCTCCCTGTGGGCACCTAATTTTTTCCAGAATTTGGGTTAGTTGTTGCCCTGGAGATATCAGTTCTCCTATGAGTTCAAGAAAGTTTTTAAGTTTGTTGTTTGACTAGCTTTTTTCTTGTTGTAAATGTGGGTGTGATGCTCCGTCTTGCTCACTATTTATGAGTTGAAATCAGAACCAAAACATCACACTCTCATCTCTGCCTCTGAATACTGGCAGAAATTATGTTATACTCTTTGATACTATCACATTTGTAATTAGTGCTTCATACAATTATTAATATCAGTTGATTTTGAGGCTTAAAATGTAAGTGATCTGAGGGAAGAAATACTATATCAAACGTATTGGCATTTCCTTAATTCACTAATTCAGGTGCTCTGTAAACATTCAGTGGATGAAATGAATGCAAATCATATACAGAGACAAGATAAAACAGAAATATCAACATTACAATTGTTGATTTTAAGCATCTATATTTCTAGATTATATATTGCCATGACTGTCTTTGAAATCTGATTGGATTTTTATTTTTGTTTTGTTTTAGTTTGCACTGATACAAATTAGATTTTTTTTTTTAAATAGGAAAACAGAAAGTGTGGGCTAGCTTGCAGACATTTTAAAGATGTTATATCCAGCAATGCCATGGACCATTTACCTTGTTTTAAAAGAAAAGACTCTAAACCTTTGGGATAAGCTGTCCTAGCCCCTCTTGTACAAACACAGGACCTGAGTACCCTAAAGTGTTTAGGACACTTATGGGCTTTTTCTAAAAGTGTGTGTGTGTGTGTATGATTTATGTGCTTACATTACTGTAGTTCTAGAAAATTTTCAGAGAAGCACCTGATGCATTTCTGAATAGTTCTGATGATTTACTTCTCTGAGAAGGCATCAGGATTTACTCACTGTCAGCTGCAGAGAGCTTCTCTGTGCCCACCAGCACAATGCAATTTGACATCATGCCCAGAAATGCCATTGCTGGCAAATATCTCTCTTCCAGCACTAGAACAAGATTGTGTAAGTTCCCCACAGACCTATTTTCTAAATTGTCTGAGATAGTGTAATGGGAATGATTGAAAAGAAGAATAAATGTTTCTTTTACTCTTGTGGTTGCCAAGAAGGAAAATCCCAGTTAGAAGATAGGCCTACGGGATAGGCTTTCATTTGTGATTTGCATTTTTCTAGATGCCCACAACAGGATCTACTTTGTGCCTTTGTTCTCTGGATTTACAAAGCTTATTATTTTCTGTTATTGACACATAAAAGAGTTTTTGCTAGAGCAAGGATTATTCTTTTTTTATTAAAGACCAAATGCATTTCTTCTATAAGCTTCATACGCAGAAAGTTGAGATCTTATGTAAAGAGAGATTTGGGGTGCTGTTGATCACTGTCTGTTAAAGCACTTCTTTCATGCTGAAGCTTCAGAGTTTGTAAATTGGACTCCAAAGTATTTACAGTCAGATATGAATTCTGTTATGTAAAGAAACAGGTGGAAGGAGAAAGGATTACATACAGAGGCTCTGTGCCATTGCTGATAGCTCAGTTTTGCAATGGTCAATTGTATATCATGTCTTATAGTTTCTTGTTTGTGAAAAGATGTATAAATTATTGGATGGAGGAGACAACCAAACATCAGGAGCAAATGTGCTCATTGAATTGAATGCCTTGCAATGATCAGATTGCCTCTACCCTTGGGCTTCTGCAACTGCCTTTAATGACATCTCAGAAAAATAAAAAAGGTAGTGTCATGTAACATAACTTCAATCTACTCCAGTTCAATTTAAAATTTAAATTTTACACTCAGTCAAATATTATCTTGTCCATTGCCTCAGGACATCTCTATGACTTGAGGACGTGAAGCAGAAAACGATAATGCAGATTATTTGGAGAAGTTGAAATAAATTAAAGCATACATTTCTTCAATGTGCTTTCATCTCAGTGTCCCTGGTATAAATTTGGTTCTGCCAATTACATGAACTCATGAGGTGAGAGGTAGAAGTGAGGAGGAGTCCATTTTTTGTGTGTGCATCATTGTTTCTGGGTAGGAAGGTTGTGGTGATGTGATTGTGTACTTGCAAAAAAGTGATGGACTCTGTATCCCAAGATCAGGTCACCAGCTTAGTGGTGAGAAGCAATTGTGGGGCAGTGGTAGTGGTAACCAACCTATCACTGCGTGTCCTTGAAGCCAATAGTATTGTAATCTGACTCCAATCCTTCAGTTCTCCCCAGTGACTTCTTAGGCACTGTCAAGTAGGTTCCCAATCAAAGCAACCCTATGTAAAACAGAACAAAACAGTGCCCAGTCCCACGCCATCCTCACAATCATTGCCATGTTTGAGCCCATTGTTGCAGCCACTGTGTCAGTCCATCTCATTGAGGGTTACCCTCTTTTTTGCTGATCTATTTTATCAAACATGAGTCCTTCTCCAGGGACCGATGCTTCCTGATAACATGTCCAAAGTATGTGAGATGAAATCTCACCATCCTCGCTTCTAAGGAGCCTTCTGGCTGTACTTCCTCCAAGACAAATTAGTTTGTTCTTCTGGTAAACCATGGTATATTCAATATTCTTTGCCAACACCATAATTCAAAGGCATCAATTCTCCTTTGGTCTTCCTTATTCATTGTTCAGCTTTCACATGCATATGAGGTGATTGAAAATACTATGGCTTGGGTCAGGTGTACCTTAGTCCTAAGTCCTCAAAGTGACACTTTTGATTTTTAACACTTTAAAGAGGTCTTTTACAGCACATTTGTCCAATGACTCATAAGCACCTAATTCCCTTTATCAAATCCACTTCTGTTTAAAATATCTAGAGTGGTCGGTGCATTCTAACTGGGTTAGTTTATAGAAGCTTCCCTGTAGTTCCTGATCTTGGCAGAATACATCTGAACAATTACCCCTCGGTCTACCTCACTTTGAAATCTGCTTATTTTCAGAAGGTCCTTTCAATAAAGGACCTTGAATGCCCAGGGTATCCACAGGACATTTAAGCATTCTCTCCATGCCAGGCAACTGAAGCACACTTGGCCCAACTTTTGGAGCTGCTCTCCTACCCTCTCTTCACAGACTGACCCAGTTTGACTGTTGCCTTCATGACTCTGAAGCTGGGTCTCAGGCACAAGTTCATTTAAGCCCTCATAGCCCTGGCAGCATGTGACAGTCTATCCCAAGAAAATTTACACTTGTTTCACTTTGGTGGTTTCTCTGCCAAGGGTCCTGGGAAGGGGAATGCTAGTGCTCATGCCACTCCCAATTACATGTTTTTCTTGTAGAGTTCTCCCTGAAGGGAAGGGGTGACTAAGATCCCAGCTCTTCTCTATACCTTCAAATTCCCTTCAGATAACCCTGGACTTATAAAAATTTATGATGTGCTAGAATATTTTGCTCTCAGGATGTTTGTCTGAGGAAAAAAAGGAAAACAGCTGTTTTCAGATTCAAATCCTCAGTCATCGCCTGAAAGAGTCCTCATTCAGTACCCTACTTCTATTCTAATCTGCCTCTAGATTTTTGTCACAAGCATTTTGTTAGTTTAATAAAAAAATAAATAAATAGCAGAGAAGAATTGCTAAAGGCAGAGTATCAGTGCTGAATTTGAAAATATTTGCTAAATTCATGCATGTCCTATGATATTTTATTTCTACACCTTGGGACAGATTTGGCTAAGATAAAATGATCAGTTTTAAATTTGTGTAGTAAATGATGACCTCAGTGGTCTTCCAGGCCAAACTCCTCATTGTACAGATGAGGAAAATAAAGCCCAGAGAGATAAAGCATGGCACTTAAGTCATATACTAAGTTGGAGGCTATTGAGAATATTGTGCGATTTCAAGGCTAGAGACATTTGAATAGAGCCCCAGCCCTTCACAGTCTTCAGGGTCATGTTTCAGATTCAGTCCTTTCCTTGCTTCATTCTTTCTCTACCTTTCGTATTCCTCTATGTGTTTCCCTTCTCTTTTCCCTTAATCGGGTCCAAGACTTGAGTTTACACTGCTGAAAGTTTATTTATGTTGAGAGGAGGTGAAGAACATGAGTAAATACGTTGAGACTAATAGATGCTGGCTTTCTCACTGTCAGAGAAAGGAATTTTACAAATATAAAAAGGGGAAAGACTAGAATAAATCCATAGCATTGCATTTGAATTGAAAGTACTAGTGGAAACTCATGGCTTTTCATCTAGATTTGCATACATATATTAGATCTAATACATAGAAAATTGTATAAGTGTTTATTTCTTAAGAAGCCCTGGTGGCACAGTGGTTAAGTGCTTGGCTGCTAACCAAAAGGATGGCAGTTCAAACCCACCAGCCGCTCCACAGGAAAATGATGTGGTGGTTTGCTCCCCTAAAGTTCATAGAAGTTCTACTGCGTCCTTTACGGCTGCTATGAGTCAGAATCAACTCGACACTGATGGGTATATTCCTTAACAAAGTCTGCTAGTTTGCTGCTAGAAACTTAGTGTATGACTTAGATGACACACTTTATCTGTCAAGCTTTATTCTCCTCATTTAATAATGAGGAACTTGGACTGGAAGACCGCTTATACTCCACGTAATTTGACAGATGTATTTACATGTAATAAACATTTCAATCAAGATACAGAATACCCCTGAAAATTCCCTTTTCTGTGTTCCAGCCAGGCCTTACTTTACACTAGGCAACCAGTGTTCTGATTTGTTATCATAGATATGCTTTGTTTGTTAAACTCTTAAATCGATACATACTGTGTGTTCTCTTTTGCCTCTAAGTGCTTTCACTCAGTATAATGTTACTATGATTCGTCCATGCTGTTCAGTCTTTTTTTGTTGTTGAATAGTATTTCATTATGTGAATATGAAACAAGTGGTTGGATGTGGGAAAAGAACACAAAACAGCTATTAAAAAAAGTTTATACTAGTTTGATTAGGATGTTCCTGGGTAGCACAAACTTTTATGTGCTCAGCTGCTAACCAATTGGTTGGTGGCTTAAGTCCACCCAGGGGAAACTCGCCAGAAAGACCTGGTGATCTACTTCCAAAAAACCAGTCATTGAAAATCCTATGCAGTACAGCTCTACTCTGAGACACAAGGGGTTGCCATGAGTTAAAACTGACTGGTCAGCAACTGGCTTGTTTTTTGCTTGTTTTTTGTTTAGTATGCTATAAGGCTGCTATAAATATTCCTGTAGAAGATTTTTGTGGATGTGTGTTTTCATTGCTCTTAAATGCATGGCAGTCAAATTGCTGGTTCACAAGATAGATAGATGTATATATAACTAAACAGTAAAATGGAAAACCAATCTTAAAAGTGGTTGTATGGTTTTCCTACATCTACTAGCAATCTATGGATTTCTGTAACTCCACATCCTTGCCAACATTTTTATGCTGCACATTTTTAATTTTAGCTATTCTAGGTAGGGTGAAAGAACACTTAATTGTGCTCATGAGGAATCCATACATAGATCAAGAGGCAGTCATTCAAACAGAACTAGTGGATACTGCATGGTTTAAAGTCAGGAAGGGTATGCATCAGGGTTATGTCCTTTCACCATATTCAATCTGCATGCTGAACAAATAATCTGAGAAGCTGGACCTTATGAAGAAGAATACAGCACCAGGGTTGGAGAAAGACTCATTAACGACCTGCCTTATGTAGATGGCACTACCTTGCTTGCTGAAAGTGAAGAGGACTTGAAGCACTTACTGTTGAAGATCAAAGACCACAGCCTTCAGTATGGATTACGCCTCAACATAAAGAAAACGAAGATTCTCACAACTTGACTAATAAGCAACATCAAGATAAATGGAGAAAAGATTGAAGTGGTAGAGGATGTCATTTTACTTGGATCCACAATCAACACCCATGGAAGCAGCAGTCAAGAAATCAAAAGATGCATTGCATTGGGCAAATCTGCAACAGACCTCTTTAAAGTATTGAAAAGTAAAGATGTCAGCTTGAAGACTAAGGTGCGCCTGACCCAAGCCAGGATGTTTTCAATTGCCTCATATGCATGAACAGCTGGACAATGAATCAGGAGGACCAAAGAAGAATGATGCCTTTGAATTCTGGTGTTGACAAAGAATATTGAATATGCCACGCACTGCCAAAAGAATGAACAAATCTGTCTTGGAAGAAGTACAACCAGAATGCTCCTTAGAAGCAAAGATGGAGAAACTATATCTCATATACTTTGGCCATGTTATCAGGTGGGATCAGTTTCTGGAGAAGGACATCATGCTTGGTAAAGTAGAGGGTCAGTGAAAAAGAAGAAAACCCTCAATGAAATGAATTGACAAAGTGCTGCAACAATGGGCTCAAACATAACAACGATTGTAAGGATGATGCAGGACCGGGCAGTGTTTTGTTCTGCTGTACATAGGGTCACTATGTGGGAACCGACTAGACAGCACCTAACAAAAACAGGTACTGTGAAGTGATATCTCATTGTGATTTTAACCTTTATTTCCCTGAAGACTAAAGATACTGAGACCTCTTTTAATGTGATTATTTGTCATCCATGTATCTTCATTTGTGATGTGCCTGTTTAGGTTTTTTGACCATTTGGTGGGGGGTTGTTTACCTGGACAGCGGATACTTCCTTGCTTTTTCTGAGCCTCTTGATTAACGACTTCTTTGAGAACATCAATAAAGCTTGATACTGACCATGAACTTGGATTTGTGTATGTTTGATGTTGCAATCGTGTCTGTATTAGGCCAACCACTGTGGGGATGTGAGCTTTTCCTGGTTATATATATATTTCAAAATAATTTGGGATAAATGACATTTTCTCTTGATTGATAATAACAATATCAAATGATTTATTACCCAGAGGATCACATAAGTTATAAGGACAGCTTTTCTCTCTTATCTATTCTTGCTCACACAATCTTAGAAATGAGTGATATCTTCTCCCATAAAATCCATACTAGTTTCTACATAGTACTTAGAGTTCTTTTAAAATAATTCAAGTTAATAAACATATGTTTTAAATTAGATTTTTTACTAATGGAGATTCTTCTTAAAATCCAGAATTATATTTTTCCGCTCCCACATCCTCTTCAGATGAGAATTATATTTTCTATTTCCGACCTTCGAGATGGCCTTGGAATCGTCATGAACTTCTCTGTTTATCTCACAAACTATTTCTTGTATACCACAAAATTCCTTTGTCTCTGCCTTCAAAATATACCAAGAAACTACCCAGTTCTCACCTCCACTGATATCACACTGGTCTGATCATCCACAATTCCTGCTTAAAATAATGGAATATCCTACTAGTAAGTGGCCCAGGGTTCACGCTTGTCCTTCTGCAGTTTGTTTTTGACACAGCAGATTGATCCTTTTAAAATGTAAATCAGATGCAGTTACTCCTCAGCCTTTTCCATTATCTTGCCCTCTCACTAAGAACAAAATTCAAAGTCCTTGCAATGGCCTCAGATACTCTACAACTTATGATGACATTTCCTCTCTGACCTCACCTCCTAATTTAGGCACTTCCTCCTATAGACTCCTATTTCACAAATATCTCAGGCCCACTTAATGTTCTTGAATTGCCATTTCTTCTGCCTAAAATACTCTTCCCCCAGATATCTCTACGACTAATTCCTTCAGTGCCTTCAATGTTTGCTCAAGGCCTTCTTCTCAAAAAGAGCAACTCTGATCATGTACTCTAGAGCTCTGGTTGCACAGTGGTTAAAAGCTGCAGCTGCTAACAAAAGGTTGGCAGTTTGAATCCAGCAGCCGCTCCTTGGAAAGCCTATGGGCAGTTCTACTCTGTCCTGTAGGGTCGCTATGAGTCAGAATTGACTGGACGGCAATGGGTTTGGTTTGGTTTTTGGACCATCTACTCTATTTTTTTTTCCTTTCTCCAAGTTGTAAGTTGCCACCTATCATACTATTCAATTTGCATATTTATAATTTCTGTTTTTTATTGTCTCTTTTCCCTGAAATAATAAAAACCTTCGAGTTCATGGATCTTGCTTTTTTTTTTTTCCTTCAGTGTATCTCTAGAACAGTGTTGGCACATTTATAGACTCACCAAGATGTCTCCAGATTCCAATCACAAATTCTGACTCAGGATTTCTCTTCTTCTGGAACAAATGCTCTGTCTTCTTTTTTCCCGTCTCACCCTGTTTTTTCTTCACACTAGACCATGTCTAACGTTCTATTGCTTCGCCCAAGAGTACTTCTCATAGCTTCAGATGTCTCTACAATATTTTCCCTCATCTTTCTTTCTTTGAGTCGCCATAGATCTAATGTGACTATCTCCATATGTGATTTTTTTTAACTCATTCCCAGAATATTTCTGAATGATATGTGAGTGATTATATTATGCCAATTGTGGGTAAAATGCAAACAAAAACACCTAAATTAATAACCTTAACCAGAAAGTGTTAATGTCTAAAAATGAAAGTGTTAATGTCTAAAAATGATTTTTTGGTGTCATAAGGTGTTCCAATTAATACGTTAATATATGTTAAAACGTATCTTCTAAGTTTGTTTTATACAAAAAGAATAAGAAATTAATTTGCTATTCTAACAAGATCAAATGAGGTACGTGCTCTAAATATCATTCCCTTTCCCTCTGTGTAGACACACAGACCGCCCACCATACACACGTATCTCATTTTGTATTTGTTTGGGAAGAAGTACTGCCAGTTTTATATAAGTCCTGCCAAAAGATTCAAACTGATTTCGAAGAGATTTACTTTAAAACCAATAGGCAGTGTCTGTATTACAGTTTTTTTTTTTTATTTTTTTTTTAGTCTTATCCCTCTAAATTCCTGCTCATCAATCATACTGAGAAGCTGACTTATATTCTCCACACTTCACCACTAACTGGATTACAGAGCTGAAAAACTCACTCAAAGTTTAAAATGTGATAAACATAATCAAATTGCTCTAGTCAAATTCTAACAGTGGTGAATCGATGGCACTAATTACCTTTTCTTATTATGCTACAAATGTGGTTTACTCCATCTTTATTCATGAAGAAATATCATGCAGCCCACTAAGGGGACTGCAGCAGGATGTAATATTGACTTATTTGTTTCTTTAGTTTTACTTCTTTCTTTTACCAGCATCCAAGAGATGTTAACTTTAAGCTGCAATATATTTATATGCAGAAGTTTTTTTTTTTTTTTTCTTCACCTACTTTGGAGGATAATTGTTACCCACTGCAAAGCTTCACAGCTTTCCAAAACAAGTGCTTTCAAAACTCCAGTAAAATAATACAACTTTTTTTGTGGAAGCCTGTTTTTGTTTTGGAGGCAGCCAAATTGTTTTAAATTGGTTAACACAGAGAACAAATCGGGCATGTGAAAGGGAAATGCATCACACTGAGAGGAATTTTACAATTCTTTCCAGGAAAATAAGAAAATATACTACTTTTAAACCATATTTAACAGTTTGTACATGGGAATTTCTCAGTAATTCACCCTTGTGAAGAGGTCACAGACAACCACTAGTCAAACTTGCTTACGTGCTATTTGGCTTAAGGAATTCACGTCTATCTTTCTGGTGGCCCTGATGGAGGCAGTTTCACATACTTGCACTTAATGGTTGCACACTCATTCTCCACATCAAGAGTTCTACAAAGAACGATTATCTGCAAACGCATGTGTTTCTATTTGGTAGGTAACGAGCTTCTGTTTTGTTTTTTATTCTTGCAAGGTGAAACCAATTTGAGTATTTCCTCTTGAGTTCATAGAACCTATTTTAGGATATTAAAATGGTAACCAGTAATAACCCTAAAACATAGCTGTCATGGATTGAATTGTGTTCCCCCCGAAATGTGTGTAGCAACTTGGTTAGGCCATGATTCCCAGTATTATGTGGTTGTCCTTCAGTTTGTGATTGTAATTTTATGTTGAAAGGATTAGGGTGGAATTATAACGTCACCCTTACTCAGGTCACCTCCCTGATCCAAGGTAAAGGGAGTTTCCCTGGGGTGTGGCCTAAACCACCTTTTATCTCTCAAGAGATAAAAAGGAAAGGGAAGCAAGCAGAGAGTTGAGGACCTCATACCACTAAGAAAGCAGTACCTGGAGCAGAGCGCGTCCTTTGGACCTGGAGTCCCTGCACCTGCAAAGCTCCTCGACCATGGGGAGGTTGAGGACAAGGACCTTTGTCTAGAGCCGACCGAGAGAGAAAGCCTTTCCCTGGAGCCAACATGGCGAATTTGGACTTGTAACCTACTAGATAAATGAGAAAACAAATTTTTCTTCGTTAAAGCCATCCACTTGTGGTATTTCTGTTATGGCAGCACCAGATGACTAAAACACTCATAAATACAGCAAATTAGAGTTTCAGTTAATTCTAGAATATTGGAATTTTGAATATGTCACTGGAAAGCACCGGAGTTCCAGAAAGAGGATTCTGGAAGTTGTCAACATAAACATGGAAATAAAATAATGAGAGTGGTTCATGACTCCTCCAGAAAGAATCTGTATATGGATAGGAGATAAGAGGTGGGGGGAGCCTGCAAAATAATTTCCTGGGCAATAAAACCTAATGTCTAGTTTTTGCAGGACCATCCAGGCTTATGCTTGTTGTTCTGGCTTAATTATTAATGACAATTCCTTTCAGCTTTAAATTTGTCCTGGTTTTCATGTTAAATTAGAAGAACCCCCTACTTAAGGACAAGGATAATGGAGTTATTATATATGATACTCAAAGCAAGTGAAGTCTAAGGGTTTTAAGCAGGAGGGCTGCTTTGTGTAACTCACATTGCATAACCACTTGAGGTGGGGTGGAGAAGAGATTGCAGGGAGCAGAATAGCATGAACAAAAAGTGATTCGCAAATACTGGGCAAGGAGGAAGATGGCATGGGGTTGAGTCAGACCCAGACCTTGCAATTCTTACAAGCATGATAGGAAGTTTGGATTTTCGATCCTTTGTGTTGGGAAACTTTTTTGATTATTAAATGGTTTAATTATAATATCAAATTTATGTTTCTTTATCTCTTTAGTTCCTGTTGGTTTAATGGTATACCAGCCATTTTTATGCCTCTGGACCTCGTACGTAGTACATTATTCCAGTTATAAAACATTTAGTGTCGAGGTGGGTCCCTTCTGAAATGTGTGAAGCTCAGCAGACCAGAGTTGGAGCCTCGTTATTGTGTAGGATGAACATTCTGTTCAGGTGATGCTTCTTGTATGTGTTAGTTTTGTAAACTTTTGCCTTTTTTTCTTCTATTTCTGTGAGATAAGGCTTGCAAGCATCATTATGGCTTCCTTTTTATGTGATAGTTAGGGAGTCCTGATGGGTTTGTTTTGGATTTTCTGTGTCATATTTGGAAAACCAGAGGTTCCCTGTGTAACCTAATGGAAAGGTGCATGAAATAAATTATGTATTTAGTTCTTATTTGGTATGCTGTCATACCAAAGATCGGTGTTGCTGGAGCACTACTTGCCTTATTGGTGGCTTGTATTACCAGATCATATTTCTCAAAATCCATATACCAAAAAAAAAAATAATAATACATTCAATTAGTAAGCATGCATTCCAATACTGAATAGACATGCCATCAAAAAAAAAAAAGTGACAAAAGGGTTTTAAAGAATCATTTTTGTCTGCTGCACTAAGACGTCAATAGTAGAGGTACAACGGTAAAGCAGGAAAAGTAGTTGGAAGTCTGTGATACTCCAACCAAAGAGCAATGGTGGTTAGACTGGGATGGTAATAATGGAGAGACAGGGGTGGGTTTGGCATATGTGTTGGAGACAGAGTAGACAGAATAAACTAATGGATTCATCATGGCACTTGAGGAAAGTGAAGGCAAGGATGACTCCTGGCTTTACAGGTTAAACAACAAGATGGGCGTTATTTATGTAATGGTGTAGTAGCCTGCAGGATTTAGAGAGAGAAAATTAGTTCTAGTTTTAAATATTAAGTTTGAGAACCTTTGGAACATCCAAATCAGAACGGTAAATTGGATTTAAAAGCCTGATGATTGTAGAGGTCTCGTGTAATGGTATAAATTTTGGCATAATTGGAAGATAGTCGATATTTAAAGTTATGTGACTATTTGCTCCTAGATTATAATGTGAGGTAAATTTTAAGACAAGAATACTCTGTGGATACACTTTCTGATTGCAAACCAATTTTATGCTGTTGTGTGCCATGGAGTTGACTCCGAATCGTAGGACCCTTTAGGACAGAGTAAAACTGCCCCATAGGATTTCCTAGGCTGTGGATCAGATCACCCGGTCTTTTCTCCTGCAGAGTGGCTGGTGGGTTTTAACTGCTCACCTTTTGGTTAGCAGAGGAGTGCTTAACCATTGTGCAACCAGGGCTCCTTATAGATTGGATAACACCTATATTTTAGCTTTTTAAATATGAATTACTATAAACCCAAAACTTGGTGCTATCAAATCAGTTCCAACCCATAGTGACCCTGTAGGACAGAGCAGAACTGCCCCATAGGGTTTCCAAAGATCTGCTGGTGGATTTGAACTGCTGACCTTTTGGTTAGCAGCTGTAGCTCTTAACCACTGCACCATGAGGTACTATAAGCATTTAGAATTTCTGGGCTACACTGTTCTTCTCTCAAAATTATGTAGAAAACCTATCTCCCTTTACTCTTGCTCACATATTTAATTATCCACTAGTCATTTTGAGCAGCAAGTCAACCTCTTTCTAATCAGAGTTAGCACCATTCGTGCTTTGAAGTTTCAGACTTAAACGCTAAGGAGAAGCTACAACTGCTGTGTTTAAAATGATTAGAAGGCATCCTTTCCCCCCAAGAGCTAACACAGAATGAACCTCCAGACCACAAAATGATGATTAAGAAATCAGACACCCCAAACCATGATATTTATGAGACTTAATGTATCTGAATCATGTAATTAAGCACAAGATAGTAAGTGAAAGACGAAAATAAGGAAGTAAAATAATGAACTGTGAAGATATGAATTCTATTTAAAGGGTTATGTCCTAACAGAAATACTGAATTCTACCAACTATTTAAATTGCATCAGTTTAGTGTGGGAATCTTAGTAAAAAAATCTGTTAAAAGAAAAAGGCCGAGATTAAATATATTTAGGTTCATTTATAATGTTTTCTGTTGTTCATATTATCTCTCACGTGGCATTTATAACTATTCTGTAATTACGGAAATTAAAATTGAAAATATCCAGGAAGTAAATAAAGCTTTTTCTCTATTATATCTTATTTTAATAACTACAAGCAGGTAAGACTGTTGTGTGGTGTGGGCTATAAACCCTGATGTGGATGGGTCTTTAAAAAAAGAACAAATGATGATAACATACCCCAAATAGACTTAAAGATATGCCCCATTTTTCTATGTTTATATATTGTTATTTATCCATTAAGTTCTGAGTTGAGCATGAAATAATTATTTGCCATTTTATCATGTTTGGTTTTAATTTAATTCTGTTTATTTCTCATTATATCACATGCATTTTCTTTCATTAAATGAGTTTATATGTTTTCAGCCAATATCATAGGCTGAAAAAAGGTTAGTTAATCCCTTGCCTGGAAAATACTCAAATGAATAAAAAGGGAAAAAAGTCAGAGATAAAGAGAGTAGAGGACTTACAATAAAGGATAAAGAATCAGTGATTCACTCAGGATAAGGAAATGGTAAAAGACGTAAATAAGAATGCCTAAAAAAAACAATGACAAATATAAGACAAATTTAATACATATATTTGATAAATTCTAAACCATGGAACTGCAGGGGGTCACAGATAGTTTTTAAATATATTATCTCCCAAGTCTCTGGATTTTCACTAATTTATTCATTTATCAGTATGGAATGAGAGTTCTGTTTTCCCTTTATTGTCATTAAATTTATATTTCTAATGTGTAAAAAAAATAATTAGGGTGCAAGATAGAAAGATGAAATGAAAATATGTTTGAAGGGATAGTATGAGACTAGGATCGAGAAGGACATGAATACTTTTTTTAAAAGAAGTACCATTTTTTTCACACGTAAGTATAACTGATGCTTACTAAGTGGCTCTTATGTATTTGAAATTATGCTAATATGGGAATTTAACATTAAGCAAGACATAATCCTTGTCCTAAGAGTTTCCATTAAAATGTGAACAACATATTGTAACTTCTTTTAAAAATGCAATTGAAATACAATTACTCAAAAACCCATTGTCGTCAAGTCGATTCCAACTTATAGTGACCCTGTAGGACAGAGTAGAACTGTCCTAGGCTGTAAATCTTTACAGGAGCAGGATGCCATATCTTTCTCCTGTGGAATGGCTGATGGGTTTGAACCTTCCACCTTTCCGTTAGCAGCCAAGCACTTAACCACTGCACCACCAGGGCTCATTCAAAATGCGGTTAGTAATGTTAAAATCAAGATAAATACAGAACTCTGTGGGGCATCCACAGGGCTCTTTCTCTATCTGCATCTGCCACTACTTTCTTGACCTCTCTGGAATTCCCATTAACTATTACAATTTATTCATCTGCTGTTCACCCCAAAGTCTACATTTCTGATACCTGGCTTCTGCAAATACAACTATAATAAAGTTGTTTTTATGACAACATAAAAATATCTAATTAGAAACTAAACATAACTAATAATTTGAGACCATTTTAAAGTTATCTACCTATTATCTATCATCTATCTATATAACTGTCTGTATATTAATTTTTTTATCTATATACGTGTCTGTATATTAATTGTAAAAAATAAAGTAATACTTATTTACTTGAATAAACAGACCCATTTTTTAAAACAGTATCTTACATAGAACAAAATTCATGTACCTTGAGTGCACACTGAAATATAGTTTAGCAAATATAGTGAAAGGTAAATCACCACAAATCAGCCCTAAAACCTTTTCATCCCCCATACAATGGGACTGGAAACTCTGATGATGTAGTGGTTAAGAGCTACGGCTGCTAACCAAAAGGTTGGCAGTTTGAATCCACCAGCTGCTCCTTGGAAACTCTATGGGGCAGTTCTACTTTGTCCTATAGGGTTGCTATGAGTGGAATTGACTCAATGGCAGTGGGTTTATACAATGGGATACTTACTATTCAGCAACAAAAAAGGACATACTGCCATGCTATGTCATGGATGAACCTCAAAAATATTATTCGAAGTGAAAGAAGCGAGATACAGGCCACCATATATGGAATGATCCCACAGCTCCTTTTGATACTTTGTTATGTTACTTCCAGTCCCTTTAGAGTATGTTTATGTATACTGTAGATACAATTTTATGCATTTTCTTTTTTACTTAACTTTATTATAAAATTTACACATCATCACAAAGTTTTTTTCTTTTTTAATACATCATTGCTATATATCCTTTATAATATTCCAAAGAGGGTATATTTACATATACCCTCTTTTTTATATAATATAAATATCAAACATCCTACAATTTGATATTTAATTTGCTCCATGGACATACTCCAATCTTGTTTGTGAGATATATCTGGGGCATTTGTCAAGATTCACCACTTGTATCATTCCTGACATCAATATCCTGCATTTTCTTCTCTCTCCCTAAATTACTTCCTTCTGGACATATTTGCTTGGTTGTTCCAATCTATCTAACTTTTTTATCTTAGACAAATATTTACAGATTATTCCTAAAACAATTATATCAATTTATCTTTAACTCTGTTCTATTAAACTGTTTTTTTTTCTTACAAAATGTGGGTAAGATGGATGCCATGGATTTAGTGTCTGGAACACAGTTCCTCGCATGGGGCTCTTTTACAACGGCATCTGGCCTTGAGCAGGTAGGGAGGAAAAAAAAAAAAACAACATAAGAGCAAAGTCTATTTTAATTCACTGTGAATACTTCTCAAGGCTGCCTTTAAATGCTTGCACTTCATTCCAAGACAGAGAAAATGTAATTAATAAAAGTCTCTTCAGAAAAGAAATTAGTCAGAAATAATTCTTAGTTAAAATTGCTGGCAGCAAGTATAAGCAGAGCGACAGGAGTTGGCTGCCTCCATCTGCGGCTCTTCTTAGTCTCTGCTCCCTGGACTCTGTTCTGAGGTCACCATGCTTCTTCCATCCAAGAAAGAAATCAATAGCCAACAACTCCATCAAGTAAATGCAAGTGTGAATAGCATTGGACATACATGAATAACTGGAAAAAATCATTCTTTGCACCTGCTCTTTTTTTTTTTTTCCTTTTTCTTGTACTTCAGAATTTACACCTAAGACTTATAAAGGCAGTGCGTTCACCCAGTGATAACTCCATTGGCTTTCAATTTCTCTCCCTCTTTTATTAGAAATAGAAGACGTGCTCTCACTTAATAACTACCTATTTTACTCATTTATTTGGTTGACTATGACAGTGAGATCCTGTTGGCTTTACTAATGAATTACTGCTAATCAGGAGTGATAACATTTAAAGTCCAACTAAATATAATTTGCCTTTAGTGGCAGGACAACATGAAGGATGTTTCAGTATGTTCTAAATTAGGTTTAAATCTAGTTTCCATTGAAGAATAGTTGATGTTTCTAGAGTAGGCCAATGTCTTGTGTTTTCCTTGTAAAACTACACTCCATTAAAATACTTTTCTACATATCTCGAATATAATGAATACAAAAGACAAACAACTGCACATGGCCACATGGATAAAACTAGCCTAAAGCTTATCTGAAGGGTTTCAAAAAGTTTAAAAGCCTGCAGAGGCACTACCTTAAAAAAAATATCCAATACATACACATTAGCTGTATGATGGGAAGAAAACATGGTATTCAGAACTTAATATTTTACAAAAATACTCCATGAAAAAACTGTCTTCTTTTATAATTCTTATTACACAGGGTGTTTAATTAAATGGATAGTATGAAAACTAATAAGACATTAAAAAAAATTGCTGCTGAGTTGATTCCAACTTATAGCGACATTATAGGACAGAGTAGAGCTGCCCCATAGGGTTTCCAAGAAGTGGCTGGTGGATCTGAACCGCAATCCTTTTGTTTAGCAGCCAAGTTCTTGACCAACTGCACCACCAGGGCTCCATAAGAAGGCCATTAGGAGTTCTAAAAAGAAATGAGTTTCAGTTGTCAACATTTACTTTGACCTACCTGTGTGTTCTTGTGTTAAAGAAGAATAACGTAATGGGCATAATGATGTAAAGCCATGAACTTAACAATGGAAACATGCATTATCCAACAGCTAGTAGTGTATTGCTATGCTAAATATTCTAAGAATGAACCAGGATGGCTCATGAGAAATCTAAGGCATTTGATGCATTTGGATTATGGTGTTGGTGAAGAATACTGAACCGCCAGAAGAAGGAACAAATCTGTCTTGGAAGAAGTACAGCCAGAATGCTCCTTAGAAGTGGAGATGATGAGACTTCATCTCTCTTACATTGAACACTTTAATGAGAGGGACCAATCCCTGGAGAAGAACATCATGTTTGGCAAAGTAGAGAGTCAATGAAAAAGAGGAAGACCCTCAACTGAAGTGATTGATACAGTGCCTGCAGCGATGGGCTCAAACCTAACAATGATTCTCAGGATGACATAGGACCAGGCACTGTTTTGTTCTATTATACATGGGGTTGCTATGAGTTGGAGCCAACTTCAGGGCACCTAACAGTGACAACATTAGTGGCACAATAATGAAAGCAGTGCAGTGGTTGTTCTGCTGTAACCAATGTAGTCTAAAAGGGGCTGTGATGGGGTATTTACAAGCAAGCTGCAGGAGAGTGGCAGAGGTGTAGTGAGGGGGCAGCACAGGGGGGCATTTGCCCCCAGATGCAAGCCCAAGGGGAGCCAGACCATGTGTGGAATGACATTCTAAGGCACCACAGATATGAAAGGTGCCTGACTGAGGCAGTAGAACAAGGAGCAGAGTGTTTCTGCTGACGTGTCATTGCCACCAATGTCTATTCATCCTGAAGTTGTGGAGGGGGATGGTGTCGCAACTTAGAGATTGCCCCTGGGCACTCAAATAGGGGGTGATGCAACTGAGAGATTGCCCCTGGGTGCAATTATCCTTACTAGCATCTGGAGAGTGGTATGAGGAGTGACGCTTGAATACATAATGTGTAACTCTGCAGGTGGTAGAACAATGGGTAATGACATGTTTAAAAAAGGTGGTTATGGGAGTTGGGTGTTAAGAAAGCACAGAATGTTCCACAAATAGGAGGTGATCAAAGAGCGGAGACCTCCTATTTGATGGGTCTTTCCCATTCGTATTCAAGAAACTCCAGATTATTTATTTAGTGATTTATGAGACTTTTATTTTTCTACTTAATGAAACTTTCATACGTTTTTCTTTATTGGGAATTTTATACATACCATTCCTTTTTCACTGATTTTTTTTTCCTTCCTACTTACTTTTTGGCTTAAATATCACCTCATTGGAGAAGTTTTACTGATCACCCTACTTAATATGCTGTTGTTGTTAGTTGCTGTCCAGCGGACTGACTCATGGTAATCTTATGTATAACAAAACGTTGCCCCATCTCTCACCATCTTCTTTATCGTTGGTACATTTGAGTCCGTTGTTCTGGCTATTGTGTCAATCCATCTCATTGAGGGTTTCCCTCTTTTTCACTGATGCTCTTCTTTCTCAGCCAGGATGTCCTTTTCTTGAATATCTTATTTGTTTGAATTTATTTTGGCAAGGTAGGGATAGTTCTAAATATGTTTACCTAGGAAATTAATTAAACACATTTCACAATATTAACTAGTCAAAACAAGAAAAAAAAGACTTTTTTACTGGTGCTGAAGAGATATTTCTAATAAAATAAGCCACTAAAATATGAGTGGAGGAATATTTTCTTAGCATAGTGAAACCTATAACCAAAATCTAGACTATTTAATGAAGACCATGGGAAGCATGCTAATGAATGAAGAAGAGGAAGCTTTCAGAATGGCATCTGAAATTGCTAACCAATGCAATTAGACAGAAATAATATAAAATAAATGCATATTTTAAAATGAGGAAAATCAATATAACAGTATAAAAATGAAGGAAATCAGTAAAGAACCTAGTTACAAAATAATCTGTATCAATAGCTTTCTCACATAGAATAAAAAATAAGCCAATAAAGAAAATTCTAATCACAATAACAAATGCAATATGAAGGAAAATAAACTTAGCAAAACATGCTCAGAATTCATAATAATATGAAAATGTACAGAGGTATGTGAAAACTACATGAATAAATATATTTTTATTTGAATGATGAAGTAGTTTAAGTATGTTAATTCTTTAAAGTTAAATGGATCTCAATGAAAATCACATAATTAAAAAAATTGACTATTTCATTTATTTGGACGAATGATCACTCCCAGGTATTTAAGAAAGATGAAGTACAGTAGGAGACATCTTGCTTTACAATGTATCAAAACATTAAAATGTTCTAGTAAAGTAAAAAATCCAGTCCGAATTGTAATTATATAAATTAAGGATGTAGGTTAAGGAGCAGAAAAGCAGATTCAAAAGCATATATACAAATTTAGTATTGCATAATTTTTATGATTTATATTAGTGGGTAAAAAAAATAATCCTGGAACCACTGAGCAGCTTTTAGTCGTTACAACAAAATAAACTAAAACTCCAGGTAGCATCTGTGTTTTATTCTGTATTCTATATTTTCTTCTTACTTTTTTCTCTTTCTCATTAACTATACAGAAAATGATAAAGATGCCAGAATAAAGTCAATACATTTGTAACAACCCACATATACCTAATGAGGCAGATTACATTGCTCTTTCAACTCTTTACTCCCGTATCTATAGACTGGTAGTAACTCCCAGTGGAGCAGGAGTTGACCGTATGATTTCCTCTGGCTAATGTAATGTTAAGAAACATGAAATGAGCAGAGGAGTAGATTTCCACACATCTGTGTGAATTAGCTTGTCCTCTTATACTCCTGCCATCTACTTTAAGAAGAATATGCCCTGCAAAGTTGCTGTTCCCAGTAACATGAGGACACAGATGGAGTAGACTTGACTCTAACCCGCAGTCAGGAGCCCAACCCAAGTGAGCTCAAACAAGATCAACCAAACTCCAGCCAAATGAAGTTAGAGACCCCTGAGTGCAAAAATAGAGGGAGGGAGAAGGAAGGGAAGGGAAGGGAGAAGAAGGGAAAGGAAAAGGAGAAGAAAGAAAAAAGTGTTGCTATAAACTACTGATTTTTCAGATTGTTATAACAGCAAGAACTGACTAATACACCTACTGTTGGCATTTTGTTGACTATCTCTTCTTATGTATTGCTAGGTGTGTGCCCACTAGTATATAAATGCAAACCTATTCAAATTGATAGATAGTTTATCATTCTTATTGTGGACTTTTTTTGTTAATTATATTTATTAATATATGCTGGAAGTTTTTTTTTTTTTTTTTTGCTTTTTAGCTGTCCTTTTCATTAGAAGACGTTATGTAAATTCTTATGTGGTATGTCATTTCTGTACTGTTTTCACAAAAGAGATTTTTTTATACTTCTAAATTAAGAAGCCATGAGAGGACAGATTTGTGGTCTAAATGTAGAATGAATCAGCAGAAAATGTAGCTCATAGAGCCTCTGGACAAACATGAGAGTTAAGCAAATTAAGTGAATTTTCTATTAGCTCATTAAACTAACTTGTCACTTCACCTCTTAGTGTGTCTTTGCAAAACTGGTTGATAAGGGATGTAAGTATCTCACAGACTTCACTTTATCCTAAAAACCATGAGAATGCATTAAATTATTTTAACCATGTAAGCAACTTGATCAGATTTGTGCTTCAGAAATGTCATTCTGGCACTGGCATACAGAATAAATTAGATGAGGAAAGGCAAGAGGCAGTGAGATCGTTTATGACTCTGTTGATAAAAGAAAGGACCAAAGGAAGGTAGTGGCAGAGAGAATGGAAAGAGTGGCTTGATGTAGCTAACACGGGGTATTTTTATTCTGCCCATCTTTTTTTTTTTTTTTTTTTTAATATTTTTCATTAGGCACCACCCTCTGCTGATACCACATAATGTGGGTTGGACTTGCCAACTCAGAAATTTGCTTCCCTTGGTACAGGGATGATCTGAAGACAGCATATTGTTGAATCATTGCAATCAATTCCCGTGACAATTATAATCTGTCATATGCATGGGCATATCTACTAGCAGGGTAAGTCAGTGTTATTATAATTGACGTAAGGTCTTTGAAACAGAGGAGGGCATAATAATCGCTTTGGATCTGAAGAATGAGGTGAATAAGGAGACTTGTGCTACTAGACATTAATGCATCTTGACTAATTTATGCTGTTGATGTTAGGTGCTGTCCAGTTGATTTCAACTCTTAGTGACCCTTTGTACACTTTGTACCCTATGTACAAAACAAAACACTGACTGGTCCTATGCCATCCTCACGATCATTGTTATGCTTGAGTTCATTGTTGCGGCCGCTGTGTCAATCCATCTCTTTAAGGGTCTTCCTCTTTTTTGCTGATGCTTTTTTTACCAATCATGATGTCCATTTCCAGGATTTCATTTTACTTGGATCCACAATCAACGCCCATGTAAGCGGCAGTCAAGAAGTCAAATGATTCATTGCATTAGGCAAATCTTTTGCAAAAGAACTCTTTAAAGTTTTTAAAGTCTAATTTATATGCAGTTATAATATAGTCATAGAAACATATGGTCATGGTACAATATAGGAAGGAAGGTAATCAAATCTCTATATAGACTGGTTTTGCAAACATGGTACCAATGCAAAATAAAACAAACAGCAACATGAACAACCCCACATGATATGTACTGATTGAGAGACTTCACTGCATAAACATTTTAAATGAGAAAACTTTTGTGGCTCAAGAACATATGAATTCAAATATTAAAAAAGAAAATTAATTGCATATAATAAAAGGAAGATGAGTGCGTAAACCTCATACCCTTGAAAGATTTTTAAAAATCTCTTAAATCTTAATCAGAAAAGAAGATAAAAATCTTCAAAGAAAAATGAGCAAAATTCTTTGTAATTTGTACATGAAGAATAAATACAAGTTCAAAATCCACAAGACAAAAATCCCAACCACAGTAATAGTTAAAAAATGCAAAAAAAAAAAAATTAATATGAAATCCTTTGCCTATGAAAAGTAAAAAATAAATATGGAAAAATGATAATATTGAATAATAATTAGGAGGTAATTTTAGATTATTCGAGCTAAAATGTAGCTAAAGGAAATGAACAGGGTGTGTACAAAGTTTTTGTGTCATCGGTTTTTCTTCATTTGCTCCTCTTTGTTTCATGGTGGATGACTATGTGGTTAGGCTATTTTAGAATTCAAGAAGATTGTAACTACTCAGAGGGCTCCAGTTGGTGAGGGTTTGTCTTAGTGGGATATGAGGAACAACTGAGTAGTATGACATATACTCAGAGGCTGTGTAGCCGAGTTCATAAAGTTAAATGTTTATCTGGACTTAACAGTAGCTTTAATTACCCTGATGGCTCAGATGCAAGTGGTAATTGTTTCTCTTCTGAAGCCCAAGTTCATTGTTTCTCAATGTAGAAAATTCCATACTCAAGTCACTACCATGTATCTTTCTTTTGAGTCCCTGAGTGGTGCACTGTTAAGTGCTTGAGTACTAACCAAAAGGTTGGAAGTTTGAATTCACACAGAGGCATCGTGGAAGACAGGCCTGGTATTGGGCTTCTGAAAAGTCACAGCCTTGAAAACCCTATGGAGCAGTCCTACTCTTTGTACAGGTAGTTGCCATGAGTCGGAATCTATTCAGCAGTAACAAACAACAACAGCATGTTTCTTTTATTCTTGACACAACTGACTCTTAATCTTCTCTCTTTTTCATGCATTCTTTCCAAGAGCATTTCTCTTTGTGGTGCTCAGTTTTTCCAGTTGTAATGTATTTGTATTCTTTTTCTCTGTACCTTCTACCCAAAAATCTTCTGTAGAGTGACCTGGTTTTATTACAGTCCTTTCCAGGATAGAATTCTCCTGTTTGACAGAACACTTGCATTTCATAGACCGCTGCACTTTGGGCACTATTGATCTTTGGTCAAATCAAGTGTAGCTAAAAAGCATGATGACTTGTATGCAAGTGTCTACAACGAAGTAGAATTTGGTGCTTTTCTTATTAGTCAGTGTTAACTTACAGGATATAAAGATGAAGAAGAGAGATGGATAATGATAATCTCAGTGATGGTGATGCTATTAATAAAGATAAAGACTACAGACTCCAAAGAACAAAATAAGTTAATAATTCTAGTTCTGTTTCTGTTTTGATGGCTAGTATTTTTTTTAATACCTTCTGTTTTATTTTCTTATTTTACAACGTGCTTGCAATCCACGAGTATATTTCCTGAGCTAGAGTTTAAGTTCAATATGGATGAGGAAACTGAGGAGAGTCCAAATGACCAAATTCCCCGATTTTGGAATTGACCTTTGATTGAACAATAAACCAAAAAAAAAAAAAAAAAAGGCTTACTTTTAGGAGACTTACTGTGCATAATGGTATCACACTCAATATGGCAAGAGTCTCAGACTAAGATATGTTGTAGGTATTGAATCTTGGAGAAGTAGTAGCACAGCCCTTATCTCATCTCACATCACAGCAAGCAGCAAGCACTCATACACTCATTGAGTGACATTATAAATAAAATCACCAGCGCTTTTTTTTTTTAATCCTAAGATATTGTTTTTGCTAGTTGCCATCGAGTTGGTTCCGACTCATGGCAACCCCATCATAACAGAACAAAAGATTCCCCAGTCCTGCACCATCTTCACGATGCCTGTTTCTTTTAAAGAATTCCAATTCGTGCAACGGTTATAGTTGTCTTTGTTAATAATCTTTTGTGCTTCTGGTGTCTACCCCACTTTGGCGTGTATTTTAATTAATTTGTGATCATCCTTTGGGTTTTATCATCTGTAGGCACTGACAAAAGCAAGTCTCTAGGACTTCAAAGCAAAAAGCTCAATGTAGAAAACATGACTTAAGCCAGCTGTTCTGACAGCCTCAAAGCCCCATGCATCCCATCTCCTCCCAGTGCCATGGTACCTGGGGAGCCCCCAGATCATTTCAGTGCAAGAGGAGTAACAAAACATTCCTTAGGCATGGCAACAAAGTGTTACCATAAAAGAAAAAGAATTTTTACTGCCTTGAAATTAAGAACTTCTGCTCTTCTAAAGCCCCCATTAAGAGAATGAAAAAAATTTAACTGCTTTATTAAGGTATAATGTGTATGCAATAAGATTTATGCACCAACCACTAAGGCCAAAGATGAAGAAATTTTTTTTTTTTTTTTTACCAACTTCTGCAGTCTGATCAAACATGCATTCAAGATGCATTGATAATTGCTGGTGATTGGAATGTGAAAGTTGGAAACAAAGAAGGATCAGTAGTCAGAAAATATGGCCTTGGTGATAGAAACAATGCCAGTGATTGCATGATAGAATTTTGTAAGACAAACAACTTCTGCATTACGAATACCTTTTTTCAACAACATAAACAGCTGCTATACACATGGACCTCACCGTATGTAATACGTAGTATTCAGGTTGACTATGTCTAAGGAGATAATGGAGAAGCTCAGTATCATCAGTCAGAACAAGGTCAAGGGCCAACTGCCAAACAGATCATCAATTGCCCATATAAAAGTTCAAGTTGAAGCTGAAGAAAATTAGAGCAAGTCCACGAATGCCAAAATAAAACCTTGAGTATATCCCACCAGAATTCAGAGACCATCTCAAGAATAGATTTTACACAGTGAACAATAATGAGTGAAGACCAGACACACTGTGAAATGACCTCAAGGCCATCATACATAAAGAAAGCAAGAACTCACTAAAAAGGCAGGAAAGAAAGAAAAGACCCAAATGGATGTCAGAAGAGATTTTGAAACTTGCTGTTGAACATAGAGGAGCTAAAGTGAATGGAAAAAATAATGAATTAAAAGAGTTGAACAGAAGGTTTCAAAGGGTGGCTTGAGAAAACAAAGTAAAGTATTATAATGAAAAGCGCAAAAGGGAAGAACGTTCTTGGCATTTCTCAAGCTGAAAGAACTGAAGAAAACATTTAAGGCTCAAGTTGCAATATTGAAAGATTCTACAGGGAAAATACTGAATGACACAGGAAGCATTAAAAGCAGATCAAAGAAATACACAGAATCTCTGTACCAAAAAGAATTGGTTAACGTTCGACCATTTCAGAAGCTAGCATATGATAAAGAACCAACGGTACTGAAGAAAGAAGTCCAGGCTGCACTGAAGACATTGATGAAAAACAAGGATCCAGGAATTGATGGTGTACCAATAGAGATGTTTCAACAAAAGAATGTGGCACCAGAGGTGCTCACTTGTCTATGCCAAGAAATTTGGAGGACAGCTGCCTGGCCAACCAACTGGAAGAGATCCATATTTGTGCCCATTCCCAAGAAATGTGATCCAACAGAATGTGGAAATTATTGAACAATATCATTAGTATCACAAATAAAATTTTGCTGAAGATAATTTGAAAGCAGTTGCAGCAGTACATCCAGAGGGAACTGCCAGAGATTCAAGCCAGATTCAGAGGAGGACATGGAACAAGGGATATCAATTGCTGAAGTCAGATGGATCTTGGCTGAAAGCAGAACACCAGAAATATGTTACCTATGTTTTATTGATTATTCAAAGGTATCCAACTGTGTGGATCATAACAAACTATCAATAACATTGCAAAGAATGGGCATTCCAGAATGCTTAATTGCGCTCATATGGAACCTTTACACAGACTAAGAGGCAGTCATTCAAGTAGCACAAGTGGATACTGCACGGTTTAAAGTCAAGAAATGTGAGTGTCAAGGTTATATCCTTTCAGCATACTTATCCAATCTGTGTGTTGAACATATAATCCAAGAAGCTGGACTATATGAAGAGGAACTTGGCATCAGGATTGGAGGAAGACTCATTAACAACCTGCTATATGCACATGAAACAACTTTGCTTGCTGAAAGTGAAAAGAACTTAAAGCACTTACTGATGAAGATCAAAGTCTATAACCTTCAGAATGTATTACACCTCAACATAAAAATACAAAAATCCTCACAACTGGACCAATAAGCAACATTATGATAAATGGAGAAAATGTTGAGTTGTCAATGATTTCATTTTCTTTGGACCCACAATCAATGGTTATGGAAGCAGCAGTCAAGAAATCAAGCAATGCATTGCAGTGGGCAAATCTGCAGCAAAAATATCTCTTTAAAGTGTTAAAAAGCAAAGATGTCACTTTGAGGACTAAGGTGTGCCTAGCCCAAGCCATGGTGTTTTCAGTTGCCTCACGTGCATGAGAAAGCTGGACAATGAATAAAGAAGACCGAAGAAGAATTGGTGCCTTTGAATTATGCTGCTGACCAAGAATATTGAGTGTACCATGGACTACCAGAAGAATAAACAAATCTGTCTTGGAAGAAGTACAGCCAGAATGTTTCCTACAAGCAAGGATGGTGACACTTAGTCTCATATAATTTGAACATATAATCTGGAGGGACTGGTCCCTGGAGAAGGACATCATGCTTGCTAAATTAGAGGGTCAGTGAAAAAGAAGAAGAACCTCAATGAGATGGATTGATATAGTAGTTGCAACAATGAGTTTAAGAATAATAATGATTGTGAGGATGGTGCAGGACTGGGCAGTGTTTCTCTCTGTGGTATATAGAGTTGCTATGAGCCAGAGCCAACTTGGGGGTACCTAATAACAACAACAAGATTTACCTATTTAAATTACACAATTCAATGTTTCTTAATATATTCAGATATTGGTGCAACCATGACCAAAATCAAAGATGCCATTAAGAAAATGAGAAAGGACAGGTATTCAGAATATACAAAGAACTTTCAAAACTCAATAGTAAGAAAACAAATGATAGAACAATAGTGTGTGGACAGAAGCTTGAACAGACACTTTACCAGAAAAAAGACAAATGGATGACAAAAACCATGCATTTGGCAAATATTTCTTGAATAGAATACAATAGCCATGAGTCACAGAAATAAAAATTGAATCTCATGAAACTTAAAAATGTCTTTTCTAAAGACACTTCTGAAAACTAGAAGGCAAACCAAGGGCAGGAAGTAATTATTTGTCAAACGTATTTCTGGCAAAGGACATGAATCTAGGGTACATGAAGAACTCTTACACTCAATAGTATGAAGAAAACCAATCCAATTAAAAATGGTAAAATATTTGAACAGACACATCAGCTAAGAAGATAAACCCAACCCCATACATGGTAAATATATTGAACAATATACATCATAACTATTCATGAGGCAAGTGTAAATTAACACTACAGTGACGTATCAGTAAACATGCCCTTGAATAGCTAACATTTAAGAGACTGATCACACTCAGTGTTTGGAGAATATGGAAGACATGGAACTCTCACACTTCTGATATGAATGTGAAGTACTATGACCCCTTTGGAAAATATTTAGTCAGTCTACTAAAAGTAAACATGCACATACATATGGCCTAGCCATTCTGCTCCTAGGTCTTTACCCAGAAGAAATGAATCTATGCCTATAAAAAATATTTATGTGGATCTTCATAGCAGTTTTATTTGTAATAGCAGTAACTGGAAGCAACCCGAATGTCCACCAATAGGTTAATGAATAAATAAATTTTGGTGTATGAATATACTGGGCCATAGCTCAGCAATAAAAATTTACAAACTATTGGTAAATATAACAATTTAGATCTCAAAATAATTACACTGAATGAAGACCTCAGACAAAAATTGCACACTATAATAACCCAGTGCGCTATATAAAAACAAAACAAACAAACAAACAAAAAGGAAACCCATTGCCATCAGTACCGATTCAGAGAGACTCTAGAACAGAGTAGAACTGCCCCTATAGGTTCTCCAAGGCTGTAATCTTTATGGAAGCAGACTTCTGTATCTTTTCCCATGAAGTGGCTGTTGGATTTGAACCACTGACTTTTCGGTTACCAGCCTAGCGCTTAGCCACTTAACCATTGCACCCCCAGGGCTACTTATAATAATATGCATAGTAGTACAATGAAAACCAGTTGCCGTCAGGTCAGTTTTGACTCATGGTGACCCTAAGTGTGTCAGAGTAGAACAGTGCTCCGTAGGGTTTTCAGTGGCTGATTTTTCAGACATGGATAAACAGGCCTTTCTTCCAAGGTGCCTCTGAGTGGACTTGAACTGCAAACCTTTAGCTTAGCAGCTGAGTGGCTTAACTGTTTGCACTACCCAGAGACTCCAGTATAAACTACAGTGCACACCATATAGTTTCTTTTATCTGAAATACTAGAAAATGCGAACTACTTTCCAGTAACAGGAAGCAGGTCAATGGTTTCCTGGCAAAGGATGAGATAGGGAATGCAGCAGGGAGTGATTACAAAGGGGCCCAAAGAAAATTTTGGGGGTAATGGAGATATATATATATACACATTATTTTGATTTCGATGATTGCTTCATGGATGTGTACATGCGTCAGAACTTATCAAACTGTATAATAAATTGTGTATCAATTATAGCTCAACAAAGCTCTTTATATAAAGACTAGTAGGAAATTTGTACTTGTAATTCTTAAGGATCATTTCATAGACATAATATTGAGTAGGATTCCATTTATATGAAGTTCAAAAACATGCAAAAGTAATTTATTGTGAAACAAATCTTAACGTTTACCAGCAATGGGGTGATTGAGGGAATATTGACTGAAAAATCACGAGGTTGCTCCCTGGGGTAGAAGTATTTTCACTCTCTGAGTAGTGGTTCTATTGGTGTGGAATTGTATCAAAATTATTGAATTTTACATTAAAGATTCATGTCTTTTACTGTATTTAACATATGCCAATGAAAAAGTAAAAGTTATCACCTTGATTTCTTTTCCTTATAACAAATTAAATTCATGTCTTAACTATAATTTCTTTCATTAAGACATAAATTTAATATGTGTATTTAATTTTTGAAGATATATATATGTATATCTTCAAAAATTAAATAGTTCTGTGGAGTTCTGGTGGCACAGTGATTAAGTGCTTGGCTGCTAACCAAAAGGTTGGCAGTTAGAATCCCCCAGCTGCTCCACAGGAGAAAGATGTGGCAGTTTGCTTCCCTAAATATTTACACCCTTGGAAACCCAACGGGGCAGTTCTACCATGTCCTAAAGGTTATTATGAGTTGGAATCGACTTATGGCAACGTATCTTTTCCACAGGTACATATTTCACTTCATTTTAGAATATATATCATAGTGTTTTCAAAAATAGAGAATATAATATTAAGCAGATGTGGCCAAAGAAAGAAAAATTAAATTAACCTGAGAGAGTAGTTTTCTTACCGTATTTCTTAATGTGAGATCTCAAAAGTTCTAATTTCTTATGAATTCTTTGGAACGTATGATTTATTTTATTCTCAAAAAATGCAATTTACCACCAAAACATTCTTCAATATACCTAATTTATTTGAAAATTCTGAAAGATATTAAGTGAAGATGATGATGGGCATAAGAGCCTAGTGAAATAAAGAATATACTAGTAAAGTATCCATTGTTAAATTTGATATATTAAGCACTCTGTTCAGGCAGCAAACCAAAAGTTTCTCTTTATTCCAGTACAGTTTTGTTCAGCACATTACTTTGTACATTTTTCCCCTTTTATTTCAGGTCAGAGAGTTCACGTTCATTGTTACTTTTATTTTTTAACATTTGACTTCTATTTTTTCTACTCTCTCTCTTCTTTCTCTTGCTGCATTCGGTCAGATTTTATATTGAAAAGTTTGAATAGAGCTGTAGCTGAGTAGCAGAAGAAATGGCTGAGACCTCATCACTTGTCACAGAAATCCCAGGGTGCCTGTGCTGTATAACCGACTTATTGATTTCTTTACTCCTGCAGGCCTGTGACATTATTGCTCCGTTTAAGTTCTGAAATGAAAAGTCTTTGCCTTGAAGGTGCACTGACATTACAGGTATACTGCGGCAGTATCCATGGCTGAGTATCACTTTGCAATCTGAATATCAGTCAACATATAGCACCCCAAAGGAAAATATCAGATAACAAGCTTATGTGGAAAATATTTTATATAATGGGAATGTATTAATACACTTAATACACCAAGATGTTGCTTTTCTTATTTCTTAATATTTTATGCCATTGGATTAACTATTGACCACAAAACAGAAGAGAATATAAATATTTCCATTCAATGCCGCTGTTATATTTGAATGTAGTTTATCGTGGTCATATTTTGAGTAGAGTTGTTGATGTTGTTGCTAGTTGACATCAAATTGATTCTGAGTCACGATGACTGAGTCAGAATTGACTCGATGACAACAGGTTTGGGTTTTTTTATAGGGTTTTCAAGGTTGTGAACTTTAGGAAGCAGATCACCAGGACTTATTATGCTTCTACTTCTATAATAAAAGGTTTTATATTATTTTTCATTCCTAAATAAACTAACAAACAGATAAACTTGAAGTTGAAAAGAAAACTGAAAGACATGAACCAAACTGTATGCTAAGTTGGTGGCATAAATACACAGAGAAAGCAATTTCTTCAAGTGCCTTTATAACCATAATATTTTTGCTGCACATTCCCTATGGGATTCTAATTACAAAAAAAAAAAAAAGACAAAAAGGCTTAAACTTTAAAATTCATCCCATAGATATATTGCTACTATGAAGTATCGTTATATATAGTAACATTAAATAAATAAATTATGTTAATGTCTATGTCAACAGTATCAGTACTTTCTATGTAAAAGCAAAGAGAAACTAGTATGAAATCAAGAAACCAAAAAAACTCTGTGATCTTAAACTTGAATTAGAGATTTCAGTTTGAACTCATGAACTCATAAATAGACATTCTACTTCTGTTTACTGAACACATTTAAAAGCAAATTATACCCAAGAGCAATGAGCATCCATATTACCCAGAATATGGTCTCTAACAACTATCCCCCAATAAAAAAGACCAGCACTCCTTGGAGAAATGGCTGCTTCCAGACCTAGACCTTGATATTGACAAAATGACCCTGGAACAAATTATCTGAATTATCTCACAGATTCAGCTAAGTTATGTTTTCATATTTATTAGTACAATTCTACTTGCACTCTTCCACGCTATTGGGGGGCAGAGGAAAAGAGTATATTCAAATTCTTTTGGAAGCACACAGGAGCCAACCTAATACTGCACCCACTCTGCTAAGAAAATAAATTTGAGAATCAAAGGAATAAAAAGCAAAGAAATTTAACAATCCAATGATCGTAGTGAATTCATAGTGATAAACTCTGATTATTATCAATCTCATCATTTACTTTTAAAAGTCACTAAGACACCAACTTCTTACTTGAAAATTGATGAATAAAATAATCTTTTTTTTCTTTATGAACTGTATTTTAGATAGCCAGATACTTGAGTAGCACAAGTTTTCTGTGTTCAATTTAAGGGGTTCCCCTTGTAGTAGTATATACTCACCTACAAATTAGAGCTTTGTACACCTATATAGGAAGCCACAAGTTAGAAAGTTTGTGCACAAAGCAGTTGAAAATATTCTTTCAAAGCAGATGAAAGTGGTAACAAAGTATTTCCATGAAGATGATCATCGAAGACAACAGAAAAAGCTGTGAAAATATAGCACAAAGAATCGATAGTATAGTGAGGGAAAAGTTGGAAAGTAGAAAAAAATGAAAGTAGAAGTAAAGAAAAAAATGGAAAGGATTCTAGAGAGAATGACAATATAGAAAACATACAAAAAATGAAAAAATTTCAAAGTAAAATAATGTAACAGAACAAATAATAAATAATTATATTAAATCTTATGAACTTGAAGAAAACAATACTTTTTGAAAGGACAGAGTAAAAACCTAAAAATATAACACAGAAAATGACAGGATATAGGAAACGTGTGGCTATTTATGTCCAAAATATGTGGCAATCCAGGAAAAAAAAAGTCACTTTAGAGAAAAAGAACACTACACTGGTATTTGTTGTTTCTTTTGTTTCGTGTTATCTTTGAGAGCTGCAAATTTCAAAATCGTTCACCAACCAAACCAAATGAACAAACAAAAAAACCAGCAGACCCATATAACTTCACAAGGGGCATTTACAAAGCCTGGAAAAATCAGATAGTATAATTCCTCTTACCTGTAGTCTTCCACAGCAACGGGGAGCAGAGGAAAGGACTACATCCAAATTCTTTGTATGAAGCATAACATTGACACCAAACTCAGAAAAGATTGCACAAAAGGAATTATTTCACTTATGAAGATTAGTTAAAATATATATATATATAACTTTTTTCTCTTTGTAACTCATGATTATCACATTTAACATGATTAATTGTGCTTTCAGTACTTTCTTTATGTTGTTTTTCCAAACTTCTAAGCTGCTTGCTTTATATGATTTCAAACTTTATTGATATAAATATTTAATACAGCATTCCTCTCCTGCAGATTCAGATAAGTTATGTTTTCATTTTTATTATTTTCTAGAAAATCTACCATTGATCATGTACTTCCTTTTTGGTCAAGTCTGACAATACAGTCTGTTGTAAGAATATAGGAAATCTTTTATCAATAATGTAAGAAAACAGTCACTTTCTTTTACTGCTACTTGGAATGCATAATGTTAAAACCCCTTTGAAATAGAATTTTCCAATATCTAGCAAAAATATTAAATGCCCAGTGATAAACTGTGACACATGTACTCAATATAGTACTCTCCAGTGGTACATAGAGATGAGAATGGTCTTTACGTATAGCCCTGGAATAATCTCCAGGGTATATTGCAAAGTTAAAAAAAAAAAAAAAAAAAAAGATAAAACATACCCACTATGTAGAACAGAAAGTTGTAATATGCAATCTTTTTTTAGGGCATGGAATTATGCTCTTATATTTTTGAATTTAAAAAATACTGGAAATAAAAACAAAGTATAAGAAAAATTTTACCTGCAGGTGAGGAGAGATTCTGGTGCACACAGGGAACAGGAATGAAAGCTAGAACTATCTATAGCTTGTTTTATAGTTTGAACTGTGGGTCAATATAAATTTTTATATAAGAAAATACTAAATATATAAGAAAACAGCAATCTATAAAAATAAGAAATAAGCCGATATAAGTGAAATAAATTTTTATCGATGCGGTGACTGAGAAAAGAACAATATTAAATAACTGTAAGACAAGCAGTTTTTGAAAAATTTGAAGTATCTAACAAACATCAAATGCAAGAATCATATGCGAGCCAAACGAATATCATACCTGTAAGAATTATTTTTTTTAAGTCAAGAAATAGAGCATATCGACCCCCCAATTGCTCCCCATGTGGTCTCTCAATCAGGACACCTCCTCTCACCTCTCACTCTGTCAGAGAAATTAGCTTAGCTTTTATTAACTTACACACAGCATTGATTATTTTGTATCAGGATTCTTTCTTCAACATTGTCTGAGAAATCCACTTATGTTGGTGAGCATAACTACTTCATTCATTTTCATGGCTACATATTAATCAGTTCTCTGAAAATGAAACAGTTTGTCCACTCTAGTCTTAATGGCCATCAGCTTATTTCCAGATAGGAATAATTCTGCTATGAACATAAGTTAATTAATTTAAGATTTAATGTAAAATTAGTTTGAAATTTAAGATGTTAGCTGCATATAATCAAGACTTCTTGATTTACATTTTCAGGTAATCTTGTTACCATTTGTTGATGAATGGCTATGTTTACACGTTTTCTTTAATTACAAATTATATGATCATCTTATTTTAAGTATTGGCACAGTGGTTAAGAGCTTGGCTGCTAACTAAAACAAAGGTCAGTAGTTCAAATCCACCAGCTGCTTCTTGGAAACCAAATGGGCAGTTCTACTGCGTCCTATAGGGTTACTATGAGTCAGAATCGACTCAGTGACAAAGGGTTTTGGTTTTTGGTAAGTAAACTTTAAAAAGTAATTTGATGATATACTGATATTACTGATAATCTGTCATTTATTTATATGCTTTTTTTTTAAATTAGTGATTTGTTATTTAACCAGAATCTTTAATGTCATCAGTAAACATTAACTCTTTGCATTTTCTTCTTAGACCTAATACGTTGAAAATAATGTTCTTAAATGGAAACTTAAAAAAAAAAAAAGTGTTTTTAACTTAAAACATAAAATGTAAATATTCTTCAAAGACGTTGTTCTACAGACTAGTCTTTTTACTTCCAGCATTTTAAAAAATTTTATTGTAACTAAGGAAATTAGGCTTTTAGTATTCTCTTAATATGTTGGGGTGTTTCAGATTGAAGATTGGGGGAAAGAGTTATTAAACAGTGATGTTCAAATTTGTTTCTCCTACATTCTAATAAACTTTGAATTTCCTACTTAAATAGGCTGACATGTGGCAAATGAAATTTAATGTTGACAAATGTAGAGTAATGCAAATTAGCCTCAGGTATAATAAGCAACAGATACAAAATTATAGATAATTGAAGTGATACATGAAGACCTTGAAAAAGACCTTCAATTGTTGACAAAATTTCAGGAACCTACTCAGGTGAAAACAGACTCTTTTTGTTGGTCCTTGAAATGTCACAACTGACATACGAAAGTCCAAATACTTCCAGCTGCTAGGCCTCTGGGTGACACAAATGGTTTGCCCTTGGCTACTAACCTAAAGGTTGGCAGTTCAAAACCACCTAGCCAGACCACTGAAGAAAGTACCGATGATCTGCTTCTGTAAAGGTTACAGTAAAAAAAAAAAAAAAAAAAAAACCCTATAAAGCAGTTCTAGTCTGTTACACAGGGGGTCACCATGAGTCAGAATCAACTCCATGGCAATGCGCTTGGGAGTCCATATTGACTAAATTCAAAGTAGATAACCTTTTTGGCTCCAAATTCAAAACCATTTCATTTTTTTTTTTTCTGCCTGAATCATACATCTTCTATTAGAGCACCAAGTAAGTTTATCTCTTTTTTAAAAGGTTTTCCAAAATATTTGAACACAGAGTAAAGTACTTGCCCTTACAGCATTTACTAAGTATCTGCAGTGCAACTGTAGGGGAAAGGCTTGAAAATAGTGCTAGGGTATCCTGGTGTACGGTTCTAACCCAGACCTCTGCCACTGAGAAAGGAGTTGCCAGATAACACCCATTTGTCACCCTCCCAGATCCCAGGTAAGCTGTATAAGACGTTTTGCTGTCTTAGCCAGGTCAGACACTGTCTTTTCAGCTCAGTGTGCTTGCACTGGACACGAACATTAGATTAAAATCTGCTGTAACTGCTTTTCGGCCATCAAATTCATGAAGGAGCAATCAAAACCCACTGACCCATCATAAAAGAATGAAGCAGATATTGGAAAACCAAATGCTTTCTATTTTTGCCACGTTCTTCATCCCCACAACAACAAAAGGCTGGAGAAGATTGTTTTCCTTCTGCCAGGTGTGTATAGTCTTTACATTAAAAAAGTTGGTCTGAAAACCTATTCACAGGTATAAAGCAGCATTTCCTAGTTTATGCTAAATTAAACTGAAAATTGTGCACATATACACAGTTTATGCCTAAGTCCACATATACTTTTACAACCACATACTAAATATGCATAATTGCTTTTAGGCATATGCAATTGAGATATTACGCCTATCCTCACATGACTTCACTTCTTTGCTAGACTAATGACTACATAAGAGAAGGGGTTAAGCAACAGAGTTTAGTATTATGCTAGTTTCCTGAGCTATAAGCAATCTATAGGAGTAGAAGAAATGAAGTTCAAATATACAAGATTTTAAGGGACTTTCAAGATAAATTCGCATTAGATTGAATGTCTTCAATTTCAATCAAACTCAGGCACTTAGATGTTATAATCTTCTGGTCTTCAAGGACTGGCTTTAAGGTACTTAATCAGTGTGTTTGGTATCAGTGGTATTCTCACATAAATCTTGAGTGTGTTGACACGAACAGAAAAAAAAATTTTATGTTAACTAATAGAGTAGGGTTTTATACTGTAGAGTGCACACATATAATGATCTCATTTAATCTTCGTAAAGACATAGGGTAGCTAAATTAGGTCCCACTTGGAGCCCTGGTGGCACAGTGGTTAAGAGCTACGGTGTGCTATGGCTGCTAACCAAGAAGGTCAGCAATATAAATCTATCAGCCGCTCCTTAGAAACCCTATTGGGCAGTTCTACTCTGTCCTATAGGGTCACTATGAGTCGGAATCAACTAGGCCCCAATGGGCTTTTTAGGTTCTGTTTTATTGAACGTTCATAAGGGCATGGAAAATCCTTAAGTATAATCGAAATCCAATTACAATTTTATAATTTTACCATGTGATTTCATTCAGGGAATTAAGACAAGAGGAGTTGTTTATATTCCTTCAGGAGGCACATAAGTGAAATATTTACCAGTAGTAGAAACTGTGATAACTAAAAAATAAAAATACAAACAGATTAAATTGGAATGCACATAGATGTCATTGTAATTGTGAATGTAATTAAATTTCTTTACTAATGTTACAACTTAAATTGTAACTGAGATTTCAACTCTCTTTTATCCACTTTATTACAGATGTAGGTACTGATGAATAATATGTATTCATGAAATAGACCTGTGAAAACCAATCCCACCTTGTACTCAGAAAGCTCAGTTCCATGAATATGCTTATTTTTTCTTTTTAAAGCATTCATTTTGTTGAATTTTGTGTCCATTTACAGTAAAATAATGTTCTTCCCAACAGAGTTGAACAGAGGAGTGCTAATCTTTATTCATAAGGCCAATAAATTTGTTCAAAGAACGCATCTGCTAAAGGCTAAAATGGCTGCGAGAAAGATAAATGGTGACTTTGTTTAGCTTTCTAGTGACAGCTATTATGAAAGGTTTAGGTTATTTATTTATTTTTGGCTCTCCAATAAAGCTTGTGGGATGGCAGGTGAGACACCAGATAAAGTGCTTTTAGACTTAGTTTTATAATTATATCTCCAAGAGGATATGGGGATTTTATGTATATAAAATATTTCATTTCTGCAAGAGAAACATACTAAACTTTATGTAAGTCTACATGTGATATGATCAGTTTGTTTCTTTTGGGAAGGTAAGCCAACCGTTCATAGTTTATATTGCTTTACGTTATTAGTAATATTTATGATAATGTTATCACTTTAGTTTTATGATGCATTATTATGAAAGGCATTATTTAGTCTATTCCGCAAGAATAGAAAATTTCTCTTTTGCCTCTAACAAGTCAGTGGAGACCCGCAAAGTTACGAAGCATTAAAATAAAAGGAAAATATTCATAAGTGGATTATCGGGAGCTGTTGCTGTCCTTAGAAGGGGTTTCTTCATTGTTTCAAATACTTTATATAATCATTTAAGTTTTGATGTTTGAGCTCATTGTTTATGATTTTTGGAGCTTTAATAGTAGAAAGAGACTAGATAAATACCTTTATCAAGCCATGTAAACTCCTAAATCCCCTTTCAAATAAAATTAATCAGATAGAGAGAAAAATCTGTTTTGTTTGTTATTTTGCTTTGGCCTTAGGATTCCGGTGTCAGTTATTACCTATTGTGAATAATATGCTCAAGGATGGATTTGTATAGCTTTAGACATAAAAACAATGAATTGATGCTTTGAACTATGGTGTTGATGAAGAATATTGAATATATCATGGAGTACCAGAAGAACAAACAAATCTGTCTTGGAAGAAGTACAAGCAGAATGCTCCTTAGAAGTGAGGACAGTGAGACTTCCTCTCACGAACTTTGGACATGTTTTTAGGAATTACAAGTCTCTGGAGAAGGATATCATGCTTGGTAAAGTAGAAGGTCGGTAAAAAAGAGGAAGACCTTCAATGAGATGGATTAAAACACTGGCTGCACCAATAGGCTCAAACTTGGAAACGATTATGAGGATGGTGAAACCAGACGAATGGGTCCGTGCCTAGCATACAAGAAGCCAAACTCTCAGACGCTGGTTTTGAAAGAAAAGAAGTTTATTCTGCAGGCTAGCAAGTGGAAACTCAGAGGTATCGACTTCAGACCGAGTTCCCAAGCTGCGTGAGCAATATACAATTTATACTTATACATATTCACTTAGGGGTAGAGGGAAACGGTAGGCAGAAAAAGATGTTTTACCTATTCATAGTTTCTACTGATTATTAATGAGGCAGGGCTACGACTTAGCACGGAAGTGGCCGATGGACCAAACGCTGTTGAAATGGGCTGGATTATTGTCCATGATGTATTTCCGGTGATTTTGGTTCCTTGGCATGAGTTTTGAGTTCCTTGAAATAAGTTCTCTTGCATTATTGAGAGTGCATGGCAGGCCAGTGTCGTTTGTCATTTGTCATAGTCTGCTCTGCCCATGTCATGCTACTCTGAGCCAGTTAGATCTGGACTTTTCCAGGGCTCTCTGGAGGCTCTGAAAAGCAACTTAGAGGAAGTGAGTGATGTGGTGGGGAGATGACTAGAAGTGGCTTGATACCTGGTGGAGTACTAATTAATTAGGTGTCTTCAGCCTTCAGAGTACCCTAACAATGGCACAGGACTGGGCAGTGTTTTATTCTGTTGTATGTAGAGTCGCTATGAGTTGGAGCCGACTTGACTTCACCTAACAACAACATTGTAAGGCATTTAGAATTACTGGAAAGATTAAGAAAATTGTGTTTCTTGATACACATGGGATTTTAGAAAATATTTTTCAATTTGAAAAATATAATTTTCGATGTGGCTGAAAAACAGGTGAAATTGTACACTACAGATTAGTAAGCACAAGTAAGCCCATGTGTACCTTGTTTATTGAGTAATCTTTTCCTGGTTTGGGGGGAGTTCTTGTAGGAACTCTGGACCTTTTGCATAGATTTTGGCTTTTGCTTTGAGTGAAAGTAGGAGATTTGCAGGCTTGATCTGATTTGGGTGTGGTGTGTGGGAAGGTGGCAGCAATCAAGTGTTAAGTCATTATTGTAACATACACAGTGGACGGAAAGCTTCATTTTAGCTCGGTCAGTGTGATAGGAATATGTTGCGGTCTATTGAAAAATGAAGGAGCCCTGGTGATGTAGTGGCTAAGCATTTGGTTGCTAACCAAAAGGTTGGAGATTGGAACTCACCAGTCTCTGCACAGGAGAAGGATGCGGCATCCTGCTTCAGTAAGCGTTTACAGTCTTGGAAACCCTGTGGTGCGGTTCTATTCTGTCCTAAACTTTCACTATGACTTGATGGCAAAGAGTGTGGTTTATGGAACACTGAAGTGAAATGAATGAATAAGAAATTGGATGCATGAGTCTGGTGTTCAGAGAAGTTCAAGCTAGAGATAACATTTGGGTGCATTCAATTTACTCAGTTTTCAAAGAATGTGTTAAATCTATGGAAACTAGTTACATTTGGTGCCTTGTTAGCAGCCATTGGCTTTTTCAAGACACTTCATAGAGTTTGCTCATTTCATTCTAATGGTAGGCTGCTTTTAAAAACTATAATGTTTAAAACTTTAATTTAAATAATGAAGTGACTTATTTGTTGCTGGAAGGCAACTTTGGCCGTTAGTGAATATTTGCTTTCTTATTATAAGTACCTTATCAGTAGTGACAACAAAATAGCACTTAACATCCTGAAACCACTTCTCCTTCAGCTGCTCACAGAGTACATTTGACTAATATGACAGTAAAGAAAATAGATTGACTACTTTTAAGATTATCTCTGTGTCAAAACTTTATAACTGTGTTTGTGATTCTTTCTAACTCCCGTACAACACGTACGGAAACCCTGTTGGCTTAGTGGTTAAGTGCTATAGCTGCTAACTAAAAGATCAGCAGTTGGAATCCACCAGACACTCCTTGGAAACTCTACGGGGCAGTTCTACTCTGTCCTATAGGGTCACTACGAGTCAGAATCAACTGAACGGCAAGTTTTTCGTTTTTTTTTTTTATGTAACATGTATATGTTTTATAATGAAGGGTTTTAATAATTAAAAAACTATATATCCAGAGAATTCATAGCTATTATTTTAAACATTAGAAATTAACTTCCTTCATGTAAAAATCATAAAATACTATGTGCTTCTTAAAGATCATAATTGCTAATGGATTTGAGTAGTCCCTGACAAAAATCTAATTTCCTTATCATCTTTTTGATCCCTTAATAGCCTTATAATGTAAGTACTATATTATCAGTGGAAAAGTTGGGGCTTAGAGGGTTTAAATAACTTGTAATAGGCCAAAAAAAAAAAAAATTAAAAATGGAATTTAAACCAAGAAAGTAAGAATTCAGAGCATGTGTTGTAAACTAACTTTGCCACCATCCACTTCATGCAGAATTGAATCAGTTTAGGACTGATATGGGGGAGAAGGGCCCGGTAATAAAGACAACAAAAGACAACAAATAAAAAGCCTTTATTCACTACTAGCCGCAGGATGAGTCTGAAAGGTAGCTGAGGTTTTCTACGTTAACAGGCACTCAGACCAGTCAGAAGGAAAATGGAACAAAGAAATAAGAATGTCATGTATAGGTTCAAGAAAATGTCCTATTATCAGTTATTAGAAGTGGGCGGCCTAAGGATAAGCGAGTCTGGAAAGTACACTCTATATGTTTGAATTTAGCATGAAAAAAAAAGGGAAGTTTAAGCAAATTTGGGACAATGCATTCCATGGTTTCAGTTTTAGCCAGAAAAATGGGTTCTTTACATTAAGGATTTGCAACTTCTGGTATAAAACCAAGCCAAAGCCATTGCCATAACCACTCATAGAGATCCTATAGGACAGGGTGAAACTTCTCCCATAGGGTTTCCAAGGCTGTAAGCTTTAGGGGAACAGACTGCAACATCTTTGTCACATGAAGTGGCTGGTGGGTTCGATCCACAGGCCTTTTGGTTAGCAGCCGGATGCTTTAACTACTGAACCAACAGGGCTCCTTATTTTTGGTATAGGAGTGTCCAAAAAAAAAAAAGTTAACACTTTACCTGTATTATTCAGGGTTTATTTTTGTTTAATACCTAGCCAGAAAGGTAAGGAGGAGTTCTGGTTGCACAGTGATTGAAGTGCTCAACTGCTAACCAAAAGATTAGCGCTTAAAACCCACCAGGCGCTCCATGGGACAAAGATGTGGCAGTCTGCTTCCTTAAAGATTTACAGCCTTGGAAACCCTTTGGGGTAGTTCTACCCTGTTCTATAGGGTCACTATGAGTTGGAATTGACTCCATGGGCAACGGGCTTTGTTTGGTTTGGAAGAAAGTTCAGGATATTCTACTTTAATTTTTATCAATTTACACTTGCTAAAATCTTACGTAATAGTTATGAAACACCATACTTTATATGGTTTTCAAAATATCTTGCATCAGAATATGAAATTCCCTTTTAGTTCAAGGTTATCTAGATGGCATCGAGATCCATATTAACTTAATAAGACTGTTCAAATAACTCTTAAATACGAAAGCAGCATTTCAGAATCCCTAGGATAGAATTTTGAGAGAATATTGTGCAAAGAAAAATTACTATTCATCTACTTATCAATTTCAAAATCCTTCTGTGTGTCATTTTAATTTACCCTATCTTAAGGAAATTTTAGGAAGCCATCATTTAATATAGAAAATATACTCCCCTATTTAAATGACATTTGAAACTGATTGCCTACTGTGTGAAAGAATTGATTTTAGGCATAATGTGGAATACTGTGATGAATAAGAAATACAAGCTCAAAATCAAATGTAGAAGTATGGATTTTGTTTATATTAACTAATAGCAAATCTGTTTTGTTTACCACATAGTATAATTCCATAAAATCCACTTAGTCTGTGTAAATTCTTGAGTGTGAAAAAAATTGTAAAAAATATTAAGAAAGATAATTGAACATAATCCCAACTGAGTGCTGTCGAGTTGCTTCCGACCCATAGCGACCCTCCAGGACAGAGTACAACCGCCCCATAGAGTTTTCAAGGAGCACCTGGTGGATTTGAACTGCCAGCCCTTTGGTTAGCAGCTGTAGCACTTAAGCACTATGCACCAGGGTTTCCAATTGAACATAGACACAGCTAAACTTTGTGGTCAGAATTCAGGAGCTGAACTATGTCACTAAATATGCTCTGACTGTTAGTTATTGGGCAGATACTCAAACGTTTAACATGAATTCAGGATTCTTCCAAACCCTGCAGGGCTTTGATGTGGGCTGAAGATGAACTGAAGTCCTCAGATATGCAAAATTTAGGCAATATATTGAGGTTAAAATATTCAAAAGAAAGAAGAGCTCTCTCTTCTTGAAGATGTTACTTTTCTGTAGCTTCTTGCTTCATGTGATTTCTATTTAAACTTATTGAATTATGCAGATAATATTTATGCATATTACCATGTATAAATATTACCTCGATAATAAAGTTTTAAAATCCTTCAGAAGGTCTAAAATAATGTGGCATAAGAAGCAAAAATTTCCACTAATTTCAGCTATTCCTTTCCAAACAAATTATTGTTAGTATTATTCCACTTATAAATAATGTTTTTGGGTGAATTCAGTTGGATTTTGGAAAGAAAAATCTAATTCAAGTAATTAACTGGAAAATGCAAGAATGCTTCAAAACTGAAAAAGCTATTTTATTCTCCATAAATAAAAAATTTAAAATTAAATACATAATTACATTTTAAAATCAAACAACCGTTCTCGACCTTTAAACAGGCAAGGAGCCCTGGTGGCACAAAGGTTAAGCACTCAGATGCCAGCTGAAATGTGCTCTTTGAACCTACCCAGTGGTTCTCTGGAGAAATACCTGGAGATCTGCTCCTGTAAAGATTACAACCTAGGAAACCCTATGGGGCGGTTCTGCTCTGTCACATGGGTTCTCTGTTAGTTGGAATTCACGACTCAATAGTGCTTAACATCAACAACAAAAGAATTAATTCCACTGAACTTTAATATAAGTATGTGTGCAAGTGTTATTTACTGTAAAAGTAAATTGTCATTGGTATCAACATTATCAACTCTTATTTTCAACCAACACAATGAATTTAGAATTCCTTTTTATTCCTTCACGTCTCCTTCACTTTCTCCCCTTCTGTAATTCTTCATCCTTCACCATTTTCTTGACATAAATAATAACTTTCATAATATATTTAGATGTTATTCAATTGAGTGTCCAGGTATGGCATGTACTTTCACTAACTCAATATCCACAAAAACTTATAATAGTTATTACACCAGATTTGTACGTTTGAAAACAGGAAAATATACGTCAACATGATGAAGGTGACAGAGCTTCTAAGTGGAAAAGTGGGAATGTAAATTCATCTCTCTTATTTCAATGCTGAACTCTAATTTCTATGCCGTTCTATATCTAAGGATAAAAGTCTTTAAGATACCATGTACATCCAGAATAGCTCATAAAAATAATGAAGGTAAAAGAAAAAAAATGTTACTAGACTATAGGGATCAGAATTTTTTAGTATCCATAGATATTTTTGGAACCCCTGGTGATGTAGTGGTTACTTGCTACGGCTGCTATCAGAAGGTCAGCAGTTCAAATCCACTAGGTGCTTCTTGAAAATTCTATGGGGCAGTTCTCCTCTGTCCTGTAGAGTCACTATGAGTTGGAATTGACTCAACGGCAATGGGATTGGCTTTTGTTTTGGTTTTTATAGATATTTTTGCAATGTTAACAATAACTTGTTTTAAAATTCATTTTTGTGTTCTAATGGTAATATCAGCCTGTTTGATAATGCCAAAATTTTCCTAGTATTGATAGTTCAAGTATATTGATTTATCCTGTTCTATAAATTTGATTAATTCCCTAAGAGGTAAATTTATTTTCCCTTCAGTTTGCAAAAATGACACCAAATTCATTTAGTGTCCTAATCTGTTAAAAGATTTCTTTCTGAAGTATGGTGTCAGTTTAGGCTAAAATATGCTCTCAACACGGTATACTTTAAAATGAACAAGCCTTAACATTTATAAAGAAATCGAGAATCAAATTCAATTTGTGTACTAAGGTCAAACTGTGATTTAGTGATACAGGCCTATTTTTATCTTAACCACTAAACAGCCACATAATTCATTTTTTCCCATTATTAATGATCCTAAATTATTTAATGTCACATTTTGCTAATAAAATTGAGTAGAAATTTGGGAGGGAATATTTTCTTAAGTAGGACCAATCAGTACTCTGAACAATTTTATAAGGGATCACATTGGAATTAGAATATCTAGTCTTTGGTGATAGGATTCTATATTAACAGAATGTGGTAATTTTTCATGTAAAACACCTCAAGGATAATGTAGGGTGCAGTATTTTAAAAGTATTTATGTGTACATTTTATACTAAATGGGAATAAATCTATGCAAAGGTACTACTGTTTTCAGGCTGATATTGTTTCTTGGCCCAGTCTTTCTTATGTTTTATTAATTCATAATCTGTGGCTATTTTCTGTAAGGCTAGGAACCCTGAGGACAATTACTAGTGATGTTTCCATATCTGCTCTGTGAGCATGGCTTCGTGTACTTTCTTAATGTCTTTTCAGAGAAAATGGCAGGCTAGTAAGGAAGGAAAACCAAAGGGCTTGTTGGTGAGTACACTGCTTCTTTTTGTGGATTAGGCACTATGGGGAACTAATTAATGTTTTTAGATACTAACTGAGAAAATTGTTTACATCGAACCTGCCTGGAACTACTGCCTATGCAAGCATGCAAAACCTGGTTTTTTTTGCAAGAAGGAAGAACAGTTTCAAGAACTTCCACAGTGAGCTTCTTTCCTCATTGCAAACATAGAACATTGTGAGACTGCCATGACAGGTGGCTATGAAAAACGTGTGGTTGTACCATAAAAGTATGGAGGAGTGGTCTGACCATTGTGTGACCTGGCTTCTTCATGGCGGGAAAGAATAGTGCAGGAGGCTAGCGAGGGCCATAGGACAGCAGAGACTGCTCTCAAAACCATTTCAGGTGGCATCCCTGTATTCTGTTGATTTTTTGTTTTGTTTTTTGCTTTTTATAGCTTTTAATAATTATGTTTTCCAATAGAACCAAAATTGCTATATCTACAATCTTTAACTTATGTAACATATGAGCTAATCCAAAGTGTTGTATCTATAATATTTAATTTATGTAACACATGAGCTTGATCTCTACTCCAACTTTCATATTATCACTGTCTTCTGATATTTTATAAATATATTTTCATATCATAAGACATTTAAAATGATCACCGTCAACAAGAAAAAAAATCATCTCATTTATATCCAAGATTTATTTTCTAATTGTATAATATTTATGCATATTGTAAAATTTTAAGCTATAATTTAGTTTATCCTGAATAGATCTGTTTTGTCTGTACTTAAAGTGCATATTCAAGTGTTAATCCACGTTTGAGAACTAGAATATCTCAATTTCATCGAGTCAGAAATCCAAGTTTTTATAGTCAAACTATTAAAGAAAAAGTAAACAGAAAAAAACTAGGAACAGGTAGTCAGCAGAAAAGAAAACTTAGGTCAAAGGTCATAAACTTGTTAACATAGTCACTATCATTCAGAAAAGGACAAATAAAACAAAAATGAGGTACCATTTCACATTCAACAAAGTCACAAAAGTTAAAAAAAAGAATGGCAATGTAAAGTGCTGGCCAGCGAGGAGAAGCTATGTCTTACTGGATGGCTTTTCGAAATTGTAAAAACAATTTCAAAAGCAACTGGGAAAGTTGATTACGTGATTACCCTGGAACCCAGAAATTCCTAGATTTATAACTTAGAGTAGGTGTCCACAAGCTGGCCAAAGAGCCTGATCCAGTCACCTGCCTGTTTCTGACAATAAAGTTTTATTGTATTGTAACACGGCCACCACCAACCCTTTCATTTTGTGTATTGTCAAAAAAAAAATTTTTCCAGAAATCCTAAAATATTTCATATCTGGCACTTTACAGAAAAAGTTTGCCAACCCCTGACTTTAGAGAACACCTCACACAAGAGAAACTCACAAGACTGTCTATCACATTTAATAGAAAACCTTGTTACCACCTAAATATCCATTATCAGAAAAATAGTGAAAGACGTTGTAACATTTTCATTCACATGAATAACAAGCAGCATTATAAAAGTAGTAATGTGCCGGAATTACATATATCACTATGGATAAATATCAAAATAAAAAAAAAAAAGATGTCAAAATACAATGTTGTAAAATGGTATCGCATCAATGATATAAAAGTTAAAAATCTGTAACCCAATACCTCATATTACTTACGGGTACTATACACAGTCCCCAGGTTACAAACGAGATCTGTTCCTAATTGTATCTTTAAGTCCAATTTATGGGTAAGTCAGAACAGAACGGGTACATACAGTTCTTATTTAGCAAGAAAAGGCTTGAAGCCTTTTCAGTACTTTCAAAACTGCATATGTAGCAAGTGAAGGCGATTGTGATGAAGCATTTATTACAAGTAGGGGTTGGTTCAATTGTTTCAAAGTGAGGGCAAATTTACGTAAAATTAAAGGGCAGTTACAAGTTGTCCGTAAGTTCAACGTTCCTAACCCGGGGACTGCCTGTACTCACATGATCAAAAATATGTATGTCCTGAGAAATACCAATGTCAGGATAGTGTTTACTTCTAGTGAGATTGGAAATGAAATGAGATCACAGAGTAGTATAAAAAGGGGTTGTAATTTTATCTTTAATGTTTTGTTTTGTTATTGAATTCCATATTTAGTTTCATCTCTTGATTGGATTCAGATACTGAGTAGTTTGTAGAAGGACATATACATGTCATATTCCCTAACTTTTTCCTTTAGAAATGTTTGTCCATTGCCTTTATAATTGAAGGAGAAGTTGTATCAGTATTGGTATTTGGGGCTAAACATTTTCCGGAAACTTGGTATCTTATGCCACTGTATTTGACACTGAGTTTTAATGTAGATAATTTTGAGGTCATTTTCCACATTCCCCTCAATTTATGATTTTTATTTATACTTCTCCCCCACGTGTCTGTCAGTTTGTCATACTGTGGAGGCTTGCCTGTTGTTGTGATGCTGGAAGATATGTCACCAGTATTCAAATACCAACTCAAATGTCAGAAGAGACTCTGAAACTTGCTCTTGAGCATTGAGTAGCTAAAGTGAAAGGAAGAAATGATGAAATAAAAGAATTGAACAGAAGATTTCAAAGGGGACCTCGAGAAGACAAAGTAAAATATTATGATGCCTGTGCAAAGACCTGGAAATGGAAAAACAAAAGAGAGGAACAGGTTTAGCATTTCTCAAGCTGAAAGAACTGAAGAAAAAATTCAAGCTTCAAGTTGCAATACTGAAGGATTCTGCGGGGGAAAATACTAAATGATGCAGGAAGCGATGATGGAAGGAATGTACAGAGTCATTATACCAAAAAGAATTGATCAATGTTCAACCATTTCAGGAGGTAACATGATCAGGAACCAATGGTACTGAAGGAAGAAGTCCAATCTGCACTGAAGGTATTGTCAAAAAACAAGACTCCGGGAACTGACAGAATACCAATTGAGATGTTTCAACAAGCGGACGCAACTCTGGAAGTGCTCACTTGTCTAAGCCAAGAAATTTGGAAGACAGCTACCTGGCCAACCAACTGGAAGAGATCCATATTTATGCCTATTCCCAAGAAAGATGATCCAACCAAATGAGGAAATTATTGAACAATATCATTAATACCACAGGCTAGCAAAATTTTGCTGAAGATCTTTCAAAAGTAACTGCAGCAGAATATCCACAGGAAACTGTCAGAAATTCAAACTGGATTCAGAACAGGACATGTAACCAGGGACATCATTGCTGATGTCGGATGGATACTGGCTAAAAGCAGAGAATACAAGAAAGATGTTTATCTGTGTTTTATTGACTATGCTAAGTCATTTGACTGTCTGGATTATAAGTTATGGATAACATTGCAGAGAATGGGAATTCCGAAACACTTAATTGTGCTCATGAGGAGTCTGTACATGGATCAAGAGGCAGTCAATTGAACAGAACAAGGGGATACTGATGGTTTAAAGTCAGGAAAAATGTGCATCAAGGTTGTATCTTTTCACCATACATATTCAATCTGTATTCTGAGCAAATAATCCAAGAAGCTGGACTGTATGAAGAAGAATGGGGCATCAGGATTGGAGGAAGACTCATTAACAACCTGTGATATGCAGATGACATAACCTTGATTGCTGAAAGTGAAGAGGACTTCAAGCACTTACTGATGGAGATCAAAGACCACAGCCTTCAGTAGGGGTTACAACCTCAGCATAAAGAAAACAAAAATCTCGCAACTGTACTAATAAGCAGCATTGTGATAAATGGAGAAAAGATTGAGGTCATCAAGGATTTCATTTTACTTGGATCCACAATAAATAGCCATGGAAGCAGCAGTCAAGAAATCAAAAGATTCATTGCATTTAGCAAATCAGCTGCAAGAGATCTATTCATGCTGTTAAAAAACAAATATGTCACCTTGAGGACTTAGGAGCACCTGACCCAAGCCATGGTGTTTTTCAGTCACCTCGTATGCATGAAAAGCTGGACAATGAATAAGGAAAACTGAAGAAAAATTGGCACCTTTGAATTGTGGTTTTGGCAAAGAATATTGACTATACCATGGATTGCGAAAAGGACGAACAAATCTGTCTTGGAAGAAGTACAACCAGAATGTTCCTTAGAAGGAAGGATGGCAAGACTGTCTTACATACTTTGGACAGGTTGTCAGGAGGGATAAGTCCCTGGAGAAGGACATCATGCTTGGTAGTGTCAGTGAAAAAGAGGAAGACTCTCAATGTGATGGACTGACACAGTGGCTGCAACAATGGGCTAAAGCAGAGCAACAACTGTGAGGATGGCACAGGACTAGGCAGTGCTTCGTTCTGTTGTGCATAGTGTCATTATGAGTTGGAACCAAATGGACAGCACCTAACAACAACAACATTGATACTTCTACGGAGGTTTATCATTTAGAGTGGTTAGTTGTTTCAATTCTACCAAAATTTTAATAAAATAATTTTGTATTATTGGCTTTAACCTAAGAGTTGGTATTTCTGAAGTTATGAAATATGCTTTTATGTCACAGTTCATATTTCCAAAATAATAATTATGTAAGTACTTTCTTAATTCCAATTTTTCACTTTACCACAAAGTAAAGGGTATATTTGTTGCATTTATTCTATTACCCCCACAACCTAACACTTCTTACTAATAATAAGTGTTCAATAAATATTTTCTTGAAAAAATAAAGTAGTTAATTCCTATGATGCATAAACCTATGGTGGAAGTACTGATCCTTTTGTTGGCATGTTCTCAGTGCAAAGGGCTTGTACTTATGGGATTGTGACTTATTTTCATGAATTTGGTTTGATATCCACTGAACTAAATACCTCCTGAAGAATCAGCTTCTTTTTATTACTGATATGTTCTATGACTTTTTAATATTGGACTTCCCATTTTCAAGAAATGCTCATTTCTTTCAATTATGTTCATAACAGTGTTTTGTAATTCTTGGCATCTTTTCAGAAACTCTCACTTTGTTTAGCTTCCATTTTCCACGCCAAGAGGTCTAAGTCAGTTCAAAAGTTGTGTGTATAGGTTCATTTTTCACAAGATTTGCCCCTTAATTTATTTCGTTGTTATGTTTGTTTTAGAGCAGTTGTGATGAAAGTAATATCTTTATAGAGCTAGATTCTCAGTTTTATAGAGAGAAATAAAACTTACCAGTTTGGAAAATGCAGACTGAAATCATAATAATTGGGATTTTTTTTTCTTTCACTTAAGTTCTTAATTTTAAAGTACACTCATTCATTTATTTTATGACACTGGATTAGCATATTTAAAATTATATCATTAGCGTATTGAAAAGAGGGGTAAAAAGAAAAACAAAAAACCCATTGCTATCTGGCCGATTCCAACTCGTAGCCACTCTATGGGACAGAGTAGAACTGCCCCACAGTATTTAGGAGCGCCTGGTGGATCTGAACTGATAACCTTTTGGTTAGAAGCCATAGTGCTTAATCACTACGCCACCAGGGTTTCCGAAAAGGGGGGTAGGCACTAGAAATACCCTAAGTGTATAGGAATGTATTTATATACCAGGGATAACTATGTGTGTGCAATCTACTAAAACCTCCCCTTGGATCCATGGATCTTATTACTTAGCTCTGTCAAAGGTCTCATTCTAATGTTGTGTTACAGTGAATAATAGGGTATATTTATAATTTTACATTTTCAGATCAAACTGTATGAACTGTATGCCATTGATCTTCAACTTCCGGTTAAAGGTTTTGGAAAAGAATATTTTACTATCCTGCAAAGTAGATTCAGATAATTCAGAGTCAGTTCTATATACATTTCAATTTCTACGTATTATATGTGTATTAATGGAGCTTGTGGTCTTTCCAAAGTAAGTAACCAAGAGCAAGTAAATTACAATTTTATGTAACACACCCTATGACATCTTTGCTATTATAATTTGTGTGTTTTTTTCACTGTCATCAAAAACTTTTAATGCTTCCTTCGATAAATTGCAGATGGAGCTTATTCAACAAATATCAGATAGCACTTTCAATAGAAATTTGAGAAAACAAGGGAAATATTTACAGCCTTTAAGTTCCATGGAGGAGCCCTGGTGGTGCAGTGGTTAAAGCATTTGGCTGCTAATCAGAAGATAGGCAGTTTGAACTCACCAGTGGCTCCTCAGGAGAAAGATATGGCCATTGGCTTCCATAAAGATTACAGCCTTGGAAAACCTGTGAGGCAGTTCTACTCTGTCCAGTAGGGTCGCTATGACTTAAAATCGACTCCACGGCAGTGGGTTTAGTTTTGGTTCTTGGAAATTCCATTGGGCCTCTTTCCTGGTGTGGAATCCACTGCCTGTGAGCTAGGAAATGGCTTTCACCTGAAGATTTTTAACTCCAAAATTATCTTCTTCATCAAAATCTGTGTCCATGATTGCTCTACTACCAGTGAAGTCTTGGTCCTGTGACCATCTGGGCCATCTTAGCTCTAATAGGACCCTTCTTTCCCATGATAACACCACTTTCAGGCTCCAGTTCTATCTTCTGGGCAGTTACTCCCAGCCTGTTCTTTATCCTACAATTAAAGCAGCTAAAGATGATACTCTGTCCAATGATATTTATATATCTGATGCTATATGTTTCCCCTGCCTCGATTTCAAATTATTGTTGTCACATGCCATTTCCTAACTGCCTTCAGTAGGAATGAGTGTGTAAGGTATGGTCCAAGGAGAAATAGACAAATTGATAAATCTTGTCAGAGATCATAATATCTGTCTCTTAATAATTGATAAACCTAATAGACACAAAATCAGTAAGGATATAGAAAAGTTAAACAGCACAACCAACGTGACCTAATTGAAATTTTTAGAACCCTCCATCCAAAAACAGAAAGATATACATTCTTTTTAGGTACACTTGGGACATTTATCAAGATAGACCATATTCTGGGCTGTAAAACAAGAAAACAAAGCATTTAAAATGAGTCAAATCATATCACCATTTCTCATCATAGTGGAATTAAATTAAAAATCAGTAACAGAAAGGTATTTGGAAATTTTTCAAATATTCAGACACTGAGTACACTTCTAACTTTGTTTTCTATTGCTACTATAACAGAAATACCACAAGTATTTCTTTATTTCTTCATAGCTCAGGAGACGAGAAGTCTGAATTCATGGTGTGGCTCCATTTCAGCTTCTAGTAGTTACCAGTAATCCTTGTAGATGTATCTGTCTCCATTGTCTATCTTCTTTTGTGTATATATCTCTGTGTCTATGATAAACTATATGCAACTCAGAAACAATTAGGTTTAGAATCCACCCCCACACTAATTTGACCACAATTGATTGAACACTTTATATTAGACTGCATATGGAAAGTAACTACATTAAAGTAAAAAAAAAATTTTTTTTTTACAAAAAAAAAAAAAAAACTACATTAGATTGGATAATATTATGGAAGATGATTACATTGCATTGCATTACCTGTAAGATCATTACATTACATTATATCCACATGTTTATGTGTTAGCATACCAACACATATTTTAGGGGGATACAATTTAATCCATGATAACATCTAAGTAACACATAAGTCAAAGAAAGGAAATACAAAATATAAGTTGGAAAGCATTTGAACAGAATGAGAATGAAGACACTAAGGTAGAAATTTGAATCACTAAATGACTGTATAAAAACATCTAGAGAACAAATGCCTCAAATTAATTACCTCAACTGTCACCTACAGAATCTAGAAAAGGAATAACAAACTAAGAAATGAAATAATAAAGGTCAGAGCAGAAATCATTGGAAAACCAATAACAACAACAACAAAATCAGTAATACCAAAAGCTAGTCCTTTGAGGAATCAATAAAATTGATAAACCTCTAGGAAGACAAAAGCAAAAAGGAAAGGAAACATGTTAACAATATTAGAAATTACCACTACAAACTCTACACATTTTCAAAAAGATAATAAATGGATATTATGAAAAACTTATAGCAATAATTTTGACAGTTTAGATAAATTGGGCAAAATCTTTGAAACAAAAATAAGAAAATAAAAAAACTTAAATAGGCCTATATATATTTTAGAAATTAAAAACTTGCATTCAACAAAGAATTTTCACAGAGAAAATTCTAGGACCTCAACGCTTCGTTTGTGAATTCTACCAGATATTACTTAACACTTGTAGTGTTTGGTCAATTTAATGTGGATATTTAATAAAAAAAAAAAAAAAATACAAGAAGAAGAAATTCTCAATTTCTTCTATAATAATTACCCTGATTAAAAAAGAAAGAAAGAAAACCGACAAAGACAGACACATTTCAAGAAAAGAAAACTACAAAAATATAATCTATAAGTATAAATAGGAGCCCTGGTTGTGCAAAGGTTAAGCAAACACTCAGCTGTTTTCTGAAGTTTTGGAAGGTTCAAACCCACCAGCCACTCCATGGCAGAAAGATGTAGCAGTCTGCTTCCATAAAGAAGACAGCCTATGAAACCCTATGGGGTGGTTCTACTCTGTCCTAAATGATCACTATGAGTCAGAATTGACTTGATGGCAGTGGGTTTGACTTTTTTGGTCATATGTGTAAATACAAAAAATTCTAAATGAAGTTTTAGCAAAATGAATCAGAGAAAATATAAAAGAATACATCACTACTGTGCAGGATTCATCCCCTGCTTGTAAATCAGTGTAATTTACCATATTAGGAAATTAAAAGAGAAAAGTCATATGATCATATCAGTTGATAAAGCAAAAGCATTTGATGAAATTCAAAAGCCATTTCTGATTTTAAAAAAACAAAACAAAACAAAAAAACTTCTCATCAAACTAGGAATGGGAACTTCTTCAACCTGATAAAGGATATCTAAGAAAAAACCTGCAACTAACCTCCCAGGTAGTGGTCAAAGTGTGAATATTTTCCACTTAAGAAGAGTTTCACCAATTTTATTCCACATTCTAAAGAACTGAAAAAAATATTTGCTGGGAAGCCATGAGCATAGCCTAAATAAGACTATATCAAAGTAATGTTGAAAAAGTCACAAATACAAAATAAGGAAAAATGTCCATTCTCCCTAAAAAAATTCTCCCTAAAGGAAAGGAAATATCATTATACTTAAAAAAAAAAAAAGGATTTTATATGTAAACAAGAACCAAACCAAACCCAAACCCACTGCCATCTAGTTGATTCCAACTCAAAGCAACATGATACGACAGAGTAGATCTGCCCCCAAAGGGTCTCCAATGTTATAAATCTTTACAGAAGTAGACTGTGACATTTTTTCCTACAGACTGGTTGGTGGGTTTGAACCATGGACCTCTTGGTTAGCAGCCAAATACTTCAACCACTGCACTACCAGGACTCCTTGAAACAAGAACACCTACCCCCTAATATACTGATGGTGAGAATGTTGTCTTTCATATCTACTTAAAAAACAGGTTTTTTTTAGGCCGCATAAATCAGAGACTACATCAGCCTGGAACCAGAAGAACTAGATGGTGCCTGGCTACAATCAATGACTGCCCTGACAGGGAACACGACAGAGAATCCCTGATGGAGCAGGACAACGGTGGGATGCAGACCTCAAATTCTTATGAAAAGACCAGACTTATTGGTCTGACTGAGACTAGAAGGACCCTGGAGGTCATGGTACTCAAACCTTCTGTTAGCCCAAGGCTGGAACCATTCCCAAAGCCAACTCTTCAGACAGGGATTGGACTGGACTATAAGATAGGAAATGATACTGGTGAGGAGTGAGTTTCTTGGCTCAAATAGACACATGAGACTATGTGGGCAGCTCCTGTCTGGAGGAGAGATGAGAAGGTAGAGGGGGACAGAAGCTAATTGAATGGACACGGGGAATAGAGGGTGGAGAGGAGTGTGCTGTCTTATTAGGGGGAGAGCAACTAGGAGTACATAGCAAGGTGTATATACATTTTTGTATGAGAGGCAGACTTGATTTGTAAACTTTCACTTAAAACACAATAAAAAAACAGGTTTTTATCATTTTAATAATAGATAATAAAATATTATAATTAATGAAAATAATTAAAAGTACTGAACAGCAAGTTATTAATAAGGGATTTTTCTGGCCAATGAGATTTGGGGAAATATTTTTTTCCTTTGTGTATTTTTATTTTCTGCAATTAGCACATATAATCATTTAAAGCAAAAAAAATAATGTCAAAGTGACTATTTTACATATAAATTATAGCCATACACAGAAGATACAGGCATACTCACACACACGAGGTTAGAGTGTTAGGCATAGTAAGACATATTTTAAAATTAAGATTTACTGTTGTATGGATATAGGTTAAAATTTGGTAGAGTCTAGAAAGCAAGTAGCTCCTAAATTATTATTGGGTTTAAAGATAACTAAGGACCACATATAAAATAATTGTCCAGATTCCAATGAACTCTGAAGGAAATGTACTATTTCATAGAAAAGGATTTGGAGAGGCTTTTACGGCCATGACCATTCTTGATGAAGATCTTGAAGACTGTAAAACTGTGATGCGCACAAATGGGATTAAGAGCATTCTAAGCAGTTGAGAGATCATAAAGAAAAACACAATTGTGTGAAACCTGAAATGCATTAAAGGAACAGTTTGTCACCTAGTAATGTTCCTGTACAGAAATAGTGTATCATAATGTATTATACAAAAAAAAAAAAAAAAGTGGTGGCCGTTTTGTGGATGACCTTAATTGCCAGAAAGAGAAAATTGCACTTGCTCAGTAGGCAACGGAGAGAGTTTAGATACATTAGAACAAGCAAAAAGCACTTTGTCATTTGCGTACCTATTATGCGACAGTATATTCTTTTGGATATCCCCAGAGACAGAGCCGGAGACAAGGACTCATGTTCAGGTATTTTATTTGTGGTTACATTCCTGAGGAGAGGGTGAGGAGCACAAGATTGACACGGAAGAAGGAAACGCAGAAATTGTGGTGCATTTGCTGGAGCCCTTGTGGCGCAGTGGTTAAAAGCATGACTGCTAGCCAAAAGGCCAGCAGTTCAAATCCACCAACCACTCCTTGGAAACCCTATTGGGCAGTTATACTCAGTCCTATAGGGTCGCTATGATTCGGAATTGACTCCTGGCAACCGGTTTGGTTTGGTTTTATCCAGTGTGCCGTAAACTGAAGCTCCATTCTACTGTGACTTCTGAGGTTTCCACCAAAGAGCCTCTGAGAATTGTCTATGTGATAGAGGGGGACTTGGACAATTATCCATTGGTTCCTTGACACCACTCTTTGAGGGCATTTTCTTGTCCACAGCTCCAGGCTGCATTTGCTTGTAGGCAAAGCTTTCTTTCTCAGAGTAGAGGCTTTCCCTGAGGCTGAAGCTAGGCATGCAGTTTGGAACTGGAGTGAGATGCTTTCTGCTTGAGTTCTGAGAACCCAAGGAATTGTCCGTCACAGCTATGGGAGAAAACTGAAGGGGACTGAGGGCTGTGACTGTGTGCTTAGAGTTTAGACATGTCATTTCCTTTGACAGCTGCAATGACCTTATGAAGTCAATATTATTATCTCCATTTAGGTTAAGTAGCTTTGGCTCAAAAATAATGCTAATCTGAAGCTTACTGATCTAGTGAATTGCTGAGCTCTTATGAACTCTGGTTTAAATCCAAAAGCAAAGTAATGTATGAGCGAGGTAACTGCAGTTGAGAATGACTGACCAGTGTGTCAAGGAGGAGAGAAGCTTAATATAGGGAAATAATTTATCAGGGGATAATTTATGAAAGATATTATACAACCAAAGGATACTGGATTAAATTCGGAGCCAAGGGTTCAAATTTATGTTTACTCATCATTTATGTAACATTGGCTAAATTATATCAATTATCAGTCCATCATTTTTCTTATTTATGTGTGGATTCCACTTGAGTTCTAACACCTAGTCAAATTCTGACTCTATTATCATGCGATTGTAATAAAAACACTGAGAATTTAAAGCAGGAAGCAGGTACAGAAGACATTGTGGAGGAAGAATCTGCTAGATGCATGGAGACAAAAGTGTGAAATTATGAAAATAAGACTTCATTAGTATTTTAGTCAATATGTCTCAGAGCTCTCTGTGGGAGAGTACAAACTCATAGTTCATAAACTTTTTCTAATTTAATCCACAAAATAAGATGTGGTGCTCTTTTAATCAGTATCCCACGTTCACATAGCTAGTAGGTGGCAGATGTTGTGTTCTCTATGTTTTTACAACAACAAAAATAACTTGGATTAAAAAAAAAGAGGTATATATTAAAGACATGCTATATCAGCACCAGTGCTCACTGTTCAATAAGTTCTCTAAACTGATGCCTTTATGATGTGTTCATTTTGAACATATTTGGGTCCTAAGAATAGGGGATGTGAACTTGATGTTTGGCATATTTAAGTCTTGATGGTATAACGTACCGCAGATTATGGATATATGACTGTGGATATTTGGGTGTATCCATATCCAATTATGGATACATGATAGGTTAAAACAAAAGCAGAGACCAAATACCTGTTATTAGAAATTAGTGTATTGATTACCCTTGAAAGAGTTAGTTTTAGTGACAGGTTATGGAGTGAAGAGGCCTTCTGAAGCACTGTCATCTGTTTTGTGATCTGAGACTTGGTTACAAAAGTGTGCTCAGTTTGTGAGAATTCATTGAACTACACACTTACAATTTCTGTAATTGTATATATGAATGCACATTATAATAAATAGTTTAAAAAAATACCTGTTAAAAAGAAATTATCTGAAGTCTTCCACTTCTGGTAAAACGAAGTACACAAACTTTTCTATTCTTCTCACTATGTATAATAAAAAACCCTGGACGTTATGTATAAGCAAACATAAGAAGACTCTAAAAAGTGGAGAGAGGAACATCAGTCAGGTAGGGACCCTGAGCCAATGGAACGACACAGTGGTGAGCTCCTGGGCTTTTCTTTTTTCCTCATAGAGCCCACAGCTTGAGCTGAAGAAGCCCTTGGAAACTTAGTCACTTCGAAGTAACCTATGGGACAAATAGATACTCTCAGGGGAAATTAAAAAATATATATAGACAGTGAACCTAAAGGGAAAAAAAAAAGTACGACATATCAAAATGTGTGGGACCTAGCTAGAGCAGTGCTGAGAGGGAAATTTAGAGCACTAAACACATATATTCGAAAAGAGGAGAAGTTTCGAATCAGTAATCTAAGCTCCCACTTCAAGAACCTAGAAAACTGCTCTTTTGAAGACAGCTTTGCTCTCTACTTGACAAAGTCGATACACTTCTTTACCTTGACCTTTCTGAGGCATAGACCACTGTTTGTTCTTTGAAAACATTTCCGTCTAAGGTATTTGAGATATCAAGGCTCCTGATTTCTTCCAGCTCTGGCTTTTACATTTAAATCTCCTTCATGGCTTTTACTTTTTCCATTCCTTAAATGTCAAGATAACCCAGAGCTTTGTCCTTGCTTTCCTCTTTTCTCACTCTATGTATTTACTACCTTAGTAAGAACTCACTGTTTCTTCTTGGTTGAACTACTACAAATATACTGATAACTCCCCAAATCTGTCTTAACCTAAAATCAACTGCTAAGGTCCAGACATGTTTCTTCAGTTGCTACGTGGAAAACTTCACTGGATGTTACATTGGCATTTCAAACTCAGCCTTCAAAAAACTAAAGTATCCTGATCCTAGAAAATAAGGGCATTGAAAATTACAATGTGTGGTTAAGTGCTGGAATGCTGATATGCCCAGGTCCTGTGCCATTTTCATGATCTTTGATATGTTTGAGGCCATTGTTGAGGCTATTGTGCCAATCTATCTCATTGAAAGTTCCCCTTGTTTTCTCTGACCCTCTACTTTACCAAACATGATGTTCTTCTCTAGCGATTGGTCTTTCCCGATGGTGTGCCCAAAGTAAGCAAGATGAAGCCTTGCAGGCCTTGTTTCTACGGAGCATTCTCATTGTATTGCTTCTAAGACTGATTTGATTATTCTTCTGGCAGTCCGTGGTATATTCAGTATTCTTCCCCTGCTACACAATTTAAATGCATCATTTTTCTGTCTTTTTTCATTGTCTGGCTTTCACATACATGAGACAATTAAAAAGACCATGGCTTGGCTCAGGCTCACCTTAGTCATCAAAGTGACATCTTTATTTTTAGAACCTTAAAGAGGTCTTTTGTAGCAGATTAGACCAATACAATATTTTGTTAGATTTTTTAAATAAATATTCTGAAAAATGTAGTAATAGATAAATGGTCTAAGGCATAACAACCTTTTATTCTGACTGTTACCTCTCACTGCAAAACTCTGTGTTCTCATTTGACCTGCAACCTCTATTTTCTTTCTTGTCTTTGTACGCACCAGACCCTGCTTTAAATATGTTTAAAAATATCTTGATAACTATTACAATATCCACACATTATGCTCAATATCCATTAGGCAACCACTGGTTCTTTTAGCTCATAGCCTGCCAAACCTACAAAAGGGTATTCGTTAAAGAGCGAAATAAATGTGACTTTAACCTTATGCACGAAGCATTCGGTTTTCAGTTTCAATTCCCAGACTTCTGAATTAATCTACCACCTCACCTTTTCAACCAATTAGCAGCTAGAAAGATCACAATTAAAACGTGTGTTAAGGATTGAAAGAATTCTTCCCAATTCATTCTTGATCTAATTAGTCTCTTATTCTAATTTGCTGGTGTGAAAACACTGTCTTATATAGTTACTTTCAGATCATTGGGCTTTTCCTAACACTGGATTCATTTCTTAATGACCTTTAGTTTTAGTTGTGTGTGCTTGTGTCATTGAAATATTTTATTTCATTCTAAAAACAAACATAAAATATTGCGATCAAGTCAATTCCAACCCATAAACCCAAAACCCATTTCTATTGAGTAGATTCCAACTCATAGCGACCCTATAAAACAGAGTAGAACTGCCCCCATAAGGTTTCCAAGGAGCCGCTGGTGGATTTGAACTGCTGACCTTTTGGTTAGCAGCTGAGCTCTTAACCACTGCACCGTCGAGGCTCCCTTTCATTCCTAGACATGTCTGTTTCAAAGGGTGAGATTGTAAAATACTTAAAATACTTACCGCAGAATATGGAACAACACAACCCCACCTCTCCTGATCTCTCTGTAATGCAAGTCATTCATAGGACTACCAGAGATCCATATTTGCATAACTTAGTCCTCACGTGAAGTTTTGTTAATGGTATAAGTCATCTGCAACGGCAGTGTCCTAGTGAGTGTTTACCTCCAGTAAAATGCTATTTGCAAAGTAGCTTTTCCAACAAAATAAGTGTACTGTGAAGACTACCTGAAGAAATTGATACGAAGCAAAACCAGTAAAGTTAATGTTGCATATCTCTGGGATGTTATTTTTATGCATTCCTCTTTTTTCGCTTACAGTTACAATTACAGTTTTTATATTCTCTTACAAACTTACCATATCAGAGTTGTGGGATGATTTAAGTGCCTAATAAGATAATGAATCTCCCATCACAAATGTAATCTCTTACTGTAAGGTTTATTATAAAATTGTCTTTGAGGCTGTCAGGAGCACATTCCATGTATTATGGCCTCATAATTTTGCATTTTATTGTTATTTTTCCTGAATACATCCATCTGGCAACCAAAGCTACCACTACTATTGTACCAAGGTTGAACATCCAGTTTTAGGAAGAAAATCGATTCCAGATTATTAGCAAATAAATTCATTGTCTGCACCTTGCAAGAAGGTAGGCCTGGTAAAAGTAAACCAGGTGTAAAAATGCATGTTGGTACCTTTTATCTACCCATTCACTGGGAAAAGTGGAAATGGTAGAACCTGTGCAATATTAATGAGACTTTTACCGGTACAGAGTATCAGCGTCAGACACAATTTTATGAAACATTTAAACCCATGTGCCCTGAAGTAACCCAAAATAATGATGTTTCCACATATACTCAGACTTATTGAATCTCTGTTCACTACTTTGTACCACCAGCCTTAAACAGCCACTTGCAGTTTCAACAAGATTTCTTTGGTGTCCTTATTTCTGGACTCTGTGGCCCCATGTTCCCTCCAGCTCATTCCATCCGTCATTTCACTACCAGAATTATTGTTTTAAAACCCAACCACAATGTGTCACCTCCCTCTTCAGATCCTTCAATGCGGCTTCATTTTGTACCAATCTGAGTACACATTTTTCATGCAGGCACAGTGAACCCTTCACCATATGGCCCGATGTGCTTTTCCCAGCGTAATGACCACCTGGGACTCTGGAAGGGATCCTCTACCACCAGATCCCAGCTCTGCTGTTGACAAGATTGATAGACCGTTGGAACTCCCTTCGACCCAATTTTCTCATCTGCATCGTGAGAATAATAACCAGACTTGCTTCATTGGGACAGTATGAAAAATAGATGAAAAAAATCACTGGATGGTTGCTCATTTATGAGGTTTCAAGACTCCCACTGATCCTTCTGCATGTTAAAAGCCAACTAGACTCCCCTCCCTTCTCTTACAAGCCTTAAACTTCCCCCCTGTACCTTTTTACTAGCCATTCCATCTGCCTCAAATATGCTCCCAGACTCTTCTAGTGTGGCCTTCAGAACCCTAACATTCTCTTTAAGGTCTATGTCAAATATGAACTCTATAAACTCTTTCCTCACCCAACCTATGTGAAGAAGATGTCTGTATTTTTTGATTCCCCTCATGGTGTTAACGCTTCTGTTGTCATATATATCATCTTCCTTATTTAGTGGCAAATATTTGAGTTTATTTTCTTTTTCTACTGGTCTGAAACCTCTTGAGGTCTGCAGTGGTATGCTATTTATAGCTGTGTCCTCAGAGGTACTTGTCACAGATTCTGAGACACTGTATGAGCACCTTTCAATTCTGTATCATTAGTTCTGGAGAGTTTGAAGAAGTCCATAAGAAACAAAGTGAGCCTTTCCAATCAGTCCATGTGTGTCCAAACATCAGAGACAACTCTTTGAAGCCATCTTATACTTAAATAACTTACCAAGAAGTTGTTTTTCTAAAAATTTAGTAACCAAAATAATAATAATAACAAGTATAATTTGAGAATCAGCCTTTTTTTTGGTTATATTATTATTTTTTGTGATAATATAATTGACACATAATAGTAAGAAAATTACTAAGAATAAGCCAATGAAATAAGAAAATAAAAAGTCCCACACTTTTCATACTGTTAGATAATGTGTCTTAGTCTAGATCAAATGAACTCAACATGTATATCTTAAGCAAATTTAGGCAGAATACATTTTTCAACAGCTTGATAATAATTCTCCCTTCTGTCTCTTTATGATCGTACAAACAAACAGAAAAAAAATACTCAGATACAAACACACATAAGAATACATTCTTTGGGGAGATAGTTTATTAATCTTGACATACATATTATATGATATTCTATTTTCTTGGTGTACCTCAAAAATATCTGCTTATAATCTTTCTGCTTAATACAAATTGAGAACATTCTTTTACAGATTATACTGAAGGTGCATAATGTCATATTCCAAGTTGTTGGCATTACACTTGATGGCACTTTGTTAAAATGAATATTTTACTCTGCCAAATATTAAAACATACTCTTAACTTTAATATATTTTCAGGACAGTGCCTATGTCTTCCTAATTGTGATCCTTTTCAAAATTTATTTACTTAATATATTTCTATTCAATTGTACCAAATATTAGAGATATCTACAATGATTGATATTAAATAAAATAGTGATAGTAAAATCAATTAAAAACTATCTCATCAAGTTGACTATTCTTTCAGAAATTTTGCAAATATTTATCATTAAGCACCTTATGTATGCTAGTCACTGTTCTAAGGTGTTTGAGATACACACAGGGGAAAAACAGGTCAAACTTTCAAACTTGTATGACTTAACAATGTAGGAATACAACTAACAATTGGGAAAATTAAATACATTGGTTACATATTATGATTGAAAGTGATACATGATATAGAATATTTCTTTCAATGAAATAAATAATATTTTAGAGGGATATTTTCTTCCTCTTAGCACTGTTAAAGACATGTAAAAATATAAATATTAAAATGAAAAAAATGGCAAGAGACTGGATTCTAAATGTATCTCAAATTATTTTATTTCTTTAGGGAATTATGAAGCTTATATGTGTTCTTTTAGTATTTTGGATGCTCTGCAAGATATATTTTTACAAAACTACCTGCAAGGTTTGCTTAACATATTCTATACTTTCTCCTTTGAGAGAATAACAAATCAGGATGGCTAGCCCAGTGGATTCCTTACAATATAACCCAAGAATCTGAAATAAGCTTTTTACTCCCCCAGGAAGAATTGAATTTGGCCAGGAAAGGTATTCCCATATGGTTTGTTAAAAGATGCTTCTCTACCAGTCACATTAATTATTTTACAAGCTGAGCAAACATATTGACAACTAATTCATACCCAGCATGCTGTACAGTATGAGGGAAATGTTTTGTTCAGTGGGAATGAGTGTACATAGTCATGTATCAGAAATCCCAATTCTGAACGTGGATTTAAATTATCTGTTAAAGTACAAGAAATGATTCATATATGCATCCTCTACCTTGCAGAGAGAGAACATAAGTGTGTTTTCCAGAATTCTAGTGTTTTTGTTTATATTAGAAAACCAATTGCTGTATATCTGTTTGCAAGTCATTTAATCTCTCACAGCATTCTAACAACTATTTAGCTAATATAGGAAATACAGTAAAACCTGCAAAAGCTGGAACCTGTGTAAATCAGAAACCTGTCAGAGAAGGAAAACGCAAATATTTTCTGCTAAGAGAGAGAATAGAAAAGCGGTAAGACTATACGTTGTCATAGGCGGAAATCTTGTGAGACCCAGAAGAACCCGTTGAGTTCTGGCTCTCACAGGTCTCACTATATGTATCACTTTCCTGTGACTGCTGCATTAGACACCTAGGGCTGCTGTTCCAAATTACCACAAACTTGATATTAACACAACAGAAATTTATCCTCACACAATTCTGGAGGATGGAGGTTCTAGGGGAAAATCCGTTCCAGACTTCTCTTAGCTTCTAATGACTATCGACATTCCTTGGCTTGTGACCACATCCCTCCAACCTCTGCATCTGTCTTCACATTGCCTTCTCATCTGTCCATCAAGTCTCCCTCTGCCTAACTCTTAGGACACTTGTCATCGAGTTCATGGCCCAGTAGGATAATCCAGTGTCTTAGTCACCTAGTGCTCCTATAAGAGAAATATCACAAGTGGATGGCTTTAACAAAGAGAAATTTATTCTCTCACAGTCTAGTAGGCTACAAGTCCAAATTCAGAGCATCAGCTCCAGGGGGGAAGGCTTTCTCTCTCTGTCCGCTCTGGAGCAAGGTCCTTGTTGAGGTATAGGGACCCCAGGTCCAAAGGATGCACTCTGTTCTTGGTGCTGCGTTCTTGGTGGTATGAGGTCCCCCATTCTTTGCTTGCTTCCCTTTCATTTTATCCCTTGTAAGATAAAAGGTGGTGGAGGCCACACCCCAGGGAAACATTGGATCAGAGATGCGACCTTAGTGTTAAAAGCCCACCTTAATCCTCTTTAGCATAAAATTTCAATCACAAAATGAAGGACAACCACACAATACTCCGAATCCTGACCTAACTAAGTTGACACATATTTTTGGGGGACACAATTCAACCCATGCTATCCAGGAAAGATCTATGTCCCACAACTGTTCATTTCATCTTTTGTCATCCAAATTAATATTCATGCTTTTACCGTATAAGGTAATATTCAGAGGTTCCAGAGATCACTAAGTGGGCATATCTTTTTGAGGGCCATCATTCAGCCCGAGATAGGAATATTAGTTCTTACTCAACAAATACAACGTAACATGTAGAAATGTAACAATACAACATTGTGAAAATGCTCTTTCTCAGTTCCTCTTATGAATTTGCTTTAAGCAAGTACACATTTTACATTAAAAATAATCAAACAAGCAGAAAATTCCTTTGGGATTTCACTGAACTAGGAAGAAATTCTCAAAACTGAACAAAACTAGAAATGTGTGGCTCCTTTGTCCTTTTCTTCCCAGCAGTGGAATTCCAGTTCTATTTGTAAGATATTGATTTATTTAAAATAAAAAGATTTAGTGACCTTCTCTTGTTTTGTTCTCTTCTTCCAGCTGCCAGGTATAGAGTCTTTTGCTAATTTTTCCCTTTAATGAAGGGATATATCTTAATGTGAAGATCGTCATGGCCCATATTGATAGCGCTAATATATATTTAAGACTGCTCCCAAAAGTCTACTTGGGCACAGCTAATATGATAGTACCTCGCTGAGGTGTGGTCAGCTTTGGTGTTTGGATATTAGTCTTCCCCTGGCGGTATGCACTGCAGTGTCTATAGAAACAGACTTGCCCATTCTATCTATATGTTGCAATAGAAGTTGAAGCTTGCCAGCAATACCTGGAATTGTTTAAATAATTTTCTATAAGCAAAAAACATAGGCTAGGGCTGTGTATCTCTGAAAACTCTTGATGTCTGCATTTAGCAGCATGGAACCCAACAGTGTACAGTAAACAGCTGTCACTTTTTTTTTCAAAATGAAAGACTTTCCCAGATAGTTCTCTGCAGCAGTTCTAGTTATTATAAATAGTCAAGGCAGTGGTTACTAAAGAGGGTAGGGGTGAAAATAAAGCAGACCTTAGAATGTGTATAAACAGAATATTCTGAAAAAAAAATGTATGTGCCCTACATTTTACAAATAATCTTAAAAACACAGTGTGAGAATCTTGTAATTTTCTACCTGTAAAACACTTTTCTGGTACCAAATGTACCTTTTCTATCTTATCTGTACTGTGTCTAAGAATACTACTGTTTTTAATATATCTTTTGAAATAATTCTTAGATACCTTCCACTTACTCTTCCTTGGAAATAAATTATCAAGTGTTCGACCATCGGTCACAAATTGTTATCATTGCGATGACTTTAGATCTAGTTATAATCTGAATATTTTTATTGTCATTATCACTATAATATATATTAAAAGATGTAGGAACTTATGAAATGCACAAGAAAATGCTGGGAGCATAGTGTAAAACCCAAAACTTGTTGCCATTGAGTTGATTCTGACTCATAGTGACCCACAATGTTCTGTTAATAGCCAGATGGTACTGGCATTGAAAATAATGGTGTTCACAAATAGGAAAATCAAAAACAGTTCAAACCAGTACCTGTCCTGATTTACACAGTTGTTGAATGACCTGCACGATTTGAACTGAATGTTCAAGTGGTCATCCCTGCCAACCTCACAGAAATTAAAACAACCTTATAGTTGTTTTTCCCCTTATAGGGGAAATTTTGGACAATTTGATTCAGCAAATGAGACAAGTTAGATGATGCAAATTACTAATTATTAAAACTGACTCAAGAAGAAATAGTCTGAACAGAACAGTAGTAAGTAAAGAAAAAAAAAACTAAATAAAAGAGAAGAATGATCACTTGGACTTTATCAAAATTAACCGATACACTCCTAAGAATCTACCTGACTATGCAATGTCATTCCACTGTGTGGACCATAATAGGTTATGGATAACATTGTGAAGAGTGGGAATTACAAAACACTTAATTGTGCTCGTAAGGAACCTGTACATAGACCAAGAGGCAGTCATTCAAGCAGAATGAGTGGATATTGCGTGGTTTAAAATCTGGAAAGATGTATGTCAGGATTGTATCCTTTCACTCTGTTTATTCAAATTGTATGCTGAGCAGATAACCTGAGAACTTGGACTTCATGAAGAAGAATGTGGTATCAGGATTGGAGGAAGACTCATTAGCAACTGCAATATGCAGATGATACAACCTTGCTGGCTGAAAGCAAAGAGTACTGGAAGAACTCACTGACTGATGAAGATCAAAGACTACACTTTTCAGTATGGATTACACCTAAACAACAACAACAAAACAAGTCCTCACAACTGGACCAATAAGCAACATCATAATAAATGGAGAAAAATTTGAAGTTGTCAAGTATTTCGTTTTACTTAGATCCACAATCAATGCCCATTGAAACAGCAGTCAAGAAATCAAATGATGTATTGCATTGAGCAATTCTGCTGCAAAAGATCTCTTTAAAGTGTTGAAAAGCAAAGATGTCACTTTGAGTAGGAAGGTATGCCTGACTGAAGCCGTGGTATTTTCAATTGCCTTATATGCATTTGAAAGCTGGACAATGGATGGGTATAACGAAGAAAAAGGAGAATTGATGCACATGAATTATGGTGTTGGAGAGCAATATTGAATATACTGTGCACTGCCAAAAGAATGAACTAATCTGTCTCGGAAGAAGTACAACCAGAATGCTCCTTAGAAGCGAGAATGGTGAGACTTCATCTCACTTTCTTTGGCCATGTTATCAGGAGGGACCAGTCGCTGGAGAAGGTCATCATGTTTGGTAAAGTAGACAGTCAGTGAAAGAGAGCAAGACTTTCAACAAGATGGATTGGCTCAGTGGCTGCAATAATGAGCTCAAACATAGCAAGGATTGTGAGGATAGCACAAGACAGGGCAGTGTTTTGTTGTGTTGTTTAGGTGTAATCCATACTGAATTACACAGGGTCGGGAAGAGTCGGAACCCACTAGAGGGCACTTAAAGCAACATTGTATGACATGTAGAATTGATGAAAATTTTAAGAAAATTATGGTTCTTGACACATGGGATTATGGGAAATATTTTTGAATTAAAAAAATTTAATATTCTGTACCATGATTTTTTTTTTTTTTCAGATTAAGACTTTGTGAAAGGTATATAAATTTCTAATTATGTATCTGCTACTCGGACCACTACATAAAACAACCAGTACGCAAAAACGAAAAAAAATTGTATGTACACTTCTTGGATCAACTCATTCATAAAACTATTTCAAAATCCTTAGTATGAAAAAGGATGCAAGAAAAATTCATAGATATAAATAGGATCAAATATGAAGTTGTTAGCAATGGCTACATGATAAGTTATATGACTGGGTAGAATATTTGTTTTCAATTTTGGGAAAGAAAATGTATTTGTGATTGTAATAATTACTAGATTTTTTATTATATTTTAAAATGTGCTTTTTTAAAATATTTCTTTTACAAGATGTCTTACATGAACAATTCTGCCCTGAAATAGGCATAATGGGATATGTAATGGTGGCACTTAAGGTAGATTTGGAATCAAATGAGATTTTGAATGTTGACTTTTTTCTTCAGTGTTTGTTTGATTTCTGTAGAGTTATGTAAATAAGACTCCAACATATGTGTTGACTGATGCCATTTTGGTCACAAGGCTGTTGTGGAATTCAGTGGGATCATGTATTTAATGTTGTTTTCCTTGTTATAAAGTGTCATATTTTCAATAAATGGCATTTTACAATTTAGTTTCAGGAGTCTAATATATATAACCAATTAAATATATATGATTCGTTCATCCATACAACTGTTTTATCTACACATTGAGATTATTTGAAAATTAAAAGGGATTTATTTAATCAGTGAGAAAAAAAGATACAAATGCCATAATTGCATTAAACTTTAGCTTCATAGCCTATGAAGAGCCCTGGTGGCACCTTGGTTAAGCCCTCTGCTGCTAACCAAAAGGTCAGCCTTGGAAACCCTATGGGACAGTTCTATTGTGTCACTATGAGTCAGAATGGACTTGACACATGGCTTTGGTTTTTGGGGGGTTTTCTGTATTCTACGTGCTATATTAATGAGGGAGGAACAACTCAGAAAAGTGGGAGAGGATGTTTGCACAACTTGAAGAAAGTAATCAATGTCACCAAACTGTACATGTAGAAGCTGTTGAATTGGTATATGTTTTGCTGTATATGTTCTCAACAACAACATAATTTTAGAAGAAGTGATGCAGCTTGGAAATGATAAATGGGGCTTGAAATAAGGACAGAAGATGTACAGCTAGAATGCTTGTTGGAAGGATGGAGAGACTTTGTCTCACCTTCAACATGTTACCTGGAAGGACCAATCCCTGGAGAAGGACATCATGCTTGGTAAAGTAGAGGGTCAGTGAAAAAAGGGGAATGAAATGAATTGACACAGTGGTTGCAACACTGGTTGCAAACATAGCAGTGGTTGTGAGGATGGCACAGGACTGGGCAACATTTTGTTCTGTCGTACATGGGATCGTTATGAGTCAGAGCTGACTGGACAGCACCTGACAACACCTTACTAACTATGTGGTCTCTCAGGTAAATCTCATTAGCTTAATTTCTTCAGGGTAGAGTTCGGAGCTTGGACTAAACAACCTCCGTGAATCCTGCAATTACAACAGGCTTCTCACATCATCTTAATATGATTCTCTATCCCTCTTTATAGAGCCCTGGTGGTGCAGTGGTTAAGGTCTCGGCTGCTAATTAAAAGGTTGTGGGTTTGAACCCACCCTCGGTTCCACAGGAGAAAAGACCTGGTGATCTGCTTCTGTAAAGATTATAGCCAAGAGAACCCTGTGAGGCAGTTCTACTGTCACATGGGGTCGCTATGAGCGGAATCGACTGGACAGCACGCAACAACATGCCTTCTTGAAGTCAGTGACTGGAGGAAACTTTAAAGCCGTTTCACTGGAAAAGAAGTCACCCGTGTTATTGTGAGCCATGCAAAGGATTCTCCACAGGTCCAGCACCAGGCCAGAGGTCGTTCTACGGTGTACATACACCTTTTCAAAGGAATTTTAAATTTTCTTTCCCACCCCTGAGGTAGGTCAGGACTATGGTGTTTTAGCAATTGATTGGAAGAATCTTGGAGTCTGGGGATGAACTGTTTTATTAGAAAGAGCATAATTCCAAGAATAATTTGTATAAAATGACTTTTTTTTTCTTGCTGGTGAGAAAAAAAAAAATAATCAAAGGGAATTTCCCTAGACCCTTAAAACTCTTAATGAAAGCGAGTCTTCATAATCATTTCAGTACGAGCATCAGCAGGCCGCTGCTCCAGTTCCTGATGTCAAAGAAGACACTGAGCAAAGAAACCTACATTTGTTCCTCTCCTTTCTAGATTTTACTCGTTCTCCCTCTTCCACATTTCATCATACTCTCTTTTCAATGCATCTCTTTTAACTTCAGGAGTGAGGATAAGGGCATAGAGAAGTTAGATTTCAATTTCTTCTTTAACTGTTTCACACATAAATTATGAATTTCTCCAGCGATGCCGCGGCTCGCATTTATCCTAGGTCAGATGGTCAGCCTAGACCCAGCCAGCTTCATTCTTCCAGCTTCTGTCTTTTATGGTTCTCTTTGGAGCACTGATTCCTAACAGTATCTAAGGAGGACAAAAGGCGGTGAAACGCACCAGGTGTTAGCTCTAGGATATTTTCCAGGTGAGTCAATTATTAATCTCCCTTTGGATGACCTGTTTCTTGTATGGCTCTCAGAGCTAAGTGTTCAGTCTTTCCCCAGTGTGGTCTTTTGCAAGCAGAGAAGGCAAATGGTCAGGAGAATCTAAAATTTGGCCACTGCAGGAAAGCAGTCTTCTTTAATGTCCGTGACCCTTAGGTCTAATATTTGACATTTTCCATCTTACATTTAATTTCAAATATTTTTTGTCTCTTGAAACTGTGAAGGATCTGATGCCTGCAGATGTTAGGGAATAATGAAAGTAATACCTGTATTTGCAGTTTAGGATTTAACTTTCCTGAAACCTCTGCATTAAAACCTAAACGATCAGATGAGTTGTGAGGCCCTACAATGAGAGTCTGGATTCGTATTAAAATTAAGGTTAAGCAATCATTTTTTCTCCTGGTCCATAATTTATTTCATATGTAACTTCTTTCTATGTTCCCTTTACGTTTTAATTTACACAGTTATCTTACTAGTCATAAGAGCATAAAGCTTAAAAGTATGGACTCAGAACCCCACTCCACCATGAAATCAGTGTTTTACCTTGAGCAAAGAGGTCAACTCTTTATTCTTCTATTTCCTTTTAGGAAAAATAATAATAATATGCTGAATACCCATTGAAGAGAGTTGCTAAGATGATTTTAAAAAAATGAGATAAAATATAATCCCACTATGATGCAATATGTGGGAAGACATTATTATGAGGTTAATGAAGTGCAACCATCTACCTAAGAACTAGGGGTCCCACTGAACCTTCCAAATCTGCCACTGTCCCAAGAGGACCTGTTGGCTTCTTGTGGCAGGTGTCAACTCTGGCTTGCATACTTTTGATGAGGATTCCGGGTCCTGGGACTTTCAGCCAGCCTAGTTTCCGTACACCCCTTCCCCTCCTCTCATCCCCATTTCTCACCTACACACTCCCCTTAGAAGATAAATATTTCCAGCTGATACTTTTTTGTTGTCTTTGAGAATATACACAACAAGACATATACCAATTCCACAGTTTCTAGATGTACAATTCAGTGACATTGATTACATTCTTTGAGTTTTGCAACATTCTCACCCTCCTTCTCTGAGTTGTTCCTCCCCCATTAACATAAGCTCACTACCCCTTAAGGTTCCCGTCTAATCTTTTGAGTTGCTGTTGTCAGTTTGATCTCATATAGATAGTTCTTAAAAGTTCATAATGCTCAAAAAAAAAAAAATGCTTGAAGCAGACATTTTTTACTAGTTAACCTAAACTATTGTTTGATTTTAAGAAGGCTTCAGGGGATATTTTTGGTTTAAAGTTTAATGATTATCTCAGGGCAATAGTTTTGGGGATTCAACCAGTCTCGTGGCTCCAGAAATTCTGAAATCTGTTACTTTTGATTTATCATAAGGAAGAAAGGATGGCTTGGGGTTTCCTATTGCATTATATCCATATTCATTTTACTGGGGTGATTTGCTGTGTACCTGTAAAGAGATGAGAAAGAATCACACAGAAGGCCTATTGTAAGCATTATACAGTGCTAGCTATTATGAGTAGAAGTATTATCATCACCATCATCTTCATTATTTCCTGCCAATATTTCCTGGCAAATGGTACCCCCTAAAAAAGTCACTTCCTTTTCTGAGCTCACATAAAATATATTTTATTTTTATGTTATAGAATTTCCCTAATTTTATACAATTACTAAATTATCTATTCATACTTCAAGATATGATCCTAGAGGTCACTGCCGTTATTTCTTTATATTCCAACACGATTTTACTGTTGGTGAAACATGGTTAATACTCAAACATGCTAAAGGATTAAATGAAATGGATCTGTCTTTAATCAAATTAGGAAAAGTTGATATGAAATGAGATAATAAATTAATAAAATATTACATAAAATATGTCAAAATTAAAAATAAAATGAGTTCTTATTGACTAACCAGTTGCTGTCAAGTCAGTTCTGACTCACGGTGACCTCATGCGGGTCCAAGTAGAGCTGCTCCATAGGGTTTTCAATAACTCTAACCTTTCAGAAGCAGATCTTTAGGGCTATCTTCCGAGGTGCCTCTTGGTGGACTTGAACTTTCAACCTTTTTCAGTTACCAGTTGAGCACCTTACCTGTTTACACCACCCAGGGACTCTTCTTATTGAATATAGCCATTTATATGCACCAACATGCTTTAGAGAGATGAAGAGTTGGGAAGAGATGTATGAGTGAGAGAGATAACTGATGAGAGAGACAGGGAGGAGAGGACAGAGTGATGGGAAAAATGATTAAATGACATTTCATACACATCAGATTTAAAGCTCAGGATTTAGCTTACTTCAGGAACTAGATTTCAACCTTTGCTCTCTGATCCCTTCCCTCTCAGAGAACAGTGCTTAGTACCCCAACCTTGACAGTGAAAATTAAGCAATAGAAGACATAGGCAGATAAGACAAGCTTAACAGAGATCAAGAAATAGTAACTTGCTTACCCTTTTCTTGATCCAAACAATGATTTGGTTTTAGAAACTACAGTTGGTTCTTCTAATGTTATTATTTGTGGCAGAGTATTTAGTGGAAATATTGGACACGATGACCTTCAAAGTCTCTATGCTAAGTAAGTGCCTACCTGTAAAACTTCATGTGTTTTGGGAGCAGTCTTCAATGCGAAGTCGGACACTGAGAGAAAGGTAGTGATTTTGTCTGAGTGGAGCACCAGGCAGTGCCTGTCCTCCATTCCAAGGCTTCCCAGTGAGTACAGGCTTCCCACAGGCACTTCTCTATCACCTAGTCCTCCTAGAAAACTGGTCTGAATGAAACTCTAAGGAAATACTGAGCTCCATTTTTCTGGTCAAAAACAGAATAAAGAAATTTATAATCTCCTATTGAGAAATGCCCCCATGTGTCTGTCAGTTTGTCGCTTATTGAGAAATGAAGGAAATAAGAGGATCTGAAATCAGAGAAAATATCTGAGCAAGTATAGAATCAGAAACAAGCACAGAACACTCAAGAACTTTACAAATATGTAAGCATTTCTTCTTCTTAGAAAACAACCTTGCTTCCCACAAGGGGATTTCATTATAACATTCACCTTATATAATCTTGAGTATTCTGTGAGGAAGTTAACAACAAAGATATTAACTTATTGATTTTGATAAAGGAAATACTGTAGCGGGCTTTTTCATCTTGAAATAAAATGCGAAAACAAACATACTACAGATTGAGAAGATTATACTGCTCAGATCAATCTCATAGAAAATGATAAAGAATGCAAATAAGAGCCTTGAAGAAAATACAGGACACCAGGATTGTGCTGAATATCGTAAGTGCTCAGCATATCAAAACAGCAGTCTTCATAATTTTAGAAGACACGTAAAATCTAAACATGATTGTGTAAAAAGGGATTTCCCTCTTTCCCGTAGCGTGACATGGATGTCTTAAAGCAAAAAAAAAAAAAAAAGGAAGTGTGTGTGAATATATTGAATATTATGAACAAACATGTTTCTTTCCTTAAATAGAATATAGTGATTTTTTAGTAATATATTGTTTGTATTAGCTACCACAGCTCAGTTAAATGTTACGTAAATTTATAATTAAATGTACTTCACAATTTCAAAATTTCCTTTTTTTTTATTGACTCATCTCCAAGATCCACAAATAAGGACTATATTTTCATGTTCTTCCTTTTGCAGCTTTATGTTCAGTTCACTTTGAGATATGAAATTAATAATGCTGAGAGTAAACTTTAGACTTGCATTATTATCACTTACCAAAACCCTTCCCAAATTTCTTCAGCCTGGGCATAACCCATTTCTTTCTCTGAGATTTTTAGAAAAACTGGGAAGATTTTCCAAAGGTTTCATAAGCACTTCAGGTCAATGTTTTCAGGAAACGGAATCAAGGGGCAGTTGACCATAATGAGCACTGAGAGCATGGTGATCTCACTGTTCACTTGTCTATTCATTATAGGCCAGGAAGTACTTTACCTGAGAGTGTGACTTAGTATCTGACCACATCCTGTGAATTCTATAAAATGTGCGTTTAACTTAATTGTGTAATTTCCCAGCAAATGGTGTCATTATTAATACATTGACAGTTTTCTTTCTTTCTTTATTTTTTCCTTAATATACACAGCAAAACATATGTCAATTCAATAGTTCCTACACCTACAATTCAGTGGCATTGATTACATTCTTTGAATTGTGAAAATAATCTCAACCTCTTTTTCTGTGTTGTTCCTCCCCCATTAGTGTAAATTCACTTCCTCCTAAGGTTCCTATTTGATCTTTTGAGTTGCTTTTATCCATTTGATCCCATATAGTCAGTTCTTAAAAGAGCATAATGCTCAAGGCAGACATTTTTTTACTAGTTAAGCTAAACTATTGTTTGGTTTTAAGAAGACTGCAGGGTTTTTTTGTTGTTGTTGTTTTGGCTTAAGGTTTAAAGATTATTTCAGGGCAATAGTTTCAGAGGTTCTTTCAACCTTCCTGGCTCCAGGAAGTATAGAGTCCATGAGAATTCAAAATTTTGCACTGTATTTAATGCCTTTTGGTCAGGACTCTTCTATAGAATCTTTGATCAAAACGTTCAGTAATATTAGCCAGGTACCATCAAGTTCTTCTGGTCTCATGACAAAGGAGGAAGATGTTTATGGGAGCAAACAGCCATACATCCCATATCCTCCTCCTATTCCTGACTCTGCTCCTTCCTCTATTACACCAGGTGAAAAAAGTGAGCACAGGCCAATCGTTGTGTCTTGGATGGCCGCCTGCAAGCTTTTAAGGCGCCAGGCGCTAGACAACAAACTAGGAGATAGAACAGAAGCACCAAACATGTTATTAAGACAATTAACTGGGATGTCCCATGAAACCATCACCCTAAATCTCCAAACCGAAGAACCAAATCCCATGAGGTTTTTGGTTGTACATACGCAGTCTCAGCAAATACTCTTTTTTTTTTTTTTTTGGTCATTGTTGTAAATTTATCTATCGTACAATTTTTGCCAGCTCAACTTTTTAAAGGTGTACAATTTACTGACACCAATTACATTAATTGGCTGTGCAGCCCTACCCTTAATCAACGCAGTATTTCTATCACCGCTTACTCCTTCCTCCCTTTTCCCCCTCCCTCCTGCCTCTAGCAACCACTAATAAACTTTTTTCTCTATACATTTTCCTTTTGTTGTCTTTTTCAGTAAGTGAGGTTATGCAGTATTTGTCCTTTTGTGACTGACTTATTTCACTCAGCATAATGTCTTTTAGTTCCACCCATAGTACAGCATGTATCAAGACTTCATTTTTCCTTCGGCTGAGTAGAATTCCATTGTATGTATGTACCACATTTTGTTTATCCATTCATCTGTTGATGGGCATTTAGGTTGTTTCCACCTTTTGGCTATTGTGAATAGTGCTGCAATGAATATTGGTGTACAAGTCTTTGTTTGGGTCTCTGCTTTCATGTGTTTTAGGTATACACCTAGAAGTGGAATTGCTGAGTCTTTACAATAGTTCTACTTTTAGTTTTTTGAGGAACCATCACACTGTTTTCCACAACAGCCGTACCATTTTGCATTTCCACCAACAATGAATAAGTGTTCCAATTTCCCCACTTCCTTGCTAACATTTGTTATTTTCTTTTTTGGTTTAATCTTGGTCATCCTAACCAAACCAAAAGCCTATTGCCATTGAGTCAGTTCCGACTCATAGCAACCCTATAGGACAGTGTAGAACTGCCCCATAGAGTTTCCACAGAGCAGCTGTCAGATTCTGCTGACCTTTAGGTTAGCAGCCGAGCTCTTAACCACTGTACTACCAGGGCTCCTTAGCCATCCTAGTGGGAGTGAAATGGTGTCTCATTGTGGTTTGGTTTTGCATCCCTCTGATGGCTAATGACACTGAGTATCTTTTCATGTTCTTGGTGGTCATTTGAATATCCTCTTTGGTGAGATATCTATTCAAATCCTTTGCTCTTTTTATGATTAGGTTGTCTTTTTGTTGTTAAACTGTCAAAGTTTTACATATATTTTTGTTATTAGATTCTTGTTGGATGTATGATTTCCAAGATATTCTCCCAGTCAGTAGCTTGTCTTTTCACCTTTTCAAAAAATCTTTTGATTAGCAAAAGTTTTCCATTTTTATGAGGCCCCATTTACTTATTTTGCCTTTTGCTGTTTACGCTTTTGTTATTGTATTAGAGAACCCATTGTGAAAAGTTAGGCCTGACAGCATTGCCCCTGCTTTTTTTCTCCTAAGAATTTTATAGCTTTAGTTTGTACATTTAGGTTCTTAATCCATTTCAAATTTGTTTTTTGTGTATGGTATGAGTCATAAATCCTCTTTAATTTTTCTGTACTTGGAAATCCAATTTTCCCAGCACCGTTTATTGAAGAGGCTTTTCTTTTTCCATTGAATGTGCTTTGCACCCTTGTCAAAAATCACTTGACCGTAGACTTGTGGATTTATTTCTGGGTACTCGAGTCTATTCCACTAGTCTATGTATCTATTGTTATACCAGTACCAGACTGTTTGGATTATTGTAGCTTTGTATAGTGTTTCAAAATCAGAAATTGTGAGTTCTCCTATTTTGTTCTTTTCTTTAAACATTGCTTTAGCTATTTGAGGCCTCTTGCTGTTCCACGTAAAGTTGAAGATTTTTTTTTTTTTTTTTCTGTGAAGAGGGAAGGCTGTTGGAATTTTGATCAAGATTGTGTTGAATCTATGGATCATTTTGGGTAGTTTTGACATCTTAGTAATATTAAATCTTCCAATCTATGAGTATGGAACATCTTTCCACTTAAAGTCTTTTTGAATCTCTTTCAGCAATGTTTTATACTTTCCATTGTACAAGCCCCTTACATCCCTGGTTAGATTTATTCCTAGTAATTTATTCTTTTAGATGCTATTGTAAATGAAATTGCTTCCCTAATTTCCCTTTAAGATTTCTCACTGCTGGTATGTTGAAACCAAACTGATTTTTGTTTGTTGACCTTGTTATCCTGCTAACTTCCTCTGTTAGCTCTTGGAATTTTCTCATGTATTCTTTTAGGTTTTCTATATATAGTATCATATCATCCATGAGTAGAGGTAATTTTCCTTCTTCTTTTCAAATCTGGGTATCTTTTATTTCTTTTTCTTGTTCCCTTCCTCTGGGTAGGACTTCTAATATAATACTGAATAGAAGTGGTGAGAGCAGGCACCCTTTTCTTGTTCCTGATTTCAGGAGGAAAGCTCTCAGTCTGTCTCCATTAACCATCATATTGGCTGTTGGCTTTTCATATATGCCCTGAATCATATTGAGGAATTTCCCCTCTATTCCAATCTTCTTTAGGGTTTTCATCAAGAAAGAGTTTTGGATTTTATCAAATGCTGTTTATGCATTGTTAGAGATAATCATGTGGTTCTTTTCCTTTGTTCTATTGATGTGGTGTATTCTGTTGATGATTTTCAAATGTTGAACCATCCCCACATTCCTGGAATAAATCCCACTTGGTCATGGTGTATGACTCTTTTAATATGCTGTTGAGCTCTGTTCTGTAATATTTTGTTGAGGATTTTTACATCTATATTCAAAGGAGATATTGACCCGTAGTTTCCTTTTTTTGTGATGTCTTTGTCTGGTTTTGATATCAGCATTATGTTTGCTTCATAGAATGAGTTAGGCAATATTCTTTCCTTTTCTATCTTTTGAAAGAGTTTAAACAGTATTGGTGTCAATTCTTCCCTAAATATTTGATAAAATTCGCTATCGAAGCTGTCTGTTCCAGGACTTTTCTTCATTGTTGTTGTTGGGAGGGTTTTGATCACTGATTCCATCTCTTTTCTTGCTATGGGTATGTTGAGACTTTCTATTTCCTCTTAAGACAGTTTGGGTAGGTTTTATGTTTCTAAGAATTTTTCCATTTCATCTACATTATCCAATTTGTTGCCGTACAGTTGTTCATAATATTCTGTCATAATTCTCTTTAGTTCTATCAGGTTATTTGTAATGTCCTCTCTTTCATTTCTTACTTTGGTTATTTGTATCTTTTCTCTTTTTTTTTCTGTCAGTCTAGCTAAATGTTTGTCAATATTATTGATCTTTCTAAAGAACTGCTTCTGGTTTTATTGATTTTCACTATTGATTTTCTGTTTTCATTTCATAGAGTTTTCAATGGCTAATTTTTCAGAAGTGATTGACAGACCTTTCTTCCAAAGTGCCTCTGGGTGAATCCAAACCTCCAACCTCTCAGTTAGCAGTTGAGTGTGTTAACCTTTTGCACCATCTAGGGACTCCAAACTTGTCTTTAGAAGTCTTTATATTGTTCATACCATTGTATGTAGTATTACGTGATGGAACGAGTAGGTAACAAAAACACCAACAATATATTTACTACAAAAAATATCAAGACCTTATTTTTATTTCACATCCAAATTAAATATATATATATTTTTCTTTATAGTGTGATAAAATAATAATTGGGAAATATTTAAAACAAGGAAAACATTTTCTATTAGAGTAATTTGCTGAACACATTTGTAGAAACTAACAAATTTAATCACTGTGGTAAACACGAATCTTTATTGTTTAACTTTTATTTGCTTTGTTATCTCTAAGTAGATTCTACAGAGTGAATCTTAACAAGATTTAAAATTATATTTAGTAGTATTGATTTTAGAAAAATTAAGTTTTCTCTTTTCCAAGGGAAATCATGTCCAGATCTTTCATCAAAACAATTTGAAGTAATTTACCTGAGTGCTTGTAATATTCTTAGCAAAGGTTTTGTGGTAGAAAACTACATTTGGCAAAAACAAAGCAAAAGTTCAGATGTTAAAGCTATTTTTATATATTAACTTTGACTGTATTTAAGTGTGATTTAAATATTTATCAATATTATTGTTTACTCAATTTATATGAACCAAATGCCTGTATTTCTCACTAAACATGTTATCCAATGAGGAAGATAATGAACTATTAGGTCAATTTTTTTAGCCATTAAGTTGTAGTTTAAGCTTTAAGGGGGGTTACATAAGCAAATTCATAAGCTAGGTTACTATTGTTTCTATTTGAATAGCAAACAAAAAGAGAAAAAGGGAGAAAACTGGTAAAAACCCGTTCTGTCTTCATTCATGTAAAATAATATTTGAGTGGAGTTATAAACATATTAGCATTTACTGAATGTAATACTTTGTTTGGAAAATATTAATATTACATGTTCTTATGTGTATAAGTTATCATTCTGTTTCTGGACCATTTCTAGGTGAAGTTTTCTTGAATTACACCAAAAGAAATTTAGCCCAGATATTTTAAATGTGAAGTAAAATAAGTTTGTTTCAATTACATTTTACTAAAGGGATTAGAGTTTAATATGACAGTGTATAACATTTCCTCCTGACAGGATTGACAGAACAAGGCAGTGCCTAGAAAAGTGACTCTCACGTAAGGGGCAGCTCATAAATATTCCTTACTCATAAGGCACAATCTGAAGATAATTTTCCTGCTGAGCCATAATTGTTATAGAGTTTTGTAAAGTTCACCTACATCAAGACTACGCAGTTAGCATTCAGATTAACATTTTCCTGCCAGAATAGCAGCGGACAGAAAAATAATTATCATTGAATTGAAAAGTCTACAATCCTAAATAGTATGGGCAACATTGATGATGTTTATCTTCACTCCAAAATATAACTCTATCTAACTAGATTTTAAGGTAGACTTTCAAAAATAAAGTATAGCTAAATATATATATGTATATACACAGGATGAACCGCAAGCTTTACCACAGGGTTTCCTTAGGCTATTTTAAATTGCATAACACTTCATCATCAACTGGCTGGATCCCAGACAGCAGGCAGACAGTAGGGGACATTCTTGAAACCATAATGAATACCAGGTTCAAAATGCTGATATCAAAATCAGTGTCATGTTTAGAAACAGCAAGACATAGAAATATAGCGTACAGTGGTCCCCCTCCCTTTCCTTTTTAAAATAAGGACCGAAATTGGATTTACTTTGTAGTCTTTTTTGTAAAATGCGTTTTGTGTAAATGAGATATATTCTAATACTCTGTTTAGTTTAGCACAGTTAGCCATAATATTAAAAGAAATGGAGTTTGATTGCTTCTTAGGAATATTGACTCTCCTGAAAACATTCCAACAAAATTTAAAGCCCTTAATATGACACATGGAAACCTGAGTTATAAAATTTATAATCATTATGTTTATTCAGTGTGATCCCCTGTCCTCCATTTCCTGAATCCATTTGCCTTAAACATAATTTAGAAATAAAGTCCTGAGATCATTAAACATGACTCATATCACTGGACTGAAGGGAAGTGCTGTGTTTCTTTGACCCTGTTTTGACACCCAAATCCCATCCAAAGTTAATAGCTTTCTCTTCAACAGAAGCTATAAATTCATCCTAGGATGCGTATCAAATTTACATACTCATTATTAACATGTTCAAAGAAATTCTACAGTAGTGCTGATTCTCCTTGGCTCCAAGATTCATGCAGTTTAGGGAGATGCCAGGCAACAGGAAGACGCCCGTTTTATAATGCGCAGGACATGGAACTTCGTGAGCTGTAGCTCAAATGGCTTGTGTGTTGTGTGTCTCATCTGTGAAATGGGTTTGATAGAGAAGGCACCACAGAGATGTACAATTATTCTGTCAGACCCGTCCAGCTCAAAAGGCTTTGCCTAACTTCCTGAACTGATGATCCCAAACTATGTTGATAGAAGGGTTGAGAGAAAAGCCACTCTCACATGTTTCTTGGCTCTCTGATATTTGGAGAAATAGAGACCTTTACTTTATAGGCACTCATTACGGCTGTAATGCAGTGTGTTGAATTTTGAAGCAGAGAGTTCAAACGTATCCCTGCAAGCACAGCCTGGTGTGCGTGCACGTGATTCCTCCCCTTCAGCCCACTGTGACACAGAGGCCAAATTCATCCCTCTGTGTCTGAGGTCTAAGTGTTTGATCAGACATCCTTTGCCTTTTCCTTTTACAGAGGAGAAACCCGGGGCAGTTAGTGGAGGTGAAGTGCCATCTCCTTGTTTGAGTTTCTCACATGCAGCATCACGCGTTCTGTAGGGCTGGAATTGAGCTGAAGCCAAGGGCCTACGGCTGAATGACAGTGATGGGAGTCAGTTAATGGGAAGCAGGAGTTCAATGCTTCTGAGATATGAACAAGGCTCAAATAAGTATCTTAGTCATAATCTGGAGCCAGAATTCATTCAGTGTGAATTTTATTGAAATAATTTAAAGGCAGAGGATTAGAGTAACACAACTGAAAATACATTCTTAAAGAAAATGGCTATAATTAAAATATACAAAGAAAAGAGGAGGAAAAAAGCTCAATGAGGACATTCCTTTATATTTGCCTTCTATAAAGTACTTTTTTTTTTTTTTTACAGCTCATACATATATGGACTTTCCAGAATCTCATGGCATTTCCTAACTAAATTCTAATACTAATTCAAATGCTTTTAAGTGAATGTTTGTTTATAACTTGCTTTCTGCTGTTTCCTTTGTCTTTGGATTTAAGTATTTACATGTGTGTATATACCTGACTATATGCATATGTTTCTACGCTAATTCAACTCTATAATTGGACAATGAATAAGGAAGACCAAAGAAGAATTGATGCATTTGAATTATGGTATTGGTGGAAAATATTGAATACACCAAGAATTGCCAGAAAAATGAACAAATGTGTCTTGGAAGAAGTACAGCCAGAATGGTCCTTAGAAATGAGGAATGTGAGACTTCATCTCATGTACTTTGGACATGTTATCAGGAGGAACCAGGCCCTAGAGAAGTATATCATACTTGGTAAAGTAGAGGGTCAGTGAAAAAGAGAGAGATCCTCAGTGGGATGGATTGATACAGTGGCTTCCACAATGGGCTTAAACATATTGTGAGGATGGCACAGAACCAGGCAGCATTTTGTTCTGTTGCACATAGGGTCGCTGGCACCTAACAGTGACAACAATTGTAATTAACCCTGTGTATCCTGACCAAATTGTTCACTTGTTAGAGAGAGCAAGGTTTTCCCAGCAGTTAAGAGCAATGAGACAGAAGATCCCAATACTGGGCCATTGGTGTAGCAAGAAGAGACATAACTAAAGATTCTGGAAGCAAGTGCATTTTGGAGACAAAGAAAGACCATGAGAAGGCAATGGCAAAAAATGACAAATTACAGGACGAACATCCTTGGAAATGTCCACAGAGTAACAGCTAGCAGCCACAATGTTTGGTCATACCGTTTGAACAATTTCCAGGAAAAAAACTATGTCTACCACCATTTGTATACTCTTATGTTTTACTCTATCCTTGACCTTTGAAGATTCTAACTTGATACACTACTCACTCAAGGACTGTGTCAGCAGGATGGGTGGGGTTTTGGAACAGAAGCCCCACCCCTGTATTTGCTTGCAGAGCTCAGGATGGGATTTCTTATGGCTAGGAGAGATGTGTTAAAACTTACCTTAAATCAGTGAGTCAGTATCAAAGAGAACCGTAGGCTTAGATCAGAGTAGAAAGAGTGTTGATACTGGTGCAGTGCTTTCACCCCACAGGGCCTTTGTCTGAGCTATGTCCAAATTGTGTATTGTAGTAAAGAAAATTTCTTAATTAAAAATAATTGTTATATTTTTAATTCTATTTTTGCTTAGTGTCATTTTGCACCCTGTTTATGAAATAGTTAATGAAGAAAAACAAGCTGTTTAAAAAAAATTGTAAGGCAGTGAGAACACAAAGAAATAATGGTTATCTTGCTTTTGCCATAGTATAGCACAAGTGGAGATTGGTGTTGTTGTTGTTAGGTGCTGTCAGGTCAGTTCCACCTCATAGCAGAACAAAACGTTGCCCAGTCCTCCACCATCCTCACAATAGTAGGTATGTTTGAGCCCATTGTTGCAGCCACTGTTTGTCAATCCATCTTGTTGAGGGTCTTCCTATTTTTCACTCACCCTCTACTTTACCAAGCATGATGTCCATCCCCAGGGATTGGCCCCTCCTAATAACATGTCCAAGGGAAGCAAGATACATTTATCCCCTTGAGAACTGTTTTCACATGTGTTGGAACATGAATCAGAGAATGAGGATGTAGTACATTCAGTTACAACTCTTGCAGCAGCTTGGCACTTGCCACCCAAACTCAAGAAATTAGCCAAATCTGTCTCGATGTAAAGTATGAAAAAAAGTAATATGAAATAATACGTTTCATGATTTCACATTATACTAAAACGATAAAGAAAAAGAATGAGAGAGGGCAGGGGAGAGGAAAAGAGACAGAGAGAGATGGGGAGAGAGAGAGAGAAAGACAAATGAGGGCTTGCTGAATTTTTTCAGTGAATTTTTTTTGGAAAAAAGGGAGATGGTGAGGGATTCCCATAACTCTGTGGATGAGGGACACAACCAAAATATTCTGGGGTGTTCCTTTTGTTGTGAGGCTATTTTACTCCCTGCCTGGTATGTACTGTGAGACCATACATTATGTGTGGGCTAGTTTAGCTCACCAGTTTAGTTGATCACTTAAATGGCATTATATTCCACACCCTTATTTCTCATCTCGGAAACCCTGGTGGCGTAGTGGTTAAGTGCTATGCCTGCTAACCAAAGGGTCAGCAGTTCAAATCTGCCAGGCGCTCCTTGGAAACTCTATGGGGCAGTTCTACTCTGTCCTATAGGGTCCCTATGAGTCGGAATCGACTTGATGGCATTGGGTTTAGTTTTTTTTGTTGTTGTTTTTATTTCTCATCTCTGTCAGGGAAATTACCAAAATAGGGACCCATATCCAGAACACACGACACTCAGACACGCCATGGACAAGGGACAGTTTCTAAAAATTGAGGGCACCATTGGTTCAATTTCTTGGGATGGAGGCTGGTATTCGGTAATCAGAACTGTGGTGCAGAGCCCAAATCTGATAAACAAAAAGGCCATATTTTGCTTAGGACTGTAATGTGGCCCAGGTCTCTTTGAATTTCTCCTGTTTACAGTCAAGGACAGCTCTCATAAAGGCTGTGAAGTTGAGATCTTAAAAATGACCTCAACTGAAGAAGAGCAAGACAAAGAATGAATTCTACGCAGAGCTTGACATAACCAGAAAATAGCAACGCAGTAGATACTCTAGTTAACTCTTTTTTATGGTAAGGGAAATAGAAAATAAATAGCAAAATTTTTAAAGAAATTTTACCAAAGCTGCAAGTTGTTGCTTACTTTTGCCTTTTGTTTTGTGTATGTACCTTTTGTTAAATTTTATTATTTGATTCTGACATACCGGTAGAAGACCCTAAGTATAGTTTGTTCTTTTTTTACGGAATGACTTCAACTGCTTAACAACATGAAAGTCAAATACAGATGAATCAAAACACTGGTGACCTTCATCTTACTCTCTCCCTTCACTACACCATTAAGATAACCATGATTCTAATTTATACCTCCATAGACTCATTTTTACCTTTTCTAAAATTTATGTCAGTGAAACCACATAGTGTGTGTATTTTTGCTTTGAGCTTCTTTCAAAATGTTTTCAGTGAGATTCATCCATTTGTTTGTGTGTGGCAAAATAAATTATCTAGTGATGATAAATAAATGATCTCCAAATTTAGTGGCTCAAATCAACAATAAACCAACACCAAATTCATCGCTGTCAAGTCAGACACATAGTGACTCTATAGGACAGGGTAGAACTGCCCCAGAGGGTTTCCAAGGCTGTAAACTTTATGGAGGCAGACTACCACATCTTTCTCCCAAGAAGCTGCTAGATGGGTTTGAACCATCCGCCTTTCAGTTAGCAGCCAAGCACTTTAACCATTGTATCACCAGGGCTCCACCAACTCAACAATACTCACTTATTATCTTTCAGAGTGTCTATGGGTCAGGGATTCGGAGGTTTGAGTTAGTAGAAGCTAGTTTCCCACAGAGGCTGAGGGCTGGAATTGCCTATAATGAAGCTCCATTGCATGTCTGATGCCTGGGCTGCAGAGGCTCAAAGAGCTGGTGCTTGGACATCACTCTGTGATCTCTACATGGTCTTTCCTCATAGTTTCTCCAGCATGGGGGAGCTTCAAGGAAGCTGTTTCCCTGTGGTATAGTGATGAAGAGCTGTGGCTGCTAACCAAAAGGTCGTCAGTTCTAATCCACAGGTGCTCCTTGGAAACCCTATGGGGGCAGTTCTACCCTGCCCTACGAGTTGGTATTGACTCAATCGCAACAGTTTTTTGTTTTGTTTTGTTTTAATCATGGTTCCCAAAGTGCTTGTCCTAAAAAAAAAAAGAGAGCCAGGAGAAAACTGGGTCACTTTTTATAGCTTATAGGCTCAGAATTCACGTTGCATCACTTCTACTGTAGTTGCTGTTCTTCCCAGATTTAAATGGAAGGAACATGAATCCCAGCTCTGGGTGGGAGAACTGCCAAACTCACATTGCAAGAGAACCTATGCCATGGAGTATAGCATTCTAACTGTTTTTGGAAAATATTGTCTTCTACATGCAATAGTTTTTTTTTTTTTTCTGTTTTATATTTTCATACTGTGTAGTACTCCACAGTACCCCATTGTATAAATATACAACAGCATGTTTAAAATTGTAGTATTTGTGGACATTTAAATAGTTTCTGGTAAGTAGATATCATGAATAGTCCTCCACGAACATCCTTGTATATATCTTTAGTAAACGTAAGCATTCATTTCTTTTGAGTATATCCTATATATATGTGCTTGGCTTCAGTAGTTACTGGCAAACAGATTTTCAAAGCGGCTGTATAAATTTACCGGGCAACCAGCAGTACGTGAGGGTATTAATTGTTCTACACCTTTGTCATAAATCTATCTTAACAATCATTCATTTTAATCATTCTGTTGCTTAATAGTGTTGTCTTGTGGATTGAATTCTCCTGTTGTTCTCACCCTTCACATTCTGCTATTGGCCATTTGGATATCCTATTTTGTGCAGTGCCTGCTCACATCATTTGCCCACTTAGTATTGTGCTGTCTATGTTTTTCTTATTGATTTGAAGGAGTCCTGTACATACGCTGGACATGAGCCTTTTGTGAGCCATACAAAGTGCAAATATATTTCTCCCTCTTTCCCTTGCTTTTTGTATTTCCAAAGGGTGCATTGTAATAAACAAAAATTCTTAATGATTGTATTTTTAATATTTTATTTATGGTTAGTGATATTTTGTACCCTATCCAAAAATATTTTAGCCTACCAGGTTATGATGCTTTTTTCCTTTGTTATCCTCTAGAAACAAGGCTATATGTTCTATCTATAATTGTGTGTGTGTGCTTGTGTGGGTTTGTGTGTGTGTGTGATTTGAGGTAGGAGACATGAATCTTTTTCTTTTCTTGTATATGGGAGAACAATTGATTCATCACCAGTTATTAAAAAGCATTTGTTTTCCTGTGGCATTGAAATGGCGGCTTTGTCATAAATCAGATGGCCCTCTATGTATGGTTCTATTTATTATCTCTCTATTCTATTCCATTATTGTTATTGTTGTTATCCCTGCACCAGCACAATACTGTCTTTTGCTTTTTCTCAAGAGTTCTTAGAGTTACTTGTTGCTGGGTTTCTAATTATAGGATCAATACCCAAAAAGATATACGAAAATTCATATTTTTAAAATTCTTCAATCAGTTTTGAAATGTGTTTTCCTGGGAGTTAGAAAAATTAAAGAAAAAAGAAGAATGAAAAATCTGAATTAAGAAAGGTTCCTGGGTGGTGCAAACTTTAAGCATTCAACTACTAACTTAAATATTGGCAGTTCGAACCTACCCAGTGGTACCATGGAAGAAAGGTCTGGCAATCTGCTTCCTTAAAGATTACACTCAAAAAAACCCTAAGGAGCAGTTCTACTCTGTAACTCATGGGATCTCCGGGGTCAGAATTGGCTCTACAGCAATAGGTTTGGTTTTTGGGTTTGGTTTTCTTAAGAATGTGCCTTTTTAAAATTAATTGTCAAAATGTTGGTATACAGTTGACAGAATATCCTATACTATAGCATTGTATATATTATATAATTTAATAAAATAAAAAATACATGCGAATTATAAGTGCTTAATTATGTAATTCCACTATGGCCAGTGAAGGTAATACGTATTTTTACATCATTTGGAAGTTGTCTCGTATTGAACCATATGATCTATTTTGGTAAATATTTCACATGCTTTTGAAAAATTGCATATTTTCTTCTTGGGTAAAGGGCTCTACATTAAGCTAATTATATCGACACTGATAATGATTTTGTTCTGATTTTCATATCCTTACTCATTCTTTATCTTCCACTATCAACTTTTATATGAGTTAAATTAAAACTTCATAATATATTGTGAATTTGTCTATTTCTCTGTTTAATCCTAACACTTTTTGATTCATATTATCTAAGGTATATTATTAAGTGCTCTGTCCTATAGGGTCGCTATGAGTCGGAATCGACCCTACGGCACTGGGTTTGGTTTTTTGGTTTTATTATTAAGTGCAGTTATTTAGAATTATTGCCTCTTCCTGGTGGATTGGATTGACCCTTTTGTTTTTAAAGTATTTCCTTCATCTCTAGCAATGCTTCTTTAATTTCCATAATTGTCTTCCCACAATTTCACCCTCTTTCATTTAATTAGTTTTTTCAGTTGTGTTTTTAACAACTAACAACTAGCCCATATATATATTTATATTCATTTGCTGTTTTGTTTTGTTTATTGGCTTAAAAAAATTCTCATATGAAATTACTTCACCACAGTTAAGAATAAACCTATTTAATGAATACTGGAGACCCTATCCAGCATATAACATTGTAACAATAATTGTCCTTAATAGTTATTCTATTTGTAGGTTACAAGTTAAAATTGTGTGAATAATGCTTGTATTTTTGCAAAGTGCAAGTAGAAATTGGTATTGTCTTTTTATTTTAACAAGCGTATTTTATTATAATTACCCTATATATAAGTTAAAATCTGCTCGGCTGTCACGGTTAAAGATTCATTTCGATAATAGGACTAACTAAAGCAAGACCACCGCCTTGTATGCTATTTGTTTGTTCTTTCAAAATGCTTATCTTCTTGCTTTATTCCACTGCATCTGTATTTGCCCCTCTTCGAGAGCCCATATAGCATCTGTTTGGATGCTCTATTATTATCTATCTGTGTGTCTGTTCTAGCAACTGCAGAGCAATTCATAGCATTTCCAGTAGAAGCTTCATTCTAACTCGATAATATTAACCACATATTACCATTTGATAGTCTTAATATTGCAACTGTGATGTGTTAATGCAGAAAATAAAGTTGCTATTAGAAAGCCATTAGAGGCTTTCTGAATCTGATTGGCATATCAGATTCTATCGTTCTTTTATATATAGCCATGCACCACTGGAATGTAGTTCCTTGTTTGTAAAAAGAACTAACCATGAAACCATACCATACACAAGATAAAGGCTCCATGTTTTAATAAAAGTTCTATGATTTGACAAGAAGATGTTGGTAGAGAATGCTAAAATTCACCTGTTATGTTTTGTCATCTGTAATACTTCTTGGGCTAACTTCAGTACTATATACAAAAAATAAATAAATAAAATTTTTATTATATATACGTCTAAATGTTAGTTTTTCCTCTTCAATAGCTGTTGTAGGAGAAAAATTGTTAGCAAGACATTTTTAGGCATAAAATACAAATTCCAAATTACAAATAGTGTCAGTTCTTGAGAAATATTTCTGATCTTCAAAAGGGTAATGCTTGTATCAGAATTCTATTATTACTTCAATGTTCAAAGAAAGAAGAAAGTCATCGCCATGAAATATAACTAGACATAGTGGATTAGCAATTTACATTTTAAGACTTGATTGCCCAAAATTAAAATAAACACATCTTGTTTAAAAAAAGAAATCATGTATTCAATTTTAAACAATTTGGAAAATGCAAAATATTTAGTTAATGACTATAGGTTAGTTGATTTAATTTCTGTTTTAAAATTCTTGTACTATAACATTTCCAGATTTAAAGAATAATGCTACACAATGACGTTCATGGACATAATAATTTTTTTTAATATTAAAAATATTGAAATAACATTTATGTGTAATTAAGGCATTTTTACCAAACTGTTAAACTGCTGTTTATATTACAAACTTTAATGATATTGTCAGTGAGTCCATCAGTATGAAGTTTATAATTGAAGTAAAAGAATCTATAATCAAAAAATAAAATCTATTTATGGCATCAACTATAAATACCATACAACTTAAAATAATAATACTGTGGATCATGTCCTTTGAATACCTTTTGATAGTAGTTTATAGAAATTAAAAATATATGTTGAAAATTTGTTATAAAAATTTAATAAAATTATTGGGTGGTCGTGTTGAAAAAATGTTAAGCACTTTTACACAAGAAATGAATAAAGTTTATTTTACATGTCAAGTAATGTATCTTTTGCAGCCAATTTTTCATAACAATTTTTTGGCATCCAAATTTTTACAGCAACAGCAATTGTCATAACCCATCCCAGTGCTGTTGAGTCAATTCTACTCATAGCGACCCTATAGGACACAGTAGTACTGCCCCATCATAGCAAGGCAAAATAAATATTTTTATAAATATGACAAAGATGCTATTTTAAATTTAGTCCTCACTTTAAATTCAAATGTATGAGCCCTGGTGGTGCACTGGTCAAGGACTCATCTACTGACCAAAAGGTTGGCAGTTCAAAACCACCAGCCCCTCCTTGGAAACCCTGTGGGGCAGTTCAACTCTGTCCTATAGGGTACTATGAGTCAGAAACAATTTGATGGCAACGGGCTTTCTTTTGGATTTTAAATCCAGATAGGCCTACTACTGCAATGTCTTTTATATTTAGGAATCCCTTTTTATTGCTTGATATGCGATAAATACTTTTAATATAATTTAGAATTATACTTTCCACTCCTACCATTTACCAGTCTGGAAGTAAATACCAAACGCATTCTGGTGGATATTTTCGACATTAGAAGGCACAAAGGCAGTTGCACTTTCAAATCAAATCTCCTGCCATTTTACTATGAAAAATCTATTCAATAAAAAGGAAAATAAATGTTTAAAGGAAGGTCTAGAAAATCAAGATATTTGACCCCTCACACCTTTCCTTGATATTAATACAGCAAAGTAAATCCAGCTTCTTCTACCAGAGGTTCTCTTTGACAAAAAAAAAAAAAAAAAAAGAACTTACTCTCCATTTAATTTAAGTGAAATCAAAAAATGTAATCACATAATTTAGAATGTACTGTGCCACGGGCACACTGGTTATATATTCAAGTGTTGGTTAATGAGATTTTTTAGGCCATCTCTGCTTCGTGTGGCACTGAACATTATTCTCACTGAACACGTGGTAGCAGATTCCAAGAAGAACTAAAAAGGAGAGGATGCAGGTGCCTGGCTGTGTGAGGAGTCCCAGATGGTGTTAGCCTTTGTGGAAAACTAGATGACATAATAACTGTTTAGACTGAGGGTTACAGCTAGAGGATTTTCAATAATGTAAACCAAGTGTACCCACCTGCTGAATGTGAAGATATTTGAAATATTTTAAGATAAGAATAAGGAACAGATGTGTTGTTCTCTGTCTTGAGAGAAAAACAAATAACTTACAATAAATACCAAGGAACTAACTTTCCTATCCCTACCCTGGCCCCTGAAATGCCATCTGAGGCTCTATTTCCAAAAGATTAAGACATGGCAAGAATTATAAAACTATGTCAGCACCAGCAGTGAAGATGATGAGAAAAAAATCATTAGTAGATTACCTGGACCCAAAAATCACCAGCTTCAAACAAAAGTGATCATTTTTGATGGATGGCGGGGGCTCAGTAATTCAAAAAATCACTGGAGTTCCTAAAGAAAAATTAGCTGCTATGACTTTAATTTATGAATGATCAAAATGCCCAAGTTGGTCTAAAAAAGTAGTTTATCTGTGCATCCAGAACTCAACCCTCTATGCTTCTTCAAGTTTTTCAGTTTGCTGGTGGTATGCTATTAATATTAAAACTTAATTTTAAAATAAGATTGGACCTCCATTTTTCTTTCTCTGGTAAACTCACTGAAATCTACCACAATATCTCCAGGGGTCTCTGGAGAGAGGACATGGAACTGATGGGACTCCTCTGCATCTTATCAACATTTCTGTCTCGGATTTCTTGATCCCACTGTCTTTCTCACCTCTGCTATCTGTTACACTTTCTAACAAAGCTGGAGAATACTTCAGATACCTTCATAGCTCATAGAAACATCTAAACAGTTGTATGTGTACAACTCATTTTCATTGATTCAGAACACTGGGTGGGTGGGAAGGGTGATCACAGCCAAGGGATTTAACATGAAATGTGAGACCTATCTATTCTTATGCTTGCCCTTAACTTTTAAGCTGCAGTCATTTACTCTTGTCAATTTGCGATTTGCTTAGTTGCCCCTCTTTCTCTCCTTCTCGCTGCTCCCTCACCCCTCCAATCAAGAGAGTTGTTACATCTCAGGCTTTTGTCTTAGTTTCCCAGTGCTGCTAGGAAAAATACCAAAACCAGATGGTTTTAAATAATAGAAATTTGTTTTATCACAGTTCAGAAGGCTGGAAGTCCAAATTCAGGGCACTTGCTCTAGGAGAAGTCTGGCTCTCTTTCTGTGTTTTGGCTGTGGGGGAGGAGCCTTGTTTCAGCTTCTGTAGCTCTGAAATTCTTTCAGTCCTTGGTGATGTCCATGTGGTTTATCTCTTTCCTCTGTTAGTGCTTTCTTGCCTCTGTTTTTATGCTGCTCCTCATATCTCAAAAATCATAAGGTTTAAGACACACCCTAGACTGATAACCCATTAACGTTACAAAAAAAAAAAAAAAACCCTATTCCCAAATGGGAATACATCCACAAGTTTACCAAAAAAACATTGCCATCGAGTCAATTCTGACTCATAGCAATCTTATAGGAGAGTGTAGAACTGCCCCTATAGGGTTCCCAAGGGGCTCCTGATGGATTTGAACTGCTGAACTTTTGGTTAGCAGCCTTATCTCTTAACCACTATACCACCAGTGTTTCCATCCACAAGTTTAAGGGGTAGGATTATAAGTCATATTTTAGGGGGGGGGACACAATTCAACCCACAACACTCTTCTACTGGTACTTGTTTTTATCTAAATGATGCTTTCACCTTCAAACATCAGTCTAGAATAAATACTTCTTAATTAAATCAATGAACTCACGTTCCCTAGAGGCTTCTTTGCTTACTCTGTTTTCTTAAAAAATAAATAGCTTGTAAGCTACTAAACTTGGTATGAATGTGGAGAGATGTCTGTGAAATCTTTTTAAAATTTGATAAAAATCATCTATGAGATAAAAGAGCCATTTTTCTATGCTTCTATTTCTCTTTTTTAAGTTACACTATTTTAAACGTGAAATGTGATCTGCTGAATAGACTATCTTATTTACTTTGTCCTCTAAATGGGGAATATTATTGCACATTTCAAATATGTAAAGGCAGCACACATTTAAATGAAGAAACATTTATAAATAATGAAATTTTTAAAACTTTAATTCAAAGTAAAAATACCCAAAGATAGATACCAAGTTTTAATTTAGAATTCTTTCTAACTTGTTACCCTATATTTCATGTAGAATGTTTTCAGCACAAGTGCATTTAAAGCAACAAAATAAAGTTATTGTTTTGCCCAGTATTGTCCTTTGGTACAACAGAACCTGAATTCTGAAATAAAGAAAAGGTAGATTTCGTCCAATCCATAGTTTCTATTAAACAATACTTATGGAAAGTTTAATACAAGAATTTATTAAAAAGCAAAGAGACTGGTTAAGCATTAATGAAATCTTATTGTGTAATGAGAAAATGAAACAGCTTAAAAAATACATCACTGTGTGATGAATTTTTGTTTCTACTTCCAATTGCTGTGAAAATTTTAAGTACACATATACTCTGAGCTTATTCTTCCTAACGGTATGGTTTATCATGTATATCAGACAAGGCAACTGACAGTGCATTCAACTTCAAAAAAAAAAAAAAACGGAGGGGTTGTACAGTAGAATTTATCTTTGCCATTGACTTGTTGTTGTTAGGAGCCATTGAGTCAGTTCATATTCATAGTGACCCAATGTACAACAGAACGAAACACTGCCTGGGGCTGAGCCATTCTCACAATCTCACAATCATTGCTATGTGTGTGTATATATATATATACACAGAGAGAGAGAGATTTATATCAAGCAAACAGCTCATGTGGTTTTTAGAGGTTGAAATGTCCCAAATCCGTGGAACAGGAAAGAGGATTCTTCTGATTCACATAGCTGGAGGGGTTAGTGAGCCCAAGATCAGCAGGCTGGAGGGTAAGGAGGTTGCAGGCTGTGAAGATAGATGAATCTCAAAATTGGCAGGCAAGACCACAGGTAAGTTGGTAGCTCAAGTCCCAAGAAATAGAGGTCAGATGAACAGGAGCAAGCTACAGGATCTAGAACAAACAAAAGCCCCTGCAAGGCAAGCAGAAAGAGCTAGGCAGCAGAAGTGGAGAGATGAAGGTTGGGGGGGTTGGTGAGCAGCCACAGGCCCCGCCCCCACTGGTACCACAGCAGATCTTATCATGGGGATGATCACGTATCAAATCTCAACAGGGAAGTGACCACAACATTAGACAGCTGCCAAAACACTGAGAATCATGGCCCAGTCAAGTTGACACACAACCATCACATCCAGGGACTGGTCCCTCCTGATAGCATTTCCAAAGTATGTGAGACAAAGTTTTGCCATCCTTACTTCTAAGGAGCATTCTAGCTGTACTTCTTTCAAAACAGATTTGATCTCACAGACTTAGTCTCACAATTTTTGCTTCAACACCCAGTTGTGCCTAATCTTTTCCACACAGATATCCAAGTCATATCAAATTTTATATGTTGAAAATGGAATTAATTTTATCTCAAAAACTTGCCTTGTAGCTGTACTTTCTATCTCAGTTGCAACTGTTCCTCTCTGTCCGCTTAGATTCCCAAGTTGGAAGCTAAGAGGCACCTTTGATTTTTTTTCTTTTTCTCTTTGTCTTCCTTTAGCCTCAACAATTTCCTTTCAATTTTATTGTCTGTTTTTCTTTGCCCTACTACTTCCTGCTCCATACAGTTAATGCTTCTGCTTATGCCATCATCTACTTTCTAAAATATCATAATCTTTATCTCTCAGTCTCAATATTGCCCCTGTATAACCCATCTCCAACTTGGTTTTCATGCCATGCAGCTAGACTCCAACGGGGGTTCACAATGAACCCCCAACCTGGTATAGTTGTCTTCTTGCATTGATTATGGTTAAGATTTGTCTAACTGATAGTATATGATGATTGGGACACAGTGTAACTCATAAAGCTAGGTGGTAAGAATCCTTACAGTTTCCAACTTGACTTCTTGGAATCCAGCTCTGGGAGGAACCAGCCAAAGGAGCCCTGCTGGCACTATGCTTAAGCACTCAGCTACTAACCTAAAGGTTCGCAGCTTGAGCTCAGTGGCTCCATGGGAGAAAGGCCTGGTGATCTGCTTCTGCATATATTATAGCCAAGAAAACCCTATGCAACAGTTCTACTTTCTCACATGGGGTCACAATTAGTCAAAAATTACTGGACAGCACTCACCAACAACATAATGAAAACTCTGGCTCTCTGAGACTGCCATGCTTGGGAAAGCACACACTTGCCTAAAGAGATGCACAGCACCCCCACTCACTTCCCAGTCTTCCCAGCCAAAGTGGTACAAATATGAGAAACACGCCTTCTCAGACAGTCAAACCAGTCAACTGTTCAGATAGCTCCAGCCCCACTTTTGTGGCACTTCCGTGGGATACCTTGAGCCAGCACTTCCCATCTCAGCCCTTTCAACATATCGAGCTGTGGGAGATAAAGAACACATTCTTGTTTTAAGCAACTAAGTTTTGGAATAGTTTGTTACACAGCAATAGATAACTGTAAGAATGATCAATGTCAATAAAAGGATGACAGTTATTCTCTTCCTTAAAATAATTTTCAATTTATGATTTTCTCTGGTCTCTTAAATAAGCCTTGCCTACTTTCTGTTTATGCTTAATGAGCTCCCAATGACTTTATTAAATGCCTATCAAATGCCTTGTACAAACTAAGTGCAAAATAAATTTCAATTACTACTACTAAAATTAAAAATATGTATGTATTTTTGAAATATTGACACAGGCTTTACCTTTTTTCTTTATAAATGTGATTTAAGTATTACATCCAAAAATTATTGATAAAATTAGTATAAAGATTAAAAAGTCAATGTAGTATGGTAGAAAATATCACAATTGACAGTCTACTCCTAGCTCTGCTACTAATTATGAACAACCTCAGGAAGAAATATCTTTATTTCTAGGCTTCAATTTCCTCACCTCTGAAATGAAGTACTTAGGTTAGAAAGTACTGTCAACAGTAAAAAAAAATTTTGTTTTTTTGGATGGTTGGTTTTTTTTTTTTGCAGGGGGAGGGCAGGGTTGTGATCATTCAATGATCTGAAATTACTGAAAAACAAGGAATACAAAAATATCAGAAAAGTTTTAAAATATTAGTGATTAAAAGAGATTTGTGTTTTGGATTTAGTTTAGAGAGAGCTGTATCTCCAAGCTTAGATCTCATCCTGGACTTCCAAGAATTTTGGCGGTTCATTTGGGATGAGGCCACATTTTTCAGAAGTATTCTCTACCTGTGTTAAATTTTAGGATTAGTGGACAATGGCCTAGTTAATTATAACCCCCCCCAAAAAAAAAAAAACCCAAACTCATTGCCACTGAGTTGATTCCGACTCATAGCAACCCTTTAGGACAGAGTAGAACTACCCGAGGAATGGCTGGTGGATTTGAACTGCTGACCTTTTGGTTAGCAGCCAAGCTATTATTGAGATGTTATTCCATGGCTTGAAAGTGTGTTTGGGACCTTCCATAAATTTGAATTATTTCCCATTTTGACTGTCTAATCAGAGTTTTGTTGCAGCTGCTGTTCCTATTTGTTATTACATCAAGCAGTTAATTATAAATGATGTTAAAACATTCAGGCATTCTGATTGCTAATTTGGCTAAATATTACCTGTCTTATAAATCTAAGTAATAGGTGTCATGTGGATTCAAATAGGTCCTAAAACAGATTGTTACACTAAAACATAAATAGATGTAGCACAGGAGAAGTATGGGGAAGAAAATTAACATTATACTAAAATGCTTACCTTTCTCTATAGTAATGGCAAAGTGAATTGCATAGACTATTTTTTTTTTTAGATTTGTTCTTTTACTGTGCTTTCAATTTCATTGATCTAAATGAATCTCATTTACTTTTTGTAAGATCGTCACAAATTTACATTGAAATATTTACTATTCTTTTGAAACCACCAAAAAACCTGAACCTAACCCATTGCCGTCGAGTCGATTCCGACTCATAGTGACCCTATAGGACAGAGTAGAACTGCCCCACAGAGTTTCCAAGGAGCATCTGGTGGATTCAAACTGCTGACCTTGTGGTTAGCAGCCATAGCTCTTAATCACTATGCCACCAGGGTTTCCTTTGAAACCAAAGGAAGGCAATAATTACACTATATATAAAAAAAATCCACTTTTGATTAAAATAAAATATAGATCACAAACCAAAGTTCAAAAAAAAAATTTGTTCAAAAAGAAAAAAAGAGTTGAAATGGAATTTTGATTAACTTCAGGGAGGATTCTGAATACTGATCAGTGTCTGTCCAGATCTCTGTCACCTTGCATATTATACATTTAGTATTATTAAATATGTTCTTACTGGAAGATTTCTGAAGAGCACAGATAGTGATGTATCTATCCTTCATCCCAGAAGACAACTTAGTATGCAAGGAAGTTGAGGGAAAAAATGGCAAATATCTCTAAGGCTTCATTTACACACCACATAGCGTCTATTAATAAACTTCTGAAGGAAGTACAAGATAGAAAAGCCATCATTTATCATCAGTTAATCTCTCCTAGATCTCCCGCTAGAGTAGAACAACAAAACACAATAAAGAAAAGCAAACAAACAAAAAAACCTCTTCCAGCCCAAGCCTTTTAGAGGGGAGGGAGGAAGAAGAAAGTCGCGTAACTGTCTTTGGCTTTGTAGCTGGTAAACCAAATTTAGTAAAATAAAACATCTGGCAATAAATCTTCAGCTACACATGCCACTTTGAGTCCTGCTGACCACTGGCATGAGTGGCATGCTAATATTCGAACAAATGCAGTAAATACAGGGAGGGTGTTCAGTAGCCCTGGTTGTCGTAAGTTCAATGGCAGCGTTTTGCACTGAAGTTGAGATTGCCCCAGCAAAACGTGTACACCCTCTCACCTCACTCCCCACAAAAGCACGTTTCTCAAAAATTTTCATCAGAGAAGACTCAGATGAAAGTTTCTCACTGCAAAGATGAATAATGATTAAAAAAATTGTATATACCTACCAAAAATGGAGAAAATACATATCAAGAAAGATGTATCTAATACAGATCAGAAAATTTAGTGAAGATCACAGGAACAACTTTCAGATAATTTTTTTTAATACTCTCAAGATATTTTGAAAATTGGATGATTGAGACAAAAATGTACCACAGAAAACATAGAGATGCCCATGAAAATGTTTCTCTTTACTCTTAAAACAATTAAGCATGGGATATTTTAAAATAAAAAACTTAAATAAAAAAAACCCAGTGGACCTTGGGCTCAAACTCTGAGATCAAATAGCAGCTGCAACTTGCTACCTATATGACCATAAAATATTAAAAGAAATCTTCTCTGAAACAGAATTTTGAGGAAAGAGGAGATAATGTATGTTGAAAACCTAACATAGTGTGTTTGGTGCATAAATATTGCTTATCATCACTATTGTTGCATATATTAAGTATTATTATTTGCTCTAATCTTTTGAGTGCCTTCCAACCTGCCAAAATAAGACCTTGAGTATATCCCACCTGAATTTAGAGACCATCTCAAGAATAGATTTGATGCATTGAACACTAGTGACTGCAGACCAGATGAGTTGTGGAATGACATCAAGGCCATCATCCATGAAGAAAGCAAGAGGTCACTGAAAAGACAAGAAAGAAAGAAAAGACCAGGATGGATATCAGAGGAGACTCTGAAACTTGCTCTTGCGCGTCAAGCAGCTAAAGCAAAAGGAAGAATTGATGAAGTAAAAGAACCGAACAGAAGATTTCAAAGGGCCTCTCGAGAAGACAAAGTAAAGTATTATAATGACAGGTGCAAAGAGCTGGAGATGGAAAATCAAAAGGGAAGAACACATTCAGCATTTCTCAAGCTGAAAGAACTGAAGAAAAAATTCAAGGCTTGAGTTGCAATAGTGAAGGATTCCACGGGGAAAATATTAAACGACACAGGAAGCATCAAAAGAAGATGGAAAGAATACACAGAGTCACTATACTAAAAAGAATTGGTGGATATTCAACCATTTCAGGAGACGGCATATGATCAGGAACTGATGGTACAGAAGGAACAAGCCCAAGCTGCGCTGAAGGCATTGGAGAAAAACAAGGCTCCAGGAATTGATGGAATATCAATTGAGATGTTTCAACAAACAGATGCAGTGCTGGAGGTATTCACTCATCTATGACAAGAAATATGGAAGACAGCTTCCTGGCCAACTAACTGGAAGAGATCCATATTTTATGCCTATTCCCAAGAAAGATGATCAAACCAAATGTGGACATTATAGAACAATATCATTAATATCACACACAAGCAAATTTTGCTGAAGATCATTCAAAAACGGCTAGAGCAGTATATCCACAGGGAACTGCCAGAAATTCAGGCCAGTTTCAGAAGAGGACGTGGAACCAGGAATATAATTGCTAATGTCAGATGGATTCTGGCTGAAAGCAGAGAATACCAGAAGGATGTTTACCTGTGTTTTATTGACTATGCAAAGGCCTTCGACTGTGTGGATCATAACAAACTATGGATAACACTAGGGAGAATGGGAATTCCAGAACACTTAATTGTGCTCATGAGGAAGCTGTACGTAGATCAAGAGGCAGTTGTTCGGACAAAACAAGGGGATACCGATTGGTTTAAAGTCAGGAAAGGTGTGCGTCAGTGTTGTATTCTTTAACCATACCTATTTAATCTGTATGTTGAACAAATGATCCGAGAAGCTGGACTATATGAAGAAGAACGGAGCATCAGGATTGGAGGAAGACTCATTAACAACCTGCGTTATGCAGATGACACAACCTCGCTTGCTGAAAGTGAAGAGGACTTGAAGCACTTACTAATGAAGATCAAAGATCACAGCCTTCAGTATGGATTACACCTCAACATAAAGAAAACAAAAATCCTCACAACTGGACCAATGAGCAACATCATGATAAGCGGAGAACAGATTAAAGTTGTCAAGGATTTCATTTTACTTGGATCCACAATCAACAGCCATGGAAGCAGCAGTCAAGAAATCAAAAGATGCATTGCATTGGGCAAATCTGCTGCAAAGGACCTCTTCGAACTGTTGAAGAGCAAAGATGTCACCCTGAAGACTAAGGTGAGCCTGACCCAAGCCATGGTATTTTCAATCACATCATATGCATGTGAAAGCTGGACAATGAATAAGGAAGACAGAAGGAGAGTTGACTCCTTTGAATTGTGGTGTTGGCGAAGGATATTGAATATACCATGAACTGCCAAAAAAAAAATTGGTTCTTCTTGCCAAAAGAATGAACAAATTTATCCAGGTAGAAGTGCGGCCAGAATGCTCCTTAGAGGCAAGGATGGCGAGACTGCATCTTACATACTTTGGACTTGTTGTCAGGAGGGATCAGTTCCTGGAGAAGGACATCATGCTGGGCAGAGTACAGGGTCAGAGGAAAAAAGGAAGACCCCCAATGAGGTGGATTGACACAGTGGCTGCAACAATGAGCTCAAGCGTAACAACGATTGTAAGGATGGCACAGGATCGGGCAGTGTTTCGTTCTGTTGTGCATACGGTCGTTATGAGTCGGAACTGACTTGACGGCACCTAACAACAACAACAACAACCTGGAAACCTGAGCTGAATTCATACAAGAAAACTATATATATTTACTGCCAATAAACATTTTATATAGACATTTATCATTCTTTCATTTATTTTATTATTTTTATTTTATATTATATATTCATTATCATTAAATATATTCTATATGCATGTATGATGATATTTAAGCAGTGGACTTCTTTCTGTGGACTTACGCAGTGCAATTTGTTCTTTTTTGGTAAATCTCTAACTTCCCTTACTTCAGAAAAAATCTTAGCCTTTATTAACTCAAATATTGTTACTTCCAATTTGCTTTCTTCTGTACTCCTTGACCTCTGACTAGACATATGTTGAAAGCTTCTCATTTTATCCTCAGTATTCCTTAAGATTTTTTGGCCTGTTTGTTTTTGTCTTTATCTTTTCTGTTTGGGGCTTACATTAAATACATCATTCAGCTCTATCCTCCAATTCACTAATTTTCCATTCAGCTTTTTCTAATCTGCTTTTAACTCATCTATTGAGTTTTAAATTTTAAGAAGGTCTACTTTTTTTTTTAATATGACTATTTTGTATAGTATCTTGTTTCTTTCTTCTTTACGTGTTTCTTATATTTTATAAACATTAAATATGTCATTGCTCTTGCAGCCTCTAATAATTAAACATCTAAATTCCTGTTATGGGGGTGATTTATCTGATATTTGGTTCTTTTAATCTTCCTCGTGTGTGGTGATTGATTTTTGATTATGAGTTCATATTGTATTTAATATAGATGTGAGAATTTTAAGGGCCTAAATTATGGATGATTTCTCCCCAAAATCACAGCTTATGCCTGGAGTCAGGGTACACTACCAACCTGTGTGCTCTCTGACCCCTGGTGTCAGAGTCCCCAACTTGCAGTTGGCCGGTTCAAAGAAATTTGAGCATCTGCCCCTAATGTTACTCCGTATTTTCCATGTTCTTACAACTGAATTTTTAGGTTTTAGCTCCCTGTTTCTGTTCTTTATCATTTTTTTCCTTCATACTCTGACATTTCCTTAATTTATTACTAGCCAGCAATGTATTAACACATATGTTTGTTATACTGTATCCAGGATAGTTGTCTCACAGAAAGAGAGACCTTCTGTATCCAAAAGTAGAGGTTTAGACAATGATTTTTAAAAAGGTGAAATTCTAAAAAACACTTATCAGTAATTGTGCTAGCTAATCTATTATCTTGGAGCCGTAAAAAGAAATTGTATACAGCAAAAAAAAAAAAAAAAGCAATCTAATAGCCTCTATATATTATATATGCTAAAGTAAGATATCTACATGTATGGATGTGAATACAAACATGCTTCATATACATATGTGCGTATATGTATTTGATTTTTTTTTAAGTGGAAATCTGAAAGTATTTAGCAGATAAGTTGCCATACTTTGTACTCTTGTGTGAAAACAAAGTATATTCCCTCATTCAACAAATGTTTATCGAGTGTCTACTCTGAAGGTATCCTGTGTGGTACAAGCAGTATGCAATTGGCTGCTAAACTAAAGGTTGGCAGTTCAAATCTATCCAGATACTCCATAAAATAAAAGTCTGGTGATCTACATCCATAAAGATTCCAGTCAAGAAAACCTTATGAGGCACAGTTCTACTCTAACACATGGGGTTGCCATGAGTTGAAATCGACCTGACAGCTGTGGATTTTTTAGGGGCCTACTTTGAATTAGTACATAGCAGTTAACAGAGCAGGAGAAATCAAGCTTATATTTTAGGGTTTGAGGAAAATGACATTAAACATAAACCAATAAAAATTTATCACATAACTATTACTATGGAAAAAATAAAACAGTAATTGGAATCAGAGGCATGGGGTACAGGTTTAAATTAAACATTAATAATTTTGAACATTTAAATAACTTTTAAATATTGTGTTAGTATGGAAGTATCATTTCATCTCAGATTTTTCTCTTGCTGCTTGGAACTTCCCTAATCTCTATTTTTATCATTTCAGAATCGTGTTGAGTTTTAACAGAAATTTAGGAGTATTGGTTATTTTCCTGGTTGATTTGAGTTCAGATTCAAAGCACATTTTTTTCCCCCATTTTCCTATAATATTAAAGATGTAGAGATCACCAACAATGGTCATTATAAATGCCATATGACATTAAAGAAACCTCATTTTAATTAATGCTGCGATCTGAAAATTAATACTCAGTTTGCTTTTTTACTTTCTCAATATCAATTCACATAATGGAGGTTATTTGGGAAAATTCTGAATACTTTAATTCTAGTTTTTACAGGCTCAGAAAGTATTTGTGATGAGTTGAATGCCTGCCAAATTTCCATTTCTCCTCTCTTTCCTCTGAAAACATATTATTCAGGTATCCACCTCACCAGCTAACCTGATTCCAAATATAAAGTAACTACTTGGGGAACCCAGAGAGAGATCATGATTGTTCAAAGTTGGCTGAATGAACGCCATCCTCCTACAGTAGGAGGCTTGTGGATGTCCACTCATCTCAATTCTGGCCAAGAAGACAAGTGTTCATCTGCATAATGAGACATGACAATCTTTATTCTAGAATAAAGATTGTTTTGAGCTTTTGGCTTCTCATAAATAAACACACAAACACACAAAAACTTTTCCCCCAGAACCTCACCAGCTAGAATCCTGTGTATGTACGTTTTCTTGGAATTTTAGGCTTAATAAAAATACATGGAGACATGAAGCCATCTTGTGTCTAAATGCGGGCAAGGACACCCAAGATGAAAGCAGAGCCAAAGGACAGAGTGCAAGGATCACAAAGAAGCAAAAAGGGAACCCTAAAGTATTATACCTGATCTCTTCTTTTCTCCTGGACACCTTTTCATATGAAATAATAGAATTTTCTTATTCAATATTCCAGTTTGACAAAGGTGTTTTGTTACTCGCGTCTGGTAGCTTCTAATTGTCACATGTCATGATTGTGTGCTTCAACAGGAAACATTGCTTCCTTTCTGTGTGCTGATTGTTTTTATGGGAAAGTACAATAATACTATTATTTTAGCCCATCTCTCCTAATAGAAGGAGACCTGGTAGCACAGTGGCTAAAGTGCTCAGCTGCTAACGGTCAGCAGTTCGAACCCACCGTCACTCCTTGGGAGAAAGATGCTGCATTCTGCTTCCATAAAGGTTTCCAGCATTGGAAACCCTATGGGGCAGCTCTACTCTGTCCTATACAGTTGCTACGTGTTGGAAACAACACAATCACTGGGGATTTGGTTTTGGTTTTATTTTGGTCTTCTAACTGTGAAATCTAACAAAAAAATCAAATATTATTCATTTTTTCTCAGAAAATGTTTGTCTCTGCAGCAGAGTAACTTTACAATGTAAAAAAGAAAGAAAAAGACAAATGTAAGAAAAGGTAAGATGTATTCCTGTTGATTGCCAAAACTTACTCGCAAAATTTCTGTTTAGCTGGCAAACATTCCAAGAATGTCTTCGTTTTGTTGTTACTGTTGTCTTTCACTTTTAATATGGCTGTGTAGAGCAATCAATGCATTTACTGGCTTTATCTCACTCCTGGGGTCAGCGTTTAGGTGCAAAAGGTCATTTGCTGGTGAAAAGAAAAGTGATTTTAGTTGCAACCTTCAGAAGCTGCACACTGTCATTGGAAGTGTTTCAGGTAGATTTTACATTGCCTCAGAGCGTGCAATTTGCCAGTGAGTCTATGTACAAAAGAGAAAAAGGCACTTCAAGTGTTACGTGTACAGCCGTATAGTTGTGGGAAATATTTCAGACATTAAACTAGTTTCATTCTTCTTATAACATAAGATTTCCATTTTTAACCCTTTCAGGACTGGCAGTATATATAGCTACCACTTGATTTTGTACCTCAAGGGTTCATTGGGAAGCTTCTGTCCCAATGACAGTACATGCTGCTAGCAGACAAGGCCCTGTATAACAGTTTGAAACAAACAAAAACAGGTGTGTGCTGCAAATCTTTGTTCTTCCAGGGTATTGTATGAGGTGGTGCTAAATTAAATTTTTGGTAGGAAACAATGAATTTTGAAAATTTTTATGTGGTATGCATATATACTTATGAACTCTGGGGGTAGAATTTGTGTTTACAAGGGTACACACATATGTACCTCTGGACTCTAAGGGTATGATTTGTGGAATGAGGCATACAACAAAAACCATTTTACCTACCAAAATTCAGACACACTCAATGATTCAGCATGCCCTCTATTACTGAAAACACAAAATTTTAACCAACAATTAAAAGGAAAACATAATTGGCTCACAAAAACAATAAGGTATTACATTTGCAATAAATATTGCTTCTCTGGCAACCAAAAGCCACTCATCTTTTATGACAAAAAAATGTATAATTATCATCTAGGAATTCAATGCCTATCATTGAATTCTTATTGTAGAAATAAAATGACTAGTCAAGGATATAGAAATTCAAAGCACAATGATGAAAAAATAGTTTTGTAGAACACCCTTTTCATCAAGAAATGAAAAGCAATTTGAACTATGTTGTGTAGAAAATGACTTCTGAATTCAGAGAAAATTTGCAATGTTTTATTAACTTTATTGGAGGTCCTCTTTAAGAAGACTCAGCTTGTCTGAAATTAGTTCTTTTTCAATTTAAACAAATTATACTCAGATACTGGTATTTTCTTTTCCCTTCATTTTTCATTTATGGAATTAATTTCTCACTTTAGTCTGTAATTTAGGAGATAACAGCATAAATATGTACCAAGCTAGGCAGAGTATGCCTCAGTGAGAAAGTGGTACTTTAACAAAAATCTGAACAAGGATAGGAATTAGTTTTGTGAATATCTGGGGAAGAACCTTCCAGGAATTAGGTAAAGCCCATATAACAACTGTTAGGAAGAGCAAAGAGTCCCTGGCTGGTGCAAATGGTAAATTGCTCAACTACTAGCTGAAAGGTTGATGGTTCAGGCCCACTCAGAGGCGCCTTGAAAGTGAGGCCTGGCATCCCACTTCCAAAAATGATCGTAGTCTTTAACCCTATGGAGCAGTCCTGCTCTGCACACATGGGTTGACATGAGTCAGAATCAACTCAACAGAAACTAAGAACAGGAGGAGAATGGCTGAAAAGCCTCAAGTAACAAAAAGGGGTAAGTGTTGCTGCAGCTGAGGAAGGAGCATTGCCTGTCTTATTCTCATTATTAGGAGGGGCTTGCTTCTTTTTAATCCTGCAGCTTTCTACATTTTATAAACTGAGAATCTGCATATGCATCTTGATAAACGTGCCAAGTTATTCTCCTAATGGGATCATATTACACTACCATCAGTAATACAGGCAAATGGCTGTTTGTTCCAGTCCTTACTAACGGCAACTGTATTCAAACTTTTGAATAGTATTTTCAAGAAATTGTGATTTGAATTTATCTTATTGTGAAAGGGTTTGAGCATATTTCATGTGTTTAAGTATAGTGTGTGTGCACACTCAGGTGCACTTGGCTATGAAGAATTTGTTAGTATCTTCCTAACTGATAAAGCCATGTCTAGTCAAGCCCAAGTCGACCTGTTTTCCATGCCAAAAAGGGTGTTTTTTTTCCAAACTCAAATCTAATTGTGCCACATGCTTATTAAAGCAGTCAATGAATTCTCATTATTTTTAGTGTAAAAACTAACTCAAAGATCTACTACGAGTCTGTGCAATAATATACCAGTAACTATACTTCTATCTCATATCTCTTGCTTTATCCGTCTAACCACACCGGCCTTCTGTTAATGCCTTTACTGACCAAGCATGCTTTGCTATATGTTTCTGTTAAATCTTTAATTTGCTCCTCTTGTTTTAGTTCATGTTTATGCCTCATTCAGACCTCAACTCAAGCTTAACTTATTAAAGGGAGCTTGACTTGCCCTCTATAGCTAGATCAAATCGCCATTTTATAAAGCATCATGGGACTTTGAACAACTTCTTCGTGGAAGTTGTCACAATTACAACTTTGAATATAAATTCTATAAGGGCAGAGACTGTGCCTTCTTTGGTGCCATACTGTGTTCTATAGCAGCTTGAATGGAGCTTGGTTCTAGGAGATATTTGACAAAATTTATTGTACGAATAGATATAAAGATGGCAAAGATATACCATCTGTAATTCAGCATTATATTGAATTGTCTACCAACAAAGATTAACAATTACTTGGCCATTTCAGTCATTGGTGCCCAATAGGAAATGGATTTTATTTGATTTTTCCAAAGTAAGGTTTCAATTTTAATTACTGTAATTTTCAAGTTTAGAAGTTCGTTTCAATTATTCTAAATATGTGGTCTGTTTGGGTTGTCTCATGGCTTTGGTATACTTTCAATTTGTACTTTTAGTTCTATAAATGTATCAGTCCTATACGAATGTCTGGTTCTTGGTACTGTGTTTATTGCACTGGCCACAAGTCAGAGACCAAGTTAGGAAGCATACTGAAATTTTCTACCATGATTTTAATAATCCTAGTATCAAGGGATATTTATTTTAGGAAGACAGCAAAATGTTTATGTGGATGATATAAAGCTCACTTCAAAGTGCTTTTTCTTATTTTCCTTATCAGTTTTGCTCCTCAGGAAGGAAAATATTACCAACATTTCCGTAATCTTTGTCTTTCTTAGAACACTCAAGGATCTATTCACTGCCAGGAGACTTCTTTATAAATATTACAGAGATATTTACTAGGTAAGTTAGATTTTAACATAGAGATCTAAAAAAGGGAGCTCTTATTGAAGAATAATTTAGCAAAATACACCCAATATATCAGAAACCCTGGTGGCTTAGTGGTTAAGAGTTTCGCTGCTAACCCAGAGGTCAGTGGTTCACATCCACCAGGTGCTCCTTGGAAACTCTATGGGGCAGTTTCACTCCATCTTATAGGGTCACTACAAGTTGGAATCGACTTGATGGCAATGGGTTTGGTTGTTTTTTTGGTTTACCTGATGTAGCAGGAGCCCTGATGGTGCAATGATTACAGTGCTTGACTGCTAACTGAAAAACACGTGGTTTGAACCCATCAGCCACTCTACAGGAGAAAGATGTGGCAATCTGCTTCTGTAAAGATTTACAGACATGAAAACTCTATGGAACAGTTCTATTCTGTCCTTTAGAGTTGCTTGCTATGAGTCAGAATTGACTGGAAGGCAATGGGTTTGGTTTGTGTGCTACTTGATATATCTAGATTGCATATTACTAATCAACCTTACATTTATTTATTGATGGGACACAGCTGATTGGAGAAAAGAAGTTAGTCATTGTTTTTTTCACTTGCTTCACTGTTTAAGTCCAAAAACTAATAAAGCCCCTCACCTAAATGGCTTCCTCTAGACTGGTATAAACTGCACAAGTCGTAAGTGCCCAGCTGTGATTTCAAAATCTAAATATGCCCCAGTCTGTGTGTGTGTGGGGTGGGCGGGGAAGAGGGTGGGCGATGGTAGGTGGTGACATAGAAAGAATGTTAGAAAGCTACGCTTCCTGGGTTCAGAGCTCCTCTGGAGAAGAATGATTGATGGAGGTGTGTCGGGGTTTGTCTTCTCCCCTTTGCTAAACTTTAAAAAACTTTGTGCTGAATAAAATCTGTGGTTTCTAAGTCAACCCTTTGTGATAATGCACTCCCTATCTTCTGGAAAGTAAACGGAAATAAAAACCATAATTATTGTTCATTTGATGTATTTTGTGATGATAAATATTAATAGTTAAGTACGTATGAACTAGCATTCTTCAAGGTAAATTGCCATGTTTTATTCATCTTTATTGCTGGAGCACCTAATGAAGTCATCTACATTGTATACGTGGTTAGTATTTGCAAAAGAAATGAACACCTCAAAAACTTACACTTAAATAAACGATTGGGGTCATATTAGGTAGCCTTTACCTATTTATCTGAACAAAATATCATTCACGTGATGGTTATATCTAACATCTGTGGGAAATTGCCATTCATTGCTAGGAGGTGGGCAGGCAACTAGGACTATAAATTTCTCCACTGAATTAATCTGATGCTCATATTTGGTAAGACTACCCACCAAAAAACCACTGCCATCGAGTCAATTCTGCCGACCTTTTGGTTAGCAGCTGCAGCACTTAACCACTACTTGGTAAGACTAGCTTATATCTTTTAGCATCTGCTAATTTTCTGATTAACTTTTTCTGTTCTGAAATAATTCACTTGGAGAACAAGATTTCATGTGCCCTTTTCAAACATACCTCACTATAGTTTTCTCACTTGGACTTTTGTGACCTCTTTTATCAACAAAGTATGTTTAGCTAATTAATGAAGACTTTCTAGAACATGTAAATATCTGGAAAACACTGTATTATTTACATTTCCTATGATATAACAATTATATATATACATACACACATGTATTTATTATGCATATTTGTACTAAATATTTTTAAATACATTTTTATGATGTAACAATTCAAATCAAACTTCTAAATTAAATATTTATTTCAAGTTTGCTAATGGCTCTTGGTTATGAATCTATACATTTACTCTAGCAATTAACTGATATTCTTCTTAAATATACTTTCAGTCACAGTTATGATTCAGAACTTTTCTTATTCTTAGTAAAATTCTCCCCTCCTTTTAATATTTTATTCCCAGACTAGTACACTGAAAAACTATTGCTTGAAAAATGTTTTTCTTCCTTTCAGTTATATATAAAAATACCCAATGCCTAATCTTATATAGATGGTAATTACTTCTACAGCTACTAAGTCCTAATTAATAAACAAGTGTCTGCCCCATCTCTGAGAGACTATATACTCTCATTTAATTATGAAACCAGGGCTGAGATTCTCACTGCTTAGAATCTAAATTTAGATTTAAAAATTGACAAAGCCTTGTACATACTTTAGGAGATAGCATCAGCCTTTGGGTTTTAAGTCTTATCATAGGCTCTCGGGAGTTCATCTTCTTAGAAGTTAATTGACAACTTTGGATGGAAAAGCCTATTTTCATCTGTCTATTTCCTAAGAAAAACTAAGTGGCAAAAATTGTGTGAGTATTGTTCTTAACCTATGCAGGGTGTCTTCAAGTTACCGTTAGGATACGTTAAGTGTAATATAATAGCTATGAGCACAAATTCCAACCTTAAATCCTAGCTTCAGCTCTTTCTAGTGCTGTGGCTTTGGACATGATGGTTAACCTTTTGTCCCAGTTTCTTATTGGCAAATGATGGTTGGAATTAAAACTTACCTCAAGGCATTGTGTTGCAGTTAAAAACACTGAAGTGAAAAAGATACAATGTACACTCATGATCTAAAGGCAATTGCACCGTCTGTGTCAATATCAGACAAAGTAGATTGCAGAACAAGTAATGTTACCAGGGATAAAGAGAATGATAAAGGGATTGGTTTACGGGGAAGACATAACAACCCTAAGTATGTATGTAAATAACCACAGAGCTTGAATATACATGAAGCAAAAATGGATAAAACAGATAGGATAATATATACAATTCCACACTTATAATTGGGTGACTTCAGCCACCTTCCTCCTTCCGTATGTGACAGAACGAGGTGATAGAAAACCAGTAAGGACATAGAGACCTGTACAGCACTTATCAGCCAACTTGGTCTATGAATATTTTCAGATCATTGAGTACAAAATAGAAATCTTGCTTTCCATTCTCAGTCTTGCTCCCCAGATCATCTTACACATTTTAGCTAATGGCAAAGCCATTCACTTACTTGATGAGGCCACAGCCATGAGAGTCCCGCCTTATTGTTTCTTTTTACATACACTCTATGTTGAATCAGCAAATACTGCCTACTCTGCTTTTAAAACCTATCCCAAATTTGGCAGCATCCCAAGTTTTCTTCTACCATTAACCTGGTCTGGGCTGCATAGACTATGGTGGTAAGCGCCTAGCTGGTCTTTCTGCGTCTTTACCATAGATTACACATGAAACAGCCAGCAAAATGATCTTCATAGCACACAAATCAGATACCCTTGCATTTCTGCTTAAAACCCTCCCACTGTTTCCTGGGGTGGACAGGTCCAAGTGATCTGCACTCTGGTTGCCTCTACATATTCCTATTCTACTACTCTACTTGTTTGCTCTAGTCATACTACTTAGAACTTGCTGTTTCTTCAACAACCCATGCTCGTTACTCTATTAGGGTACTCACAGCTCGTGTTTTCTCTGATTTGAATATTCTATATACTGATTTTTTCAGATTCTCATTCCTTTACTCTTACACCAGCCACTCTTTAGCATATATCCTACATTTTTTTCTTCATAACATTTTTATTATCACCTAATATAATAAATACATGGAAACCCGGGTGGTGTAGTGGTTAAGAGCTATGGCTGCTAACCAAAAGGTTGGTAGTTCCACCAGGCAGTCCTTGGAAACCCTATGGGGCAGTTCTACTCTGTGTCCTATAGGGTCACTATGAGTCAGAATTGACTCAGCCGCAGTGGGTTTGGGTTTTTAATATAATACATAAAATAGAATGCATAGAAGGAACTTCATAAATGTTTGTCTTGGTCATCTAGTGCTGCTGTAACAGAAATAGCACATATGCGGGGCTTTAACAAACAAATTATTTTCTAACGATTTAGGAAGCCAGAAGTCCAAATTCAGGGTGATGGTTCTACAGGACGGCTTTCTCTCTCTGTTGACTCTGGGGAAATTTCTTGTCTTTTTAGCTTCTGTTTCTCAATTCCTTAGTTATCTTCATGTTGCATGTATCTCCTGTCATCTCTGTTTGCTTAGTCTACTCCTTTTATATCTCAAAACAGATTGACTAAAAACACACCCTACACTAATACTGCCTCATTGACATAACAAAGAAAACCCACCCTCAAATGGGATTATAACTGCAAGTATACCCATTGCCATCCAGTCAATATAACTCAGTGACAGTGACTTGTAGGAAGCCCCACAGGGTTTCCAAGGCTATAATTTTTATGGAAGCAGATTCCCATATTTTTGTTCTGAGGAGAGGCTAGTGGGTTCAAACCACCAACCTCTCCGTTAGGTGTCAAGCATTTAACAACTGTGCTACCGAGGCTTCTTACTACCAGTATAGGGATTAGGATTTACAACACATATTTTAGGGGCACATGATTCAATCTATAGCAACGTTATGGAATGAATTCATTGAAAAATACATGAAAATATCTATTTTTCCCAACCTTGTAGTTTTAGAATTAAGAGGATAAATAATCATAAAAATGCTAAAATCATTTCTATTATTAAATGTTCTTAGATTTAATAGTACATTGCCAAAAAATATATATATGAGTTTTACACCTGATGAAATATGTGATTGCATCCTTTTATTAAAGACAAAAGCTTTAATATTTTCATTGTTTTCATTTTATTGCCTTGACTACCATGGAATTCAAGTTACATATTCTCGTTTGCAGTAGTTATCTTCAGCCTGGGTTTTGAAATGCATTGTAGAGCTCTTACCTTATTTCAGTGTTTTAAAAGCACTATGAACTTCATATTTCTAGTTAAAAAGCTTCTTTTGGGAAGTACAACATACACTTACCAATATTTCTGTCACACAGATAGATAATATTACATGCTTAATATCCTGTAGGTCAGATGATTTAAGGGCTGATTTTTGAAGGGTTTTCTAAGGAAAGGTTCCAAGAAACCTAAAGATCACACCATGGGGAAACACAGACTGTAGCTTAGGGCAAAGTCACGGGTATTACAAGGCATGGGTGCGCACAAATACTGCAGCAGTATTGGGGTTGCTATGTGTCTGAATTGACTCGACAGCAATGAGTTTGGTTTGGCTTTGGTTATTATCGTCACTGATAGCTTTCAAAATCAGTTAAAAACAGTATGTTTTGCAAAAGTCATCTCTCAAATATCCCCACAGTTTATCTTGGTTGTCATTGCCTGAAGCTGAAGAACAATTTAGATGTCTAAAATTGCAGTATGGCTATTGGAAAGAGTCAGTGAAATTTTATTTTCATTCTTGCAAAAGAGATAGAAAATAAATTCTTTCTGACAGAACACCTTATACATCCTTTGATGCAATCTGGTCTCAAACACATACACGCACACATATACACACACAAAGCCATAGATAAATCCAAACTACTTTAAATTACAGTTGCTGTGAATTTGCACAAATGCGACTAGCTGTATTGTGATCTAATTTTAATAGACTTTATTTTTAGAGCAGGGTTAGATTTCCAGAAAAATTGTTCAGAAAGTACAGAGAGTTCTCATATACTCTTACTCCCTAAATACCTTTTCTCCCGTTATTAATAGTTTGCGCTAGTATGCTACACTTGTTACAGTTGATGAATCAATTATTTTAAATGAATGTAAACATAGTTTAATTAAGGTTCAACATCTGTGTTGTACAGCCCTATGGGTTTGGAGAATGCATAATGTCGTGTGTCCACCATTATGGTATCATACGTTATAATTTCATTGCCCTAAAAATGTCCTGTGCTCCCCCTGTTCAGCCCTTTGCCCTCCCCTTTTACCTCTGGCAACCACTGATCTTTTCATTGTTTAAATTGTGTTAAAAGTGATTTAAAGTGAACCAAATTTAAAACACTTCCAAGAATAAATTTCAGACGTAAAATTAAGTTCAATACTTTTACTTGAGAATTGGTGTAAGAACTGGTCACTCTAGTCCTCTTCGATAATCAATCTGCAGAGCTTACAGTAATGCTATCATTACTAAAAAGACAATAGGGAATGGAGCAAGAGCAGCACTGTGTGTAAACACTAATAAGATGCAAACGAAATATGAACAGCCATGTTGTTGCATTCACTGTAGTCTGGAAGCACCAGAAGCTGTTATTACAAAAACATATTGCTGATCAGAGTTTAATCTTGCTTTACTCTGAACAGCTTCTGGGGCTTACTTCAAATGAAAGCTACAGATGGAAGAGAAAGACAATGAGGAAATGGTGTAAACAAACAAAAAATAAATAGAAAGGAGCTCCAGAGACATTATGGAAGGGTGATTAGTGAAAACAAAACCAAGCAAAACTTTTAGAAGCAAAATAGCAAAGAGAAATAAAGGCCAAACATATTCAATTCAGGACTTAAGTCAAGCTGGCAGATGCATAGCCTCATGTTATTTAACAGCAGAATAATTATTTTCAAGCCACTAGTAACTGATTGTGTTTACCCTGGGGAAAAGAGAAAAAAAAAGGAAAAGACTAAATTAAAATAGTCCCCAACACCCTAAAGGGAAAAAAAAAAAAATTAATACAACAGGAACTGAAAGAGGCCAAAGCAATTCAGAATAAAATCAGTCTATTAGTAGTCCTCTCTGTAGGGTGAATTTAATTACAAATCATCTTTTGTGAATGTTGTAAGAGTTTCTCAAGTAGGGCTACACTCAGAATTGAGGGGCCAGGCCTGTGTGTACGTGTTTCAAAAAAAAAAAAAAAAACCCTAAAAAGAATACTCCACATATTCATACACAGACTGCCACAGAGACATAATTTGCATCAAATCAGTTCCTAGGAGAGAAACCTGCCCAGAATTGGAAGGAAAGAAAAAAAATAAACAGAGGAGAAAACAACACACAAATGAATGGGACGGATGATACAAAAAGGGAAGAGAAAGGGAAGCAATGAGCAGAAAATATGAGAGAAAATAGAAGCCTAGGAGGAATGGGAGAGGGGAGGAGACAATGGTTGGAGATGAATGGTGGAAGGCAACAGGGGAGAAAAATGAGTTCCTTGGTACACAAGATTCTCTTTGTCCATAATCACTACCTGTAGAAGGTAGAAGGAAAGAAGTAGGAACAATTGCCTTAACTGGGAGTCCCTGGATGATGCAATTGGTTAAAGTGCTGAGCTGCTAAGAGAAAGGCTGGAGGTTCAAGTCCACCCAGAAGTGCCTCTGAAGAAACGCCTGGCAATCTACATCTGAAGAATCAGCCATTGAAAACTCTATAGAGCACAGTCCCACTCTGATACACATGAGGTCGCCATGATTCTAAATCAATTGCACGGCAATTAGTTTCATTCTGGTGGCATGAAAAAGCAACGGCAGCATTGAAGCACCAGCATCCCTGTGACTGTCAAAAATGCCCCAGAAGTACTGGGGAGGGAACAGGGATATAGAGTCAACATCAACATGCAGTAAATTGCTGGCGAAAAATGAGCATTGCTTCAGTATGATGAGCGAACTCTTGGCTATCAAAAGCGTGGTCCAAGGACAAGCAGGATGGACATTCCCAGTAGCCTGTTTAAAAATATGAAATTCCATGCCCTACTCCAATCCCACTGAATCAGCACCTGCATTTTAGCAAGGTTCCCTGTTGATTTGTATGCACATTGAAGTTTGAAAAACATTGCACTACCCTCTATGGATCCCCAGGGCAACATTAACTTTGGTTTACATGAGAATAAATGAAAAGCCAGCCATGGGGTTTCCATAAAAACAACCTGATATCTAAGTCAAGTGATATTCTAGGGAACTTGGGGATTCTTGAAAATTCCCTAAGAAATGAGGACTTATACTGTGTACACTCAGGGGATTACACTGCTGGGAAAACAAATTCTGGTGTTTGAAGTGGTAGTGAGAATCTACCATCAACGATACTGAAGACACTGCTTTTTTTTTACCTATGCGATAATCTTTATCTGGTTTTAGTAGCAAGTTACTTTTTCAATAGATATCCCTTTGTTTACCAAAAGAATACTTTTCAAGAGGGTGAATGTTAGAAGATCTGTCTGTGGCTGAGGACAAAAGGATAGCAAATTGACTCTGTGAAGGGAATAGCGTATTACCAAGCAACTCTGGTTGGTGGTTCAAACCTACCCAGCATCTCCAATGAAGAAAGACTTGGTGATCTGCTCCTGTAAAGACTGCAACCTAGAAAGGCTCATGGGACAGTTTTTCTCTATCACATGGAGTGGCTTTGAGTCGAAAACTGACTTGATGGCACCTAACAACAACAGCATAGTACCTTGTTTCAATTTGTATGAAGTTCTTAAAATGTAGGCAAACTGTCTTAGAGTATGTTACTTCTGTAATCATATGTATATACCCCCCAAACCCCGTGCCGTCGAGTCGATTCCGACTCATAGCGACGGTATAGGATAGAGTAGAACTGCCCCATAGAGTTTCCAAGGAGCGCCTGGTGGATTTGAACTGCCGACCCTTTGGTTAGCAGCCATAGCACTTAACCACTACGTCACCAAGGTGATGCTAAAAATTTCTATTATTAAATAAAATTAATCCCTGCAAGTCTTTGCCTCACTAAGTAATTGAAATGATCATTTAAAAAAAAAAATTGTGGTTCTGAAATTCATGATGGTTATAAAACCAATGAATGAATTAATTGATCATTCTCACTCATTCTCCAAATACGGATGCTCATTTAAATTCCACTTACTGCCATTTTCTAATTTGTTTTTTAAATGTATTTTTAACTAGACAACTAGGTGGGTGGGTTATATATGAAGAATCATGAGGAATAGTTCCACTTCTTAAAGCATCTCACAAGACTTAGTAATAAATTCCAGTGGTTCTCCCAAAATAAAGAAAGAATTCGTATCTCCATGATTTGGAAAAAAAAAAAAAAGGTTTTGGAAATTGTATTTTTAGGTATCCATCTGTATCTAAAATGTAATTGTCACTTAACAGCAAGAGAAGTGAGAATTGTTACACTGGTGGGGAAAAAAAAATTTAGGCATACTTTATTCTCATATAACAATTCTCACCTGTTGGCTGAAACTGAAGGAGCAGTGGTTAAGGCAATTGACTTCTACCTGAAAGGTCTCCAGTTTGAAACTACCAGCAGCTCTGTGGGAGAATGATATGGCAGTCTGCTTCTGTAGAGATTTATAGCTTTGGAAACCTTACGGGGTCGCTATGAGTCAGAATTTGGTTTTTGACTTGAAACTGAGTATTTACTGTTATGAGCTATAAATGAAATTAAACAAACAAACAAAAAAATGCTGTGGAGTCGATTCTGACTTACAGCGAATTTATAGGATAGAGCAGAACTGCCTCATAGGGTTTCCAAGGCTATAATCCTTACGGAAATTGACTGCCACATCTTTCTCCCACAGAGCAGCTGATGGGTTCAACCCACGGACGTTTTGGTTAACCATCAAGGGCTTAAACACTGTGCCACCAGGGCTCTTTATAAATGAAATTAACCAAAAAAATCCAAACCTGTTTCAGTCAAGCTGATTCCGACTCACAGTGCCCCGATGTTGTTGTTATTGTTAGGTGCCTTCAAGTTAGTTCCGACCCACAGAGACCCTATGCACATCAGAAGAAAACACTGCCTGGTCCCGCGCCATCCTTACAATTGTTGTTATCCTTGAGGCCCAATAGACATAGCAAATTATTAACTAAAAAAAAGAAACTTTAGCATTATTGCTAATCTATTTTCCTAATTCTTTTCATATCTTTTGTGGTTCGAAGAGTAGTTGATTTTAATAAAAGGGGAGTTTATTTCAACTATTCTTCCTTGTAGTACATCTAGTACTTGCCTAAAACCAAATTATCTTTATTTCTGTAATCATTTTATTTCTAGATTCTACTGCAATTTTGCTTACTTTTTATGCCTTTTTTAAACCAGGATCAAAGGCAAATAAAAACTTTTCATGGGACATACAATCTGTCTCCACATTATATTTTAGGGAAAAGATTCAAAAGAAAATATACTAACATGGAACAAAAAAAAGATAGTGTATATTTAGAAATTTAGAAAAAAAACAATTTAAGTAGAAATAAATTGTATATATATGAGTAAAGTACATATCAAGAGATTCTAGAATATGCATAACACATACATGCGTATGCACTCCTTGCTTTGAGAGAGAGATTCCCTAGAATCAAACCATAGTGCATTGTTAGAAGCTGTGTCAAGCTGGAGGATGTAGGGAAATCAAACGTTTTTCCAAGAGTTAATTGTAAACTCTTTCAATGCTGCGCATTACCATTTCAAGGAATTTTGGCTATAAAAACTTGTCAGCACAGGCTTTCCAAAATATCTAAAAGTTAGCCACCTAGGGACCTTACAGTGGCTATTTCAGATAAAATTTCTTTTTTTTTTTTTCTGATTAGAGCTTGTTAGTATGAGGCAGCTGAAGATAGGATAACTAAGTGAGGCATTTTAGGTGGTTAGTTTGGACAGCAGAGACCTGTTGTCATATTTGACCTGGCCGTTTTTTGTTTATATCTATTTCTAATACTAAATGCAAAATATACTTCCACAAAAATGCATAAATGTGTGTATACACATTTATAAACATTTTTCCAACTTCATGATAATAATTTCTCTCAAAATCCTGTATGTTAGCCTAAGCACCTTTTATCTAAAATCTGTATGAGATTTCTTCCTACGGATTTAACATAATGTATGTAATCAATTTCCTACTTTGAACACTGAGACTTCCTCTAACTTATGACATGTAAGTAAGTGTCTTAGTTATCTCTAGTGCTGCTATAACAGAAATATCACAAGTGGATGGCTTTAACAAAGAGAAATTTATTTTCTCACAGTCTAGTAGGCTAGAAGTCCAAACTCAAGGTGTCAGCTCCAGGAGAAGGCTTTCTCTTTCTATTGGTTCTGGAGGAAGGCCCTTGTGAGCAGTATTCCCTTGGTTTAGGAGCATCTCAGCCCAGGAACCTCAGGTCTAAAGCATGCGCTCTACTCCCAACATTGCTTTCTTGGTGGTGTGAGGTCCCCATATCTCTCTGCTCAGTTCTCTCTTTTATATCTCAAAAGAGTCTGGCTGAAGACACTACCTAAGCTTGTAGATTGCTTGTAGATCTCATCAATTTAACTGCCTCTAATCCATCTTGTTACATCATAGTGGTAGGATTTACAACATAGGGAAATGATAAAATGGTAGACTATCATACAATCATACAAGGAAATCATGACCTAGCCCAATTGACAGATTTTGGGAGGACATAATTCAATCCATCATGGTAAAGTTGCCCATACACTCTCCCATGAGCTAGGTATTAGACTATCCATTGACCCCAGCTCTCCCAGTATTGCACATTATCATTTCAAGGAAGTGTTACTTTAAAAATTCATCAGCACAGGCTTTTCAAAATATCTGCAAACCAACCACCTATGTCTGTGTTTCAAGCCTTTCAGAGTATTCTTTGACTACAGTATCTCATTTTAGAAGAATCAATTAAAGAAGAGAACACAAGAATGCTCTTCTGAAATTGTAAATTTTGCCCAAATTTTCTTCCTTAAAATTTCCAAGCATGGAAAGAAAGACTGTATTTTTTAAATAAAGGGTAAGAAGGTGATTTTTGCAACTCATATTGCAGTTTAGGTATATTTTAATAGGAAAAAAAATACTAATTTCCAAAATATATCTTGAAACATTTTCCATATAATGATATCGATGGCAATGACCATATAAACTGATATATTTTTATTCTCCCATTATCTGCTGTACAAACTTCTAATTGCTGAGCCTAAGTAACCATTAACTATTTCATTATCTTCATTGGGTGATGTAGCACCTTGTTCATCTTCGCATGCTCAGCAGCCAGCTCAAAGTTAGGCCAATAAATGTTTGCTGGATGATTGGAAAGATTAACATCTGAGAAAACCAAGGTATTTCCTTTGGAATCCCAGCCTTTCTACACACTCCTGAAAAAATAATTCTAAACCTTCATAAAGAGCTTTCTTCTTCTTTTTGAAACCTCCTAGGCACTGATCCATTTTAGCAATAAAATTAACTCATTTAGTCTGATCTTTTAAACATATACACTGTTCTCTCAGATAAGACAATAACCAAAAATGGGAAAAAAGAATTAATGAAGGAAAAGAGAAAAGCATGAATACTGTCGAATGGACATGGAAAGAGAAAGTGGAGGGAAGGAGTGTATTGTCCCATTAGGGGGAGAGCAATTAGGGGTATATAGCAAGGTGTGGATAAATTTTTGTATGAGAGACTGACTTAACTTGTAAACTTCCACTTAAAGCACAATAAAAATTAAAAAAAAAAAAAAAAGCATGAATACTATATTATTACCAGCATTACCAATTTTTGCTTACTGGGATCTTACAATATACTTTTGAAAATGTATCAACTCCTTCACCTTCCTCAAAATGAGTTTTTAAATTATAAATGAAATGATGTTTGCACCTGTGGGTTTATTTTGACGATGCCGTAAATTTTGGTTGGCAAAATGGGTTTTTTCTTTCCAAAATTGTTTATGTAATTTTATATCAGTATTAAGGTACTCTTATTTGAAAAAGTGTGCAATGGGCTCTGAAATTTTCTATCCTATTCATTCAGAAATTTGAATTTTGAGGATGTGTTAAAGTATAACAGCTTCCTCTTCACACCTTACTCCCACCCTCTCTCAGTCCCTCTATATAGAGATAGAAAGTAATAAGGGCTATGAATGTCCCCTGGCCTTTCATGCCATCCCCTGAAAGGCCAAACTGACTACTTAGAGTGACCCTATGTAGAACTGCTCCATATCACAGGCTTTCCAAGGAGGGACCAGTAAATTTGAACTGCTGACCTTTGTGGTTAGCAGCCTTAATGACTGCACCTCCAGGGCTCCAAGAAGCCCTGGTGGTGTAATGGTTAAGAGCTGTGGCTGCTAACCAAAAGGTCAGCAGTTTGAATCCACCAGGCCCTCCTTGGAAACACTATAGTGCAGTTATACTCTGTCCTATATGGTCACTATGAGCTGGAATCAACTCGACAGCACTGGGGTTTTTGTTTTTTTTTTTAAGCCCTAAAATTAACTTGATAATAAGCATCTCAGGAGTTAACATCTAAGGACAGCTCTACAATTGGTTTTATCATTTTTAGGAAAACCCTGAACTAATATGACTGCATATAGAAATACACTTAAAAGTTCAAACACATGTACCTTTATTTCAAATCAATAAGAATAAATTTTTGTTGAATTTTTTGTACTTTGTTTTCTTCTCCGTTTGAAAGAATATGTGGTTAAATTGTGAAATGTTATTTGAAGAAATTATCTACGTATTTGTAAAACAAAAAAATCTATGTATTTGTAACTTTCTAGGGGATCTTATAACATCCACCCCTCCCTCTCTCCACCTCTCTCTCTAACTCTAGCTCTCTATCTCTCTGTGCTAAAAGTAACTTTTCATATTAGCATTTCACTGCTTTTGCAAGACACAGAGTAGAGCTTTTGCTAATGCTCCATTAAGAGGCATCCTCAATATGTATATTAAGCCCCGCTTTTAAATATCTGGGGTTTCAGGCAGCTTTCATGTGTGGCATTGAGAATTTGAACTCATCTTACATTTCTAAAAGCATTCGATTCAAGAGAGAAAGTGGAATGGCCTTCCTTTGGAAACATTTTATATTGAGAAACTTTTTTTTTTTTCAAATTTTTCACTGCACGCCTACCTATAAAATATCCAAACTCTGTAGTATGAAAGACACTTGGAGGAAAGGTGGGTGTGGTTTCACATGGCACGGCAGATTCACCGGGGAATGTAAGATGGCAGGTAAAAATTGGGCATTTGTGGATATTATCATTCTTTCCCACTTCATTAACAGCGAGTGTTCTCAGTTTCTGACATGCTAACTTGTAATGACAAGGGTCGGTTTTGCTGTAAAAGCCTTCAGCCAAATAGTTAACGCAAATAGTTAACGCATTCAGCAGATGCAGGATGGATAAACTTCAATACTACTTAACAACACGTTACTGGAGCTGTGTTTCTACTGACATGTTCAATACATGCGGCTTTGTTTGCTAAACCTCATTGACAGGTTCGCGATCAGGAGGCCGGTTCACAGACTTGAGGGACCACCACCAAACCAATCCAATCAGAAAGGCACAGCACTGAGGCAAGAAAGTTGACTGGACTTCAGAAAGTTTGTTCTAATCGATAACCACTCTTACTTAGTATCTCTTAGTGCCTCTTCTGGGTGTCTTTATTTCCCAATGCACTAAAAGCAGAGCAAGACTTTATGAGACAGGAAAGCTGTCTCCACATAAATAATACACCAAAATTTTATGATCCATTTTATGCCACAACTTAAATATTCACTAAAAGAGGACAATGCTTCATTCCTGATGGCAGGAGAGTTTGACTTTTTATCTATCTTCTTATTGATTTTGTTCTACAAACTCCAAAAAGAATGAGGCTAAAATGTTTGCATGCATTTGATAACAAGAGTAAATATTCTTGCTTTTGTGTATTCTGTAAGAAATAATGGAAGTGGGCCTTTAAACTAGAAAATTCACTTTAAAAAATAATTTTAAATCTTTGTTCCCCAAATCACCCCATTTTAGTACCTTAGTCAGTTGCCTAACCCAGAAGATTGAAGTTAACACAGAAAAATACAAAAACAAAATAAGATATCAACTGAGTTCGAAAAAGACTTTATTGTTTTTTAACACAGTTGTCCATCAGTGCCTGTCATTCAGTTTTTTTTTTTTTTTTCAAAATTTCGGTTGGTATTATCTGGTTATATTATATAACTAGAAAATTAGCAGGAATAAAACCTTAACCCTATTATAATTCAGCATCCCCTAATTTCTGTTCTGTCCCTATCTCTACTAAAATCATGTGCTTAGCTATGCCTTTTGCTTGTTCTCCAAGCAAAGCAAGCATTACCCCTTATTTTTATTTGTGGTTTCAGCCTGCTTACTGTGTTCACCTACAGACATTGCCTTTAACTATGCTCTTTCTTTTGACATTTTTACATCAAACTTTATCATGATTTAGGGTGCCAATATAAGGAGGTAAAGCTGGCTTGTGTAGGATATCACAAACTTAGCCTGAAATTTCTTAAAAAAAAAAGAAAAATTTGTGAAGAAAGTAGAATTGCTAAATTTTTGGTTGACTATGAGTTAAGCATGTGAACCTCAACTTACTCCCCACTGCATGCAAATAAAAATACTCCAGAGATGACATAGCGGTTTAGAATCTTGTTTCTTACAGGATTTGCAACCAACTTCCATGAGAATCATCTAGGATGTATCTTAAATATGCAGGTATCTATAATAAAGATCTGGTGGCCCTGTGGTTAAGAGCTTAGGCTGCTAACCAAAAGGTCAACAGCTCAAATCTACCAGCAGCTCCTTGGAAACCCTATGGGGCGGTTCTACTTCGTTCTGTAGGGTCCCTATGAGTTGGAATCGACTGGACAGCAATGGGTGGGTTTATATACACAAACCAAACCTGTTGTGGCCGAGTAGATTCCAACTCACTGTAATCCTATAGGACACAGTAGAACCGCCACATAGGGTTTCCAAGGAGCTGCTGGTGGATACGAGCTGCTGACCTTTTTGATTAGCAGCCAAACTCTTAACCACTGCACCACCAGGGCTCCACGGGGCCTCCAGGGCTCATATTACCTAATTCTTGACTGGTCAGCTACTACTGGTCAGCTACAAGCTGAAAATTAAAAGTTATTTACATATATAACTTAGTAGAATTTGGAAAATTAGAGAGAAGGCTTTATTTGAAACACTGGGACTGAGTAATACCTGGGATACAAGAAAAAAATTAAGAAAAGGATGCATACTTATTTAAATACTAAAAGATGTATCTAGAAATCAATTTATATATATTTTTCCAAATGTAGAGACCTCCAATGTAAAAGACACACTGTAAATTTTAAAAGGAAAGCATATTATCTCTTGTTTGAAAAAGTACGCTTTTCCTCCTAAGTCTTTAGATTTCCATATCCTATAGCTTAACACCTGGAAGGAATTTTTCCCTGGGCCTTAGTGTAGTGTGTTTAATAGACCTTGACGATACGGTGTAAACACATAGCACCTCCGTAGCCCACAGTGAAGAAAATCAATGACAAAACTGTCCTATAAATGCTTCCTGTTGGAAAATCCTATATTTTCTCAGGTAATATCCGTAAGAACAAAGACAAATGTTATTAGTCAATGTATATTTGACCAGTTTTTTAACCTGCCGGAGCTCTAGGGGCGTTTATGGTAGATGATACATCATAGTCATGAATTAATTAGTGTTCCTAATACCAAGAAAGAAAGAAAAAAAAAAGAGATGGTGTCAACCAGTGCAATGTATAAAATGGTAACTATATGATAAATCGGTCACTCAGTGTTTTTATTAAATTAAATATATAAATATATTCATGACAAAAGCCAACACTGCAATATTGACTGAGTAATTTAATCTTGTCATCTTATGGAGTAGGTTTCAAAATAATAAATTGTTCAAGCTGAGTAAGTTATTGAATACTTCTAGGCTCAAGAGAGTTGTGGGTTTTAAACAGATTCCTGCTACCTCATTCCTCAGAGCTGACAGATATTAGAGCATTCTTAATAAACCTGTCATTAGGTACACTCATCTTTCCTTCTTTTTTTTATTTCACTGGCAGAAAAATATCCATTTTTGGCTGAAATATTAGCTTTTAAGAAGCCTAATTTATGAGAACCAAAATAACTCATCCCAAAAGGTCCACTCAGACTTTATTTATTGGGAAATATTACGGCTTTCATGAGATTTCTTAAATCCTTTTAACTAAGATAACGATGATGAGTAAATAGTAAACAACTCAAGATAGATCATCAAAGGATTGAGGAAAGTGAATGCAGTTAAATGATTATAAATGCCGAGATTAGAGTTTAAACCATAGCCTAGTTTAGTTACCCCAGTGATTCAGTGCCATCCATTAGGTTATCTACGGGAGTTAATACTTTCTGTTATTTTCTTCAAATAAAGAAAGAAAATTCTTAAATCATTTGGCACCAGATGGAGCATAAAACATAAGCGTCAGGGAGAGAATGAAAATAAACATATATTTCTATATTTTCTACTGTTTATAGATACCCTATGCCTCTGAGAGCATCCCAAGTGAAAAACAGGGGGACATAAACTCTGGGGTCCAAAATGTTGTACCCTCTAGAGATTCCTTTATGTTAATTGTTTTCTCCCTCAGTAATTATAAACAGTTGCCCTTAAGTCAACTCCAACTCATGATGACCCCATGAGCGTCAGCGTAGAACTGCGATCCCTACAGTTTTCATTTGCCGACTTTTTGGAAACTGCCAGCCCTTTCTTCCAAGGTGCCTCTGGGTAGAATCCAACCTCCAACTTTTTGGTTTGCTGTGGAGTGTGTTAACTGTGTGCACCACCCAAGGACTCCTTCAGTAGTTATAGTAAGGGGAAAAATAAACTGCTGAAGGAACTATTGAGTGAGATGTTCTTTGCAGAAGCCGGTAAACATAATATGTTTAAATACTTTAAAAGACAATGCTTTGGAGTCTACTAGTCACCACTCAGTGTGTTGGAAGAAAAGGAAACTAAGATGAGAAAGACATACTAAACACCCTGGACACACCCGCTCTTTCGTTCCTTCATTCCTCCCTCTTTTTCTTCCCCCATGTATTTGTTAAATGCCTGTTGTGTGCCAGAAACCTATTGCCATCGGGTTGATTCCAGCTCATAGTGACCCGATAGGACAGAGTAGTACTGTCCCATAGGGATTCCAAGGCTGTAATCTTTATAGACGCAGACTGGCACATCTTTTCTTCTGCAGAACAGCTGGTGGGTTTGAAGAACCCCTGACCTTTTGGGTAATAGCCCAGCATTTAACCACTGTGCCTGCTCTAGATCCTGGTAATAGGCTGTTTATGAAGACATATAAAGCTCCTGACTTCAGGTAATACATATTCTAATGAAAGGAGATAATAAACAAATGGACAAATATATGTATATGTATATGTATATGTATATGTATATGTATATGTATATGTATATGTATATGTATATGTATATGTATATGTATATGTATATGTATATGTATATGTATATGTATATGTATATGTATATGTATATGTATATGTATATGTATATGTATATGTATATGTATATGTATATGTATATGTATATGTATATGTATATGTATATGTATATGTATATGTATATGTATATGTATATGTATATGTATATGTATATGTATATGTATATATATAGACTGGAGTAAAAGTAATAAACAGTGGAGAAGAGGAATTTCTTTGTGATGGCATCATTAGGAAAGGCATCCCTGAGAAGGAACTATTTGAGTAGAGACTGAGAAGATACTAATCCAGACAAAGCAAGTAGTAAATGCAAAATGAAGCAAAATAAAGAATATTTATGGCTATTATCTGATAATAAAGCCAACAAGTGAATTATGATAGACATTGAACAAGTAGTTCAATTTCACAGAAACGTAAAATGCGAGGCTTTGAGAAAGGGAGATGGTTGGGTGGCAAGACATGAGATTATTGAGATAGATATCACGTTTTGGGGGACCTTACGGGACAAGTTAAGGGAGTCAGGGTTTATGTTTTAAAAAATATGTAGATATGCTTGATTTTAAAAATAGGAACATGATCTGTTTCTAGTACATTTCAGTGGCTCTGGGGGAAAGAGAACACTTAAGGGAACACTGCAACAAAGCAGATAAGAAAAGACACAAGCAAGGTTAGGTAACATTAGTAGAGATGAAAAGGAGACTATTCATATGAGAAGAAGCATAGACTTTTTCATAGATAGGATATGTGCTAAAGAAAAGGAAGAAGATGGGGGTTATAGAATAGATGATGGATAGTGGTACAATGACATGGAAGAATAAGGATACATTTAAGAGAGAAAAGCGCAGCCTGAGAGCAATTGAGTTTGTAGTACTCATGAGACATCCCAGAGGAAATAATCAACAGACCTTTGGTCATTAGATCAAGGTTTTGGAAATACTGTGGACTGTGGAAGCCAAGGAAGTATAGAGTATGAGGTAACCAACAGCGCTGAAATACGTGATAGATTAGATTTGGGAGACCATTTGAAAACCTACGAATTCTCTTATTCATTTAGTTTAACAATTCCATAGAGTAGGTTTGAGCAATTTAAGGGAACTCAGAATCACTAATTCTGAAAAGGCAGTTAAAATTAAGAAAAAAAAAAATTACATGTTAGAAACATTAACCACCTATTCAATTTGGCAGTAAGCCAGCTCATTATGCCCCAAATGACATATATATGACATTGCTAGTATAAAAGATATATTCATGACATTTATAATACAAAAGATAGTTCATTTTTATAGCTCAAAATCAGCACCTCAAACTTCTTTCTTTAGCTTGAAAAAGAAGAAAATAATAGTTCATTTTCTGACTTAGAAAAGTTACATATTATTCCTCTATTTTTTTTCCCCAAAAATCCTAAATACGGAGCTACCACACTAAATACTAAAGAAACGCCTTTAAAAATTGAATACTGTGTTTAGCTGTTCTTTTTCTAAAAATTGAATATAATAAAATTCACTCTTTATAGCTTAGCCTTCTGTGGATTTATGTATCTAGCGTGCACCACCATGATAAACTACTCCATTACCCCCGAAACCCCCATGCTGGCTCCCTGTGTCAGCCCTGCCCCCCAGGTTTCACTCCCCAGGTGTGGCTCATTTGTGTGGTGGTGGCTGATTGCTGGCTGGCTCTAAGCTTTATAATGGATCCCAGAAGCCTTATAAGTTTGCTTTAAATCAGGGCCTAAACCTTCATTTTCTGCTATTGCTTGACAAACACAGAAAATACATTTTAAATAAAAAGTTTTATAAGTGATCTGCAATGTTTTATTTCCAGAGAAAAATACTGCTCTCTAGCTTTTAGGTACAGAAGATTCAACATTTATGAAATGCTGATATACTATAAATATGAGACAGTGTTAAACTATGCAGTGTAAAACCAGTAACAAGGATCATCACACCTCTTTGTTATCACAAGGCAGATAAATATTTGCTAATCCTCCTTCTTTAGAAGGCACCCTTGGACTCACCACCCACCCAAAGGCTCATTCTCAAATGCACTGAAGAGAGCATTTTCCGCATTTGGGTGGCTGGATTGAGGGTATAGGGAAAAAATGGAAGAGTATAGCATGGGGAGTTTTACCCACTCCAGGAGGCTAATTCACACTTCCAAAGTTTGGGGTAATATTTAATATAGTTGCAAAGTTACATAAAATGGCCTTCAAAAATAATTCAAGAGCAAATAAATAGGACCACTGAAGCTAAAAATGTGGCAAGTTATCAATGATGCAAGCATTCGGTTACATTTCAAACAGGCTGAGGTATATTAAGAGTCTGCAGGGATTTTCATGTAGCTCAGTCATCCTTTGGGGAAAAAAATAGCACTCTTTCATGTGGAATAAATGAACACATCATGTGCACGCTCCAGTACAATCCTGGAGAGAAGCAATTAAATGAATGTAATATCAGGCTAGACAGCTTATTCTCAGAAAGTAGGAAACACTTTGGATAAATGTCAAGTTTCCTGATTCAGCCATACAGTATCTCAAGTCACTAGATGCTCAGGAAGTATTTAGAGTTTTTCAGAAATACAGACAGTACTGAAAAGCAGATCGGTAAATCAAGATCACGCTTCATAATATCACTTTCTGTTTTAAGACTGAGCTATGAAGAATTAAAATGTGTTCACAACCAGTTAGATGATGTATGCAAACGAATGTTCTTAGGTAAGAATGTTATTAATTTTATTTTTGATCCTTTACATCATCCCCAAAATAAGGAGCTAACCCATAGATAAATAACTACACGAATAAAACTAGAGAGTGGGAAGCTTGCGTAGATGGAGAAATTATTTTGGCCTCTCCATTTTTTAATTGTATTAAAGCGATACAGTTCTACAAACTAGATATTCAAATAAGATTTCCTGATAAAGAATATTAGACTTCTAAAAAGGTTTCATATTAATATGTGAAATTTTAATTATATGCTTTGATTCACATCAGAGCAATGAGGACAGTTTTGATTTGGGGTGTTTCTCTTATATTTTGAAAATTTTAAGTGTTAAGTAATTCAGGGAGATAATAAAATACTGATTACTTATATTCAATATCCCCAAAAGAATGTACCTGTCTTTAATAAATGTACCTCTCTTTAATAAATCTGATGTTACTTAAATTTTCTTCTGAGTTCATAACATTTCCAAGGAAAGGCTTTTTAATTTACACACTCTCATAGACACTGTAGTTTAAGAAGGAAGATGTCTTCATGTGATATATAGATAGATAGATAGATATAGAGAGATATATATAGATATCTATATATATATCTATATATATATATACATTCATTCCCTGGGTGGCACAAACCTTTAAACACTCAACTACCAGCCCAAAGATTGTAAGTTCAAACCCACCCATATATATATGTGTGTGTGTATATATGTATATATTTATATGTATATACACGGCCTATATATGACAAGTATACATATATGACAAATATATGTGTGTGTGTGTGTGTGTGTGTGTGTGGAGCCTTGGTGATGCAATGATTACATACTTGGCTGCTAACCTTTTGGTTCAAATCCACCTGCAACTCCTTGGGAGAAAAGGCCTGGTTATCTGCTCCAGCAAAGATTACAGCCTAGAAAACCCTATAGGCAGTACTACTCTGTCCCATAGGATTGCTATGAGTCGAAATAGACTTGATGGTACCTAACAACATAACAAAACAAAAATAACCTGTTGTTGAGTCAGTTCTGACTCATGACAACCTCATGTGTTACAGAGTAGAACTATTCCATAGAATTCTCTCAGCTGTAATCTTTAGGGCATTCACTTGTCAGTTTGTCATACTGTGGTGGCTTGCATGTTGCTGTGGTGCTAGAAGTTATGCCACCAATATTTCAAATACCAGCAGGGTCACCCATGGTAGACAAGTTTCAGTGGAGCTTCCAGACTAAGACAGACTAGGGAGTAGAAACTGGTGGTCTGCTTCCAAAATGGGTTGACCAGTAAACACCTTATGGATAGCAGTGAAACAGTGTCTGATATAGTGCTGGAAGATGAACCATTAAGGTTGGAAGGCACTCAAAACACAATTGGAGAAGAGCTACCTCCTCAAAGTAGAGTGGACCCTAATGGTATGAATGGAGTCGAGCTTTCTGGACCTTCATTTGCTAATGTGGCATAACTCAAATTTGAGAAGAAACAGCTGCAAACATCCATTAATAATCAGAGCTGGAATGTAACAAGTACTAATCTAGGAAAATTGGAAATCATCAAAAATGAAATAGAACGCATAAACATTGATATCCTAGGCATTAGTGAGCTGAAATGGACTGTTCTTGACCATTTTAAATCTGACAATCATGTGGTCTCCTATGCCAGGAATGACAACTTGAAGAAAAATGGCATTACATTCATCGGCAAAATGAACATTTCAAGGTCTATCCTGAAGTACAATGATGTAGCTCATAAGATAATATTCATTTGCCCACAAGGTCCGCTAGTTAATACAACTATTATTCATATTTACACTCCAATCACTAAGGCCAAATATGAAGATTTTTTTCCAACTTCTGCAGTCTGAAATTGATCAAACATGCAATCAAGATGCACTGATAATTACTGTTGATTGGAATGAGAAAGTTGGCAACAAAGAAGATCAGTAGTTGGAAAAGATGGCCTTGGTAATAGAAATGATGCCAGACTTCACATAATAGAATTTTACAAGACCAAAGACTTCTTCATTGCAAATACTTCTTTCAACAACATAAATGGCAACTGTACATGTGGATCTTGCCAGATGGAATACACAGGAATCAAACCGACTATATATGTGGAAGCAGACAATGGAGAAGCTTGATATCATCAGTCATGACAAGGTCAGGGCCAACTGAGAAATATACCATCAATTGCTCATATGCAAGTAAAAGTTAAATCTGAAGAAAATTAGAACAAGTCCACGAAATTCAAAGCACAACCCTAAGTATATGCCACCTGAATTTAGAGACCATCTCAAGAATAGATTTGAAACATTGAACAGTAAAGACAGAAGACCAGATGAGTTGTGGAATGGCATCAGGGACCTCATACATGAAGAAAGCAAGAGGTCATTAAAAAGATGGGAAGGAATGAAAGAGGCCAAAATGGATATCAGAAGAGACTCTGAGAGCTGAACAGAAGACTTCAAAGGGTGGTTCAAGAAGACAAAGTATTAAAATGAAATGTGTAAACACCTGGAGTTAGAAAACCAAAAGGGAAGCATATGCTTGGCATTTCTCAAGCTGAAAGAACAGAAGAAAAAACTCAAGCCTTGAGTCGCAATATTGAAGGTTTCTCTGGGCAAAATATTAATTGACGCAGGAAGCAAGAAAGGAAGATAGAAGGAATACACAGAGTCACTGTACTGAAAAGAATTTGTCAGCATTCAACCATCTGAGGAGGTAGCATATGATCAAGAACCATTGGTACTGAAGGAAGATGTCCAAGCTGTACTGAAGGCATTGGTGAAAAACAAGGCTCTGGGATTTGAGAGGATACAAATTAAGATGTTTTAACAAATGGATGCTGCAGCACTGGAAATGCTAACTCGTCTATGCCAAGAAATTTGGAAGACAGCTACCTGGCCAACCAACTGGAAGAGATCCATATTTGTGCCTATTCCAAAGAAAGGTGATCCAACGGAATGCAGAAATTATCAAACAATATCATTAATATCACATCACACAGAAATAAAATTTTGGTAAAGATCATTCAAAAGTGGTTGCAGCAGTACGTCAACAGGCAGCTGTCAGAAGTTCAACCCAAATTCAGAAGAGAATGTGAAACAAGGAATATCATTGCTGACGTAGGATGGATCGTGGCCGAAAGCAGAGAATACCAAAAAGATGTTTACCTGTGTTTTATTGACTATGCAAAGGCATTTGACTGTGGATCATAACAACTTATGGATAACATTGTGAAGAATGAAAATTACGGAGCATTTAATTGTGCTCAGGAGGAACCTGTACATAGACCAAGAGGCAGTCACTGAAACAGAACAAGCGGATATTGCATGGTTCAAAATCAGGTAAGGTGTGCATCAAGGTTGTATCCTTTTACCATACTTATTTGATCTGTATGCTGAGCCATTAATCCGAGAAGCCAGACTATACAAATAAGAAGGTGGCATCAGCATTGGCAGAAGATTCATTAACAACTTGTGACATGAAGATGACACAACCTTGCTTGTTGACACTGAAGAGGACTTGAGGAACTTACTGGTGAAAATCAAAAACCATGTCCTTCAGTATGAATCACACCTCAACAGAGAGAAAACAAAATTCCTTAAAATTGGGCCAGTAAGCAACATCATGATAGAGAAAATACTGAAGTTGTCAAGGGTTTCATTTTTACCTGGATTCACAACCAATGCCTGTGGAAGCAGCAGTCAAGGAATCAAATGATATATTGCATTGGGAAAATCTGCTGCAAAAGAACTCTTTAAAGTGTTAAAAAGAAAAGATGTCACTTTGAGGACTAAGGTGCCCCTGACCCAGGCCATGGTAATTTGAATTGCCTCATATCCACGTGAAAGCTGATTAATGAATGAGGAAAACCAAAGAAGAATTGATGTGTTTGAATTATGGTGTTGGCAAACAACACTGAATATAACAAGGACAGCCAAAAGAATGAACAAATTTGTCTTGGAAGAAGTATAACCACAATGTTGCTTAGAAGCTAGGACAGCAAGACTTCGTCTCTCTTACTTTGGACATGTTATTAGGAAAGACCAGTTCCTGAAGAAGTGCATCATGCTTGGTAAAGTAGTGGGTCAGGGAAAAAGAGGAAGATCCTCAAAGTGATGGATTGACACTGGTTGCAACAATGGGCTCAAACATAGCAAGGATTTGGAAGGCTCAGGACTGGGTAGCATTTTGTTCTGCTGTACAAAGGGTCACTATGAGTTGGAACTGACTCAACAACACTTATGAACAACAAAAATCTTTAGGGAAACAGATCTTAAGACTATCTTCCTTGGTGCTGCTAGGTGAGTTTGAATTGCCAACCTTTCGGTTAAAGTCAAGCGGAAACTGTGCATACAGGGACCCTATATATACCTTAAAGACCCAGTACTGTCATACCAATTCTGACTGGTAGTAAACTATTGAAAGGACAGAGTGGAATTGCCCCATAGGGTTTTAAAGACTGTAATCTTTTATGGAAGCTTACTGCCACATTTTTTCCTACAGAGCTGCTGATGGGTTCTCATTGCCAATATTTGAGTTAGCAGTTGAGGACTTGTTCATTGCACCACCTGGGCTCGTTACCTTGTATCTATGTATATAGGTACACACACACACATATCATACTTGTGATTATCACTCTAGGTATAGTTTTGAATGAGAAATGACAATATTATTAATAATCTTTTTGGCTATTAATGTGGCTATATTTTCTAGGATACCTAATACCTGGAGATCTTAAAGAAAAGAAAATCAGCTATGAACCTGGTAATCACAAGGCCTGCTGGGATGGTGTCATGGGAACTAGTGTTGGGTGACCCTTCTTCATGGGGCCCTTACTTTCTACATGTCAATGAACATGTCTAGAATGATAATACCTGGAGATCTTAAAGAAAAGAAAATCAGCTATGAACCTGGTAATCACAAGGCCTGCTGGGATGGTGTCATGGGAACTAGTGTTGGGTGACCCTTCTTCATGGGGCCCTTACTTTCTACATGTCAATGAACATGTCTAGAATGGGTAGGACCTGAATATTCCTTGTCCAGGCCATTTCTCAAAGCTTTATTTTCAGGGCCCAAACTTGAGGGATGAGGTGACCTTTCCCTTCAGACAAAGAACAGGCTTGTTTATGTCATGAGCTGCTAATAAGGCTCAAGCTTTCCTCTCTTATAATGAAACCCACTGAGTAAGCAGACTATAGCTAGTCCACCTGCATCACCCTGGGTGGTAATCAGGACACATGGAACTGATGTGTGTATTAACTTGATATTTTGGCTTCTGCTTCCTATGAGTGATAATGTTTTTCATTTTTTACTAAGGAATCAGCCAGTATCTCTAAAACTATCAAAAGCTAACATTTTAGCTTACGGATAGAGTAAAAACTCAGATGCTTTACACATCGTGACAATTAAAAAATATATAAAACACAATCTACTACTTCAGTGAATATTGCAGGAATAAGTAATTAGTGAGAGGTAGGGTGAGAAGTGAGGAGCTCTAGTGGCACTGTGGTTAAGCGCTTGGCTGCTAACGGAAAGGCCAATGGTTTGCCTGTACCAGCCACTCTTTGGAAGAAAGATGTGGCAGTTGGCTTCCTTAAGGGTTAAGCCCTCTGCCTTTGTGTTGATTCTGACTCATAGTAATCCTACAGGACAGAGGAGAACTTCTCCCTAGGGTTCTCAAGGCTATAATGTATAAAGAAGCACACTGCCACATCGTGCTTCTATGGAACCAATGGGTTCAAACCACTGACCTTTCAGTTAGCAGGTGAGCACTTAATCACTGCACCACCAGGGCTCCTTTCAAAAAGATTACAGCCTTGGAAACCCTATGGAGCAGTTCTACTCTGTCCTACAGGGTCACTATGAGTTGGAATCAACTTGATCGCAATGAGTAGAATGAGAAGTAAGGTGTAGGGCAAGTCTCCCAGGGTTTAAGCCTAGAAGTCCAGGAAGATGGTTAGCTCTTATGTTGTTGTTGTTAGGTGCTGTTGAGTTGGCTCCAGCTCATCGCCAACAACACAATTCAAAGACGTCAATTCTTCTTCAGTCTTCCTTATTCATTGTCTAGCTTTCGCATGCACATGAGGCAAAACAACATGGCTTAGGTTGGGCACACCTTAGTCCTCAAGGTGACTTCTTTGCTTTTTAACACTTTAAAGAGATCTCTTGCAGCAGATTTGCCCAATGCAATGTGTCTTTTGATTTCTTGACTGCTGCTTCCATGGTTGTTTTTGTGGATCCAAGTAAAATAAAATCCTTGTCAACCTCAATCTTTTCTCCATTTATCAGGATGTTGCTTATTGGTCCAGTTGTGAGGATTTTCACTTTCTTTATGTTGAGGTATAATCCATACTGAAGGCTATGGTCTTTGATCTCCATCAGTAAGTGCTTCAAGTCCTCTTTACTTCCAGCAAGCAAGGTTGTATTATCTGTATAACACCAGTTGTTAATGAGTCTTCTTCCAATCCTAATGCCCCATTCTTCTTCATCTAGTGCAGCTTCTTGGATTATTTGCTCAGCATACAGATTGAATACCCTGATGCATAGCATTCCTGACTTTAAACCATGCAGTATCCCCTTGCTCTGTTTGAACAACTGCCTCTTGATCCATGTACAGATTCCTCATGAGCACAGTTAAGTGTTCTGGTATGTCCATAATTTGTTAAGATCCACACAGTTGAATGCCTTAGCATAGTCAATAAAACACAGGTAAACATCTTTCTGGCATTCTCTGGTTTCAGCCAGGATCCATCTGACATCAGCAATGGTATCCCTGGTTCCACATCCTGTTCTAAATCTGTCTTGAATTTCTGGCAGTTTCCTGTTGATATACTGCTGCAGCTGCTTTTGAAGGATCTTCAGCAAAATTTTGCTTCCATGTGATATTAATGATATTGTTCGATAATTTCCCCATTAGGTTGGATAAGCTTTCTTGGGAATAGTAATAAATATGGATCATGTCCAGTCAATTGGCCAGGCAGCTGTCTTCCAAATTTCTTGGCATAGACGAATGAGCACTTCCAGTGCTGCATCCGTTTGTTGAAATATCTCAATTGGTAGTGCATCAATTCCCAGAGCCTTGTTTTTCACCAATGCCTTCAGTGTGGTTTGGACTTCTTCCTCCGGCACCATCGGTTCCTGATCATATGTTACATCATGAAGTGGTTGAACATAGACCAATTCTTTTTGATACAGTGACTCTGTGTATTCCTGCCATCTTCTTTTGTTGTTCCTTGGGTCATTTAATATTTTCCCCCTAGAATCGTTCAGTACTGCAACTCGAGGCTTGAATTTTTTTTTCAGTTCTTTCAGCTTGAGAAATGCCGGGTGTTTTCTTCTGTTTTAGTTTTCTATCTCCAGGTCTTTGAACATGTCATTATAATACTTGTCTTCTCGAGCCGCCATTTGAAACCTTCTGTTCAACAATTTTACTTCATAATTTTTTTCCTTTTGCTTTGGCTACTCGACGTTCAAGAACAGATTTCAGAATCTCTTTGATATCCATTTAGGTCTTTTCTTTCTCCCTTGTCCTTTTAATGACCTCTTGCTTTCTTCACATATGATGTCCTTGATGTCATCCCACAACTCGTCTGATCTTCAGTCATTAGCGTTCAACACATAAAATCTATTCCTGAGATGGTCTCTAAATTCAGGTGGGATATACTCAAGGTCGTACTTTCGCTTTAGTGGACTTGCTCTGATTTTCTTCAGTTTCAGCTTGAACTTGCATAAGAGCAATTGATGGTCTGTTCCACAGTCGGCCCCTGGCCTTGTTCTGACTGATGATATCGAGCTTTTCCAGTGTTTTTTTCACAGATGTATTCGATTTGATTTCTGTATATTCCATCTGGTGAAGTCCATGTGCATAGCTGCCATTTATGTTGGTGAAAAAAGGTATTTGCAATGAAGAAGTCTTTGGTCTTGCAAAATCACTAGTAATTATCAGTGCATCTTGATTGCATATTTGATCAATTTCAGACTGCAGAAGTTGGAAAAAATCTTTAATTTCTTCATCTTTGGGCTTAGCATTTGATGCATAAATTCGAATAATGTCATATTAATTGGTCTTCCTTGTAGGCATATGGATATTATCCTATCACTGACAGCGTTGTACTTCAGGATAGATCTTAAAATGTTGTTTTTGACAATGAATGCAATTCCATTCCTTTTCAAGTTTTCATTCCCAGCGTAGTAGACCATATGATTGCTCAATTCAAAATGGCCAATACCAGTCCATTTCGGCTCACTAATGGCTAGGGTATTGATCTTTATTCATTCTATTTAATTTTTTGATGATTTCCAATTTTCTTAGATTCATACTTCTTATATTCCAGTTCTGATTACTAAGGGATATTTGCAACTGTTTCTTCTCATTTTGAGTCATGCTGTATCAGCAAATGAAGGCCCCGAAAGTTTGACTCCACCCACGTCATTAAGGTTGATTCCACTTTGAGAAGACAGCTCTTTCCCAGTCGTCTTTTGAGTGTCTTCCAACCTGAGGGATTCGTCTCCTGGCACTATACCAGACAATGTTCCATGGCTATTCGTAAAGTTTTCACTGACCAGTTTTTTCAGAAGTAAACTGTCGGGTCCTTATTCCTAGTCTGTGTTAGTATGGATGCTTGGCTGAAATCTGTCCGACTTGGGTGATCTTGCAGGCATTTGAATACCGGTGGCATAGCTTCCAGCATCATAGCAATATACAAGCTCCCACAGTACGACAAACTGATAGATGCGTGGAGGGTAGCTCTTATACTGGGAGGATAAGCATCTGAAGAATGATTTATTTTAGAAGTATACATAGATACATGCCACATGATTCACAGATTCCTTCACAGGTTAATTCAATAATATTCTCTAATGAAAATTCTCTATTGGTGAATAAGCAGAGTGAGAAGACTTAAAACCGGGAAGACTGTATAAAATTCTGTGATGAGAAACATGTGATGAGAGACCCTCTATCATCTAGTTAATGGATCTGAATTACCCCAATCATTGATGCTACTTCTATTCTTCTCATCTGTTGAGACATTTTGAGATATAAGATGGACTAATAATTTCTTTTTTTCTCTATGACTTCAGCAGTTATTTTTCACTGGCATTTTCCCCCTCTGGACATAATGTGATTTCTGAGTATATAAAAAATGAATTGTCAGCATTAAATTTAATTGACTTAATTTAGCTGATACAAAAATCCCTTTGGTAATTGCCAGGTATTGCGCTACAATTCTGGGTTTCAGAACGCTCCTCCATTTGTTCCCTTGGGTATAGCAAAAACGTGGACTGTAAGTGGCTTTCACGGACTCTAACTGAAGAGGGGAATTTTGAGGTAATTTATGTGCCTGGGAGAGTAGTTAGTGATCCACGGCTGTAGGTTTAGGCAATGATTAAAGCCGGCCGAGGGTTGATGTCACTAATGGCTAGTTAATTAGGGCATCAAACAGTTCTTATAGGAAATGTGGAGTATGTGATATCGTTAGACTGAAATGTAATTCCTTAACTTTATTCTTATTAAATTGGCCTGGTCTTTTCTTATATCCTTTGCCATGTGTGTTTTTAATTAACACACAGCATATATTTCAGGACACTGAACAAGGCTGAAAATTGCAATATAACCTAAGTGGCTGAGGAAAATGGGGCCACTAAAAACTGTGCTTGTATATTTTCTTCAACTACATTGGATTTACTTTAAAACTAGAATGGCTGACTGATGCTTTTAAAATTAGTAGGGTTATAGACTAGATGATAATGACTTTTCCAGTATTTTCTGTCATAAATTTCATCTACAAATAGAATGCATGTCTTTTTTGGTTGATTGAAGAAAAAGCATTTTTTGCACATGATAAAGATTTTTCTCTGGATGGGGGTAAGTAGGTGTGCATAACCTCAGATGGACTGTAAAAGAGAGTGTTATGACTACTGCATTCAAGTTCATAGCTGAACACTGTAACGTGCAAACAGTAATGTCTTAAATGTGTACGTAGCAGAACTTCTGAAAATGGAATCCATGCATTTTTTTATTTGTGTGTAGACTCAATACACACAGAGAATGATGGGATATAGTAAGAAATAATAAGTATTATTAATATTATCTCTACATAAGTTAGATTTTGGTATTTTTCTGGTGTATTTACATGACTTGAGGTTGAGAGAGAATGCTCGTGATTTGAATATAATATTCCAAAGGGGCTAGACATTTCTTAGATAAGTGATATAGTTAAAAAAAAAAAAATCATGAATTAGATTGTACTTTAAGTATCGTAAGTCCCAAAAACATCTTCTGTCTTTCTTTTGGAATGATAATTAATTGACTAATGTTCACATTAGCTATTTTCTTTCAAAAGCTTTGTCCTTTCACAGTTATGAAAGGTTAAGGGACTACCAGCAGGACCTAACCTCCTGAATTATGTGAGTCTGAGGAAATGTTAAATGTTCTCGTATAAACTTTCTTGAAAGTCTGTTTCTGGGAGAATGCTGATCTGCTCTTCTCCAAACTCCACTGAGGGCTGAGTAGTGAAAAAGGTTATATTAAAATGGGGAGTGAATTAAAATGTACCCTTAAAAATGCTCAACAGAGATTTGCTGTAGCTGGTCAATGCTTTTGCTATTTTTTACCAACCTAAAAGCCCTGCAAAGCCCTGATGGCTCAGTGGTTGAGAGCTTGGCTGGGAACCAAAAGATCAGCAGTTCAAACCCACCAGCTGCTCCTTGGAAAACCTATGGGGCAGCTCTACTCTGCCCTATAGGTTGCTTTAAGTTGGAATTGACTTGATGGCAATAGTTTTTTTTTTTTTTGGTTTAAAAGCCCTGTAGCCTACGTGTCCTTTGGCAAGCTTAGACTCGTTGGTGATGAAAATGGGTGGAGGGTTGGAGGTACAAATTGGTTTTTACGTGGACAAAGGACTGAAAAAAGCTCCCATGTTGGAATAACACTATGATCATTCATTCATAAGTAGTGTTGTTGTTGTCAGTTGCCATTGAGTTGCTTCAAACTCATGGTGACCCCATGTGTGCACAGTAGAACAGCTTCATAGGTTTTCAAGGCTGTGACTTTTTGGAAGAATATATCCAGGCCTGTCTTCCTAGGCACATCTGGATGAGTCAAACCTCCAACTATTCAGCCAGTAATTGGCTGTTTAACCATTTACACCACTCAGGATCTCTAATTGATTACTAACTCAATATAAATAGCAATAAAAAATGCTTTGTGCTCGAAACCATTGTATTGTTTCAGATCCTTCAAGAGGTGAACAACAAATGTGATAAGATGTGGAAGAGATAAATTATGGGGAATATTTGGGAGGGAAAAAGAGGAAGGAAACGGAGATGTTGAGAAATGTCTTCAGATCATGATGCCATTCTGAACCCTGTGAAGGAGGGTAGTGAAGAAGGAAGAGTGGGTGGGCAGAGCCTACACCTGCAGCAGTGCAGTTCTAAGAGAATTTGGACTTACCAACAGATTGCTCAATCCAGAGTTTTCCATCAGAGGAGTCCTGAGTATTGCAGGACGGAGCCTGCCTTAGAACCTCTGCTGTTCTTAGCTATTGGCTGAGTGTATCCTGTAGGAATCAAAGCCTTGGTGCAAATATGGTGGCGGATACAGAATGAAGTAGATGAAGCTGCCTCTCAAGTATGCCCCATGCAACTGAAGTCTACAGGGCATTTCCGTGATCACCCCCATCCATCCGTTGCACCACACAGACTGATTTCTCCACACAGGTTCAGGGAGCATCTCCTACATGATTTCTCAGGGCCTTTCCTCCCGGGAGAAGATTAGAAGACAGAGATTAATGGGACACAGAAGTTGTTCTTGAGGACACAACTAGAACTCATTCTCACCCTCCTCCACCATTTATTCTTATTTCACCTCACCCTCAGGTATCAGCGGTATGGCCTAAATCAAATCTTCCAGGCTTCCTTTCTGACCTTACTGGTCAAATGACAATGTCAGCTCTCTGGCTTTTGAAAGTTATATTCTGTTGCCTGGCTTCTATTACTTTGGGCCTCATCACTCCTATGGATAGTCTACTTCAACTTGCTAACTGTTCCTCTTCCTGCCAGCCCTGCCCTGCAGAGGAGCCACTGCTGAACTTCTTACTGATATTGGTGCCCCTCTAACCAGCAAATCATTAATTTTCTGGGTGAATAGTGTGCCTTCTGGGTCTTCTCATGGGACACCATCCTCTGAAGTGTCATTTGGCCTAACACGATATATCCATTCTTGCATGTCCACTTCCCTCAGCCTCCTTAGTCCTTCCACCATGGTCTGCTGAGCAACTCAAGCATTTCCACTTGGTTAGGGATTTGCCTTTGCTTTTTTCAGCCTTCTCAAGGTCGCCTAGTAGAAAGTGTACCCTGGATTCCTGTCAGTGTGAAATCTGATGACTTGAGAAATTGTCCTCAAATCCACATGTTCTTGCTTATTCATTCTTACTTCCTGCCCTCTTTATCAAACACCCTCAATATATTATCTCAAGGGTATGAAAGGGAAGGTATCACCTTCAATTAAAGACTCTATAGATTATCAGTAATTATGAAAATTTTGTGATCAACTATTTACATAATGGTCCAGAAGCGGTTTGACGAGCACAAGGCAGATTTCTTGGGCTGAACACATTGACATTTTTCCTCACAAAGCTCATTTGTCTTTTAGAGTTATACTATACTTTATACTACAGGTAGTCCCTGAATTATAATGGGGATCTGTTCCAACAATTCTATTGTAAGTTGGTTCTGACACAAGTCAAATATCTCATTTTTAAAAATTTTCCTTAGTATTGCCCTTTACTATCCGATCTTTGGCTTTGGGGGTTGGAAGAATTACATATAAACTTACAGATACGTTTTAGTACATACATGCAAACATACATAAAAAATACACAAATCATAAAAATTTACTCTGATAATGAAGGAGAATTGGATAAAGTGGGCATTTTGTCAGTTGCAGTAGGAACTCCATTTGTGTAAGGTTCTGAATCATCTGGATTATCTCTGGGTAAAGGATGGTATTTCTAGTCAGAAAATTAATGAGAGTTGTCTGTATGGCCCTTTTCTTTTTTCCTTCACATATTTTTCAGCAAAATCTCACTACTTCCTGAATCTATCTACTTTAGCGAAGTTATCAGTGTTTAGGTCCATGTTTGCAAGCAACTGAAGTCCCTGATTTAGTTTAGAACAAACTTCAGCCAACCCTTTCACTATCTTTTTCACAAGTTCTCTCCTTCCTCTTTCATCTTGTCCAGCTCATTCTTGAATTTTATGGCAGCTTCAACATCAGAGCTTTCTGCTCCTCCAGTTGTCTGCATGTTAAGTACGTCAAATCTGCATTGAAGCCATGAAACCGACCCTTGTTACCATTAAAGTCCTTACAGCAGTCTTCTCCTTGCAGTTATTTCCGCTTTTCAAAAAGGCTGCATGCTTTCATTTGCATCTTCAGTAAACTTATGGGAACCCTCTTCTGGATTTGGTCTTCTATCCAAATCATCAACAGCTTCTCCATCTGTGGATTGGCCCTTGCCTATTCTTTGTTAAAATTGTCAATTTTATGCCAGTCTGTCCTTAACTGCCTCCAAAATCCTGTTCTTATCCACAATGATTATCGAAATGGTGGAATGAGACAGTCCTTCCTCACATGCTGTTTCGCTCCTCATGTGCCGTTTCGCGTACTTTCTTTGCATTACCATAGGCCTTAATAATCTTTGTCTTTATATCCTTGTCTACAGCCTTTCTCACCTTTTTTAGATTAGAACTTTCCATGGCGTGAGTTCTTTTGCTAGATATTGTTGGGGGTTTAAGCAATGCAGGTGTTACAATTAGAGAAACTTGAACAGCTCAGCTTCAGATTAACAACTGATGCTTCTTATGGTGTGAAACACTGAATAAGGTCAAGCTTTAGGCCCAGTCTGCAATGAAGTGGGCGTCATTGTTGGCACAATGAAGCTGGAATCACGGCTGTCAGATCCTTGTGCAGTTCAATTGTTGTATGACATTAGAGTTGAACATTGCCCAACTATCTATCCATTACAAGTCTTGACACCACTGAAACTGACTTCATCATAGACCAGGCCATAACCTACTATTCGGCAATGTTTTGAACTGTAAATCATAAAATTGAACGTCTTTGAGTAAACATCTGAGAATAACATCAGTAAATCATGTGCTGCAACATTGTATGTAGTACATACAGCTAACGATAAAATGTTCAAAAAAAAAAAGGACGATCATAAGTATAGTTCATCATAATTGGAATAAGTCATAAATTGGGAACTACCTGTACTTATGTAAATTTAATGTATAATAAGCAAATATACCAAAACATCTTAACACTAACTATATTTTAAAACATCCTTTTTTCTCCCTAAATGTTGATAGCATAAGAGTACTGTAAAATTGAAAAAAAATAGCAATTTATATATATATGCATAAATATGTAACATTATATACATAGAAAACCTGTTGCTGTCAAGTCGATTCTGACTCATAGCAACCGTACAGGACAGAGTAGATCTGCCCCGTAGGGTTTCCCAGGAATAGCTGGTGGATTCAAACTTTTGGTTAGCAGCCTAGCAGCCAGCAGGGATCCATATATGTATAGTTCTTATACATACGTATACACATATACATATACATAGTAATTCTATATGTACTGAGTATGGTGTACTTAATGCAGAAACTGGTATGTTTATCAATTGCTAGTTAGTAAAGAAAAAAAAAAAATCCTCACAAATGAACCAATAAGCAACATCATGATAAACGGAGAAAATATTGAAGTTGTCAAGGATTTCATTTTGCTTGGATCCACAATCAAAGCCCATGGAAGCAGCAGTGAAGAAATCAAATGACACATTACGCTGGGCAAATCTGCTGCAAAAGATCTCTTTAAAGAGCTGAAAACCATAGATGTCACTTGGAGAACTGAGGTGCACCTGAGTCAAGCCACAATATTTTCAATCACGTCATATGCATGTGAAAACTGGACAATGAATAAGGAAGACTGAAGAATTGACATCTTTGACTTACAGTGTTGGTGAAGAATATTGAATATGCCATGGACTGCCAGAAGAACGAACAAGCCTGTCTGGGAAGAAGTACAGCCAGAATGCTCCTTGGAAGCAAGAATGACGAGACTTAATCTCACGTAATTTGGACATGTTATCAGGAGGAATCAGTCCCTGGAGAAGGACATCATGCTTGGTAAGGTAGAGGGTTAGCAAAAAGAGAAAGACCCTCAACGAGATAGACTGACATAGTGGCTGCAACAGTGGGTTCAAACACAGCAATAATTGTGAGGGTGGCATAGCACTGGGCAGTGTTTTGTTCTGTTGTACACAGAATCACTATGAGTTGGAACTGACTTGAAGGTACCTAACAACAACAACATTATTGTTACTTGATCCTTGTTAGATGTCTAGCTTTTGATACTTTATTTATAATTCTAGATTATTAAGAGATGTTAAGTACCAAATATGTAACCTAGATTATTAGTTTTGAGGCTCATTTGCCCATTTGATACAAATCCATGAAGATCATTCATCTAAATTTTAAGCACACATCTGTATATAAGTCACTGTGGTAAAATTTCAGGTACAATTGTCTAACCACAATAAGTCCACCAAGTTTTTATGTTGATGTGGCCACATTTCTTCATTTCTCCTAAAGAAAACCAAGGTTTCTTTTTAAAAAGTTGTACTATGCTTACCCTTATTTATTCTACGTAAATAAAATTTGTGTTAAAGAAAAAATAATATTGCTTTCTGTTATATAATGAAAAAAAAATTTTTTTGAATCTAATATGATCAATCCCATTTTAAAATTGTTCTACTGTTTTTAAGCAGTAGTATACTCAAATTTGGTCATGTCAGTAGCCATGGAAACCACAGACCTCAAAGGCTACATATTTGGAAATTCCAGCTGTTAGAACTTCATGGGTGCCACACCACCAGTCTCTCCAGGTCTCACCTGCTATGGTGAAGAAGCATCAAAAGTGGCCTCTAGTGGGGAGAAGATTCCAAACGCTGGCTGTGTTCTTAGAGATATGAAGATCCAGGAACTTTGTTTCCAGAAATAAACCTGCATTGAACAGATTATTTTTTTTATTTTATGGTAAATTGAAAAACCCAAATTACATATAAAGAAAACACAACAAAAATAGGAAATACCTAAGAATGAAGAGGAAGAAGTTAATGAAACAATTCCAAACCCTTCACTTAGCTCAAGAGAAAAGTTTCAGTAATTACCTGAATCTCTCTAAAAGTATAGGCATATGATTATATATAATAAATTTTTAAATTTTATTAAGATTTAATTCACATACAGCCAAACTCATTTTTGTGAATGTACAGCTTTATGAGTTTTGAAAATTATAAAGAATAAGCACCACTACAATGCAGATAGAAAACATTTTTACACATCCAAAAAATTCCCTGTCCATTTTGGTCAAACCCCACTCCCAGGCCGTGAAAACTATAGCTCTGATTTCTATATATTTTTTTCTTTTTCTAGAATATCTTATAAATGAAATTATGTAATATGTAGCTGTTTGAAGCTGGCCTTTCTCACACAGAAAAATACTTTTGAGATTAATCTATGTCATTTCAGCTATCAATAGCTCATTCCATGTTACTGGTTCATAAAAACACCTTTGTTTAACTATATGCACCAATTTGTCCCTTTACCAGCTGATGGATATTTGGCTTTGTCTTAGTCATCTAGTGCTGCTATAATGAAATACCACAAGTGGATGGCTTTCACAAAGAGAAATTTATTCTCTTACAGTCTAGTAGGCTAAAAGTCCGAATTCAGGGCACCAGCTCCAGGGGAAGGCTTTCTCTCTGTGTCAGCTCTGGAGGAAAGTCCTTGTCATCAATCTGTCTCTGTTCTAGGAGCTCTTCAGCACAGGAACCTTGAGTTCAAAGGACGAGCTCTGCTCCCAGTGCTGCTTTCTTGGTGGTATGAGGTTCCCCAGTCTCTTTGCTCTTTGTACTCTTTTGTATCTCAAAAGAGATTGGCTTAAATTGTAGATTAAATTTGTGGATTGAGTCTATTTAACTGCTGCTAAACCCATCTTATTAACATCATAGAGATAGGATTTACAATACATAGGGAAATCACATCAGATGACAAAAAGGACAACCACACAATACTGGGAATCATGGCCTAGCCAAGTTGACAGATAATTTTGGAGGGCATAATTCAATCCATAAAAGGGTTGTTGCTGGGTTTTTTGGCTGGTATGAAGATAGCTCCTATAAATATTCAAGTACAGGTAGCTATGTGAATATATTTTACTTTTCTCATGGGTAAATGTGTAGGAATAGGATTGCTGGATCTTACAGTCTGTGTCACATTTAAGTTTATACTAAACTGCCAAACTGTTTCCTAAAATCACAGGCCCATTGAATTCCCATCAGCAATAAATGAGAGTTCCAGTTGCCTTGTATACTTGCAAGCAATTGGCATTATCAGTTTTTACTTTTTTTTTTAGTACTTATGGGAGTTGCCCTGGTGGCACAATAAATACTTCAGCACTCTGCTGTTAACCAAAAAGTTGATGGTTCAAACCCACCCAGCTCTTTCAAGGGAGAAAAGACCTAGATAATCTGCTTCCATAAAGACTATTGTTGTTAGGTGCCATCAAGTCCATTCCAGCTCAGAGCAATCCTATGCACAACAGAACAAAAGTCTGCCTGGCCCTGTGCTATCCTCACAATCTTGTTATGCTTAAGCCCATTGTGCCAGCCACTGTGTCAATCCATCTTGTTGAGGGTCTTCCTTTTTTTCACTGAAACTCTACTTTACCAAGCATGATATCCTCAAGGGAATGACCCTCCCGATAACACGTCCAAAGTATGTGAGAAGTAGTCTCGCTATCCTTGCTTCTAAGGAACACTCTGGTCGTACTTCTTCCAAGACAGATTTGTTCATTCTTTTGGCAATCCATCCAATATCCAATATTCTTCACCAACACCACATTTCAAAGGTTTCAATTCTTCTTCAGACTTCCTTATTCATCATCTAGCTTTCACATGCATATGAGGTGGCTGAAAACACCATGGCTTCGGACAGGCACACCTTAGTCTTCAAGGTGACATCTTTGTTTTTCAAAACTTTAAAGAGGTCTTTTGCAACAGATTTACCCAATGCAATGTATCTTTTGATTTCTTGACTGCTGCTTCCATGGGTGTTGATTGTGAATCCACGTAAAATGAATCCCCACAACTTCAATTTTTTCTCCATTTTTCATGGTGTTGCTCATTGCTCCAGTTGTGAGGATTTTTGTTTTCTTTATGTTGAGGTGAAATCCATACTGAAGGCTGTGGTCTTTGATCTTCATCAGCAAGTGCTTCAAATCCTTTTCACTTTCAGCCAGCAAAGTTGTGTCATCTTCCTCCAATCTCGATGCCCCATTCTTCTTCATATATTCTAGCTTCTTGGTTTATTTGCTCAGCATACAGATTGATTAACCAAAAACAAAACAAAACAAAAAAAGAACCCATTGCCATTGAGTCAATTCCGGATCATAGTGACCCTGTAGCTCAGAGTAGAACTGCCCCATAGGGTTTCCAAGGAATGCCTGGTGGATTCAAACCACCAACCTTCTGGTTAGCCCCCGTAGCTCTTAACCGCTATGTCACCAGGGTTTCCACAGATTGAATAAGTAGGTATGGTGAAATGATACAACCCTGACACACACCTTTTCTGATTTTAAACCAAGCAGTATCCCATTGTTCTGTTAGAACAACTTCCTCTTGATCTATGTATAGGTTCCTCAAGTGAACAATTAAGGATTCTGGAATTCCCATTCTTCTCAATATTATCCATAATTTGTTATGATTCATAGAGATGAATGCCTTCGTGTAGTCAATAAAACACAGGTAAACAGCTTTCTGGTATTCTCTGCTTTCAGCCAGGTTCCATCTGACATCAACAATGATATCCCTCATTACATGTCCTCTTCTGAATTCAGCTTGATTTTCTTGCAGTTCCCTGTCAATATACTGCTGCTGCAACTTTTGAATGATCTTCAGCAAAATTTTGCTTACATGTGATATTAATGATATTGTTCAATATTTTCACATACAGTCTGATCACTTTTCTTAGGACTAGGCACGAATATGGATCTCTTCGAGTCGGTTGACGAGGTAGCTGACTTCCAAATTTCTTGGCATAGGTGAATGAGCACTTCCAGCAACACATCCATTTGTTGAAACATCTCAGTTGGTATTCTGTCAATTCCTGGAGCCTTGTTTTTCCCCAATAGTTTCAGTGCAGCTTGGACCACTTCCTTCAATACTATATATTCTTGATCATATGTTACCTCCTAAAATTGTTGACCCCCACGTGTCTGTCAGTTTGTCATACTGTGGGGGCTTGTGTGTTGCTGTGATGCTGGAAGCTATGCCACCAGTATTCAGACACCAGCAGGGTCAACCATGGAGGACAGGTTTCAGCTGAGCTTCCAGACTAAGACACACTAGGAAGAAGGACCCGGCAGTCTACTTCTGAAAAGCATTAGCCGGTGACAACCTTATGAATAGCAGCAGAACATTCTCTGATATAGCGCTGGAAGATGAGCCCCCCAGGTTGGAAGGTATTCAAAAGATGACTGGGGAAGACCTGCCTCCTCAAAGTAGAGTCAACCTTAATGACATGGATGGAGTAAAGCTTTCGGGACCTTCATTTGCTGATGTGGCATGACTCAAAACGAGAAGAAACAGCTGCAATCATCCATTAATAATCAGAACCTGGAATGTACGAAGTATGAATCTAGGAAAATTGGGAATCATCAAAAATGAAATGGAATGCATAAACATCGATATCCTAGGCATTAGTGAGCTGAAATGGACTGGTATTGGCCATTTTGAATCGGACAATCATGTAGTCTACTATGCTGGGAAAGACAACTCGAAGAAGAATGGGGTCGTGATCATCGTCAAAAAAAAGTTTCAAGATCTGTCCTGAAGTACAACACTGTCAGTGATAGGATAATATCCATACGCCTACAAGGAAGACCAGTTAATACGACTATTATTCAAATTTAAGCACCAACCACTAGGGCCAAAGATGAAGAAATAGAAGATTTTTATCAGCTGCTGAACTCTGAAATTGTTTGAACATGCAATCAAGATGCATTGATAATTACTGGTGATTGGAATGCAAAAGTTGGAAACAAAGAAGAAGGATCAGTAGTTGGAAAATACGGCCTTGGTGATAGAAACAATGCTGGAGATTGAATGATAGAATTTTGCAAAACCAACAACTTCTTCATTGCAAATACCTTCTTTCACCAACATAACAGTGACTATGCACATGGACCTTGCCAGCTGGAACACACAGGAATCAAATTGACTACATCTGTGGAAAGAGGCGATGGAAAACCTCAATATCATCAGTCAGAACAAGGCCAGGGGCCGACTGTGGAACAGACCCTCAATTGTTCATATGCAAGTTCAAGCTGAAATTGAAGAAAATCACAGCAAGTCCACGAGAGCCAAAATATGACCTTGAGTATATCCCACCTGAATTTAGAGATCATCTCAGGAATAGATTTGATGCATTGAACACTAGTGACCGAAGAACAGGCGTGTTGTGGAATGACATCAAGGACATCACCCATGAAGAAAGCAAGAGGTCATTGAAAAGAAAGAAAACACCAAGATGGATGTCAGAGGAGACTCTGAATCTTGCTCTTGAGCATCGAGCAGCTAAAGCAAAAGGAAGAATTGATGAAGTAAAAGAAATGAACAGAAGATTTCAAAGGTCCTCTGAAGAAGACAAAGTAAAGTATTATAATGACATGTGCAAAGAGCTGGAGATGGAAAACCAAAAGGGAAGAACACGTTCAGCATTTCTCAAGCTGAAAGAACTGAAGAAAAAATTCAGGCCTTGAGTTGCAATAGTGAAGGATTCCATGGGGAAAATATTAAAAGACACAGGAAGCATCAAAAGAAGATGGAAGGAATACACAGAGTCATTATACCAAAAAGAACTAGCCGATATTCAACCATTTCAAGAGGTGGCATATGATCAGGAACTGATGGTACTGAAGGAAGGAGTCCAAGCTGCTCTAAAGGCATTGATGAAAAACAAAGCTCCAGGAATTGATGGAATATCAATTGAGATGGTTCAACAAACAGATGCAGCACTGGAGGTGCTCACTTGTCTATGCCAAGAAATATGGAAGACAGCTTCCTGGCCAACTGACTGGAAGAGATCCATATTTTATGCCTATTCCCAAGAAAGACGATCCAACCGAATGTGGAAATTATAGAACAATATCGTTGGTATCACACACAAGCAAAATTTTGCTGAAGATCATTCAAAAACAGCTGCAGCAGCATATTGACAGGGAACTGCCAGAAATTCAGGCTGGTTTCAGAAGAGAACATGCAACCAGAGATATCATTGCTGATGTCAGGCAGAAATCAGAGAATACCAGAAGGATGTTTACCTGTGTTTTATTGACTATGCAAAGGCATTCGACTGTGTGGATCGTGACAAACTATGCATAACACTACGAAGAATGGGAATTCCAGAACACTTAATTGCGCTCATAAGGAACCTTTACATAGATCAAGAGGCAGTAGTTTGGATAGAACGAGGCGATACTGATTGGTTTAAACTCAGGAAAGGTGTGTGCCAGGGTTGTATTCTTTTACTATACCTATTTAATCTGTATGCTGAACAAATAACCTGAGAAGCTGGACTATATGAAGAAGAACGGGGCATCAGGATTGGAGGAAGACTCATTAACAACCTGCATTATGCAGATGACACAACCTTGCTTGCTGAAAGTGAAGAGGACTTGAAGCACTTACTAATGAAGATAAAGACCACAGCCTTCATTAGGGATTACACCTCAACATAAAGAAAACAAAAATCCTCACAACTGGACCAATGAATAACATCATGATAAACGGAGAAAAGATTGAAGTTGTCAAGGATTTCATTTTACTTGGATTCACAATCAACCCCCATGGAAGCAGCAGTCGGGAAATCAAAAGACACATTGCATTGGGCAAATCTGCTGCAAAGGACCTCTTCAAAGTGTTGAAGAGCAAAGATGTCACCCTGAAGACTAAGGTGAGCCTGACCCAAACCATGGTATTTCTAATCACATCATATGCATGTGAAAGCTAGACAATGAAGAAGAGTTGACGCCTTTGAATTGTGGTGTTAACGAAGAATACTGAATATACCATGGACTGCCAAAAGAACGAACAACTCTGTCTTGGAAGAAGTGTGGCCAGAATGCTCCTTAGAGGCAAGGATGGCGAGACTGTGTCTTACATACTTTGGACATGTTGTCAGAAGGGATGAGTCCCTGCAGAAGGACATCATGCTTGGCAGAGTACAGGGTCAGTGGAAAAGAGGAAGACCCTCAATGAGGTGGATTGACACAGTGGCTGCAACAATGAGCTCAAGCATAACAACGATTGTAAGGATGGCTCAGGACCAGGCAGTGTTTTGTTCTGTCGTGCATAGGGTCACTATAAGTCGGAACAGACTTGACAGCACCTAACAACAACAAAATGGTTGAACGTGGGCCAATTCTTTTTGGTATAGTGACTGTGCATTCCTTCCATCTTCTTTTGAAACTTTCTGCATTGTTTAGTATTTTCCCTGTAGAATCCTTCAATATTGCTACTTGAGGCTTGAATTTGTTCTTCAGTTCTTTCAGCTTGAGAAATTTCGAGTTCTTCCCTTTTGGTTTTCTATCTGTAGGTCTTTGTACGTGTCATTAATTCTTTACTTTGTGTCCTTGAGCCGCCCTTTGAAATCTTCTGTTCAACTCGCTTGACTCCATCCAAGTAGTTAAGGTCAACTCTACTTTGAGGAGGTAGCACTTCCCTAGCCGTGTTTTGAGTGACTTCCAACCTGAGGGACTCATCTTCTGGCACTATATCAGACAGTGTTTCCGCTGCTGTTCATAAGGTTTTCCCTGGCTAATTATTTTCAGAAGTATACCACTGGATCCTTCTTCCTGGTATCTCCTAGTCTGGAAGCTCAGCTGAAACCTGTCTGCTTTGGGTGACCCTGCTGGTATTTGAATACCAGTGGCATAGCTTCCAACATTACTGCAACGCATAAGGCCCCACAGTAGGACAAACTGACAGATGCTTGGGGGGCCATAAAGATTACAACCTAGGAAACCCTATGGGGCAGTTCTACTCTGTCGTATAGGGTGGCTGTGCATTGACAGCACACAACAGAATAAGCATCTAGGTAGTGGCACCTCATTCTGATTTTAATATGAATTCTCGTATCAAATACTGGTAGAGTATCTTTCTGTGTGCATTTTCCCCACCCAAATCCTTTCTGTGATAAAGTGTTCAAATATTTGCCCATTTTTAATTGATATTTAAAAAATTTATTTATATATTATGCATTCAAGTCTTTTCCCATATATGTGTTTACAGAGATGCCACCCGAGTCTGTAGTTTGTCTTATTTTTAATTTTCAGACTACATGTATTTCACATATTTTCTAGATTTATTGTTAAGTAGGTCACATTTTTGATCCTATCATAGATGGTACTCTCCTTTGTAAATTGAATTTCCAATTATTTTTTGCATTAGTATTATTGGTTATTTACTTATTTATTTATTTATACCTAAGCCATCATGTCATCCTGCAGTTTTTACATACTTTTTATCCTTAATTTATTGAGTCCATCTGTTCTAGAACTCAAAGAACTTATGGAAATAGTCCTCCACTTATATTTGTATCAAAAGGATGGTGATTGGAAATACATAACTATTTCCATTATTCTGATGGCAAAATTATTACTATCTATATTTATTCAGTGATGCATTAATAAAAAAATGAAAAAAAATTATGTATTAAAAACAATAAGGAGCCCTGGTGCTGCAGTGGTTAAGGAGCTTGGCTGCTAACCAAAAGGTCTGAAGTTCAAACTCACCAGCTGTTCTGTGGGGAAAAAAAAATGTGGCAGTCTGCTTCTGTAAAGATTACAGTCTTGGAAACTCTATGGGGCAGTTCTACTCTGTCTACAAGGTCGCTATGAGTCAGAATTAACTCAACCGCAGCCAGTTTTTAATTAGAAATAAGTGAATATTTAGAAATATTTGTATATTTTTAGCCAGAGTGATTGAATAAATACCAAGCATAACTGGAAATAAAAAGATCCAAATTACCAAAATTTTTTTACAAATCACCTATTGCCCTCTTTTTTATGGAGTGTTTTTAATGTCTTTTTTTTAAGGTAAGTTGTATTTTCTTTTCCATACCTTTTTCTTTATTTTTATATACTCATATATGTACAAAATCAAGAAAAGTACACTGTACATTTATTCTTTTGTTAATGTGGCTTCATCCCCCAAAGAACTTTTCTCTTTAATCCTGCTTTTCCCTGTTCATAAAACTAGTATTTAAATGAAGACAATCTCTGTTAATGAATGGGAGATTTTCTTAACACAACCGCTATATACTCTCTTTTAAAGAGAAAAATTAAATGCACCCTTTCATTCCTTACTCATCTTTAAACACCACTAAACCTCCAACATCGTCAAGCTTCCCAGATTTAATTTGTATAAAGTACAATGAAAACAATTTGGAAGACATTGGGGGCCACTTACTTTTATTTTCTAAATTAATTTTCTCCTAACCAGAGCAAAGAGAAAAGTGGAATGTACAATAAAAATTACACTGATTTTAAAAATATCTTCATAAAACCTTAAAATTGCCCTCTGGAGTCCTTCTTGGGATGGCAAACTATGGTTTTAAGGCAGGAACTTTCTTTTCATCAAAATTTTAATTTAAAAAGTTCAGGCAACCAACAACAGACAAATAAACAAGGAAGCCCAAAGGGAGAGGCTGTATAATTACAAGGACTCAGAGTCTGAAATATTTCTACATGTTGACAGTCAACCCCCCTGAGTATTTTTCACACCTGCTTACTCACATAAATGCCCATTATATGTTATTTTCCCTGTTCCCCTTTCATACTAAATCACAGGGCTTTTTGTTTTGGGAGTATTTTCTTTTTGAGGGGGTATTCCTCTTAACCCTAACATTCCATTAGCACAGGTTAGAGTAATTTTAAGATATTAAATCATTTCATAACTTCTTTCCCAAGATTCTCATTGCTCAAAAAGTTATTTTTGCTTTATAGAATATCAGTTCTTTAAACCCTTTATTTCTTCTACATCCTTTATGGTTCCCTCATTCTCCCCTCTTTCTATAGTCACAAACTCTACCTCATGCAATTACACACGTATAAAAAAACCCACATAGGTAAAAGGTATGGTTACGCAAATTAAGATACAGTCAAATAAAAATGTTATCATCTCCTAGTGATTCTTTCAAAAGAAACATGGCAAATCTTAAATTTCTGGTTAAAATTCATTTAAACCTATCATTTTTAGTCATTATTTGCTTCTTCCTAGTAATACATTTAGGTTTGTGGTATTCAGTTGGGAATTTACCAATATTCCCCTGACAAAAGGTGTCAGTAGTTAAGGCAGATATTTTCATTATTGCATTCATAATCATATTTTAATTCTATAATAAGTAACGTTCCACTTTCATTGTAGTGCTACAATTAAGAAAGGTAGGGAATAAATGTTCCGTCATGGGTTAGTGATACGTAGATAATCAAATATCCTGGCTCTGCACCCAAGAGAAAAGGCAATATATTGAGTTCCAAGTTATGCATTTATTGACATAGCAAATAATTTTTTTCCACTCTATTTTATTATCAATATGTAAAAAAAAAAAAAAAGTCCTAACCCATTTATTTAACATCTTTTTTTCATTCTTTAATGACTACTTTACAATGCTTTAATTTTAGATCCAGTTCCCTAGGGCTGAACAAATCATTCAGACCGGATTTTTCATCCTAAATCAAAGCGTCATGATGAAAATAAACAAGTATCTGTATCATTGATTTTCTATATAAAAAACCAAACCAAACCAAAACAAACAAACCCATTGCTCTCGAGTTGCTTTAGACTCATAGCAACCATATAGGATAGACTTGAACTGCCCCATACGGTTTCCAAGAAGCAGCTGTTGGATTTGAACTGCCAGCCTTTTAGTTAGCAGCCAATCACTTAGCCACTGAGCCACCAGGGCACCTTTCCACATAGAAAGGAAATTGATAGAAATGAGGACTAGACAGACAAGGTATACTTATAGAAAGTGTAAGTTGCAGTTACGTCCATGAACAATGAAAAACAATGGCCATCTATAGTCTTGCTGGATCTGGCCATTAGAAGTGGACTTCACAAAGACAGCGTATGAATTCTTACCTCCTTGAAACTATTTTGTAAAGCTTGATAAAAAGCACAATCTCTGATTTGTGTAAGTTACATTGCATAATCTGATCATGTGTGCTGGTTCAGAAACATTTCTCTTCTTGGCTTATTGGAATATTGATATTAATTATTGCATTGTTATACCTTGTTCTAAATATGTAAATTACTAAATTAAAATATTGTTATATATGTTGTTGTTGTTAGTTGTTGTCTTGTCAATTCCGGCTCATGGTGACCCCATGTGTGCGGAGTACAACTGCTTCGTAGATTTTCAAGGCTGTGACCTTTCAGAAGCGGGGATCACCAGGACTGTCTTCTAAGGCACCTTTGGGTGGGTTTGAACAGCTAAAGTTTCGGTCAATAATCCAGCAATTGCTAAAAAAAAAAAAGTATGTATCAAAGCAAAAACTAATTGGTTAGCAGTAAAACTAATATATTTGTAGGTATATATATAGAAAAAAAAAATATATATATATATATATATATACACACACATATACAAAAAACAAAAAAGAAACACATTTGCCATGGAGATTTTTCCAACTATGGTGACTCCATGTGCTTTAGGGTAAGAGCTGTGCGCAAAAGGTTTTCAATGGCTAATTTTTTAGAAGTAGATCTCCAGGTCTTTCTTTCAAGATGCATCTTGGTAAATTTGAACCTCCAAACTTTTGGCCTAACTTTTAGCTTAACTGTTTGTACCACCCAGGGACTCATATATATATTATGAATGTGTAGATATAACCAAAACCCCAGTGTTGTCAAGTCAATTCTGACTCATAGCGACACTATAGGATAGAGTAGAACTGCCCCATACAGTTTCCAAGGCTGTGAATCTTTAAGGCAGGAGACTGCCACATCTTTCTGCCATGGAGCGCCTGGTGGGTTTGAACCACTGGCCTTCTGATTAGCAGCCAAGCTCTTTAACCACTGTACCACCAGGGCTTCATGTAGATATAGATATAAATAAACATTTGCATCTATGTATTTGTATACATAAACATGTACATGTATGTGTGTATGTATCTGTTGTTGTTTTTAGGTGTTGTTGAGTCAGTTTCAACTCCTAGCAACCCTACATACAACAGAATGAAACACTGTCTGGTCCTGTGCCATCCTCGCAATTGTTATGCTTGAGCTCATTTTTGTAGCCATTGTGTCAATTCATCTCATTGAGGGTCTTCCTCTTTTTCTCTGATCTTCCACATTACCAAGCATGTATGCGTATCAATGTGTGTAATATAAGGGAGAAAAACAAGCTTAGTCCCATTCTCATCACATTAAATCAGTACACAAGGGTACCTAATATGAGCGTGACTTATCACTGCTGAGGTTACCCTTATTCACTTGACTGAGGTACTCTGTCAGTTTTTTCCACTGTAAATTGTCCCTCCCCATTTCCAAACAATAACCCTTAGAGGGAAGGCACTATGTATAGGACACACTTAAGGAGTGGGGAGTTATGCTTTGCCTCTTTGAGGGTAGAGTGTCAACGTAAGTTGTTTAGATTTCTTCAGAAGAGGTTTGTGTTTACTTTTTAGTTGTGGGAGGGGCCAGATGCAATAACTTATACTTCACTTTAGAAGGAATATCTTGACATGCCCCACACCATTGGACCCCTAGAAATTTTACTGAGGTGGAGGGCACCTGAATTTTTGTTGGATTAATTCCCTACCATCTAGCAAGCAAATGTTTTCCCAGTAACTACAGAGTCATTGACACTTCTTCCTTACTAGGTCCAATTAGCATAATGTCATCAATGTAATGGACCAGTGTGACATCTAGTGGAAGGGAAAAGCGATCAAGCTCCCTGAGGACTAAATTATGACATAGGGCTGGAGATCTGATATAGCTCTGAGGTAGGACACTGAAGGTGGCCTTGTCAGCAGAAGGCCAAGTGCTTCTGGTGGTCCTTCAAAACAGGTATGGAGAAAAAGGCATTAGCCAGATCAATAGCTGCATATCGGGTACCAGGAGATTATCAATCTGCTCAGGCAATGAAAGCAGTTGCAGTTGCAGTCACCATATGGTTAAGTTTCTGATAATCCACTGTCATTTTCCAAGATCCATCTGTTTTTTGCATGGGCCAAATCATCACTGCTGCATCTTTCAAGTCCTTGATGGTGGCAGTAATCTCTGCAATCCCTCCAGGAATATAGCATTGCTTTTGGTTTACTTTTTTTCTAGGTAGGGGCAGTTCTAATGGCTTCCACTTGCCTTTTTCTACCCTAATAGCCCTTACTCCACTTACCAGAGATCCCAGGTGGGGGTTCCAATTATGAATTCTGTAACTGGGGAAATCAATACAGGATGGGTTTAGGAACCCACCGGACCTACTGTGAGGCAGACATGAGCCAAGACTCCATTACTAACCTGACCTCCATATGCTCCCACTCTGACTAGTGGGCCACTGTGACATTTTGTGTCTCCCGGACTTGGTGTCAGTCCAGAGCCAATAACAAATAACCCCTGAAAAGTCTGATTATTTCCTTTTCCCCAATGAACAGTCACTCTCATAAAAGGCCATAGACCCCTTTGGGGAAGGCTAGGAGAAAGATTATAAGCTTTTGGCACTGTAATGGAGTCCTTTGTCAAGTTCTTCCCTTCATTCTAGGGGTTGTGGGTCTGTAAACTTGCTTAAATCAAGGAATTGACTGGGTGGCCGTAACTGTCTATTCTGGTGATTCAAGTTAGATGCTGTTCACTTGACCTAGAATTCTTCCACTTGTACAGATCAAGTAAATATTTAGTATGTTTCCTATCTATTTCCTTCCTGGGGGCAGCATGACTAAGTAGCCAATTCCGTAAGACCATACGAGTCAGATTATTCTTATCGCTGTTTTGACTCCACTGTCTATTACGGTAACCATGTCCACAGTCTCTTTGTGATTGAGTGCTGTCAGTTGGCCTCTACTACCACAGGGTCCAATCAGCTCCATTGTAGTTAGGTGTCTTAATTCAGTTAGGGCAGTTCCCACTGTCAAATCTGACTTACATAAAACAGCAATTACAGCAGTCTTCAAGGATGCTGGGGCTCCCTTCACAAATTTGTTCCTCACAGTTGTGGTAAAAAGTGTGCCTTCTGGTTACTCCATGTGTGGGTCTATGGGTCTAACCTGACAAATCCACTCTAGCATGGCAATTTCCCTAAGCCTTTGGATGCCTTTTTCTACAGTATACCAAGGCATGCCTGGTACTTCAACTTGATTTAGTGTAGGCCACTGCGTAATCCATGTTTTAGTGACCCAACCAAATAAACTATTAGATTCTTTTCCTAAACTCTCAAGCTGAAACATTGAATGAAGGTGCTGAGTAGGCACATATCAATAAACTCAGACTGATCCATCTTTGTGTCCCCCGCACAATTATCCCACACCCTTAATAACAATCTCCACACATATTCCCCAGCTCTGTTTGTAAAAGTTAGAAAGGTCAAGCAGTTCTTTTGGAGTGTAGCATGCCTCTTCCTGGGCCATACTTTGTGCTTCACCTTTTGGGACTCACTGGGACTTAAGTCTAGTTACAGGTTTGGAAGCCAAAATTGGTGGTGGGGACGTCTTTTGAGAATATTCAGCTTTGTCATATAAGGCATCTGCCTCAGGCAGCGCCCCCAGGGAATGACTCAGACAAAGGTTCTTTAGACACAGCTGGGTTAATCTTATCAGATGGGGGTGAAGGGCCTAGCTATTTTACTGGGAAGGGTGGCTAAGCAGAAAGATGGAATAAACTCTTCAGATGAGAGTAAGAGAGCTGATTCCCTTGCCAGGAGTGATTCAATGGGATTTAGGACTCAGTGTCCCCAGCTCCTGATTATCTGCTCATGTGTCCCCAACCTGTTTCAGGATCCCATTTCTTCCCAATCAATGCCCTCTCTAACTTCCGACACCACTTGAGTTTGGGAATTCAGTTTACAATTTAATTCAGCCGCTCTTACAATAAGACTCTGGGTTTGGTTTTTGACAATAACAGCTCTGTTACTACAAGAAATAAGGGTTTGTTTCAAGGCACAAGTGGAAACTTCAAGGTCATTTAAATAGCACTTGAACTTTGTCTCTGAAGCCCTGAGCTCATCTCTTTCTTCCATCACTTCGTTTAGTGAAAGTAGGACCAACCAACCAGTTTCCTTATACTTCTTATTATGATGAAATTGTACAAGAGTATTGTTACCTGATTAGGGTCCATGCCCTGGAGCAGTCAAGCCAATGAAACATACTCCAAGTTAGAAAGAGTGAGAAAGTTTATTAAGGAGATGTATACATCACCGGGGACCCAGCAGCAACACAGCCTGTCTCTAATGAGTCCCAAAGAGCAGTTTTACGTTAGAGCTTATATAGAATCTTACAAGGGTTATACGTGTCTTTGTAGTCCCCTGCCAGACATTTTTTTTATTAGGCTAAAGATATACATATCAGATACCTGGGCTCTGATTTTCCTGTGGGGGCTGTAGGCCAAAGGTTGTTGGACCTAACAGAAGGTTATTTGCATCAGTTTAAAACAAAGAACAAAGTCATTAACATTTGGTCAAAACAAAGTCGTTAACAGAGCTATGTGAAGGAGGCAGGCACAGGAAGAACAATTTATAGGTTTATCATGGCCTTAGTTATGTTAGAAAACCCTGGTGGCGTAGTGGTTAAGTGCTACAGCTGCTAACCAAAGGGTCGGCATTCCAAATCCGCCAGGCTCTCCTTGGAAACTCTATGGGGCAGTTCTACTCTGCCCTATAGGGTCACTATGAGTCGGAATCAACTTGATGGCACTGGGTTTGGTTTGGTTTGTTTTTTTTTTTTAGTTATGTTAAGCTCTCAGTTGCCCGTTTTGAAAAAGGAGGAAACATGCTGGGGAGTACTGGGGCCACAGTATCAAATATGCAATCACCCACAGCATCAACCTCTCACCAACACTTGATTTATTGGTGGTGATAGTTTGTATATTTCTCTTGCCACCTCATGCCATGGATTAGCAGTGCCCTGTTTGTTTACTACTGGGAGCAGAGTCATAAATACCTTTAGTTCTCACCAGACTTGAGAACAAATTTAGAAATCTCATCCTTACAATTTTGTTTCTCTTGAGAGCCACTCTCGATACCCAATGTCTTAGTCTTGGTGCTCTAGAAAATCAAAACCAGTAAAAGTATATAAACACATATATTAAAAAAACAAATCTGTTGCCATCAAGTCGATTTCAACTCATAGCGACCCTATATATAGAAAGACATTTATATCAAAGAAATGGTTCACGCAGTTGTAGGGGCTGGAAAGTCCAAAGTCCATTGGTCAGACTGGAGGCTTCTCCTGGCTCACAGGCTGAGGGGATGGACAAATTCCAAGATTGGCAGGCAAGACGGCAGGTAAGCTGTTAGCTGAAGTCCCAAGAACTGGAGATCAGATGAACAGGAGCCAGCTGCAGGATCCAGAGCAAGCAAAAGCCCATAAGCCTTGCCAGAAAGTACACCTATATTGCATGCAGGCCACACCCCAAAGTAAACTCCCTTTCAACTGATTGGAGACTCATGGCAGATTCTATCATGGAGGTGATCACATTTTATCAGATCTCACCATGGAGGGGATTACATCATTATATGACTGCTACATCATAACTGCCAAACCACCCAGCCAAGCTGACATAAAACTTTAACCATCACACTCCTGTTTTCTTATTTATTCAGTCCTTTGTTTACATCATCTGAAGTCATAGAAATTTATTTCGTACTTTCAGTCATGATCTCAAACTGCTGTATTTTTTTGAACAAGTTATTCCAGCTTTGACCACTGGAAAATTTTCAGTTGAACCTTGTGTCCTTTTGAGCTCCCCCACCATCATGTGTGTGTGTTTAGATTTTTTTTTTCTTTTTTGAATATTTTATTACTTTCTGGCACTGTAAGATGTTCCAGGCTCATCTTTTATGTTTGCTTCTCTAGTCCTGGAATTAGCCATTCTCAAAGGAGTCTGGTTCCTCTAACTGAATAATACTATTAGAAATTGATTAGTGCTTTCAATTTGTAAAACATAACTAATCATTTATTTCATACTGCAGCAAATAGTTATTACTCAGTGGACATCAACAATTAGGAGGAAAGAATGGATATTATATTAGAAAAAACATAACAGAAAAATGTTTACATATTTACTGAAATTTAATAGCTAACTTCTTATTCTTAGATTTTTAGGCTGTTGATTTCAGGCACTTAAAGTAAATAGTCTACATTTTACAGTCTTTATCAGAAATGTTAAGCTTTCTGTCTCTACTTGATAAATTTGATTTCTGTATTTTATGCAGCTTGAGAAAACCAAGATACCAACCCTAAAATTGATATGACGTTGAGTTAAACTTCATTGTTGACTTCCTTTATTTAAGACAAGAACCATATGTAAAAATGACTTTTTGTTAACAATATAACAATACCAAGTCCAAAAGACCATATGATCATGTTTATATTTTTACGTTAGTTCAGATTTTGAAAGGTGACAGGCTGTTTAAGGTCGAGTCAAGAAATCTTTTTCTTTTTTAATTCAAAAAAGTTTTTATCATGATAATGATCCATTGTTACGTAAAACTCTCAATTTCATTTCAGTCAGCTAAAGTGAATCACAGAAGTAAGGTTTAAATTATAAAAGGCCATTATCTAGAGTTTTCTCTTTTATAGGAATTTAGTCCTAAAATTCCTGATATCAATCTTATAATCACATATAGTTTTATAGTATTATCATAATTCCACTTTAATTATAACTTACTAAAAAATACTAGCTTCAGGCATAGTTTGTTATATTTGATAGAAAACTCAAAATAAAAAATGACATATTATCAAACATTAATATCATAGTGGTAGGTCTAATCTAGGACATGTTTAAGTATGATTCTAGCTCAATGAATTGTATCTTACAGAAGAAATAATTAGTCCTTAAAATTATGAACAAGAGGCAAACAGAAATATGGTCATTCTACGATGTTCAGTACAGGAACATTCTTCAAGCATGGCATCAGTTTAGTTTATTTTATCACTTATGGAGCAACTACTATGTTGTAGAAATTATGTAAGACTCTAGACATAAAGAGAAAAATCCAATATGGTGCCCTCTCTATGGAATTTACAATCTGTTAGAAGAGACAGTCCACACTGTATTCTGTCAAATGCTAAGATCAATGCTGGCAACAGTTGATATAGGAGCATATTTTGTTAAATTGGACTTAATCAAGCAACTTGTTTTTTCCAATAAGAGTAGTTACACATCCTTAGTATCAATCCAGGGACTATGCTATTTTTAAAAAATAAGCACCCAAAGTTCCTAGTTAATTCTAGCCATTAAAAAGTAGCAATAAATTGTAATGTTTTGCTGTATGAGAAGATCTTTTTTCTTCCAATCCACTCAAGAGTTTAAGCATTATAATTTTTTTTTTTTTTTTTTAATTTAGGATTTACAACATATCATGGTGCTTAGTTTCATGGTTTTGGTATCAGACAGATCAATGTTTTATTCTCAGTGCCAGAACTACTAGCTGTTTTGACCCTGGTTAATTTACTGAACCCTAGATTTGGTTTCCATATCTGCAAAATGAGAATAAAACAGTGCCTACCTCACAGCATTATTATGAAGATTAATAATGATATGTTAGTGTCATAAAAGATTAATATGATATTGAGAGGAATGAGACCACATAGAGTTCCCTGGGTGATGCAAATGGGTTTTTCTGGACTGCTAACCTGAAGGTTGGTGGTTCAAACCCACCTAGCAACACTGCAGAGGAAAGGCCTGGTCATCTGCTTCCATAAGGATTATAGTCAAGAAAACCTTATGAAGCAGTTCTACTGTATAACACATGGTGGGATCACTACATGGTGGGATAACTATTAGTTGGAATTAACTCATGGGCAATGGGATTAGTTTTGGCTTTGGAGACCAGATAATTTATTCTATACTTCTTAAATCATTTCAGTATTCAACACCTGCCTCTGATGCAAAAAAAAAAAAAAAAGCCAAATGCGTTGTCGTCGAGTCAGTTCTGAGTCATAGCAACCCTATAGGACAGGGTACAGCTGCCCTATAGGGTTTCCAAGGAGCAGGTGGTGGATTTGGACTGCTGACATTTTGGTTAGCAGCTGAGTTCTTAACTGTGGTGCCACTGATGATGAGCCCATTTATTACATATAGTAGGTTAAAAAAAAAAAATGAGAGCCTCTTTTTTCTGTTCTTTTTTTTTTTCTGCTCATTTGTTTATTGAATAAATGACAGACTAACACTACAGAATAGTCAATGGAAGCGGGATAATTTTCCATTTCTAGATGGACATACTTGGGCCCCAAAAAGGATTTAAATGACTTGTTCAGTGCGACATTATAACAGAATCTGAACTCGATTTCAGGGTGCCTGACTTCTATTTCACAAGGATTTCTTTCTGCTAAACCCACATTAATATGATGTTTAAATTATTTCTGGAATGTCTGTATCCTTGAAGATCATACACTGAGCTTCCCAATCCTCCCTATGTAATTAAGTTGGAGCTCTGTAAACTTATTTTTACCAGATTTGGAATTCATGTTTCTTTTTTTCTGTGTAATAAAGATCACAGTGTGACCTTTGATCCAGTTTTTTTTTTTTTTTTTGGTCACTGTGTCAACCAATACATCACAATTTAATGACACCTAAGTTTGTCAGGCTGGTCTTTTTGTGTTTTACTTGAACTTAAAGTGAACCTGCAGCTACCTAAAAGCACCAGGATATGGTTCGATATGCATAGATTTCTGTATTGATGTACACAGAAGCGATTGCACTATGCATTCCTTTGCTTTTATTATTTGAAGACATATTCACAATTCAAGCCAACAGTTTCTTTTCAAAGTTAATGCACTCGAGTGGATGCCAGAGAAAAGAATGCTGTGAAAGCTGCCATAAATCTTCCAAGAGTTTAAGATTTTTGGCAATATGTACACCCAAATTAAAGGTTTTTGTTTTATGTTAAAGACTGTTTATAGATTGATAAATGGCATATGTTCCAAAACCCATTTTGTGTCACTGTTATGCAAAATTAGCTTTTAACAAAGTAGTAGATAGCTGTATTGTCACAAAGTTTTAATTAATATACTAAATTTATGTTTACAGGCTTTTTTTTTCCCCCTTAGCTCTCCTTACCCTTAGTGATCAAAAGAGGAGAGCTGTGCCAGGCTGATAGGATGATTCAAAAAGTGTACGTTGAATGACTGATTAATTGATTGGCTGACATTCTGAATGAATGAATAATGATTAACTTTGTTACTTGAAGTTTATGATCTTAACATGATCTTGATACCAATTTTCAGATACTCGACAGAAATAATTTATTAGGAATTTCTTTTCCAGCAAAAAAAAGAGTCTAGAATTAACATCTTACAATGATTCCTGAAGGATAATTTAACTCCTGGGTTGTACGAGAATTTAGATTCCACATCTCATTAAAAGTCAGACCCTTGTTTTTCATTTTCTGATTAGACCTGACTCCACACTGCATAAACTCTAGGGGAGTTCAAGGAACTAACCACCTTTCCCAGTCCATGCGATCACCTCTTTGGAACTAGCCCCTGTTTCTGGTTTCACTCTCATCATCTCCTAAATCTACCAGTCGTTAAGAATTGGCTCCATTTAAAATATCTGTCAATTCCCCTATTCATACCTGTTTTTGGCTATGGACACTAGCTTGATCACTTTAATTTTTTTAGATTCCCTTAGGCATGGTGATTTTAAGTGTTTTTCAAGAGATGAGGCTGTCTTCAAAGCACACTTTAGGTTTATGGTAATGACTTAAAGTAACAGTAGTTAACATAGTTTTAATATTTTTCCAGCTAAATTCCATTGTACAATCGCATGAAGCCAGCGAAAATAAAGCAGAAGGAATGTGAGTTTTTGTGAGGCCCAAGTATTGTAAGAGATGGAAAAATAGCAGGGGGAAGGAGAGCAGGACATTTGAAGCTAAAATTATGGAGGTGTTACGGTAATAGGTAATGAATAGTTCTAGTATATGACTATGAGGATTAGTGCCTGAGGTAGGCTGTAGAACAAGAGAATTCGAGGAGAAAGTCCAAGACCTGAGAAACTTTTGAAAGACCATTTTTGGGGATAATGATATAATTAAGGATTGTAACAACAAGAGTGTTATTCATTAAGAAAGAATTACTAGAATGAAAGGGAATGACCTAGGAAACAACAGGTGAGAGAGGAAGAGTTTGTAGATAGGTAGGTTAACCTGGGTCTTCTGAGAAGGAGATGTCAAGATGGAATGAAATGTGCAAGCATTTTATTAGTGCAGCTACCAGACTGTGGTGCAAGTCTGATGCCAAGTATTAGAAAGAAGGGAGAGAGTTTGAGCTGAAACATCATTGGTCACTGTGGAGTCTAAGAAAATTCAACAAGGGGAAGTCTCTGATACAAAGCCATCCATCCGTTGGAGGTGACCTATTTCTTCCAGGAATAAGCCTCCTTTCATATCCCTGCCACATTCAATCATTGGCTGGGAGCAGCTTCATGGGAAGTGTGGCCTCAGTGAAAATTCAGCAATGGATTTCAGAAAGCAGTATCTGAGGCCCTTGGTAAATTACATTTCCTTTGTTTGGATATGTCTGAGGTACATTTTCACGGCCACAACTGAACACTTGTGCCACCTCTATCCACTTCTCCAGCAGGTTCAGGAAAGAGCCTTTCATGGTCTTTTCTGGCTGAAAGGATACTCAGAAGAGGGACATAATTACAAATTCACTGATGCCAATGATTTTGGACCTGGTACTCATCCTCTCCTTCCTCCATTGTTGTTATTGTGAGCCATCAAGTCAATTCCTACTCATAGTAATCATATGTGACAAAGTAGAACCTCCCCATGTGGTTTCTTAGGCGTTAATCTTAATGGGAGCAGATCACCAGGTCTTTTCTCTCACAGAGTCACTGGTGTGTTCAAACCATTGAACTTTTGGTTAACAGTCGAGCGTTTAACCATGCTATCACCAGGACTCCCAACCATTCTAAATTTTCCTTACCCTCAAATATCAACTCAGTAGGTCTTGGTGGCTTGGGTGGTGTGACTCAGTCCTTCATTTCTCAGGCGTTTGAACTTTTGAAAATCATATTTTTTTGGCCTAGTTTTTTTTTTTTTTTTTTAGTGTTGCTGTATAGGTCTACTCACAGTAGGGAGTGGGAGTAATATCTGTTCCTCAAATGGAACCCCTGAGTTCTGTGTTTATGCCCCTCTGTTCCTGTTTTGTAAAAGTAACACTATCTACTTCTGCTGGTCAGTGTCCACTAACGTTGACAACACAGTGACTCTTTTTCTTGCCTATTGGTTGCTGGAAACAAGGAGATCAAAGTATCCTGGCTGAAGCGTTAATGTACAATTCAAGGGGACATAGGCTCTTGGGCTGCTCATATACCTTTCCTCCTTCCCCAGTAAGGACATAGGTGCAAGCCAGAGGGGGGACACTGGTGCAACTGTGATAGGTGCCATGGGAGTTTAAGCTACTTCCTCATGAATATTGTTCCTGAACTCTGGTTCTGTTTAGGCTTGATCTCAGATGTATAATCTCTATCTTTTAATGGAAAGTTGCAGAATCTGTTCGATTATATATTTAAAAGTGGCTCCAACAGCACCCACTTTATAATGGGTGGCTTCAGAGGCATGGTCACATTGTGACGCATTTCCAACGGTTCTGCCTCTGCCAGAGCCAAGTAAGCCAAGAGTTCTTTTGTTTGTTTGTTTCTTTCTTTTTTTCCATGAACATTCTCTACTTTGACTGGCATGGCTTTTCTCCAGAACCTCAAGTGATTCTCCTACCAGAGTTTGTCATAAGAACCATACCACATGGTTACCATCGCTTAAACTTCCAAAACCATAGAGTCTTCTGGAATATATTATCTCCAGTTCCGATAACCTTTTGCTCATCCTGTTGAATTAGCATGAAGTAATCACGCTAATAGATAATAGAAGATAATCAATGTTATCTTCTGTGAAAGTGCAAGAGGGTACATATTTCTTTGTAGTGTATTACTACAAAGAAAGTTAACATATCCATGAGACAAAACTGCAAATGAATATTCTTATTCATCCCATATGAAGATGATATATCTGATCCTCTTTTGTAATTGGGATAGAAAAGAATGCAAACCAATTTCCAACACTACAGGAGATTAAAATTTTGGCATTGTTAAGAAGAAACAAAGAGAATGGTCTACAAACAACAAATAGGAAAAAAAGTACACAACTTTCTTAACTCCAGAACCAGTGATTAAAAAAAAAAACAAAAAACAATACATCATATGATAGGCCTCTGGGAAAAAGATGTGTGTGTCCTCAGTATTGAACTAGCTTTTTAGTTAGACCAAAAAGGTGAATAAAAAAACACAACAGAAGTGAAGATATAGGAGCTTTTCTGAAATGCCTTGAAAAGTAACACAAGCTGGCCAATTAAAGTCATAATATATTAATAAAAAATTCATAAAATTCAGAGTTTTGTTACTAAATCCTGCAGAATAAACTTTTATAGATTGGTTTCAAGATACTAATTCTTTCTTGCCAAATACGGATGGTTGTTGTTGTTAGGTGCCATCGAGTTGATTCCAACTCAAAGCAATCCTACACAGAACAGAAGGAAACACTGCCCAATCTTGTGACATCCTCATAATCGTTGTTATGCCTGAGCCCATTGTTGCAGCCACTGTGTCAGTCCATCTTGTTGAGGGTCTTCCTCTTTTTTGCTGACCCTCTACTCTACCAAGCATGATGCCCTTCTTGAAGGACCGGTCCTTCTTGATAAAATGCCCAAATTATGTGAGATGAAGTCTCTCCATCTTTGTTTTTAAGGAGCATTCTGGCTATACTTCTTCCGAGGCAGATTTGTTCATTCTTCTGGCAGTCTGTGGTATATTAATATTCTTTGCCAACACCATAATTCAAAGGCATCTGTCTTCCTTATTCATTGTCCAGCTTTCAATGGATATGAAGCAATTGAAAACACCATGACTTAGATCAGGCACACCCTAGTCCTTAAAGTGACATCTTTGCTTTTTAACAATTGAAAGAGGTCTTTGGCAGCAGATTTGCCCAATACAATGCATTGTTTGATTTCTTGACTGCTGCTTCCATAGGCATTGATTGTGGCTACAAGTAAAATGAAATCCATTACAACTTCAATATTTTTTTTCCATTTATCCTGATGTGGCTTATTGGCTCAGCTGTGAGGATTTTTATTTTCTTTAAGTTGAGGTATAATCCATGCTTCTCAGATTATTTGCGCAGCCTAAAGAATTAATAAGTATAGTGAAAGGACACAACCCCGATGCACACCTTTCCTGACTTTTAGCCACACAGTATCCCCTTGTTCTGTTCGAATGATTGCCTCTTGGTCTACATACAGGTTCCTCATGAGCACAATTAAATGTTCTGAAATTCCCATTCTTCGCAATGTTACCCATAATTTGTTATGATTCACACAGTTGAATGTCCTTGCATAGTCAATAAAACACAGGTAAACATCTTTCTGGTATTCTCTGCTTTTGGCCATGATCCATCTAACTTCAGTAATCATATTGCATGTTTCATGTCCTCTTCTGAATCCAGCTTGAATTTCTGCCAGTTCCCTGTCAATGTATTACTACAACTTCTTTTGAATGATCTTCAGCAGAATTTTACTTGTGTGTGATACTTAATGATAACTATTCGATAATTTCTTCATTCTCTTCAGTGGTTACAAATATGGATCTCTTCTAGTCAGTTGGCCAGGTAGCTGTCTTCCAAATTTCTTGGCATAGATGAGTAAGCACTTCCAGTAATGCATCCATTTGTTGAAATGTCTCAACTGGAATTCTGTTAATTCCTGGAACCTTGTTTTTCGCCAATGATTTCAGTGCAGCTTGGACCTCTTCCTTCAATACCATCGATTCTTGATCATATGCTACCTTTTGAAATGGTTGAATGTCAAACAATTCTTTTTGGTACAGTGGCTCTGTGTATTTCTTCCATCTTCTTTTGATGCTACCTGCATCATTTAGTATTTTTCCCATAAAATTCTTCAGGATTACCACTCGAGGCTTGAATTTTTTCTTTAGTTCCTTCAGTTTGAGAAATGCCTAGCATGTTCTTCCCTTTTGGTTTTCTAACTCCAGGTTGTTACACATGTCATTATAATACTTTACTTTTTTTTTTCTTGAGCCAACCTTTGAAATCTTCTGCTGAGCTCTTTTATTTCATCATTTCTTCCTTTCCTTTTAGCAATTCAGTGTTCAAAAGCAAGTTTCAGAGTCTCTTCTGACATTCATTTTGGTCTTTTCTTTTCAGACTATGAAGATATTTTTATTAAAACATGTCTGTTGAATGGAAAAAGACCCAACTCTTATCTTCACGAAAATATTATGTATAGTAAAAAAAAATAATAATAATTTAGCAGAATAAAGTGCATAGTAAATATTTTAGAAGAGATCATCAATATTTTATGTTGTTACTTATGACACTAGGCATCTATTTATTAAAAACAACAAATTATATACTTTAAAAAATTATAAATTCAAGTATAGAGACTGGAAAAGAAAGAAGAGTTAAGAATTTTGAGGTTATAGTATTGAAATCGTAGCATAAAATTGGACTTAATGACCTTGGGTTACAGAAACAGGTGTCCCATACACCTTACTTACAATCCAGCAAGAACATGGAATTCTTTAAAACATTAGTATCCACAGATACTAATATTTATGCTTAACTGTATCAGGCTTAACTCTGTGGGGCAGTTGGCACAGTGATTAAGAGCTCAGACCACTAACCAAAAGGTCGACAGTTTAAATGTACCTTCTGCTCCTTGGGAACCCTATGGAACAGCTCTTCTCTGCCCTAAGAGGGTCACTATGAGTCGAAATCGACTCGATAGCAATGGGTTTGGTTTTTTGATATCAGGCTTATCCAAATATTCAACATATAAAGGAGAGAATATTAATGAAAAGTCAAAATAAAAGAAGAAAAGCACTGAACATTTATATTATTTACTACACCATATTAGTTCTATTTTTATTGCTGTAATAGCATAACTTACAGAAAACTGTAGGTGTATATGGCATATATTGTTTATGTGTAGATTGCTTTTATTTTGATGTTTGCAAACTTGCTGTCATACCAAATTAAATTTCAAAATTTTTTAATTTTGTTAACTTCTTATGAAAATTATGGCTGCAAGTTAGCAAAATGATGCAGAAAGCAGAATATTTTACTCAAGTATAAGGATATAAAATTTCCAATTGATAAATCTGTCACAACTATTACAGGTTTATATTATTTTACTGTCTTGGATTAGTCATCAATACATGGAAATTTATTATATGTCTCTGGTACTAAATGAATATTAAGTGTATCAAGAAAATTGTGCATGTAATAAAATTTGATTACAAAATAATTATTATTTATTAATTAACATCACATTGCCATAAAATTGTACATATTTATGTTTTGCCTTAAAATCCAGATAGCATTTCAATTTTTCAGGATGTCTTCTTCCTTTTCTTTTTTTAACTAAGTTGCATTGATATAATTATCAACATAATAGTATGGTTCAAGTGTCAAAATTAAACTGTGAGTGACCATAAGATACTAACATGGTGTAGAGAGGCAATATTAAACAAAGTAATAGAGAGTTTTCATTAAAAAGTAAAGTAACTGTTATGACTTTCATAAAGCAAGTGGACATTTTCTTCTTAGAATGGCAGTCTCCGGCATGCATAATCTATAATTTCACAGAGGGTATACTTCATTCAACGTTATGCCTTGCTGTGTCTACCTAAACAATTCAAACACTGTAACAAAAAGTATTTTATTACACCAATTATGCCCAAAGAGTAATTACTGAAACTGACACAAAATAGTTGATTTGTAGGTGTCTGTTTCTCTAATGGAGCTTGTTAATGGAACCGAATTCTGTTCAGGAATGTTGTTTAATGCCACACTGTTTTATATTATGCTAAATTACTGTCAAAACATAAAACTGGAAACTGCTCTTAAAAAGCTCTTAGTGAGTCTTAAATTAATCAAATCTATGTTGCAAACTTTTTGATTTGCAATTCAATACAAATTGGAGAAAATAAAACTTAAAGTAAAGCAATGTAATGTGAGGGCACTTGAACATTTTGGCAAGTAAGCTTTGATGGATTGCATTTCACAGGAAATTAAAATATGTAAATTTGAAAACATCTTCATCTTACAAAACACACTACTTATTTGAAAATAAAATTGAACAGGTTGCTTGATCTGGTTTTAAACACGTGTATGAGGTTTTTTTTTCCTAAAAGTTTCCTCAAATCTAATGTATTTAACAGAAGTTACTTTCTTCATGTTTCTGCATGTTTCCTTTTAAATGTTAAAAAAAAGTCCCATATTGTATGATTCCATTTATATGAAATATCAAGAATAGATAAATCCACAGAGACAGAGGCAGACTGGTGTTGGCAGGAGCTAGAGTAAGGGGAATTGGGAATGACTGCTAATGGGCATGTGATTTTATTTTGAAGTGATGAAAAATTTTTGGAACTGGAAAAAGATGGTAACCGCACATTCTGGGTGTACTAAATGCCACTGAAATGTACACTTTAAAGTGTAAATTCCACTTTAATTAAAAACAACCAACCAACCAAATAAACAAAACAGGTGCCATAGTTTCCTTTTGGGGATAACCTAAATTAAGATCATACTTTATATTTCTTCTATCATTGCCTTTTTCATTCAACTCTTATTTTTTTTTTTTACTTTGCATTTTATCTTGATCCTTCTTTGTGATTTTTCCATGATCTGTGTGCTATGAGCATTCTATCTTTGAAGATGTTTTTATGCTCATTATAAATTATTTATTTGAAGGTTTGTTGACTTCGATTCATATGGTGCGCTTTGTTCAATTAATTTTCATTATTTAATAGTGGTTGTAATACTTTACATTTTTACTTTAAAAATAATCTGAGCTTATTTCCTCATGTGTATGTGGTTTATAATGTATAGGTAAAGATCAAATGATATGTTCCAGTTTGGATACTTATTTGTGAGTGAACAGATCTTCTCTCTGTAGCATTTCACAGAGTTTATAATAGTTGCTACACTGAGAGTAGTTTTCTACTGGCTCCTGCATCTCCAACAAGGATTTGTAGCATATAGTGCTTGCCATTTTCTCCTCTTTTCAATCGTTTCTCAGACACTTTCTCATTCTTGACCTTTATCACATGACTTTCTTCTTGTCTCACGTTCCAACATTTCCATCTCAGTTTCCACCACTGGATTATTTCCTTTCACCCCTTACTAGCCGTCATTCCATGGAGGTATTTTCCAATTCCATTTATTTTATTTTGATTTACATGATAATGATACAAAAATCTATCTCTAGACCCACAAAACCAAGTACTAATGACCAAGTTTTTAAAACAAAACAAAACAAAATTGTTGGCATGTGTTTCAGTTTTGGAATGCATGCTTACTAATTGAGTGTGTTTAAATTTTTGGTTGGTAATATGGATTTTGAGAAATGTGATTTGGTAATACAAGCCACCAATAAGGTTAGTGGCAGTATGGCACCACTAATCTGTGATATGACAATATAGCAATAAGAACTAAATTCAGGATTTATTATGGGTGCCTTTTCATTAGGTTACATGAGGAACCTCTGGTTTTCCAAATGTGATACGGAAAAAAACAAAACAAAATCATCATGTTTCCCTATCACACAGAAAAGCCATAATTATGCTCGAAATCCTCATCTCACAGAAAACAAGACAAAAGTTTACCAAACTAGCACATCCAGGAAGCATCACCTAATAGAGAGCTCAACCTACACAACAACGAAGCTGCAACTCCACTCTGCTGAGCTTCACACATTTCAAAACAGACCCGCCTTAACTGGAATAATGTACTTCCTGTGAGGTCTGGAGGCATGAAGAGTGGCCGGTAGACTGTTGGAATTAAATAGATAAGATCAATCTGCATCATCTTGGCTAACTTTATCCATCCTTTCTGTCACTCAGATAATTCTATTCTCTATACCAGCAATATTCATCCTTTTTTGGTTTACCTTTTTAAAAATTGTGTTCAGCTCTGCATTGTATTAAAGACTCAGCTCTGAAGCCTTTTTAAGAAAACCAGTCCCAGAACATCCAAGCACAAGTAATTATTCCCATTTTCTGTACGTCTGAGGAGTGATGTGAATATTTCTATTATGTGGTGTTTGTGATGTTAGTTGCCGATGAGTTGTCTCTGACTCATGGTGATCTTGTGTATAACTGAAGGAAACCTTATCCATCCTAAACCGTCTGCATGATTTTTGGAATGGTTGAGCACATTGCTGCACCACCCTGTCAATCCATCTCATGGAGGATTTCCCTCATTTTTGTTGACTATCTTCTTTACCAAATATGATATCATTTTCTAGTGATTGGTCTTTATAAAAAAAAAAAAATAGCAGGTGTTAATTAGAATGAGCAAATGCGTATCTCAAAGACTTTGTGACTAACCCTTCCTATACCTCAACGAGTAATGTACATAGCGGTGAAGTACTGTTAAATTAGGTAGGCAAAAGGAACTATTTGCACTAATACTAAATTTTCTAAACTGACCTGGATCTGGATAAACAAGGAGCTAGATTCTCTAGTTTATTCTATTACAAAGGATACCTGGAAGTATGTGTCCAATGTCCTTAGATGGCATATATGAGGCACTCTGTATTAAATACATCTTAACATACTCTTAAATATGTCTCTTGGAGGGGAAAAAAAAAGTCATATTTAATGTTACCAGAAAACTGAAAATTCTTCTGAGTGGTAAACCAGCCTTTGAAAAACTATTGTTGACGTAGAAGCAAAGATTTAGGGTAACTTCTAAAACTATAGGATATCTTTTAAAGCTTCAAAATAAAATGTATTAAAAAAAATCCTATTTGAATACAACTCTTTGCCAGACAACATATCAAGAATGACAAGGACAAGGATGGCAATAAGACAACACTGATACAGATACTGTCTTGAAGACCCCAGTTGCTAAGGCCACCAAGCAGTTTGATAAGCATGATGATTGAGAGATTTATTATGGCAGTCCCTTCTACAGTGCCTGCTGCCATGGGAGGACTTGAACAAATAAAAACACTACAGAGTTGAGTGTCAAATACTAGAGGGCTAAGGGCATTTGTTTTTTCCTCAAAGGCCCTTTTCTGCTGTTCCCTAATCAAACTGCAAGCTAAGATCTTTCTTTTTTATATGCTTCATAGGAAATAGGAAGGGTTTAGACATCCTTTCAGTTATTATTAAATTGTCAAAATCAACTAAACAGCATCTGTGGCTCTGTCAAAACTTTGATTGTAGAAGAACACACTGTTTTTTTTTGTTTTGTTGGCTGACTATAACTTAATATTTTGAAATTCTTAGAACACAATTTAAAATATGGACATTACCATCAGAATTAGAAGAAATGGTTTTCTGCAGGAAAAAAAATTATTTTCTTAAATGTTTAAAGACACAAACCAGGTTTTTCACTGCTCTTTCTTCAAGCAATCCAGTAGCTCCTTCAGGTGAAAGGGAAAGAGATCCTCATAGCTTTCCACACCCAGCTAGACGTGTGTTCTCTGCATTTAGCTACTGTTATTTGGTGGCACAAAATATTAACTTGTCGGGAGAACTTACACACATAATATAGGTTTTAATACATATGTCTACAACAATGAGTTAATTTATCATACTACTTAATAGTTTTAAATGATAAAAGCAAACTGTTCCTCAAAGTGGATAATAGAATTTGTGCTTTTCCAGATTTGAGTTTACATTCTTCCCACCAAGTTTTGTTTTTTCAATTGTTTAGGAAACAGAATTTGATTACAATAGGACCTTGACATATGTTTAATCAGAATATACCTTAGTCAGTATGGGAGGTAAAAATGCACTTTGCACTTCAGATCAGGACCTAAAGTCAAAACAAAAACAAAAAAAGAAAAGAAAAAATCACATTATTTTAATAAATGGAACTGAACTCTGCCAACAACCTAAATGAGCTTGAAAATGAATTTACCCCCAGAACCTCCAGAAGGAATGCAGCCTTGCCAACCCCTTGATTTTTCCTTTGTTACATCTGGGGCCAGGAGTCAATCAAGCCTCTCTAAGCCTGGACTTCTAAACCACAGAACCATAAGATAATAAATAGGTGTTACTTTAAGCACCTAAATTTCTGATTTTTTGTTACTGCATCAATAGAAAATGAATGCACTCATTGATTCAAAGCCAAAGCTATCATCAGAAATGCCCAACCAACAACTCTGGGGATTGATTCTGTATTATATGCATTAGCATATTTGAGTGCTGTTAGCCTTCTTATCTAGAAGGACCCCATTACATCTGCTACGGTGTGCACCTTAGTTTTTAATATTTAGACTGTGATTTTACTCTTCGGAATCACAGGTGATAGAATCAAGGCTGAATGCCTAAACCATTATAACCGAATTATATCCTCTATCTTAAGTGTTAACCTACACCACCCAGAGATTGACTAAATTAGTCTATTGTCCAATTATATGCTCAGTTAGATTTTAGAACAGACTGTAATCTAATAACACACAGACAGGTCAGTCCCAGTGAGGACAAAAACTAAAAGCTTTTTAGATAAGGAATTGTTCAAGGAAAAATAACAAAAGGGATGTGTAGCAGACCAGAAATGCAAAGAGAAAGAGATGGGACGAGACCATGCTTACAATTATTTAGTGCTTTAGAAACCCCATGGGGAAGCTTTACTCTGTGCTATGTGGTGGCGATGAGTCGGAATCCACTGGATGGCAATGGGTTTGGTTTGGTTGGATAGCCTGTTGTATTTCTTGATATTGTTAGGTGCCACTGAGTCGGTTCACAGTGACCCAGTACACAACAGAAGAAAACACTCCCTGGTCCGGCACCATTCTCACAATCGCTGTTATGCATGAGCACATTTTTGCACCCACTGTGTCAATCCATCTCATTGAAGATCTTCCTCTCTTTCACCAACCCTCTAAGTTACATTCTGGCTGTACTTCTTCCAAGACAGATGTATTTGTTCTTTTGGCAGTCCTTGGTATATTCAATACTCATTGCCAACAAAAGGCCTCAAATCTTCTCTGGTCTTTCTTTTTCATTGTCCAGCTTTCACATGCATATGAGGCAATCGAAAACAAAATGGCTTGGGTGGGGCACACCTTAGTCATTAAAGTGACATTTTTGCTTTCTAAGACTTTAAAGAGGTCCTTTACAGCAGATTTGTCCAATGCAATATGTCCTTTGATTTCATGACTACTGCTTCCATGGGTGTTGACTGGGGATCCAAGTAAAATGAAATTCCTTACAACTTCAATTTTTTCTCTGTTTATGATGACATCAGTTATGGTCCAGTTGTGAGGATTTTTGTTTTCTTATATTGAAGTGTAATTCATTCTGAAGGCTGTGGTCTTTGATCTTCATCAGTAAGTGCTTCAAGTCATCTCCACTTCCAGCAAGCAAGGTTGTGTCATCTGCATAATGCAAGTTGTTAATGAGTCTTCCTCTAGTCCTGATGCCCCATTCTTCATATAGTCAAGCTTCTCAGATTATTTGCTCAGCATACAGATTGAGTAAGTATGGTGAAAGAATACAACCCTGACACATACTTTTCCTTACTTTAAGCCCCACAGTATCCCCTTGTTCTGTTTGAACAACTGCCTCTTGATCTATGTACAGGTTCTTCACGAGCACAATTAAGTGTTCTGGAATTCCCATTCTTTGCAATGTTATACATAATTTGTTATGACCCACACAAACACCTTTGCATAGTCAATAAAACACAGGTAAACATCATTCTGGTATTTTCTGGTTTCAGCCAGGATCCATGTGGCATCTGAAATGATATCCTTGGATCCAGATCCTCTTCTGAATCCAGCTTGAATTTCTGGCAATTCCTGTTGATGTACTGCTGCAGCCACCTTTGAATTATCTTCAGCAAAATTTTACTTGCTTGTGATACTAATGATATTGTCTGATAACTTTTTGATTCAGTTGAATCAACTTTCTTGGGAAAGGTGGCATAAATATGGATCTCTTCTAGTTGGTTGAACAGGTAGTTGTCTTCCAAATTTCTTGGCATAGATGGGTGAGCAATTCCAATGTTGCATCTGTTTGTTGAAACATCTCAATTGATAGTCTTTCAATTCCTAGAGACTTATTTTTTGCCATCATCTTCAGTGGATTTCTTTCTTTAACACCATCATTTCTTAATCATATACTACCTCCTGAAATGGTTGAACATTGAACTGATTCTTTTTGGTATATGACTCTATGTATTCTTTCCATATTCTTTTGATGATTCCTGCATCATTTAATATTTTGCCCATAGAATCTTTCAATATTGCAACTCAAGGTTTGAATTTTTTCTTCAGTTCTTTCAGCTTGAGAAATGCTAAGCACGTTCTTCTCTTTTGGTTTTCTAAGTCCAGTTCTTTGCAAAAGTCAGTATAATACTTTGTCTTCTGGAGCCACCGTTTGAAATCCTCTGTTCAGCTCTTTTACTTCATCATTTCTTCCTTTTGCTTTAGCTACCTGATATGCAAGAGCAAGTTTCAAAGTCTCTTCTGACATCTATTTTGGTCTGTTCTTTCTTTCCTGCCTTTTCAATGACCTCTTGCTTTCTTCATATGTGATGTACTTGTTGTCATCCCACAATTAGACTGGTCTTTGGTCATTAGGGTTCAATGTGTCAAGTCTATTCCTGAGATGGTCTCTAAATTCAGGTGAGATATATACAAGGCCATACTTTGGCTCTTGTGGACTTGTTCTAGTTTTCTTCAGCTTTAACTTAAACTTGTATATGAGCAATTGATGATCTGTTCCACAGTCTGATGATTGCACTTTTCAAACTCCTCTTTCCACAGATATACTCAATTTGATTCCTGTGTATTCCATCTGGTGAGGTCCATGCATATAGTCACCGTTTATGATGGTGAAACATACTGATGGATTTCCAATATGTTTTGGATAAAGTTGGAAATATTTCTCACAATCTACAAAATTCTCTATGATATCAGCCCACTCCACCTTCTCCTCCCTTACTATGCACTGGCCACATTGACCGTCTTTCTGTCTTGCAAAAAATATCAAGCAATATCTGTGTCCTTTTTGTGATCTTATGTATTGTTTTTCCCACTGCCCAGAATACCCTTCCTCCAGACTGCCACATTATTGCTTTTTTTTTTTTTTAATCTATTTTCTCACCTCAAATATTATCTCTTCAGAAAGGCCTTTCCTTTTCACTGTCACCAAGATTAATCTCATACCAGCTTGTCACTCTCCATCCTATTACCCTGTAGCACTTGCCACTCGAAAATCACCTGGCTGAGTTGTTAACTAATTTATTATCTATCATTTTTCTATCTAGATCATATGCTCCACGAGATGAGTAAATTTTTTCTCAATTAGCACTGGCATTCCTAATTTTTGACAGGTAGTAAGGTACTTGATATATGGTGCAAATTAATATCAAAGGTCTCTGGTTTATCAATGTTTATTTAAAACACATAATGATTGAAATTTCTTAAAAGAACGCTTGTGAAGCTATTAACAATTTCATGCTTTCAAGAAAGAGAGAGGTTGATAAATTATCTAGTCACACATGATTTGTGCCCCACTTTGCAACATCTTAGGATGCCCAAGCAAATGAAGGGGTCCAAAAAAACCGAGAATACATACAAGACATGCATGCAAATCCATCAATCAAAACCTCTGCTTTCTCTTGCAATGTGACCCAGACATCAAAATGTCTTGCAAGGAAATCTCCACAAACAGCTGACTTGCATAAAATACTAAGAATTAAAACCAGCAGAAATAATAAGTGAAAGAAAGCAAAGAATGCAGTATTACCTGAATGCCATGGAAATGTTTGACCTAATTATACTCACTTCATAATTACTAAGAAATAAATGATAAATAATTTATGAATCAGACTGATCTCTTAGCTTTACATTTAATTCCTCGGTTCATATTCAACTGTTGGCAAGAAAATGGATCTGCCATCCCCATTAATAAAATATTGGTAACAATGACATTAAGATTATTGATTCACATACAGTAGAATATGTGTACAGTTATTAACGATGCTTTGTTATATACACACATGTAATATGTCGATAGAAACACAGAGCTGTACAATTATAAACACATAAAATGACCTTCACTATCCCTATAATAGTTAACCCATCTGCAGTATTAATAGTTTCAACTATTAATTGGTTGCATATTTTTTGTCTAAATAAGTAATACATTTGTCACAATTTTTTTATACCCCCAAATACTTGGAGAAGTTTTTCAATTTTTCTGGGTAAACTGCAGATTACAAAAATGTCACTTGAATTGTCCCTCTGAAGATACTTTCTTCTACATGAATAATGTCAGTCGAGGGTCTCTAGTGACTTGGGGGAAAAAAAACAGAGGATATATTTCTAAGAATGGTGAACCACATTTCTTAAACTATTTAGAAAAAAAAAAATTACTCCAAGATGTATAATATGTTAAAATGTTATAATTATATCCTTTGACTCTGTGTACTTCCTATTATTTTCCTTTCTACATATAATTTTTTCCCCAAAAGTTGCAAGGAAGTTTAGAATCCACATGAAATATTTCTATTCTGTATCTTATAATTAATTCTTCATTAATTTTGTAAATGGCACCATCATTAATAGAGCTGATCAGGCCAAAAATCCTAGGAACAACTCTGTTACCCTCAAACCCGTTATCTTAATTGTCCTCTGAGACCAAATTCACTACTTTCAAAGCATATTCCAAATTTCCCCAATTCTAGCTCCTTGACCATAAGTCCAATGGAAAGCAACCATCCTCTCTTTTTGATCACCTGTAGCCTTGCTCCAATCTTGCTCTTCCAAAATCCAATCCCTACATTGTTGTTAGTTGCCATAGACTGGATTCTGACTCACAATAACCCCAAGTTGCAGAGTAGAACTGCTCCATAGGTTTTCAAGGCTGTGACCTTTTGGAAGTAGATCACCAGGGTATCTTTCAGAGCACCTCTGGTAGGATTTGGATCACCAATCTTTTGGCTAGTAGCTGAGTGCTTATCTGTTTACACCCTCCAGGTACCCCTTGCTCCAATCTTGCCCTTACAAAATCCAGTCCCTATATAGCAACCAGATTATGGAATATGCCGAGAGAGCAGCACTTATGTAATCAGCCAGGCATGAGGTTTGTCCTCTAAATGCAACATGTCAAGTGTCAAAACAGGCTATTATTTAAAGCAATAGAACAAATGGCCAATTTTTGGATATCTGTATGTCAGCTGCCATTAGAGAAGTTAACCAATGGATGACAACTCAATCCTCCTTTTATCAAGGCCACAGTCTTTATACCCAATAGAAGTCATACTTTTTGCCCTTATATTTAGAAATTGTTATTTTTCCTTACAATTTAGTTCAAATGTGTCTTCTTTCACATTAATATTAAAGATCAATATCATAACCTACCAGGGACTAAGAGATGCTGGAGTCTGAGTCTGGGAGTCTAATAAAAGGGATGGCTATAAGAGATAAATGTTGGCTTTTAAAGTCTTTAATACCAGAATGGAAAGGTGCTTGAGTTTAAGACCATTTCAGTAAATATCCTCAAGAATATTTCATTACTTAGCTTTCAGACTGGATTAAAATAAATGACATCTTTATCCTCTACTACAATTTCTTCCAAATAAGCCATAAGCTTAAAAAGGTTTAGAACATAATAAGGAATAAAATTTATTTCACTATCTTGACCATGTATTTCACTATCTTGACCATTTCTTTCACCACATCAAGCAATGAACCTAAGTTTTAAAGCTCAGAACAGAAATTCTTCTGTTAAGATTCAGTGAAGACTGCCTTCACCACATTTTTTTCTTTTCATTTAAAATAAATTGGTAGGCCCTCTTTTTTTGCATATTTTTCTAGGATTTTAAGCATTCGCATTAAAGACTGGAAAAACACTAGGAAAACATGTCAACCAGTGTTGCTTAAGGATAAGAATGCCTGATACTATGGAAACCCGAAAAGACCAAACCTGTTGCCGCCGAGTCCATTCTGACTCATAGCGACCCTATAGGACAAAGTAGAACGGCTTTATAGAGTTTCCAAGGAGGACCTGGCGGATTTGAACTGCCCTCCCTTTGGTTATCAGCCATAGCATTTAACCACTACACTACCAGGGTTTCCGATGCTATGGAAGGAAATTCAAATTCCTGTTTTTTTAAAAACCAAAGAATTTATTGCCCCCAAATAATAATGTTATTTTTAGTTTACATTCAAGTAATACCGATGTAATTTTTTCAGTGATGATGCTAAGGTCACGAAGCTCACTACATTGGTGTAGAATAAAAAGGATAAGGCTAACAATTTTGCTATAGAGATGATGATGGATAAGATGAAAGAGCACAAGAAAAAATATTATAAAAATTATAAATGAATTTAATACAGGCCTGTTACTGAATAATATGTTCTTCATGTTATTATCCTTGAAATCCTGTTGCTTTAGAGTTGATTCCGACACACAGCGACACTGTAGGACAGAGTGGAATGGTCAGATAGGGTTTCCAAGGCTGTAAATTTTACGGAAACAGACCAACACATCTTTCTCCTATGGAAAGTCTGGTGGGTTTCAACTGCAACCTTTCAGTAGTCAGCTGAGTGCTTTAACCATTGCGTCACCAGAGCATTTGAATTATTATGTTGGCAAAGAATGTTGAATATACCATGTACTGCTAGAAGAACAAATAAATCTGTCTTAGAATAAATATAGCCAGAATGCTCCTTAGAAGTGATGAAGATGACGAGATTTCATTTCACATAATTTGGACATGTTATCAGCAGAGACCAGTCCCTGGGAAAGGACATCATACTTGGTGAAGTAGAGGGTCAGTGAAAAGAGGAAGACGGTTAATGAGACAGATTGACACAGATGAAACAATGGGCTCAAACATAGAGCTGGGCAGTGCTTTGTTCTGTTGTTCATAGGGTGACTATGAGTCAGAGCCAACTCCGTAGCACCTGACAACAATAACATCCTTGAAACTGGGTAGTCACTATCCTAAAAAACTGAACGTTTTCACCCTCAGCACATTTTTGAATGAAATATAAAGCATAATTTAGAACATTTGAAATGCTATGGACACTTAAAATTTCAAGGCAGAAGTTGTTTGACTAAAATAAAATAGGCACTGAGTATAAAAAGGAGGCTGTAACAATTAGTTAGTATTCTCTGTGCTCAGTATAAATGGCAGGTTTATTGTTGCTGTTAGTATCATCGCTTATTTGCTTTGTTTTTCTTCATCTCTAAGATTTCATATAGAATATGCAGCAAAGTTAGTAAGGAACAGGTTGTTTCTCTTGATATTACCAACAAGTAGTAATCATGAAAAAGAGAACTGACTCTGAAGACACTGTTGTGTCTATCTATGGAAGAAGAAAAAAAGAAAGAAAATGGTAAACAAAGAAAGCCAATAACAACAGAGCACAAATTAGAGTTCCAGTGTAGAGAAACTTCTAGGCCCTAAGGACAGAAAGCCTATTCGGGTTTTCTTATTTTTCTCTATGTTCTTCAGCTGTAAAATTTACTAATTTGTGTTATCACAACTGTTTCTATAGCATTATGGTATGTATGATTCAAGATATTGGGACTTTCTTAGTGGACTCATCCTTCTCCCCAGAAAATACACAAATGTATAAAGGTTCAATGACAGTTGACATGTTACAGTTCTTTAATTTGTCAAATAAGCAAATATGTCTAACAGACATGAATTAAAGGTGTGATTTTTTTAATATTGACCATATACAGAAATGGTTGATATTTTTTCATTCATGCATATATTCATCCAATGAATATTTGTTGAGAGTTTGCCCTCAGTCGAGGTCTAGGCACCAGGAGTACAGTGATGAACATGATCTTCATGAGTCCTCCTTTTATGGAGTTTACATTGAGATTGAAGTGGGGGACAGGTAATAAACAGTGGCCACAAAACTATTCAATTTTGCTAGGAGTTAGCAAATTGAAATAGAATTGCTATTTGTGTTGTTAGAAAAAAAAAAAAAAAAACCTCTGAATATATATTTTTGAAATCTGAGTGGGATAGGAAGAAGTACCACCATTCCATGATTGTTGTTGTAAGTTACCCTCAAGTTGATTCCAGCTCATGGAGGCCCTACAGGACAGAGTAGAACTACCCCATAGGGTTTCCTAAGCTGTAATCTTTATGGACGCAGACTGCCACATCCTTCTCCTGTGAAGTGGGTGAGTGAGTTTGAACTACCAACATTTCTAGTAGCATCCTGGCTCTTAACTGTTGTACCATCAGGGCTCCTTGTTCCTTAATTAGGGGGCAGTACATTCCAGGTCCCAAAAAGGGTCCATTTCTTTGTGTAGTGGCAGTATAGCAGGAAGAATCTGATCTGTTCAAGATAAAGACAGAATTACAGCCAGGGAGAGAGAGTGAGATGATATGAGGCCATGGTCCCCTGTGTAGTATAGGGTATTGTAAGCCAGGAAGAGGAGTCTGGATCATATTTTTTTAAGTTTGGTTTCAATTTACTGTAAGATTTTTAACCACAGGCACCAGGGCTGGGCTCTTAACAGACCCTTTGGGAATATAATTCATATCATACATTGATCTTGATTAGATCAGTTTCATTGAACATTGACGGTGAGAAATAAGGGACTAGTTGGAATAGGTGGATAAAGAAATGGAATTAACAAAATGAAATCAGTAGTGTTGATAAATAACTTTTTTCAAGAACTTTAGCTATGAAAAAGAACAGAAAAATGAGACTCACTGAAGGAGGATATGAAGTAAAGTGGGGGTGTGTTTTTTTTAAGACACATTTACATAAGACTCAAGAAGTTTTTTTTTAAACAAAAGATACATAAGCATAAGACATAAGAAATAGTAACACAGAGGGATTGTGGGAAAACAAACAAACAAAAATAATGTCCTCTTAAGAAGGAATGAGAAGATAGAATTTAGAAAAATCTAATACCAGGTATCAGCAATGCAGTTGATAGGGAATTTGTAGAATGTGGCAATTTGTTGATGGAGAGAAGAAGCAAAAAGAAAAGGTACATGTTATAGCCAACGTGACCAATTTTATTTTAATTAATGTAATTAAAAAAACCTGTTACCATTGAGCTGATTTCCACTCACAGCGACCCTACTGGACAGAGTAGAACTGCCCCATAGGATTTCCATAGCTGGAATATTTATGGAGGCATTTCTCCCTTGGAGTGGCTGGTGGGCTCAATCACTGACCTTTTGAGTTAGCAGCCAAGTGCTTAACCATTGCACCACCAGGGCTCCTCTATTGTTGTAATAATAATTTTATATTAATCAAAATAGTAAATAATGGAGTAAGAGCAGATAGGACTGTGGTAGTAAAAAGAAGCTTAGCTCTATTGATTGTGAAACACCACAGAACCACCAAGCAGAGATGTCGAAGAATATTTTGAAATTTAATAATTCGGGGAATTAGCAGAAAGTTGACAGTGAAAACCACAGATTTTGACTTCAAAAAAAACATATTTTGGCAGCAAATAATGCTTTGAACGTTAAAAAATAGTAAGTTATGATATTTAGTTTATAGTTACAGTTATGAAGACTTTTGCCATTTTATATGAAGAAATCTGCATTTCCAGTTGGCAGTAATGTCTGTCACTTATGTAATGATGGTATGCAACCTAATGGGTATATAATTGCAACGGCTGTCAAGATAGCTGGTCTCCGCAGCTGTCATTCATCAATGTGTGGTTTGAATAAGTTACACAAGTCTCCTGTACTTCTGGTTCCTAACCCAAAGTCAAGCTTGTCATCTTTTTCTAACATGGCCTACAGCATATAAGCGTAGGATGTACTATGCTATTCAATATTTTGAATATGATTTGTTTCAAAATACAGAAGTCACTTTACCAGGCTTAGTTGCATAATTGATTTTAATTTTTGTTGATATAAAATATGGCCATTCTTCTAAATCTATTATACTTCATACCTAACTCCAGACTTACAAAAGTATAATTAAATGCTATAAAATGTCTCTAGATTAGTTAATTTTCAAATCAAATTTCTCTTAGAGATTTGGACTTTAACGTCCATTTTACTGTATATTAACTGTTTGTAGCCCTGTAATTTAAAATTGTTGGAGAAAAATGGTAATTATTCACATAGCTATCTAGGTAAGTATGCAGAAACAATCTTTTTTTTTTTTTTTTTTGGAGAGTTTGTCCAAATTTAGAAAGTATTGAGTCATTACAATCTCAAAGGATTCCAATTCTTGAGGGAAAAAAAAAAATCTGGATAAAACTTGTTATATAGATACCGACATACTCACATGTAATACAGACACACAGATTTAAAAGACCGTATTTGGAGCTCAATAATGAATTAAAAGCATTCATAAATTATGACATCTTTTTAACAAAAGGGTTACTTTTTAGCTGAAGAAAATAACTTAAGAAAATGGGTTTATTTCTAAAGGCCACTTGTCTTAGGGCAAAAGATAATGCAAGCAGGAAACATTTTTTTTTTCATTGAGCACTATTCAAATGAATCACTTGTGTAAATATGCTCAATTATAATATTAATGGCACTCTAATAATTAGGAAATACCTACTTTATTAATAATAATCGTGGGCCCTAGTTTTACATTTGTATACATAGTTCTTTTTTACTGAAATATTCGATCTAACATGTAATGGAATAGGCACATCAGTAGATGGTTTATATCAACTAATTTTGAAAGACTTAAAAAATAGGATAAAGCAATTTGTTTAATAATGCTTAAACACATGAATGTTTACACTGGTGAACAAAAAGGCTTACACATGTAGCATCATGTTGATTAATAAGTGTGTCATCAAATTAATGTAAAATTGTCAACCCTTTTATTTGAAGAAATATCTAAGCAGCTTAGTGATTTCCAGCCTCAATGTTTTAAGTCAGATCTTCAATTAATTGCTTAATAGCTACTCCTTCAGCTCTTAGTCCCTAAGCGAGAGCTGGCATTTACTAATTTAATCAGTACAGGCCATTTAGATCTATGGAGTCAGAACAATTACCCTCATTTGAAAACAAGACACAGAACGGCCAAGGGACACATTCAACACTCACAACTATAGCATCCGTAGGGGCTGAAATTTTACAGTTTGTGCAAGAAACTTAAGGTTAAATAAATATGATTTTTAAACTATAGTGAGTTTTGTCTGTGAAATGTATTTGATACATCACGTAAACATTATTATCCAAACAATATGAATTTTTAACACGATTCCCTCTGTGATGCAAATCAAATACCAAAAGAGTTAAAAATTTAGGGGCATGATTTATAACGCACAAGACTTAAGTTCTAACGCATTTTGTAAATTATGAGGTATTATTCCTTTATAGAAACACTGAAGATAGTGTTTGTCGAGATGGACAAAGTTTTAGGGTTCTTTCTCAAAAATTAAATATACTCAGATTAATAATATTTTATCTTTTTTAATATGAAGTTTGGTCTGTCCACAGAAATCAGGAATAAATTTTTGGACTGACAATGAGTAAGTTACATGAAACCTACATTCAAAAATGTAAACTGGTTTGAAATTGTGGTTTGGGAAATAATGTAAAATCGTTTATTATGTAATAGTTTAAGATCAAAGCCAGTAAGGAAAGCTGGACCTTCTAAATCAACTCTGATCTTCTCAAGGCTTTTAGGAGAAAAAAAACAGTAAGAGTCTTAACCACTGTACCACCAGGACTCCCTGAATAGACTCACTGTTTTGGAAATAATAATTGCTGGTAGAAAAAAAATATGCATTTTAACTATTGATTATTTGGATAATTTTTATAAATGAATCCTGTTTCATTTAATTCTGGGGTCTAGATATGAAATGGAGTAACAGTCTATTACTGACTTCTTAAGCTAAAATGTGTTAGTTTCATGTAGCTGAATCATACATGGGTGATACTAACTTATTCTGAGAAAGGGTTCACTTCTGCAGTGAACCGCTTACTGCAATCTGCCTTTTGTCCCTCTCACTTCTTCCTGCAAGCTTGAGTTTCCTGGCAAATGTGATTCTCCCCTGTTCTGACACTGGGCTCCATCCAGTAGCAGTAAATCTTGATTTCAGTTTTCTATTAATATCCAGTGGATTTTATTTCACCATAATGAAAAACTTTCAAGACCAATTCAATACCTCAGATGATATTGCAAATTCTTCTTACCCAAATGCAGTGATTCAGAGAATTGGTATGCCCTTACTGTTCATACTATCTGTTTGCATTCAGTTCAATATAAACAAAACGTGTTTTTCTAGAACAGTATCTACTTATCTACAAGTCATTTATACGGTAATATATAATTACATATTATATAACCACACATTATCATGTTTCCATTATGGGCGATAGGATGTAATGGTTGTAGCATGTCTCTAGTACACATACTAGTTTCATGTAGTTACAGAATCAAAAAATGATTGACTTAAAAGTTTGATTTTTTAAGAGATTAACTTTAGAAAATATATAAGAGGTGATGATGATGATATTAATGATTTTAGCTGACAATTGTTCTAGGTTGCTAACTAAAAGGTTGGGCATTGGAGGCCACCCAGAAGTGCCTGAGAAGAAAGGCCTGGCAATCTAATTCCGGAAACCAGCTACTGAAAACCCTACGGAGCACATTTCTACTCAGACAGGCATGGGGTGGCCATGAGTTGGGATTAACTCGAGGGCAGCTGATGGTTTAGAAGGCTAATATGGAGAAATTTCTGAACTGGACTAGGAAAGATGAGATGTGGGTTTAAACCTGGCTTTAGCACTTTTACTGACCTTGGGTTTAAATGCTCTAATTCATTAAGCTAAAAGACAGGATTAGATAGAACGCTAATGTGATTTAAAGGATCCCTGGTGGTGCAGCGGCTAAGCACTCTACTGCTAACTGAAAGTTTGGCATTTCGAACCCACCAACAGCTCTGCAGGAGAAAAGACCTAGAGATCTCTACCCATACAAGATTACAGCCTATGAAACCCTATGGAAGAGTTCTACTCTGTCATATGGGGTGACTAGGAGTCAGCACCAACACGACAGCACCCAAAAACAATAATGTGATTTACAGCCTAAAAAAAAAAAAGTTCTGCTTATGAAATTCCTAAAAGTGGGCATTTTCAAGTGGTTTCAGTAGGGAAACAACCACACACACACACACAACACAGCAAGAGAGAATACACTACATTCAGAATATGCCCAACACATGGATCTTTATTCTGATGATACAACATTCCTGCTTAGAATCTGAAGCTGGATTTTTTATCTCTGTCTAGAGAGCTTTTGAATTTGAGTTCTGAGGTGATGTCTCTCCCAAAGGCAGAGTTCAAATGTAGCTTACGATAGTCAGTAATTTTTCTAACTTACCTTCAGACTGGTAATTACCATCGTTCCCGACACAGCATACATATAAAGAAAATATTTCCCATTTCTGTTTCATAATACACTGCTCTTTAACCGTCCCTTTGGGAAGGGGGTGATTGTAAGTTCTCTTTGCTTATAGCAGGAAATTTGGATGGCAAGCTAAAAAGTTTTAAGTGAAATTTTTATCGTATTAAAGGAGCCTAGGCATTTATGTGTATGAATTCTAGAGCAAATGTTATTCTAATTTTATTTTCTCACCACTGTTTATTTTGTAATTAAAATAATCTATTAAGAAGAGTTAATATAAAATATGAATATATAAGTGCAAGTAACATTTTATGGATGCTGATGGTTTTAGTTTATTTTAATTAACTTTTCAACTAAATAAGTGTCAATTATTTAAATGCTTCATGTTAAATTTCTTTCGTGTTAAAAGTTCAGAAGACAATTATCAATAATAATTTTGGGTTGAGACTGGGCTTTGAATAAGAAAAAAAGAAAAATAGTTGCATTCTCTGAACCCAAAGCGTAAAGCCTAAGAGGGGAATCAGACAGGCAGAAGTCATTTTATTATAAAGCAATAAATGTAATTAATAGAGATAAACAGAGAGCACTTCAAGAATCAGAAATTTTTAATTACAGACCTCAAAATACATCACAGCTACAGTGAATCTTGAAAGGAGGCATGGAAATTAGTCAGGCTGAAAAGAGCTGATTAGATTTGAGTTTAAGATGGGATCATCTCCCACATTTGCTCCAAATATAGAACTGGTGGCAAAAATACGTAGCTAACCAGGGACTGTGCTAAAAATGTAGAATCTCCTACACCAAAACTAAGAAAGGTTTCTAAAGGATGGACAAAGGACAATGTTATCTTGCAGAGGATAACCACAACACAAAAATAGGAAAATTCTGCTGTAAAATGGGAAAGACCTTTTACAGTGCTCCAGGACCAAGCAAAGTGGATGAGGGAAACAGGAGCAAGGCAAACCGGTTGCCGTCGAGTCAACTACAACTCGTTGTGACTCCATGTGTGTCAGAGTATAACTATGCTCTGTAGGATTTTCAATGGCTGATTTTTTTTTTTTTTTTTTTTTGAAGTAGATCACTAGGCCTTTCTCCTGGGGTGCCTCTGAATGGACCCAAATCTCCAACCTTTCATATTCTAGTGTTCACTGATTGTGTGCTACACACAGGTGAATCTGAAACCCGGCAATCTTTTAAACTATAGTTCCATTCTCAAAGGCTTTGCCATGTTGATTGTGCATGGTTTCATGCATAAGCCAAATTGGGGTGAGCCCAGGACTTCACGTACAGATTTAAAGAATCACTTTCTCCACCATCTTCTCTGTGATCCTTGTTCAACTCTGTTTGGGAGAGTGGGGGGTTACAGTTTTCTTTCCCTCAGTGAAGGCTAAGGAATAGTCAGCAGAGATCCACCTCATGGTTTCTGTAGCCATAGACCCATGAGAAGTAGGAGGGGCACTGTCTAACTTGGTGGTAAGGGCAGGGCAGGGACGGTCAACATGGCTCCACTTCACGTTCTCTGTGGATACGGTGCTGATGGGGAGGGGATTTGTAGTTGCTTAGCAGATTATGGGATGCTATACTGACCAGAAGTCAGTCCTGGTAGTACAATGGTTAAGCACTCAGCTGCTAGCTGAAAGGTTGTCGTTTCTAACCCACCCAGTGGCTCCATGGTAGAAAGACCTGATATCTTCGCCCAATAAAGATTAAAAAAAGATTGCAGCCAAGAAAACCCTGTGGGGAAGTTCTACTCCATCACATGGGGTCACTATGATTGGAACCAACTCAAGGGCATATAATAACAACTGTTAACCAGAAAGGCATATATAAAAGGTAGGACAAAACAAAGCAGGGAATTCACTATGAGGCCATATCCTGAGTCCTTAGGTCCTTAGCCAATCTAACTTCTTTTCTCCAACTTTCAGAATTATTCTTGGCTTATTAAAAGATGTTATAAATTAGTATTTTTTCATCACTTTATGGAAATGCATGAACATGATAGCAAGCCTTTTTCATTTATCCCTCTCCAAAGTTTCCATCTATTGCTTTTTGTTATTTTCCTTATATGGATATGCAAAATTTACCAATGCACTTTTGTTAGTATTTACAGATAGCATTCATTTAGATTTAATCACTTATTTATTCTTTTTCATGTACTTCTTTTATTCATGAATTTTATTTATGTCTTATAATTTTCATCCAACCATAGAAATCTTTTATATTCCTTTAGTTTTAGAGAATGTTCAATGATTATCTCTTAAAGCACTGTTTCTTGTCTCTCTTTTCCTTCTCAGGCTATAATTACGCATTTGTTAAACCTCGTTCATAACGATCCTTTCTATATCTTCAATTTTTTTCCCTCCATCAATTCTTCAGTCCAGACATTTACTGTAAATGTGTTTTCCAGTTCACTGAACTTTTTCTCAACTATGTCTAATAGTCTGTTAAAGCCATCTATTGGGATTTTAATTTCGATTATTGTATTTTTTAATTTGAAAAATTTTATTTGACTTTCATTCCTAGATACAATTTTAATGCTAGATATTATTTTCTATTTTATAAGCATATTTAGCAAATTTATTTAAAATTTATGTCTAATAAATTTTACGTGGTATATCTGGTTAGTCAGTGTATACATATTTTTTAATTTGTTCATTTGTTTTTTAAACTCAATTTCTAGTCATTTGGTCTTGTTATCAAATGTCATTACTGGTAACTGTGTTTGATGGCATATTCCAAACCTGTTACCATCAAACACATTTTGACTCATACAGTGACCCTATATGACGGAGTAAAACTGCCCCATAGAGTTTCCAGGCTGTACTCTTTATGGAAGTGGACTGCCAAATCTTTCTCTCCTGGAGCAGCTGATGGTTTCAAACTGCTGACCTTTTGGTTAGCAGTCAAGCACTTACCAGCCATCAGGGCTCCTGAAAGGAAATGTTATCGTTGTTGGTTGCCATCGAGTTGATTCAAATTCGTGGTGACTCCATGTGTGCAGAATAGAATTGTTCCATAGATTTTCAAGGCTGTAACCTTCCAGAAGCAGATCACCAGGACTATCTTCTGAGGCACCTCTATGTGTGTTTGAACTGCCAGTCTTTCTGCTGGTAGTCAAGTGCTTAACCATTTGTGCCAAGCAATGGAAGATGATTGTATGCTGGACAGTGTATTTAGAAAAAAGTCAGGGACTATATATAGGCTCTGGAAAAGGTTGTCATCCTACAGTAGAGATTATTATTATTTGCTTCTGAAAGGGATATTTGCTAATTATAGATCACTTTAATCCAATCATGGATTGAACTGATTTCAGGCTTGTTTTCAAACTTTTGGGGGCTGGTCTATTTTTCTGACTTTCTAAGTTCAAAATCACCGTTTCTGTGTAACAAAGAGTAGCTTCCACATTATAAGGCTACACCCGTTTTCTTGGAAAATACTAGTCTCAGTTTATGCATGAAAATTAATATAGTATTTTGTGAAAATTTTTGTAATTAGGATTTAGGTTTTAGAGAATGCATTGGAAAGAATTTTATTGGTATAGAATTTGACTTACATCCTCAAGTTTGTAATCTATACAATTGAGGTAAACATAATTTAGTGAGCTGTAATTTATCTTAGTGTTGTGCACATCCTGCAAAAGCAGTATGGACTCCCACTCCCCAAATTTGGCAGAATGGCAAGACAGATGGAACCACATATACATATCAGAAGGTATTAAAAGGTTTATTGCTCCCATAATAGGATTTAGGGAGAAGAGAAAAGTCTCCCAAACTCACCTGGAAATGACTTGAGAGAGCAGGGAAGGAGATTGGCTTGGAGGTTTTATCGTGGTTAGGGGGTATAGTCAGGGTAAGAGTTCTGATGTACAGAAAGAGCTTGAGTGGGTCCAAATTCCCACCAACGCAGAGTTCAGGGGCCCCTGGGTTATGTATCAGATTGCCCTGATGTAGATTCCTGGGTGGTACAAATGATTTATGCTCAACTACTGTCTTAAAGGTTATTGGTTCAAACCTCTACCCAGCAGTGCCATAGAAGAAAGGCCTGGCAATCTGCTCCATAAAGAATACAGTCAAGAAAACCCCATGGAACAGTTCTACTCTGTAATAAGTGGGGTGGGCACGAGTTGGCCTCTACTCAATGGCACAGGTTTTTCTTTTTTTTTGTTTAAGGCACAAAGGGAAGACTGAGGGGATAAGATTAAAATTTTTCAGCAGCCAGACATCAGAAAAATGAATGCAGACTCGTTATTACACTAGGATGTATTAAAAAAAGTAAAATAAAGAAAAATGAATTAATCTATTATTTCCTATAATCTACTGCTTACTTTTCCTTTCTTCTTTTTCTTTCACTGATATAGCCATTAGTTTATACCATGGCTCTCCACTCTCTTGCCAATAAAAAATGATGTTCTGGGCAATGAATCATCTATTAGTTGCTCTGAGTTTCTTGCCAGCTTAGAGGGAGATTTTCAGATTTACTTAGTGTGGCCTTTCATCAGAGGCCCTAAGGTAAGTGTGTGGAGGCTCAGGTTGAAGAATGACTCTGTGGGTGAACGACAGTTACTCTAGCTGGTGCACGAAAGCTCGTAAGCTTGGCAGGCATTATTTGCCACTACCCGGCAAGAGACTCAAAACATTGTTTTTTATTAGCAAAATGTAGCGCCCTTTGGGTAATGTCTTAGTTGGATAAAAGGAAATGCTTTGAGCTATGCAACTGCAAAACAAATCATCAATCATCTTTTAATAGATTTCCTAGTATTTTAAAATGCATGCATTTTGATAAATGCATTTGGAGGAAATGCAAAACATTTGTAACAGAAGGAAAGTGGTTTCTTTTAACCTTTGCGTGAAGGCATCTTGTTAGATTATGTTAAAGATTTTATTCCTTTATGTCTATTGAGAATCAAGCTCATTTAATGCATTTGTGAGTGTGTATATGGAGGGGCAAAGGGAGACAGAGCTTTAAGATTAAATACAGAGGGGAGTATTTAAAATGGATTTTTATGAAGAGCTTCCTGTCCCACAGAGAAGGCAGAGAATGGATCGATACATAGGTTTTACAGTGGTAATGCTTTCATGCAGACTAACGGTCATACAAGTCCCTGGCCCCTTCTTAGAGGGCAGAGGTGGGCACTTTATTTATTTATTTACTTGTGGTCACTTAGGAGATGGAGGGCAGAGGCATAATTGAATTGAATTTGCTTGGTTGTTCATGTTGCTTCCACCCAGGTTTTCACTGTCTCTTGTATTTTAGAATGGTGAGACAGAAACAGAGCGTTTCAGTTCTATGCAAGATGAGCAATCGTTTTATAAGCTGATCAGAGAAAGATGGATCTGAGAGACATGGGACACATTGTATGCCTTGGAGACATTCTGGATAGTTAGGAAATTTATTAAAATAATTTCTTGTCCAGGGAAGAGCTTTTAAACTTCGAATCCTATGTTTTTTCTAACTGCAGTGTGTTGTTATATATTGTTAGGTGCCGTGAAGTCGGTTCCAACTGATAGCTACACTATGTACAACAGAAAGAAATGCTGCCTGGTCCTGCACCATCCTCAAGATGGTTGTTATGTTTGAGCCCATTGTTGCAGCCACTGTGTCAGTCGATCTCATTGAGGATCTTCCTCTCTTCTGCTGAACCTGACTTTACCAAGCATAATGTCCTTCTCCAGGAACTGATCCCCCTTGATAACACGTCCAAAATATGTAAGATGAAGTCTTACCACCCTCACTTCTAAGGAGCATTCTGGCTTACTTCTTCCAAAACAGATTCGTTCATTCTTTTGGCAGTCCATGATATATTCAATATTCTTTAACAGCATCATAATTCAAAGGCATCAATTTTTCGGTCTTCCTCACTCACTGTCCAGCTTTCACATGTGTATGAGGCTACTGGAAACACCATGGCTTAAGTCAGGAGCTCCTTAGTCCTTAGAGTGACATCTTTGCTTTTTAACAGTTTAAAGAGGTCTTTTGCGAGCAGATTTGCCCAAGGCAATGGGTTTTTAATACAACATAAGTTTTGTAAATAATCTCACACTACCTTTTTTAAATTTATGTTTATATATTCTGCAAAGCATCCCAAAGTAAAAAATAAAATAAGAAAACATAAAGAAGTGCAACAGCTAGGTATTTATAAAATTTATTCCCTTGTTTCACTTCGCTACTATGTGAAAATAATTATTGTGAACATAAAAAATAATGAGAACAAAGAAAAATAAAATCCTGTGGTTTGGCCAAAACACAAACCAACACAAAGTATATGTCCCTCTTGTTTCTGACTCTATTATGCTGTTTGTCACACAGTTCCTGTAAAACTGAGAGGAAAATTTGAACATGGAATTCTGTCTTTACATTACTCTGTTTGGATTCCCATCTTTGATTTTAGTAACTACCTGTTCTTATCCTTTCAAAACCAACTCTCTTATTAGAGACTTATGAGTCAAGTCGCTTGCTAGGGATAGATACAATGATCCTTAGAAAATTACTGGACATGATTGTTTAAAGAGAAAAAGAGGACAAAAATTATTTTGGAATTTATTTTGTTATACAATACTTTTCATGTAGATCCTGTGCTAATGAGAAAGTAATTTAACTCCTTGGATCTAATATAGGTATTTCGAATTTTAATTTTTATAAAGGGTAGATGTGTCTTTAAGACACCGTGTGGATTCAATGGGTTAACTTTTGTTCTGAAATCAAGTAAATTATTATAATTAATGAATATTAAAATACAGAAAGCAATTTTTGTGATATTGTGAATGAGAACTTCTCCCCCATAGAATATGTTTTGTCTTGTTATTGCTGGTATATATTGAAATTTTAGATTTTTGTATACTAATATGATAAGTAATCTTCCATATCTTATAATACTTTTGCTTTACATTGATAAGCAATATTTTACTCCAAAATTTTATTCTAAAAATAAGGATATAAAATTTGTGTTTGAATTTTACACAGCTGACAGACAATCATTATATAATAGAGGTGCAGATGAAATTTATTTTTGTTGCTCAATGCCCAGTGGAGAATGAATAATTCTTTTAAATTTGAAAAATAGGTCAAAATTCTCATTTCTTAATCTGTCCAAATTCCAAATACACTCTTTTCTTTTTTTTTTTTTAATTGTGCTTTAGATGAAGGTTTCTCATTAAACAATATACATATTGTTTTATTGTTTTGTGACATTGGTTGCCAACCCTACAACATGTCAACACTGTCCCCTTCTTGACCTTGGGTTCCTTATTGCCAGCTTTCCTGTTCCCTTTGCCTTCTCGATCTTGCCGCTGGGTTGGTGTGCTCATTTAGTTTTGTTTTGTTTTATGGGCCTAATCTTTGGCTGAAGGGTGAATCACAGGAGTGGCTTCAATACTGAGTTAAAAGGGTGTCCGGGGGCCATACTCTTGGGGCTTCTCCAGTCTCTGTCAGGCCAGTAAATCTGATCTTTTTTGTGAGTTAAAATTTTGTTCTACGTTTTTCTACAGCTCAGGTCAATACTCTCTATTTTGATCTCTATCTGAGCAGTCGGTGGTGGTAGCCAGGCACCATTTAGTTGTGCTGAACTCAGTCTGGTGGAGGCTGTGATAGCTGTGATCCATTAGTCCTTTGGACTAATCTTTCTCTTGTATTTTTTATTTTCTTCATTCTCCCTTGCTCCAGACAGGGCAGGACCAGTGGAGTATCGCAGATGGCTGCTGACAAGCTTTTAAGACTCCAGAAGCTACTCACCAAAGTAGGATGTAGAGCATTTTCTTTTAAACTACATTATGTCAATTGAGATAGATGTCCTCTGAGACCATGGTCCCCAGCCCTCAGGCCAATAATTAAGTCCCTCAGAGAGTTTTGAGGTGTCTGTGAAGCTCCCATGACCTTGCCTTGGTCAAGTTGTGCTGATTTCCCGAGTATTATGTACTGCTTTATCCTTCACCAAAGTTACCACTTACCTATTGCCTATTTAGTGTTTCCCCGCCCTTCTCTCTGCCCCGCCACGACCATCAAAGATTGTTTCTTTCTGGATGCAGACCCCAAATTCTCATAAGACCAGACTTAATGGTCTGACTGAGGCTGGATGAACCCCGGTGGTCATGGCCCCCAGACCTTCTGTTGCCCCAGGACAGGAACCATTCCCAAAGCCAACTCTTCAGACATGGATTGGACTGGACAGTGGGGTTGGATAGGGATGCTGGTGAGGAGTGAGCTTCTTGGATCAGGTGGACACTTGAGACTATGTTGGCACCTCCTGCCTGGAGGGGAGATGAGAGGGTGGAGAGGGTTAGAAGCTGGTGAAAGGGACACGAAAAGAGAGAGTGGGCTGGAGGGAAAGAGTGGGCTGTCTCATTAGGGGGAGAGTAATTGGGAGTATGCAGCAAGGTGTATATGGGTTTTTGTATGAGAGACTGACTCGATTTGTAAACTTTCACTTAAAGCACAATAAAAATTATTTTAAAAAAAGAAAGATTGTTTCTTTCTGCGTGTAAACCTTTTCATGAGTCTTTGTAGTAGAGGTCTCATATAATATTTGTCCTTTCGTGATTGACTTATTTCACTCAACATTTCAAATCCAAAATCCAGTTGGATTTCACTCCAGATTCATCCTTGTTGTGAGATGTTTCACAGATTCATCATTGTTCTTTATTGTTGGCTAGTATTCTGTAGCTTGTTTATCCATACATTTGTTATTTCCACATCTTTGCTATTGTGAAGAATGCTGCAATGAACATGGGTGTGCATATGTCTTTTCATGTAATGGCTCTACTTCCCTAGGATATATTCCTAGGAGTGGGATTGCTGGATTGTACGGTATTTGTATTTCTAGATTTTTAAGGAAACGCCATATTCTTTTCCAGAATGGTTGTACCATTTTGCACTCCCACCATCGGTGCATAAGAGTTTCAATTTCCCTGCAGCCTCTCCAACATTTGTTATTTTCTTTTTTTTTTTTTTCATTCATGCCAGTAATGCCAGGGTGAGGTGGTATCTCATTGTAGTACTGATTTGCATTTCTCTGATGGACGGCGCTGGGTTCACTGGGTAATGGGTGGTGATTGCATTTCCTCATGTGCCTGTTTAGCCGCCTGAGTGTCTTCTTTGGTGAAGTGTCTGTTCATATCCTTTGTCTGTTTTTTAATTGGATTATTTGTCTTTTTGTTGTACAGGTGATGAATTTTCCTGTAGATCTTCAAGTTTAGACCTATGTCAAATTTGTCATAATCAAAAATTTTTCCCAGTCTGTAGTTTCTCTTTTTACTCTTTGGTGAAAGTCTTCTGATGAGCGTAAGTGTTTAATTTTTAGAAAACCCCAGTTATCTAGTTTATCTTCTGGTGCTTTGTATTGTCAGTTATGGTTTGTGTCCTGTTTATGCTGTGTATTAGGGCCTCTAGCATTGACCCTATTTTTTCTTCTGTGATCTTTATACTTTTTGGTTTTATGTTTAGGTCTTTAACCCATTTTGAATTAGTTTTTTGTGTATGGTGTAAGATATGGGTCCTGTTTCCTTTTTTACAAATGAACATCCAGTTTTGCCAGCATTATTTGTTAAAAAGACTGACTTTTCTCATTTTCATGGACTTTGGGTCTTTGTCAAAGACCAGGTAACTGTAGGTGAATGGATTTACATCTGGGTTCTCAGTTCTGTTCCATTGGTGAATGTAGCTGATGTTGTACCAGTACAAGGCTGTTTTGACTACCTTACCAGTATTGTAGGTTCTGAAGTCAGGTACTGTGAGTCCTCCTAATTTATTCTCCTTCAGTAGTGCTTCATTATTCAGGTGCCTCTTCCCTTTCCGTATAAAGATAGTGATTAGTTTTTCCACCTCATTAAAGAATGCTGTTGGCATTTGGATCGGGATTGCATTTTATTTGTAGATTGCTTTGGGCCTACCTATTCATATTCATAAACATGGTATGTTTTCCATTTACATAGGTATCTTTTGGTTTCTTGCTGTAGTATTTTGTAGTTGTCTTTGTTTAGGTCTTTTAAGTCCCTGGTTAGATTTATTACTATGTATTTTATTTTTTTAGGGGCTATGATAAATGGTATTGCTTTCCTGATTTCCTTTTCATCATTATCCTTATTGGTGTATAGGAATCCGATTGATTTTTGTATGTTTACCTTGTATCTTGCCACTCTGCTGGATCTTTCTATTAGCTCCTGTAGTTTTCTTGTGGAGTCTTTTGGGTTCTCTATGTACAGAATTGGAAACCCTGGTGGCGTAGTGGTTAAGGGCTACAGCTGCTAACCAAAACGTCGACAGTTTGAATCTGCCAGGCGCCCCTTGGAAACTCTGTTCTACTCTGTCCTATAGGGTTGCTATGAGTCGGAATCGACTCGACAGCACTGTTTTTTTTTTTTTTTTTTATGTATAGAATTATATTATCTACAATTTGGATGCCCTTTGTTTCCTTTTCTTACCTTATCACTCTAGCTAGGACTTCCAGCACAGTGTTAAATAGGACTGGCAATAAAGGGCATCCTTGCCTTGTTCCTGTTCTCAAGGGAAATGTTTTCAGCCTTTCTTTGTTTTGTAAAGATACCCTTCATTATGTTGAGAATTTCCCTTCTATACCTGTTTTATTGAGAGTTTTTATCAGAAATGGAAGTTAGACTTTATCTAATGCCTTTTCTGTGTCGATTGAGAAGATCTTGTGATTCTTTTCCTTTGTTTTTTTTTTTTATGTGGTGGATTACATTGATTGCTTTTCTAATGTTGAACCATCTTGCATAACTGGTATGAATCCCACTTGGTTGAGATGTATTTTTTTTTTTAATATGTTGTATAATTCTATTGGCTAGAATTTTGTTAAGAATTTTTGTATCTATATTCATGAGAGATATTGGTTTGTAATTTTCTTTTCTAGTGGTGTCTTTACCTGCTTTTGGTATCAGGTTTATGCTGGCTTCATAGAATGCATTTGGAAGTATCCCTTCATTTTCAATGTTCTGAAATAATTTGAGTACTACTGGTATAAGCCCTTCTCTGAATGTTTGGTAGAATTCTTCAGTGAAGCCATCTGGGCCAGGGTATTTTTTTGTTGGAAGCTTTTTGTTAATTACCTTTTCAGTCTCTTCTCTTGTAATGGGTCCGTTCAGATTTTCAACCTCAGTCTGTGTTAGTTTAGGTAGCTAGTGTGTTTCTAAAAATTTGCCTATTTCTTCTAAGTTTTCAAATTTATTGGAGTATGATTTTTCACAGTACTGTGTTATGATATTTTTTATGTCAGTTGTGTCTGTTGTAATATCTCTCATTTCATTTATTTATTTATTATGTGCTTCAAGTGAAAGTTTACAATTCAAGTCAGTTTTCTCATACAAAAACTTATACACACATTGTTGTGTGACCCTAGTTGCTCTCCCTATAATGTGACAGCACAATCTGCCTTTCCACCCTGTATTTCCTATGTCCATTCCACTAGCTCCTGTCCCCTTCTGCCTCTCATCTTGCCCATTTAGTCTCATGTATCTACCTGAGCCAAGAAGCACACTCTTCTCCAGTATCATTTTATGTCTTATAGTCCAGTCTAATCTTCGTCTGAAGAGTTGGCTTTAGGAATGGTTTTAATTCTGGGCTAACAGAGAGTCCATGGCCCATGTCTTCTGGGGTCCCCCCCTAGTCTCAGTCTGACCATCAAGTCTGGTGTTTTTACTAGAATTGGAGTTCTGCCCCTCACTTTTCTCCTGCTCCACGACTCTCTGTTGTGTTCCCTGTCAGAGCAGTCATTGGTGGTACCTGAGCACCATCTAGTTCTTTTGGTCTCAGGCTGATGGAGTTTCTGGTTTATGTGACCCTTTCTGTTTCCTGGGTTCATATTTTCTTAATGTCTTTGGTGTTCTTCATGCTCCTTTGCTCCAGGAAGCTTGGGACCAATTGATTCATCTTAGATGGAAGCTCACGAGCTTTTAAGACCCCAGACATCACTCATCAAAGTGGGATGCAGAATATTTTCTTAATAAACTTTGTTATACCAATTGACCTAGATATCCCCCAAAACCATGGTCCCCAGACCCCTGCCCCTGCTACCCGGTCCCTTGAAGTGTTTGGTTGTATTCAGAGAACTTCTTAGATTTTGGTTTGGTCCAGTTGTGTTGACCTCCCCTGTTTGTGTGTTGTCCTTCCCTTCACGTGAAATAATTCTTATCTACTATCCTTCCTCTTCCCTCCACACCCTTGTAACCATCAAAGAATGTTTTCTTCTGTGTCTAAACCTTTTCTTGAGTTCTTATAATAGTGGTATCATATAATATTTGTCCTTTTGCAACTGACTAATTTCACTAAGCATAATGTCTTCCAGATTCCTCCATGTTATGAGGTGTTTCACTGATTCGCTGTTATTCTTTATCATTGGGTAGTATTCCATTGTGTGAATATTCCATGATTTGTTTATCCATTCATCTGTTGATGGGCATCTTGGTTGTTTCCATCTTTTTGCTGTTGTGAACAGTGCTGCAATGAACATGGATGTGCATATATCTATTCGCGTGAGGGCTCTTATTTCTCTAGAATATATTCTGAGGAGTGAGATTGCTGGATCATATGGTTGTTCTATTTCTAGCTTTTTAAGGAAGCACCAAATCAACTTCCAAAGTGGTTATACCATTTTACACTCCCACTAGCAGTGTATAAGTGTTCTTTATTATGTTTTATTTTTTGGATTAATGCTAGCCTTTTTGGAGTGAGATGGTATCTCATTGTAGTTTTGATTTGCATTTCTCTAATAGCTAATGATCATGAGCATTTCCTCATGTATCTGGTAGTCACCTACATGTCTTCTTTGGTAAAGTGTCTGTTCATATCTTTTGCCTGTTTTTTAATTGGGTTATTTGTGTTTTTGTTGTTGAGTTTTTGGAGTAGAGTATAGATTTTAGACATCAGACGTTGATCAGAAATGTCATAGGTAAAAGCTTCTTCCCAGTCTGTAGGTAATCTTTTTACTTCTCTGGTGAAGTCTTTGGATGAGCGTCGGCTTTTGATTTTTAGGAGCTCCCAGTTACCTAGTTTCTCTTCCTGTGTTTGTGCATTGTTAGTAATGTTTTGTATACTGTTTAAGTCATGTATTAAGGCTCTTAGCATTGTCCCTACTTTTTCTTCCATGATCTTTATCATTTTGGAGACCCTGGTGGTGTAGTGGTTAAGTGTTATGGCTGCTAATCAACAGGTCAGCAGTTCAAATACACCAGGCCCTTCTTGGAAACTTAATGGGGCAGTTCTACTCTGCCCTGTGGGGTCTCTATGAGTTGGAATTAGCTCAATGGCAATAGATTTGGTTTTCTTTATCATTTTAGATTTTATATCTAGGTCTTTGATCCATTTTGAGTTAGCTTTTGTGCATGGGGTGAGGTATGGGTCTCATTTCATTTTTTTTTTTTTTTTTACAGATGGATATCCAGTTATGTCAAAATCATTTCTTAAAGAGACTGTCTTTTCTTCATTCAACAGACTTTGGACCTTTGTCAAATATCAGCTGCTCATATGCAGATGGATTTATGTCTGGATTCTCAATTCTGTTCCATTGGTCTATGTGTCTATTTTTGTACCAGTACCAGGGTATTTTGACTACTGTGGTGCAGTATAATATGCTCTTAAGTCAGGCAGTGTGAGGCCTCCCAGTTTGTTCTTCTTTTTCAATAATGCTTTACTTATCCAGGCCCTCTTTCCCTTCCATATGAAGTTGGTGATTTGTTTCTCCATCTCATTAAAAATTCCATTGGAATTTGGATTGGGATTCCATTGTATCTATAGATCACTTTGGGTAGAATAGACGTTTTCACTATGTCGAGTCTTCCTATCCATGAGCAAGGTATGTTTTCCCACTTATGTAGGTCTCTTGGTTTCTCGCAATAGTGTCTTGTAGTTTTCTTTGTATTAGTCTTTTACATCTCTGGTTAGATTTATTCCTAAAGTATTTTTATTTTCTAGGGGGCTGTTGTAAATGGTATTGATTTGGTGATTCCCTCTTTGACATTCTTTTTGTTAGTATAGAGGAATCCAACTGATTTTTTTATGTTTATCTTGTATCCTGATACTTTGCTAAACTCTTCTGTTAGTTCCAGTAGTTTTCTTGAGGATTTTTTAGGGTTTTCTGTGTATAAGATCATATTATCTGCAAATAGAGATACTTTTACTTCTTCTTCAGCAATTTGGATGCACTTTATTTCTTTTTCTAGCCTAATTGCTGTGACTAGGACCTCCTGCGCAATGTCGAATAAGAGTGGTGATAAAGGGCATCCTCATCTGGTTCTCTTTCTCAAGGGGAATGCTTTCAGACTCTCTCCATTTAGGATGGTGTTCTTTTGGCTTTGTATAATGCCCTTTATTACATTGAAGAATTTCTCTTCTCTTCCTATTTTGTTGAGAGTTTTTATCATGAATGGGTGTTGGACTTTGTCAAATGCCTTTTCTGCATCAGTTGATAAGATCATGTGGTTCTTGTCTTTTATTTATGTGCTGGATTACCTTAATTATTTTTCTAATGTTGAACCATCTCTGCATACCTGGTATGAATTCCACTTGGTCATAGTGAATTATTTTTTTTAATATATTGTTCACTTCTATTAGCTAGAATTTTGAGTCTAAGTTCATGAGGGATATTGGTCTGTAATTTTCTTTTTTTTGTGGTGTCTTTACCTGGTTTTGGTGTCAGGGTTATGCTGGCTTCATAGAATGAGCTTGGGAGTATTCCTTCCTTTTCTATGGTCTGAAATACCTTTAGTGGTAGTGGTGTTAACTCTTCTCTGAAAGTTTGGTAGAATTCTCCAGTGAAGCTGTCAGAGCCGGGGAATTTTTTGGGGGTGAGGGAGGGGATTTTAATTACCTTTTGAATCTCTTGTTTTAGGTTTATTTTGTTTTTCTACCTCTGTTTGTGTTAGTTTAAGTAGGTGGTAGGTTTGTAGGAACTTGTCCATTTCCTCTAGGTTTTCAAAGTTGTTAGAGTACAGCTTTTCATAGTATTCTGTTATGATTCTTTTAATTTCAGTTGAGTCTGTTGTGGTATCACCCAACTCATTTCTTATTTGAGTTATTTTCTTCCTCTCCTGTTTTTCTTTTTTCAGTTTTGCCAACTTTGGAGTTTGTTGATCTTTACAAAGAGCCAGCTTTTGGTCTTGTTAACTCTTGGAATGGTTTTTCTATTCTCTGTTTCATTTAATTCTGCTTTAATTTTTATTATTTGCTTTCTTCTGATGCCTGAGGGCTTCTTTTGCTGCTCTTTTTCTATCTGTTCAAGTTGTAGGGTTATTCCTTTGATTTTGGAGTAAAAAATTAAAAATTAACATGAATTTAAAAATGACATTCATTATTCTAGTACATAATTGCCATTTCTTAAGGAAAAGGAAAATGGAATCCCATTGTTACATATTGCATCTTCTTTGTCAATAGACTGACGAATATATTTAGAAGGAATGGTTCATGATATATTTAAAGTATCTCTTGAGTTAAATAAGATCTAGTTAAAAATTAAAGGTCTCTGATAGAAATGTTTCATAAAATGAATGTATTTTAAAGGCAAACCCTTGGGATAGGGTTTCCTTTATCTCAAGATAACTCTGACCCTCTTTGTAAAATCAGTTCCAGTAGATTAATATCTCATATTTTATCATGCACATTTGAAACTTGTTCTTTTAGTACCAAGACTTTTCTACTATGGTTCTCAATACTTTTATAGCTATACATTCTTTAGCAGGTATATTATATGTATTTTATATAAAACTATGCTGTAACTATTTTACAGTATTTTTTTTTGACTGTTACAGAACCCTTGTGTAAAGCCTAAGTAGATGTACGTGATGCTTGTTTATAAAATAGAACGGGCAATTAAATATTTTTTAAAAAGCACATTACGATAATGCTGATAGTCTCATGCATGTCATTTAATACTTAGGTCCATTCTATCTTTAAACTTTTCAAGTTGCTTATTTATTGTATTTCTCTGTGTATAAAATACTGGATTTAAACATGAGCCCTAAATGAAAATTTAGATATATTATTTCCCTGTTTTTCTCTTTAGTTTTGTAAAATGTTCAGAAAACGAATTCATAGGCTCCTTGGCATCTGAAATTAAGTATTTGATCTCTCTGAGGGATAAAGCATGGGCAAGGCATATCAAACCACATATAATTTCAAAGACTTTGAAGCAAGCTGTCCAGATTCTTCAAACATTCAAAATGTTTCAAGAATAAATCCTCTCCATCTATTCAATTCTTCCTTATCATACAGTTATTCAACTAGTACTATTTAAGAACCAGCTGCGGTCAAAGCTCTCTGCTAGTGACTGAGGGATTAAAATGATGAAAAATTCAAACCTTGCCCTCCTTGAGATAGCCATCGAAGCGAGATGATAGGAAAAATGTACAAAAGTAACTGTAAGATAGATTGCAATATGTGACACGAGGGAGGTGATGGTGATAAGAGAATTCAGAGACATGAATGATCACCTCTAACTTGTGCATTCTTAGAGGGAGCTGTATCTGAGACCATGTTGAAGTTTGTATATAGTATCGATGAGCTATGATGGGCAGGCAAGCCGTTGTGGATAGTGAGACAGTGTGAGCAGAAAAAGGGGAAAAGAAAGCCTATTGCTACATATTCCATCTTCTTTGTTAATAGTTTGCCAAATATACTTAGAAGTAATAGCGTGTGGTATTTTCCAAGTATCTCTGGAGTGAAATAAGATCTGGTTAAAATTTAAAGGTCCCTGATAAAAAAGCTTCTTAAAGGGAGTGTATTTTAAAGGCAAACCTTTTAAAGGCAGCAGAGCAGTTATCCATTCCGGCCATGGCTTGCTTTTTCTCTGCTAAAGTTAACATTCTGATAACTCCATGTCCTATTTCCCTACCAACCTGACTTGTTTCCTTTGTCAGTTATTGCTATAATGTATATCAATACTGCATACATTTTATTGTGCATGTAATAGAAAGCATCTTAATGAAGTGGTTTTGATGTTGTTGACAGCAAAGTTTTCTAAGTACTAATTTAAAAATACCCTTTTCAAAATTTCTCTGTGTGCAATTCTGTTAACTACTTTTTTTTTTTCCTTTTAACTAGTATTAAAAACAGGGAAAAACATATCTTTACTTGTATGTCCACCAGCTGTCAGTTTGTCATACTATGGTGGCTTGGGTGTTGCAGTGATGCTGGAGGCTAAGCCATTGGTATTTCAAATAACAACAAGGGCACCCATGATGGACAGGTTTCAGAAGAGCTACCAGACAAGGCAGACTAGGAAGAAAGACCTGGCAATCTACTTCCAAAAACTAGCCAACTAACTCCCTGTGAATCACAACAGAACGTCGTCTGATATAGTGCTGGAAGATGAGAACCCTACACTGAAAGACACTCAAAATGCTCAGTGCTTGCAAGAATGGACTAAAGCACACCAAAGATAATGAAGATGGTGCAGGGCCAGACAGTGTTTCCTTCTGTTGTACAAGGGGTTTCCATGAGTTGAACCTGACTCCATGACAATAATAATAATAATAACAACTTGTATGTAGGCTGTATGTTTAAATTCAGTATTTATATACAGAAAAATACAATACATAAATTCAAAGGAAACCTACCTGTGCACTGGATGTCCAATCATTATGCTGACATTTATTTTAAGATAAAAACTGGCCCCCAAAATACGTATTTCAAACTTTTGTATTTCTACATTTATAATGTTTATCTTAATAACATTTTTGTACTTCACTTTAGTATATGGGAATAACATTTTTGTTCATTTATAATTATAGAATTTATTATGAAACAAGCATCAAAATTAAACTATGAGCTATTTAAAGCAAAATTGGTGAAAGTAAATTTTTTGTTTTGGGAGATCAATGGGATTTTACATTGATCGCTGAAACAGCTAAGTTCACTGAATTGTTTGTTGTAGAATATTCTTTTTGTAGAAAATGTGGTATATAGTAAAAATCTTAGTACCCCACATCTACTAAAAATTATATAATCCTTTTCATCTCATTTTGCAAAATGACATACATCCCTTTTGCATTCAATCACTAATATCATAGTTGCATTTAAAAAAAAAAGTTATGTCAAGGATAGTTAAGATACACACATATAGACACACAGACACACATATATACGTGTATATATCTAACTCACACATCCCACTGGAATGGGTGAGTGAACAGAGGAGGCGGCACCACAGATTATCAGTGTTTAGGGCCTACACATGCCTTAATCCGGCCCTGACCAATAGGGTCATCCACAGTACAGGTTTCAGCAAAGCTTCAAGACTAAGACAGACTACAAAGGAAGGCCTGACAATCTAATTCCAAAAGTTAGCCAGTGAAAACCCTGTGGATCACAACAGAATATCGTCAGGAATTGTGCTGGAAGATAAGCCTTCTAGGTTAGAAGGCACTCTGACTACACAGTGGCCGCAACAATGGATTTGAGAATACCAAAAATCGTGAAAATGGTACAGGACCTGAAAACATTTCATTCTGTTGTACATGGGGTTGCCATGAGTGGGAGGTGACTTGATGACAACTAACAACAACATTGCAATCTGTGTGCCCATCAAATCCCGACCAGTCTGAAATCAGTCCTGCTTGGTGTCATGCGTAGTATAAGATGATAAAATGTCTCAAGGGAAATAAGTCTTTTAGGCTTGCCATAATAGCCTAAAGGTTCTCAAATACTTCGGCATAAAAATCATTTCCTCCAAGTAGTAATCAATAAGATTCTTTCTGAGTATTTTCTCAACAATAAACAATCTGAAAGAGACACAAACTTGCATCATAAAATGTGTGCTATTTTTAATGTCCTGCTACAATGGTTTGTAACACTGAAAACAATATAATAATTCCTCAGACATTTATTTAGACATATTTTAGCCAACTGGTGTCATATTTGTGAATTATTTGCCTCAAAAATACTATGTATAAAAGTAATTGTACATATTTGTTGAGTCTTTAACAATATGACAGAAAATTTGCTTGTTATCTCAGGTAATCTTCACAAACATTATGTAATGTATGCAGTAATATTTACTCCATTTAATAAATATGACAGCAGAAGCTTAGAGATGTTAAAAAAAAAAAAAAAAAGACAATTTTGACTGGCTCAGAAATAGCAAAATAGCAAGTTGCAGAACTTAAATAGAACTTCATTTTAGCCACTAGAATATTAAAAAAAAAACAAACAAACCCATTGCCATCGAGTCAATTCCGACTCATAACAACCCTATAGAACAAAATAGAACTGCCCCACAGGGTTCCCAAGGAGTCCCTGGTGGATTCAAACAGCAGGCCTCTTGGTTAGCAGCTATAGCTCTTAACTACTCTGCCACTAGGGTTTCCACCAGAATATAGTACCCATCAATTAATCAAGCATCCCCAATAATCTTCCCTCATTTTATAAGTCTTAAATACTACTAGTCAAAAAAAGAGATATTTCAGGATTACATTTTTATGAGTTTTAATATTATATTAATATTATATAAGCTTCAGTGTGTTTATACATAAACACACATACACACAAGTGTTTAAATAAAGAGACTTAGGAGTTTTGTGGGTATTGCATTACTATTTTTAGACCAGTGATATATTTTATATTTTTTGTCCCCAGTTTTTTTTTTTTTTTTTAATGGGAGGCTCCCAGAATGTATTCTATTTCTCAGAATCTATGTTTGTAAATAGTTACATGTGCATATGAAATACATTAGGAACCAAGTACATGTGGGATAACGGAGAGGTAGCTTTGTGTATGTCAAATGTGCCTAGACTGGGTTTACTTTATTTTATTTTTTTAGCATTTTAGTGCATCTTGCTGTATAACGAGCCATGTAATGAATTGTCTACGTACCTACTGAAAACCTCATCTCAAATGAGTGTCAACTGAGTTGCTCTTTGTAGTTGTTATTCAAGATAAGATGTTTGACCTTTTTGTATTAGAACTATTGCTTGTTTGATTTTAGTTCTGTCCTACTTTGTACCTCTTAAAATAAAAAAGTCAAAAAAGCCTACATAATGTGACATGTTATACATATGTTCTCTTCTCTTCCCTTCTCTCAAACTGCCAGCCTTTCAGTTAGCAATCAACCACATTAGCTTTTTGCACCACCCAGGACTCCTGACAGGATAGGGAGACAGGGAAGCAGGAACTCCCACTGCACATAGCTGCTTCCTTAAAGTACCTGGAGCAAGGTTTCTCTACCTCAGCACCGTTGATCTTTGGGTCTAATCATTCTTTGTTGTGCATTGTAAAGTATTTACAACCATCTCTGGCTTCTACTTGCTGGAAAACAGCAGAAATGCCCACCAAGACAACTGAAAATGTCTCCAAACATTGCCCATTTCCCTTTGGGGGTAAAATTTGTGGTTCTGGACTGATGGAGAGATTTTGCTTAATTTTTCATCAGATTGCTTGTCATTTGATATACTTTTTAAAGAAATAAGTTCTATTTGATTTTCTTAAACTATTAAACATCTTAGCACCGAATTTGCTAGCTACATGGAACCCTGGTGGTGCAGTGGTTAAGAGCTACGGCTGCTAACCACAAGGTCGGCAGTTCAAAACTACCAGCCTTTCCTTGAAAACCCTATGGGAGAGTCCTATTCTGTCCCATATGGTCGCTATGAGTTGGAATGGACTTGATGGCAATGGGCATGGGAATGCAGTTCATGTAACTATTTTAATCAAGATCACCATATTAAAGTTTCTGCAAAAAGAGTGAAAACGATATAAAATGAAGAAACAATCACTTTGCTTTCCTATCATGTGTTATTTGTACCTGTCTAGCTTTATTACAATTTTAAAATTACAAAGTCAGACAATGACTCTATTTGATAGCAAATAACTATATCTGCCTTTATAACTGGAAAGAAAAGTTAAATTATTAGTCTAATCGATTTATTAATATTGTATACATTCTTATTTTATATCTTTTCCTACATTTGCTTTGAAGTTACAAATTTAAGAATTTCAAGAGCACATTTTTTCAAGTTTTTTTTTTTTTTTCAAATTTGGCTAGACAATTTAACTGTATACAGAGATGTTAAGCTATAAATTACGAACACTTTATTAAAGGGAAAAACCAGTTAGTGATTTAAATGAATAAATGCAGCTCATTTGCCATCCCGTGTGCTGCTTTATTTGTGACATCAGACAGGCCTGTTTAGAATTTCATATTCCTAAACAGGGAAGAATACAAGAGTTCTAATTCAAGGCATCAATCACAGAAAATGAACATAACCTAATGTCAGTGCTGAATCAGGCCATCAATTTATTGCTTTGTAAAAGCAATCAGCAAGCTATCAAGCAATAAAGTGTATGAGATAAGTGCTTCTTTTGAGACAGCTCTACCATTGACAATGATATACTGATGGGGAATAGCAACTATTTTCCAGCGTGTTATGCCTATTAGTTGTTAAAAGCCCTGTGCTGTGCAACAGATGTGAAATATGTTTCTTATTATTATGGGCCAATCTAGTTTGTTTAATAGCTTTGTATGTCACTTAGACTTGCTGTCTTATTTAATGAGGTTATATTTGAACTCTTTGGCTTTCTCTGTGTCTTTATGTAGAGAAGTGCAGCTGTGAACTGCTTTTCACTCAATTTCTTAAAGACAGAGAGGTAACTGACTACTGACTCTGGCCATGGCTTATTACCAAAAGACTAAGGTGTCGGGAGCAAATTGTGATGCTATTAAAATAGTGTCGCTTCTCACTACAAGACCAAATATTTTACATTATGTTAACAAGATGTGATTGATTGTTCCTAGACATCTAATAGGTGCTGGGTGCTTTTCTCACAGGTCCATTTGCTTGTGATAGAGGGGGAGATATGGGAAGACCTAGTGGAAAAACATATAGCCTACTCAACTAATCTGCATACATACATCTCTATTTCTATATACGTATATGTACATACATGCACGTATGTATGTATATCTTTGCATATCACAGTGTTTCTTTCTGGAAATGCAGGAGCCTTAGGCAATAATAAACTGGAATCAATACAGCATAACAAAATGCTATTGTTTTTGTTTGTTTGTTTTTTAAAAAGGACTGAGAGTATTTTTTAAATAGTCAATATTTCTTTCTTTCTCAGGATGCATGATACATAAACTTGAAAGCTGAGGACAATTACTTTTAGTCCCTTAAATAATCAATAGACTTGGTACGTTTTGTGCGTTGAAATTCAACGTTTAAACTTTTATTTAAAGTCTGTAGAATAATATTTTAAAGTTTGATACTTTAGAATAATATTAGACAATTAGGGTACTTTATTAGACAATTAGGACACTTTAACATGGTCTGAAGTTCCCTTTTTTTTCACTACTCTCTTTCAACTTTATACATTTAAAAGGATAACTGTCATAATTAGTGTATCAGATCTGGGTGTTGGGCTGTTTATATGGTCTGAAGAATTGCTCTAATGTTTACGCCTGCAGGATTTTGATCTTCTCCTCTAATGATTATTTTAAGTACCTAATATTATAGTCATGCATCAAAATTGCCTTTCCTTCTTCAAAATTAAAATGTCTTTCAGATATAGAGAAGACATCATTTTGACAAATTACAAGGAGTAATTGAAGTTTTTCTTCTGAAGGAATAATCCAGGTGAGGAGAACTATTGCAATGCTCAAAATTCTGGACCTCATTATGAATCTGGCTAAAAGCCCATCGTTGTCACCAGTCAGGGCTTTGCCTGTGATTCACTGTAAAGCACAGGGTTCACAAGGGAAGCCCTGAGTTTGGCTTTATTATTAAATTGAACGAGGGCTTTTTTATGGTCCCATGAACTCTCTATATTTCTAGCTGACTGATTTGGATTAACTATCATTCATTAATCAAGGCAATTATTTTGATAGTGAGACAGTATTTACGAATTTTTTTTAGACGTTATACCAGTTTCACATTTTAATTAATTTTTCCCCAAATATAGGTATTCTTGTGTATCGAGTATTCCATGTACATTTTATAAATATGTACATATATGCGTCTGTCAGGGAAAAAATTTGCCTTTATAGAGCTGTGAAGGGCTATGCTATATGCTCATCGGCAAATCTCATTTTAATAGTAATAATATTTATTTCCTTTTGTAAAGTAACTAAGGTGTTTTAGAAGCAATCTTAAAATACTGCACATTATGTAATAAAAGGAGCCCAGGCGGTACAATAGTTAAGCACTTGGCTGCTAACTGAAAGGTTGGCATTTTGAATCTCCCGCAGCGGCTCCGTGGGAAAAAGGCCTGGAGATCTGCTTCTGTAAAAATTACAGCCAAGAAAACTGTATTGGTCAGTTCTACTCTATCACAGGGGGTGGGTATAAGTCAGAATCAACTCGTGACAACAATACTGTGTTCTATTAAACAAAAATAAGTTCTAAGTAATATAAAAGTAAATTACTACTCAGTAGTTCTTTATTAGGGAGCCCTGATGGCGTAATGGTTAAGATTTTGTCTGTTAACCTTAAAGGTCGGCAGTTCGAATCCACCAGCCGCTCCTTAGAAACCTTATGGGGCAGTTCTACTCTGTCCTATAGGGTCACTATAAGTCAGAATCGACTTGACGGCAACACTTTTTTCTTTGTTTGATTGTTTGTTTTTAGGTCTTTATTAAGGAGCCCTCTAGCTTAGTGGTTAAGTGCTCGGCTGCTAACTGAAAGGCTGGTTGCTCAGAAGAGGACATGGAAAGAAGGATATCGTTGCTGATGTCAGATGGATCCTGGCTGAAAGCAAAGAATAGCAGAAAGATGTTTACCTGTGTTTTATTGACAATGCAAAGGTATTCGACTGTGTGGATCATAACAAATTACGGATAACATTGCAAAGAATGGGGATTCCAGAACACTTAATTATGCTCATGAGGAACCTGCACATAGATCAAGAGGCAGTCATTTGAACAGAACAAGGGAATACTGTGTTTAAAGTCAGGAAATGTGTGCATCAGAGTTGTATCTTTTCATCATACTTATTCAGTCTATACGCTGGGCAAATGATCCTAGAAGCTGGACTACAGAAGAAGAACGCAGCATCAGGATTGGAAGAAGACTCATTAACAACCTGCAATATGCAAATTAGACAACCTTGCTTGCTGAAAGTGAAAAGGACTTGAAACACTTACTCATGAAGATCAAAGACCACAGCCTTCGGTATGAATTACACCTCAACATAATGAAAACAAAAATCCTTACAATGGGACCAATAAGCTACATTATGATAAATGGAGAAAATATTGAAGTTGTCAAGGATGTCGTTTTACCTGGATCCACAATCAAAGCCCATGGAAGCAGCAGTCAAGAAATCAAAAGACTTATTGCATTGGGCAAATTTTCCGCAAGACCTCTTTAAAGTGTTAAAAAACAAAGATGTCAATTTAAGGACTAAGGTGCCCCTGACCCAAGCCAGGGTGTTTTCAATTGTCTCATATCCATGTGAAAGCTGGGCAACGAATAAGGAAGACTGAAGAAGAATTGATGCCTTTGAATTATGGTGTTGGCAAGGATTATTGAATATACTATTGTCTTAGGCTGGGTTCTCTAGAGAAGCAAAACCAGTAAAGCTTATATACAGAGATATTTTTATCGAGGAGATTGCTCACATGGTTGTAGAGGCTCAAACACCCCAAGTCAATGGGTCAGGCTGGAGGCTTTTCCTTATTCATGTATAACCACCTAAACCAAACCAAACCTGTTGCCATAGAGTCAATTCCGACTCATAGTGACCCCATAGGACAGAGTAGAACTGCCCCATAGGGTTTCCAAGGAGTGCCTGGTGGATTCAAACTGCTGACCTTTTGGTTAGCAGCCATAGCACTTAACGACTATGCCACCAGGGTTTCCCATGTAGCCACAGGGGCTGGCAAACCCAAGATCTACAGGTCAGAGTATCAGGCTGTTGCTTACAGGCTTCGAAGATCAGTGAATCCTAAGACTGGCAGGCGAAATCACAGGTAAGCTGCTAGTTCAAGCTCCAAGAACTGGGTGTTAGATAAGCAAAACTTCTGTTAAATTAAAAAAAAAAAAAAAACTGTAGCGGTTGAGTATAAATACAAAGCAAGCTTGCTAAGTGCTTTAATTAATATATATATATAACTACTACAACAGCAGAAAGATATTAGAAAAGTATTCCCAATTGAGATTTTGGCCTTGAAATTTATTTCTAAAAAGAAAGATTGGATCAATGATTTTAATGCCTCTCAACTGATATTAATTTATATAGCACATATTTGCTGAAGGCCTTTTCTATGTATCCCATTCAATTGTATGTTCATCATTTTTTTATATATACCTTTGTGGCTAGAAGTTGTAGTCATAAATTACTTTCTGGTGCATCTCAGAAGTTTTGATACACACAAACAGATAATGTTTATAGTTGTAGTTCTAATTCTTTTGAATTTTCTATCATGATTTCTTCTTCGATACAAGAATTATTTAGTAGTAAACTTTCTGTTTTCTAAATATAAACCAGATTTATAATTATTTTAAATAATTTATCATTTTGTCAAATTGAAATTGGGAAATGTTATTTTTATGTTAACAATTTAAAAAAAATATTTGAGTCATGCCTGTGCCAAAAACACAAGGTATTTTTTTTTTAACCTCCTGTTGGATTGCTTAAAAAATAATAGTAAATTTTACAAATGTTTCCTTGATTACTCCTTAACAACATACCACCATATTTGATAATTTCATTTTATTTTTTGCAGGATGAGAAATCATTGATTAAATAAAAGGAAACCTGGAAAGGGAAGATAAGGTAGGTTATATGAATTCAGTGTGGTACAAAGGTCAAATGATGTGGCATAAATAGCACAATCTATGAAGTCACATATAGTCACAGGTCTTAGTTTTGATTACTAGTTTTAAAATGTGTTGAAAGTGAACCATGACTTACTTTGACAATACAAACCAAGCATATACTATATGTCAGGTAATGTTCTCAGGCTGTAAATGCAGTGTTGGACCAGGCTAAAATGATGTCTTTTCTCATGATCAAATATATTAAAACTTAATTCTTTTGTGCTGTGACAAATGACTTAAAGGTTTCAAAAAAAAAAAAAACAGATGTAGAGGCATCAGTCTCAAGATTGTTTCAGAAGTAGAGGTAAAGATAGTGGCATAAATTGTAAAGAACTATCAGGAGTAATGAGGAGCCCTGGTGGCACAGTGTTTAAGCACTGGGCTGCTAACCAAAAAGTCAGCAGTTCAAACCCATCAGCCACTCCAAAGCCACAAGCTGTTCTGCAGAAGAAAGATGTGGCAGTCTGCTTCCATAAAGATTTACAGCCTTGGAAACCTTATGGGGCAGTTCTACTCTGTTCTATAGGGTTGCTATGAGTCAGAATAGACTGGACAGCACGATGGTTTGGTTTATCAGGGGTAACGAATGTGATAACATCTGGTACCTACCCTAGAAGTATTACCAACAGAACTTATTAAAGGATGTCTTATGAGGAAAAGGACATAGACTAAGTGATATTTTGTAGTTTTTTTAGCTTGCACACCTTAGTGATGATGGTCTAATTTGCTGTGATGGTGAACAAAATGGAGGAACAGATTTGGAGAGGGAGTATCAAGAGCTCTATGTCTGGATATGCTTAGTTTGAGTTGCCTATTCAGCAGACTAGAGGTAAACCATACAGGTAGTGGTTAGAGGATACTGTATATCTAAATAAAAGTCAAGGAAGGGCTCATGCATTTGAGAGTAAAAACAAGTGGATGATATGCACATTTTCTCTAGTGGATGGATTTAGCTTTAAGACCAAAAGGAATGGCAGGAAAGAGAAGAGGGATCCAGAGACTTCAAACTTCAGAATTTGAGCAGAAGTATTGGTGGTATCAAGGAAATCAGAAGAAAGTGTCTGAGAAGAGCACGGTCAACTCTATTTTCTGCTGTTGAAAAGACAATCAAGATAACTGACTATGTTATTTTTAATACACATGGCAGTCTTTTGAGATACATTTATCTGGAGAAAAAAATCGTATTTGGTGTAGAGTTCTATGAATTTTGAAAAAAGTAGCAGTCTTTTACACACCTCCACAATGAAAATACAGAGCATTCCCATCAGTCCCAAATATTCCCTCATGCCTCTTTGCAGTCAACTCCTTTCCTAACCCCATACTGTGGCAACTACTGACCTATCATCTGTCCCTATAGTGTTGTCTTTGCAGAATATCATATAATGGAAACATAATATGTAGCCTTTTGAATTTGCTGCTTCAGTAGAATAAATGAATTTATTTATCAGTTTTATTTTCATTCTATTGCCCTACTATATAATTTGCTCCTTTTTATTGCTGAATAGTATTTTCATTGGATGAGTATAGAGCAGTTCGTTTATCCATTCATAACATGAAAGACACTTGTTTCTAAATTTGTTAATTATGAATGAAGCTGCTATAAAAATTCACTTACAGATTTTTGTGTTAACATACATTTTTATTTCTATTGAGTTGATTCCTCTAAGTGGAATGGCTAGGTCATATGGTAAGTGTATATTCAACTATATTAGATACTACAAAACTGTGTTTCAACTCAACATACCACTTTGCCTTTTCACCAGGAAAAGTGTGAACTTACCTGTATTCTGTATCCTTTCCGGCATTTGGTAGTGTCTTTTTTTTTCTTTCGTTAAGTCAACATCATAGGGTTATAATGGTATGTCATTGTGGTTTTAGTTTGCATTTCCATAATCACTAATGTATTAGAGCATGGCTTCATATGCTTATTTACCATCCATATATACTTTTTGGTAAAGTGCAAATTGGGAGAATTTTAAAGAGTCATCCAATGGAGGGACATAAATAGAAGAAGTCTGGGTAGAGTATGTTACAGAGAGAAAAAGAGGTGAGGTGATAGAGTATATATAGATAATTTAGGAAGTATTTCTTGTAAGGGCATCAAATAAATGTGGTCAATAGAAGACATATTAAGCTGGGAGATGTCAGGATAAGACCAAACGGGGTATTTTTTTATAGTCAGTATTTTATGAGTCAAAATCAGAGATGGTGGAAATTAGAAAATAATTATAATTGGATTATACTTAGAATACTATTATCCAAATCTGTGGGATGCAATGAAAATGAAAATACAAGAAAATTATATTTTTAAATTATTAAATAACATGGCTGAATATAAATGAGCTAAGCACCTACCTTCATTCGCAAAAAGAACTACAAAATGAAACCATAAAATTGGAAATAATGAACTAGTAAAGATAGAAATTAGTATAATATGAAAATACACAAAAGAGATGATCAACAAAACTAAAAGTTGGTACTTAACAACTAATAAAATGCACAAATGGAGTTAAATTTTCATGAGAAAAAGACAGAGAGAGAAAGATGGGACAGACAAATAACATTAAGAATTAAAGGGAGGAGAATTACAGATAAAACAAATAATAAAATATAAGAAAATTTTGTTATATAACAATGTGTTAATATATTTAAATGTAGATAAAATGCTTAAAATATTAGAAAAATATAACTCACCAAAACTCACTCAAGAAAAGCAGAAGTTGACCTTAAACCATTACAATATTTCCACTAAGAGCCAAATTCAGAAGGTTTGGGAAACAAGTTTCCCCAAAAGACCTGAAAAAATAACTGATTTTTAGTAACCTATTGAAGAGAATAAAAATATAGGGTACAATCTACAATTTATAAACCATGGTCATTTCAATCACCTCATATACAAGCAAAAGCTGGACAACGAAAAGGGAAGACTGAAAAAGAATTGATGCATTTGAATTATGGTGTTGGGGAAGAATGCTGAATATATCAGAAGAATGAACAAACATTCCTTGGAAGAAGTAAAGCTAGAATGTTCCTTAGAAGTAAGAATGGCAAGTTCCCTTCCTTTCGACATGTTATCAAGAGGGACCAGTCCCTGGAGAAGGACATCTTGCTTGGTAAAGTAGAAAGTGAATGAGAAAGAGGAAGACCCCAGTGAGATGGGCTGACAGAGTGGCTGCAACAGTGGGCTCAAACATGCCTGCTATTTTGAGGATATCAAAGGACTAAGCAACTTTTTGTTCTGTTATACATGGAGCCCTCAAGAATCGGAAACAACTCGAGGGCATGTAATGATAACAACAACAGTATGAAGAGATTAAACCCAGAAAAAAACAGTACAAAAAATGATATTAGACTCTCATGAATGAAAATGGATGTAACTCTCCCAGAAGAAAAAGTTATGAAAAATAGAACAGAAATGTATAAAATGATCATATATCATAAGATTCGCAACAAAAAAATCAAGTAAGGCAAAACCACCTGCCGTGGAGTTGATTCTAACTCATGGTGATCCATGTGTCAGAGTAGAACAGTGCTCCACAGGGTTTTCAATGGCCGATTTCTCAGAAATAGATCATCAGGTCTTTATTCTGCGGTGCCTTCTGGGTTGACTCGACCTTCCAACCTTTCAGTTATCAGCCAAATGAGTTAGCCATTTGTACCACCCAGTGATTCACTGCTTATAAATTGGTCTCCCAATTCCAAACATATACTCCCAAGTGCAGTTTTCAATATAACACCTAGATTTCATTTTAAAACTCATAACCTTCCCTGTCTTGTCTCTGTTTAGTATCCTCCAGTGAACTCCCATCTTGGGCAGTGTCCAGTTCTATTTCTACAAGTCCTTTAAGATCTCATCCACGTGTCTCTCTCACTACTCTACAGTCAGATTCCCCTGCCTGTTGATTTTGCTGAGTAACATCCTGCCATGTGGATTTTTCCACTTGTTCCCTCTGGCTGGTTCCTTCACATCTTAGTTGAGGACTTTGCTTTCAGAGTCTCATTTTAGTGAAGCTATTTTTGATCACCCCTTTTAAAAAGTCAACTGTCTCACCCCCATATCTGTCCCTCTGACATGGCATCTTATTCCCATTCTCTGTTTTTGTCCATGACACTTACAATAATGGGGATACTGTATACTTTAATGATTTGATTATTTTTTGCCCTCCATTATTTGAACAGAGGAGTGGTTTGTTTGTTTTGTTTATGTACCATTATATCTCTGCCCAGGGCCTAAGCCCTGTCTTGTTCTTTTCTTTACTTATTGTTGCAATAAATATATATTTTTTGTTGCAAAAATATAGAAAAATAACACAGAACAATTCAACACCTTTCATATGTACAATCCAGTGTGTATCTTGTTCTTGATCCCTCAATAAACCCCTCTCTCCTACAAAGCTCTGACCCTGAAAATAGGCTTTTTTTATATGAGAACCAATGCCACCACTTCCTCTGACACTGGGGGCAAGAACATCTCTTCTGGCCTTAATTACTTCGTTGGTGAAATGAGGATAATAAGAGTGCTTACCATCATGGTGATTTTGAGATTTAAAGGAGTTAATACATGGAAAGTAGTAAGACCAGTTTTTGATGTTAGCTCTAGTTAGCACAAAGTAAACGCCAACTAGTATTATTATATTCAAGCTCTGAGGTCAGGACCAGTTGATTTCAATGGCTTCACCCTCAATGCCTCTGATGTTCTGTATTCAGCTCAATTTTCCAAGAGTATATAAAAACTAAGACAGAGTTTTCTTTCAACTAAAGATACTCTATGCCACCTTTCCAATGAAAAGATTTTTATTTTGGAAAGAGCTTGTCAATAAGTACATGGCATTTAGAAATGTGATCTTTAGTAACTTGATAAATACAGTAAGTCTAACTTCTTTGAGGAAGCTAATTTTCAAACCCAGGCTTTAATTTATATACAGAGTCATAGGTTATTGAAGCTTAAAATAAACTTAAAAGTAACCTATTATTAGTTGCCATTGAGTTGGCTCTAACTCATGGTGACTTTGTGTAGAACAGAATAAAAACGTTGCCCAGTCCTGTGCCATCTTCATGATCGTTGGTATGTGTGAGTCCTTTGTTGTGGTTATGAAGTCAATCCATCTGATTGAGGGCTTCCCTCATTTTCATTGACCTTTTACCAAAAGGCAATCTAGTACCAGCTGTTCCAGACACTCAGTCTCTGCCTAAAAATCACATATCATCATCATGAGTAACTTTTCAGGTTGGAAGTGTATTCCTTTCTAAATTGCCCAATCCCATTTGTGTATAGCTCTAAATATTAGCAAGTTCATTTAACTATGTCTTGAGTTATATCTACTAGTGTCTTCCTTTCATTAGTCCTACTTGTGTTCTCTGGAGTCACACATAACTAAAGCAATACCCAATCCCAAACGGAAATCTTTAAATACCTCCCATATCATTCAATAAGACTGCATTTTTCTTTTTTGTGATAATTATAATTCCATTCACCTTATGAATGACCTAGCCACCAAGTGATACTTCTCAATATTTTTCTCTTAAATTAGTGTACATCAAGAGACTTGTAAATGGAAAAGAACAAATCTCTTATTTCCATTTAGTCATACATAGAGAGCACTGAAGTTAAAGAACAAGTCTTTCTGTAGGATCGTATATAGTGCCACAGAGGGTGATAAGGTAATACTTTTAGGGCAATGCCCTTAATTTGCTCATCATTTATTGCAAGCAGCACAATTCCCTCTCGCCGACCAGCAACTATCAATATCAATTGTGTTTCCAATTTTGGCCTGTAGATCTGTCAGTGATGAGCAGCTGCCAGAAACAGATGCTGCCAATCCAGCTTCTATAGATATAAATGTCTCAGACTTTTTTTCCCCCCCTTTCTATCTTTTCTTTTTTTCTTCTTCCTTTCGATATCTGAGTACCCAGGCAGTAAATTGCCTTCTATCATTTATTTTTCTTTCTTTTTTTTTTTTTTTTCCTTTCTAAATCTCAGTTGCAGCTGAGGCTATATATTGAATTTGATGGTGAAGCACCTCCAAAGAGACTGTTCATTACTTTTCTTCAAACTTCCTTCTCAGGTCATGGTATCAGAGAAATTAAGTCTGGACTTCTTTTTTAAAAGTACAAATTTAGTGCTCCGTAATACTGTCTGAACTATGAAATTATCTGACAGAAATGCTTCAGAATAAGTGCAAAGTTTTAAACATAAAATAGTAAAAACCTCTATTTATGACATCTAGTATTTTTTTTAGTATGTTAAGTCTCCATGTGCCATATCTGATTTGGTAGCCCTGCCTCATAGGCTTGAATGTCTTGACATAGTCTTCTGTATTAGCTTGAAATATGTATATATATACGAATATATGCAACCTAGCTCTTAAGAAAAAGTCATCTATTCTTAACCAATGCTTAGACTGAATTGAATGTCTTATAAACTGTATGAGAACAGGTTCTTCACTTCCAGGGTACAAGGAAAGTAAGCCAACAAGCTATCGTTATTGTGTGCTGTCGAGTCGATTCTGACTCATTGTGACCCTATAGCACACAGTAGAACTTCCAGATAGGATTTCCATGGCTGTAATCTTTACTGACACAGACCACCAGGTCTTCTTCCCACAGAGCAGCTGGTAGGTTCCAACCACTGACCTTTTGGTTAGCAGCCAAGTACTTAACTGTTGCACCACGAGGGCTAACAAGTAGGGCAACCATATTACTGATTTTCCCACAAGGGTTAATCTAGGACAGACTCATTTTGTGCTTCTTACAATGCAAAATTATTAAAGAATACCCTCACTTCATTTCCCAAAGTGACACTATTTTGAAATTAAATTCACCAAGGCTATCATTTAGTTATTTGTCCATGCCTGTATCCATTCATTTCCCATCTTTTAACAAATTTTCACTGAGCCCAAGTGAAAAGCATACACCATCTGTCTTTTCTAGGGTCAGAGTTTGTGACAGCAAGAAGCAAATTAGGCCTCACACTTCCTCGAGGAGCTTGCTTTTGAACGCATGAGCAAAGAACATCAAGAAAGTGCTTCGCTGAATGTCAGAACAGAGGGATGTGACGGAATGGTGTGTAAATATGAAAAGATGAGGAAATGCCTCGACCTAAAGATTGATGCTTAAGTCTGAATGGCAAAAAGAAGACAGCCAGGAGGAGGCTGGGGAAGATGATTTTCGGCAGAGGGAAAAGCAAAGGCACGTGCTCTACAGTAGAAACAAGCTGGGAGAGTTGTTGAGACAGAGAATGACCAGTCATAGAGTGTGAAGCATGGTATGTGGGCTGAGGAAGATACAAAATCAGTCAGGAGACTTTCAGATGTGCCAACTCGCACTGTGCTTTGTAAAGGACAATAGAAATTATGTAGTTAATGTAACTTTTTTTTTTCAGATAAAGCTTTTTTTCCTTTTCTTTTTTTAGACTCCAACAATATAAAACAAATAAATGCCACTAGAAGGGGCCCTGAGGGGCAAAATTGACAACAAAGGATCTGGGGCACACCTCCCATTTTAGAGGTGATGACATAGCTCTAGAAAGAAGGTGATACTTGTGGCAGGATATGAACTAGAATGTGTATTCCCAACGTAGATGAGAGTGGGCTCATTTCTTTGACCATGATGGTTTGGGACTTAAATGTGCATATGGTGTATGTAAAGAGAAAGCCCCTGGATAAATAATGACAAAGACTCAGTGAATTTGAAATCAGTACAGGGTCTTCTGTTATATATAACCTAGCCTGTTCTAAGAAGGGAGAGATTATACTCCCCATGAACTTGGAGGGGCTAGTATAATTAGTAGATAAGTTTTGTACGCTATTCATAAATTCATTTATTTGATTGATTGGATGGGTGGGGGGATTTGAGTCAGTTGGAATTTCAGGCTGAGGTAATATTATTGATATCAGGTCTAAATTAATATGTTACTGTTTGGTGCTATCAAGTCATTTTCGACTCATAGCAAGCTTATATACAACAGAACAAAACACTGCCCAGTCCTGCACCATCCTCACAATCATTGCTACGATTGAGCCCATTGTTTCAGCCACTGTGTCAATCCATTTCATTGAGGGTCTTCCTCTTTTTCGCTGACCTCTACTTTACCAGGCATGATGTCCTTCTCCAGGGACTGGTCCCTCTTGATAACAGGTCCAAAGTATATAAAACAAAGTCTAACCATCCTCCCTTCCAAGGATGTTTCTGGCTGTATTTCTTCCAAAACAGATTAGTTCCTTCTTCTGAAAGTCCATGGTATATTCAATATTCTTTCCCAACACCACAATTCAAAGATATCAATTCTTCTTCAGTCTTCCTTATCCATTGTCCAGATTTTGCATGCGTACAAAGCGATTGAAAATATCAATGCTTGGGTCAGGCACACCTTAGTCCTCAAACTGACGTCTTTGCTTTTTAACGTTTTAAAGAGGCCTTTTGAGGCAGTTTTGCCCGATACAATACTGCTTTTGATTTCTTGACTGCTGCTTCCATGGGCTTTGATTGTGGATTCAAGTCAAATGAAACCCTTGACAACTTCGGTCTTGTCTCCGTTTATCATAATGTTTCTTATTGGTCTAGTTGAGAGATTTTTTGTTTTCTTTCCATTGAGGTGTAATCTACACTGAGCGCTGTAGTTTTTGATCTTCATCAGTTCGTGCTTCACATCCACTTCACTTTCAATAAATTAATATAATACTGTTAAAAATAATCAACCAAAAACCAAACTAAACCCATTGCCATCAAGTCAACTCTGACTCATAGCGACCCTGGAGGACAGAGTAGAACTTCCCCATAGAGTTTCCAAGGAGTGCCTGGTGGATTTGAACTGCCGACCTTTTGGTTAGCAGCCTAAATAATCAAAACTGGAACATAAGCAGTAATTCTGTGTGCATATAGGGAGGCTATTTTGATTCCAGATAAAGCATATGCTAGTTACAATGGGATTTATAAAAAGATGAGGGAGAAATGTAGAAGATCAACCATTGACTAATTCTAACATGATTGATCGGCCCTTGCCTTTCGTCTTTACTGAGACCAGCTGATAACAAGTTACTTCTGGCCTGGCTGCTAATAATTTGACCTCCTATCCATTTGCAACCATGGGGCTTTTTGAGGTTTAAATTAGGAGGTAATATTTTGACAACTACCCTTTTCTAGTGGGATAAGACAAATTTACTTTGCTGCAAAGCAGTTTCTGGCAGTCTTCTTCAGTTTTGGTCAGGCTTTTCATAGTCAATATTTGGTCTTGTGGATAAGACAAACCTTAAAATCAATGTAAGATGTCTGCTATTGATTTTCCTGTTCAACAGTACAGTGGATAATCTTTCATTTCTGATTTTGGACCTATTGAATGATAGAGAAAAGTTGATTTTTAAATTGACTTAAAAAAAAAACTAGCTAATTCAGCGACTACAACAGAGACTGCCCAAGAGAAAATACACAAGTAAGAAAGACTTTGAGACATAGATAAAAGTTATAGAAAAGTGGTTATCAAACCTGGCAGCTTATTATAATCAACTGGAGACACAGAGGGAGAGCAAAAGAGATATTTAGGTTTAATTAGATTAATTTGTCATAGCAGGACACATCAAAGGCTGCACTGGTGATTATAATGCAGCAATTGCTAATACAGAAGAAAGAACACTCAGGGTTCCCACCTTAAAAGCTCCAGGATTGAACCCAAGTGCTGCCATTTAGTAGCAATAAGAACTAAACAAGGTCCCTAAATTATATTAGGTTCCTAGTTTCCCGGTCTGTAAAATAGATGTAATGCTTTATAAAACATAGTACATTACTAGATGTAGGATATTCTTGGCAACTCCATCCAGTCCTTGATAAACACCTCTCTATAAATTTTTTTTTTTCCTTATAGGGCTATTTTCCCCCATGCAACTGTCCGTTTGTTGTACTGTGGAGGCTTGTATGTTGCTGTGATGCTGGAAGCAAGCTATGCCACTGATATTCAGGTACCACCAGGGTCACCTATGGCAGACTGGTTTCAGCTGAGCTTCCAGACCAAGACAGACTAGGAAAAGAATTAGCCATTGGAAACCTTATGAATAGCAGCAGAAGACTGTCTGATGTGGTGCTGGAAGATGAGCCCCGCAGGTTGGAAGACACTCAAAAGACAATTGGAGAAGAGCTACCTCCTCAAAATAGAGTTGACCTTAATGGCGTGGATAGAGTTAAGTTTTGGGGGCCTTCGTTTGCTGATGTGGCATGACTCAAAATGAGAAGAAACAGCTGCAAACATCCATTAATAATCAGAATGTGGAATGTATGAAGTATGAATCTAGGAAAATTGGAAACTGTCAAAAATGAAACGGAATGCATAAACATCTATATCCTAGGCATTAGTGAGCTGAAATGGACCTTTATTGGCCATTTTGAATTGGATGATCATATGGTCTACTGTGATGGGAATGACAGCCTGAAGAGGAATGGCATTGAATTCATCATGGAAAACATTTCAAGATCTATCCTGAAGTACAATGCTGTCAGTGAGAGAATAATATCCTTATGCCTACAAGGAAGACCAGTTAATATGACTATTATTCAAATTTATACACCAACCACTAAGGCCAAAGATGAGGAAATTGAAGATTTTTACGAGCTTCTGTAGTCTGAAATTGATCAAATATGCAATCGGGATGCATTGATAACTACTGGGAATTGGAATATGAAAGTTGGAAACAAAGGAGAAGGCTCAGTAGCTAGAAAATAAAAAAAAATATGGCCTTGGAAATAGAAATGATGCTGAAGATCAAATGACAGAATTTTGCAAGACCACTGACTTTGTAATTGCAAATACCTTTTTTCACCGACGTAAACGGTGACTATACACATAGATCTCGCCAGATGGAATACACAGGAATCAAATTGACTACATCTGTGGAAAGAGACGCTGGAAAAGTTCGATATCATCAGTCAGGAAAAAGCCAGGGACCAACTGTGGATCAGACCATCAACTACTCATATGAAAGAAATCAAAAGATGCATTGCATTGGGCAAATCTGCTGGAAAGGACCTCTTTATAAAGTATTGAAAAGCAAAGATGTCACCTTGAGGACTAAGGTGTGCCAGACCGAAGCCATGGTATTTTCAATTGCATCATATGCATGCAAAAGCTGGACAATGAGTAAGGAAGCTATGAAGAACTGATGCCTTTGAATTGTGAGTTGGTGAAGAATAGTGAATATACCATGGACTGCCAAAAGAGGGAACAAATCTGTCTTGGAAGAAGTACAACCAGATGCTCCTTAGAAAGAAGGATGGTGAGACTGTGTCTTACATACTTTGGACATGTCAGGAGGAATCAGTTCCTGGAGAAGGACATCATGCTTGATAAAGTACAGGGTCAGCAGAAAAGAGGAAGACCCTTAACAAGGTGGACTGATACAGTGGCTGGAATAATGGGCTCAAGCATAACAACAATTGTGAGGATGGCACAGGACTGGGCAGTGTTTTGTTTTGTGGTGCATAGGGTCGCTTTGAGTCAGAACTGACTCGACAGCACCTAACAAAAACAACAAATAAATGTATTTAAAAAAAGAGGAAGATACAGGGGAAGTCAGCACAACTAGACTAATCCAAAAGCTAAGAAGTTTCCTGAATACAACTAAACACTTCAAGAGAAAGAGGAGCAGGGGTGGGGGTCTGGGGACCATGGTTTCAGGGAACATCTAGGTCAATTGGCATAACAAAGTGTATCAAGAAAATGTTCTTCATCCCACTTTGGTGAGTGGCATCTGGAGTCTTAAAAGCTAGCAGCTGGCCGTCTAAGATGCATCAATTGGTCCCAACCCATGTGGAGCAAAGGAAAATGAAGAACACCAAAGGCACGAGGAAAATATGAGCCCAAGAGAAAGAAAGGGCCACATAAACCAGGGACTCCATCAGCCTGAGACTGGAAGAACTAGATGGTGCCTGGCTAACAAAAAGACTGCCCTGACGGGGAACATAACAGAGAATCCCTGATGGAGCAGGAGAAAAGGGGGATGTAGAATTGAAATTCTAGTAATAGACCAGACTTAATGGTCTGACTGAGACTAGAGGGACACCAGAGGTCATAGCCCCCGGACTCATAGCCCAAAACTAAAACTGTTCTCAAAGCCAACTTTTCAGAAAAAGATTAGACTGGACTATAAGACATAAAATGATACTGGTGAGGAATGTGCTTCTTAGCTCAAGTAGACACATGAGACTGTGTGGGCAGCTTCTGTCTGGAGGCGAGATGAGAAGAAGGCATAAGAAAGAATTAGAAAGTTAAGGAAATTAATCTATATTTAAAACATTGAATTCTGCAGGATTTCCCTGTCCCAGTTGTGACCTAATTGTGGAATAAATACCTGGTTTTCTTAAGTGTGTTTCTGAGCCTTGATCAAATTAGAGTAGACATGAGAACTAGGTATTAGTGTAATTCTTTTTTTTGGGAGGGGGGCTACTCCAGTCCAATTGAGCTTTCACCTGTAATGCTTCTGACCATTGCTAATAGCTGAAATATACTGATTTTTTTCCCCCTTTACTTTTTTTTTTTTTTTTACTTACCACTATTTCTCAAGGTTTATGGCATGGCATTGTGCTATCTTTTGTTTGATTGCTATAATATATTGTGATACCTCTCTTTGTTTTTGTTTTTTTCTTATTCTGGTTATGTTATTATCCACTCTACACACTGCCGTCAATTCCGACTCATAGCGACCCTATAGGACAGAGTAGAACTGCCCCATAGAGTTTCCAAGGAGCATCTGGCAGATTTGAACTGCTGACCTCTTGGTTAACAGCCATAGTACTTAGCCACTATGCCACCAGGGTTTCCATATTATTATATGTGAGGGAAAAAAATATCTGGGACATAAACTTAACATTGCACTCTGATGATGAAAGTCCTCCTCAAATTGATTTCAAAAATAAAGTTCTTGGCAATACAGTAATTTTAAAGCTGATTTGTACAGAAAGTGCTAAAATCCTAGCTGTAAATTAAACTTTAGGAAGCTGCATTAATTATACTAGGCCAAGAGGACACAGTGATTAAATGCGTAATGAAAAGCTGAGGAAGTATGAGGGTTTAAGTTAGACTCTAAATTTTCTTTAGGTAAGTGTTTTCTTACACACTTTGACACAGTTTTTACACACTTTGACAGTTTTTATTTTAGGTTAATGTATAGTAAATTGTATATTACAATACAAAATAGTTTAACATGCCAGTCACTTGGTAACACACAGTTTTGTAATACCATAATATTTCAATAAAATTATTTACTATCTTCTTTTTGGCAAACATAACAGTAGTTCATAAGAGTTTTTACTTTCAGTAAGGAGAGGAAGAAAATTAGTCTACAAAATTGTTTCCTGACAGCTTCAATGACTGATTAAGTAGCAGACATTGTTTGGAATTATGAGCAATACACTTGCAATGAGGGGATTGCATCCATTTATTTATTTATTTATTTTTAGTTTCATAGAAACAGTGTCCTGTAAAGAGCCTTAGTACACTTGCCAAGTATGAAATTTTTGTGATAAACAAGGAGAATAAAATGACTTTTATATTAAGGAATTAGGTTGTAATTAATGAAACTTATGCAAGATAGATGACCCTTTCCTTGTTCTTAAAGAACTGGGGCACAATAATCAAGAGACACAGATCTGAATACCTTTTCTACAACTCTCCTTGCCTTCCTGTCCTTTCTCCATTAAATAAATATTTGATAAATATGTACACCGAGTCATATCTCCCTAATGGGTGCACACAGAAAAATGAGTGAGACACTGCAGCAACGCAAATGGATCATATCACTTAATACAAAAGTGGGCAGGTAAAAAGGCAAATGGAAAAGTAATGCAGCCATTGCTGCCTTGGTGACTCCGCTGGGAAATCACAGAAGGAAATGCTCACCGTGTGTACATTTGCAGGGTGCTCAAATAGTTAAACTTTTGAAATCTTTTTTTCATAGACTTTTTTTTATTTTACTGATAGATTCTTTAAAGATCGAAGACAAGTTTGTGCTTTAATACACATTGTTTCCAGATTTTTTTTCTCACTTTTCAGTGCTGTGTGTTTACTTCTTGAGAGAATCTTGTTCTTTTAGTTGCTAATGATCCAACAGGTCCACTAAACATTAGGAGTGGGGGATGATTTTTATAGTTCATCCTTCTTTTGCAGATGGAAAATGAGCACTGAGTAAATTTAGTCCTATTTATGTATTTAGCCCCAGCCTTTCTAAAGTCGGTTGTCAAACTAACCATAAATCCAGTTCCATGTGTCTGTTAACATCCTGTTCACTTTTTATCTCCAGAATCTAGCACATTGCCAGACATTTAGTAAGTGCTAAATATTGAATGTTTTTTAAACAAATGTATTATCAACAGGACATGAAACGACTCACAACAGCAGAAATCACTGGATTCATCCTTGTGGTGAAGTTTTTTAAAAATTATTTTTATTTATTTATTTTTTCTATTTTTAGTTTTTTAATTTTTATTTTTCTTCTCATGCAGAAAAACTAAAACATATCCTCATGCTTAATGTGCAACATTTACTTTTATTTATAGTTGAAGACATTCAATATACTAAAAAGAATAAAAATAAAGCATATTGGTCATGTTAGTGTAAGGACCCAGTGAAGATGCTGTCCTGGTTAAGGCTCTTGTTGCAAGTGATAGAAGTCAAACTTGAAGTGGTTGAAACAATTAATTGGGTTGTAAACTCCAAGGAAGGGTTAAAACAGAACCACAGGTCGGCCAAAGCTATACCTCATGAACTGGAACCAGGACTTTGGATCAGCAAAGAACAATTGTTCTTCACCCTCAGTCTCCACGTCAATTTACGTTTCTATTCTTTTCATTCCCATGGCTTTCTCTTCATGGTGAAGTCATGGCTGTACCATTAGACCTCAAATCGAAATATCCCAGAAAATCATCTCTGACTTTGCTAAGTAATGTGTCACCTCTAGGCTTAAATTTCTGTTTGCAGACATATGAATTATGTAAGAACTCGGGACAGAATCTGTGGGATCCATTTGCATGGAAGCAAGAAGTGATTCTCAGGAGGAAGGCATTGCACTCAGAAAAGAAGCAGCAGCGAATTCTGGTAAACAAACAAAAAAAAAGTCATAGAGGAGTGTCAGGAGAGAAAGTGTTAGAGAATGACTCTCAAACTTAAATTTAATACTTTGAAATGATTTTCAGATTTTTAAAAGCTATCTAACAAGTACTGACAATTAAGTTACATTTTACCTTTTACCAAAGGCATTTCCCTCTGGAGGTTTTACATGACAGAATATTTTGATTCCTTTGGTCTGACTTGACCTTCCTGCTTGCTGTTGTGCAGATCATAGCTTCTTTGATTTTCTTGGTAGGCTTCTGTACGAATTCATGTCGGTCGCAGAGTGAAAAATATCAAAGAATGAAAAATGATATGCTACCATCTTTTAGACAAGACTATGATAAGCATTGGATATTAATAGCAAAGTACATGAGAAAGAACATTTAGTTCACTGTCCTCTAAGCCCATAGGAAAACAAACAAAAACACCCAGCCCTGATAATGCTGATATGATAAAGAGTTTAAATGTCATGGGAGACTGAGTTATGGTAGGATTTCATAAAATGTAATTAATGTTTAAATGGAAACCCTGGTGGCATAGTGATTAAATGCTATGGCTGCTATTGAGAAGGTCAGCAGTTCCAATCCTCAGGACCTCTTTGGAAACTCTATGGGGCAGTTCTACTCTGTCCTACAGGGTCGCTGAGTCGAAATCGACTCGATGGCAATGAGTAATGTTTAAATTATGTACAGTAAAACCTACAGAAGCCAGAACCTGCGTAAGGCACAAACCTGCCAGAGAAGGAAAACTAAAATATTTTCCACTAAAACGTGCGATAGAAAAATGGTAAGATTGACCCTGTCAAAGGTGAAAAACTTGTAAGACCGGAGAAAACAAAGCAGTCCCGTTGAGTTTCAGCTCTCACGGGTTTCAGAGTGTAATAATTTATATAATATTTTATTTGTGGGAAAAATATTTTAAGGAATACCTCTAAATTACTCGCCAGAAATCTTTCAGTCATTTAGACACCCATCAGTGTCATAGGAGAAAGTCAGTCTGGTGGGACACTCAGCAATGTGGTAAAGTTTGGAAGTTCCTTTGCCAATAAGATATTACTGTTTAAACTTTTTATTTCTGTTGTGTGTGTGTGTGTGTGTGTTTAGGGTGGTAAAGATATATTTGTATCATTTCCCTATTTTGTTTATCATAGTCTCTTTTCACTGACTTCTTCATGGTAAACACTAGAATCAGCTTGTGGTGTATGGTTTGCTGCGCACATTCTCACCATCAACAAAAATTAAAATCAATTATTTAAAAAAAAAAGTAGGTACCAAAGCATTTTGACCAGAATTACATGAATTTCTTTGAATTATCTTTATTGTACTGAATCTAAAGATCATACCAAAAAAAAAAAAAAAAAAAAAAAACTCATTGCAGTCTAGTTGATTCCAACTCATAGCAACTCTCTAGGACAGGGTAGAACTGCCTCGTAGAGTTTCCAAAGAGCTCCTGGTGGATTCAAACTGCCAACCATTTGGTTGGCAGCCATAGCACTTAAACACTACACCACTAGGGTTTCCACAGACTATTTAAATTGTCTTAATCACAGACATTCAGACATTTATAGGTTATCTTTACTCCCAAACATTTTGTAGTTGTTGCTAAGGTAATCCAGAAACTTATTTGTGATATTTTACAATGTTTACTCTTAACATGAGAAAACTTCGACCCAGGACTACAAATTAAACCATATAGCTTTGCTTTGTTTTCTCACCATGCTTGTTTTTTGTTGTTTTATAATATGAACAGTTCACACTAGATACTGATTTTTCCAAATGAACCAAGTTGAAAAAGTTGCCTTTTTTTAAGTCTTCATTACAATATGTTTATCTTTTTAAGTTCCTTCATTGTACGTTATCAGTGAACAATTCATGGAAGATTTTTTATGATATATATTTTGAATGATATTATAAATTATGCTTTTTCAATTCAAATGTGAATTACACATTTTTGTAGTCTAAAAAATTTTAAAGTAAAAATTATATTTAAAACATTAATGATACTTATTTCAGATTGTATGATAACATTTTTGAAAAGTGGTTCTACCAGATACTAAAATTTATTAATATTATATTGATAAAATGTTATTGTATTGATCTAATAACTTATTCTTTGGATATAATTTACTTATATAGTAATATTATTATTTAAAAAAAAAAACCTTTCTTTGTTCTTTCTATTATGTACAGACTCTGAATTTACATGTTAAGTTACTTTCTCACCTGCCACAATACCAACAGTGATATTCCTCTAACCTTTACTTGAGCCTATGTTGAACATTACTGTCTAGAGTTTAAGCCAAAAAAAAGGAATTTCAAATCTTTTTTATATCCATACCCAGGCCATAACAGTTCCCTTACTTTGTGATTAGAAAGTATTGTGGTTAAAATGAGTTAATGTCAGATGTCTTCAGAGAGAAATGAACACATGATTAAATATTCACATAATTGTATCCCAAGACAGAGGGAAAAAAAAATTAGATATACGGAAGAGACACGCATAATGACACAGCATGGGTTTTTAAAGCAAAACAAGAAGCAAATATATTTATGTATCATAATATAAATAAATAGAATAATGTTACAGTGTACCATGTGCCACATGTCATAGTGCCACAGCCTCTACTGTCTATCATTTTCCCTTCTACCTGATATTAATTCTAAACCTACATTATGCAGAAATTCTGTCGAGCACAGTGTCTGGGGTATGTGACTTAATTTTTGTAATGATCATATTGCCACTTTCATTATTTTTTAAGTTAAGACATTCAGGATTAGAAAATAAACATTTTACCTGTCAAGTGGTAATCTAGGATTTAAATTAAGCAGATATTTTCAAAATGTGTTTAATATCATCAAGTTCGATTTAGAAAGTCAGGGAGTTAGCAATTCTTGATTTATTCTCACTTCATTTACTACTGATAATTTTCAGTAAACAATATTAGTTTAGAAAAAAATCAACAGCAATAAACATTGTAAATAGTTCTCAATGAACTTACAAAACCCAGGAAAGAAAATATAAATATTACTACATCATTCATTCTCAAATAAGGGTGGAAACAGAGAACCATCAAATATCTGAGGCTATCCAAAGTTACTCTCCCCCACAAAATGACCAAGTAAACAAGAGAACCACTGACTGTAGCAGAGATAAATCAATGAAAAATATTTAAAATGTGAGTTGGTACTCTCAAAGATACATGAGGAAAATTTTAAAAGATTTTGTTTTTATTATAAGATTTTTCATAGGGCTTTATTAATATTCACTTTTTCTTCTTACCTCCAAAGTAGGGTTACTGTATGCAGCATTTCCCAAGTTCACTTGGTTTGGACACCTTTTTTTTTTTTTTTTTAATGTTATCATTATTAAAGTTTTCGTTAGAGTTGGAATGTCTGCTATTATTCAGTATTACACTGAAGATTCAGTAATGCAATATAACAGCTACATAAAAGTGTTAAAATGATGCTGTTAGAGTATAAAAGCAAAATAGCATTATTTGCTGATGACAATAAAACTATGAGAATTAACTAAGAAGATATTTAAAGTAATAAATTAAAATAATATGTCTATAAAGGAAATAAATATATCTAAACAATAGGTGTTCTGGACACAAATATAATCGGAATATAGACTCGAAATTTCCTCATTCACAATAGCAATAAAATACATACAGTACCTAGAAATTACAATAAATATGTAGTAATGATGTTTCCAACACCCATTTGTCAGTTTGTCGTGCTATGGTAACTTGTGTGTTGCCATGATGCTGTAAGATATGCCACAAGTATTTCAAATACCAACAGGAAGGAACACCCATGGTGGACAGGTTTCAGAGGAATTTCCAGGTTATCAGTTTCTATTTATCCATTTCACTCTCTCCCTGTATCTCTCTCTACCATCTGTCTCTATGCCTCTGCATCCATACATCTGCCTTGATGCCTCTATGCCTTCATGCGTTGATCTTCATCAATTGATACACATACCTATATACCTAGAGAAAGATATGTAGCTATAGATGTAGGCAGAAATTTTTAGATAAGAGTAAGTAAGGAAAAAGAGAAAAGTATTTCATAAGTTTCAAAGGAAATAGTCTTTTTTCCCCCCTCAGGTTCATAAATGCATTTTCTTCCTATTTTGAAATATATTCCATATTAACAGACTAATTTTATTCATACCAAGTGATATGATATCACATTGTTTTACCTTTATTGGCATTGAGATGTATCTTAAAAACACATAACTGTCCTCAGATTCGAACATTTTACTAGCAGAGGAATGACTAATAACTGAAGGAATATTTCTGATTTAAAGTTTTCAACAGAAATACTATTTAGTCTCCTGAGCGGTTAAGAATTTACTGAACAAAACTACTTGAAAAATGATATTGACTTGTCTATAGCTATTCAAATATCCAAAATCAGTTTTCCTTATTTTGGAAGTTCCTAGAATATAAAACAATTGCATCAGTTTATATAACACAAGGTGTTAGTACAAAATTGACATCAATTCAAAATGAAGATAGAAAAGTACTTCCATTATAGGAAAATACTGGAAAAATTGCAAGGCCTGATTATACTTCAATGCACCCCATAAAACTGACTTTACTTGTTAGCAAGGGACTTGCTGAATGAAATAAATATGGAAAGGCATGTGAAGAATATTATGCTAAAATCACATCAAAAAATAATTAGTCTAAAGATGAAACTATAGAACAGCTTATCTGTGCAGAAATGAAAAGATATTAATGCAATTAATCTGCATTCCTATAAAATAGGCCAACTTTTGAATGCCATTATAAATATCTGCATGTTATACTTTAATTTGGGTTTTAGATAATCAGACTTTAGTTCATTTTTTCCTGAGCCTTTTATATTTTATTTCAAGTGATGTGTTTGTGGGGGATTAGAAATAGAAAACAAACAGGGAAAAAAAAAAAAAACAGCTGGTGCCCCTGAGATTGAAATTAAATAATCAAATATTTAGCTGACAAGTAAGCAGTTTTTATTATCTTGGAAAGGATCCAAAATGTCTTTTTTCTTTAAAAACTAGTGGATATATTTTCAGGACCAAAATTTTCAACTAACCTCCTGGTCTCGATCATACCCACGGCTCTCCACCAATGTGTATTCTAAGTTTCTCCTCTCAGAGTTTCTTCCATGTTTCTTTTTGCTCTGAGATCATTCTTTTTTTTTTAGTATTTTTTCCTATGCCCAAATATCTAATTTTTTTCAAATCTCCAAATGCAGCCTTTAAATATTTGGCTGTCTGCCATAAATCTATAGCGGTATAACCTTTATATGATTGTTTATACTACTTCTCTCTCTTCATTTTAGCTTTCTTTAGTTATATTCTTATATTTTAAGTTCTATGCAGAATATTTTCTCTTATTTATCTTGTTACTCCCTTTACCCCTTAAACTAATAAATTTTGACGTCAAGACGGTACCTATTAATCTATGGCTGCCACTGATTTTTGTTCTTCATCCTTTCTGTACCTGAAATTACTAAATCCATTATTTCATCTTTTCCTCTATCTTAATTGGAATTAAGTCCCTGGAGAAGGACATCATGCTTGGTAAAGTAGAGGGTCAATGAAAAAGCGGAACACCGTTAATGAGATAGATTAACAAAGTAGCTGCAACAGTGGGCTAAAGCATAACGACGATTGTGAGCATGGTGCAGGACAGGCCATTGTTTCCTTCTGTTGTACATAGGGTCGCTATGAGTCGGAACTGACTCGTTGACACCTAACAACAACGATTAAAGCTATTGTAATTATTTAAAATACACTTTTTGGTAATAGTTTCATATTTTCCTTTTTTCTACTTTCCCTCTTCTCTGTCTTCCTAGTTGTATCCTTATCAACTGCTGATTAAACCACCACACAGCTGACTCAGGTCTTCTCTGTTCACTGCTGCAAATTATTATTTCCCAACTTGATTTCAGTATAAGACATAGAATAAATAACACCCCTGTGTCTTCTGTTTCTGCACACACAGGGTTTCCATGAGTTGGAACCAACTGAATGGCAAGTAACAAGAACATGTCTTCCATTAGCATTTTTATAGTGAGTGGACTGCGCATTTTAAGGTCAAAAGTTATCTAGACTTTTAACCCCACCCTCAATGGAATGGACTCTACTTCAGATGATAGTTCATCAGTGCGAATAGAAAGGAATACAACTGAGATGGACATAACAAAATATCCTTGCTACTATGTCTGGAATTTACTGACTGTAAAAGATTCCCCTAAGTGGTACATCCTACATGTAACTTGGGCAATTTATTGGTAAGCCTTATTCTGTGCTTTTAACACTGGTAAAACATTGAGGTAAGTTCTACATGTATGTTCCCCTAAAATCTTGGTGAAATCTAAACTCCATTATAATGACTTTTCTAACAGCCCAGCTTGGCTGCTCACCAAAAGGTTGATGGTTTGAACCCATCAGCAGCTCTGTGGTAAAAGGTGCAGCAGTCTCCTTCTGCAAAGATGCCAGCCTTGGGTAGTCAATGCGGCAGTTCTACTCTGTCCTATAAGGTCACTGTGAGTTGGAATTGCCTCGAAGGCAAGGGATTAACAGCTACAGCACATAAAAAAAAGCTGTCAATTACACTTGTGCCCTTCTTAAAGGCCTCCATTCCCTGTATTCTTATATGTGTATGTAATCTCAGATACTCAGGTCTTCCATAAAATTTTAAGTATTCTCTCCTTAAGTAGATTTTATTTTTATATTTCATCTCCCTTCACCCCCAACCGAACACTAGACATCTTAAATGATTTACTTAATACTTCATTATACGATTTGTATGTTAGTCATATTAGTCATGACTTGTAGATATAATAATGAAAGGCTAACATTTTAAAATGTGCTTGATTTTTAAATGAATGAAGAAGGAAATGGAATTATTCCCCCCCTATTGCACTGCTCTTCACTTTTAAAACATTTATCAATAATTTAAAAGATAGCCTTTCTCCTTTCCTCCCACACTAATGCATTACTTTGTACCCTACTGCCCTAGAACGTCAAATGGCCTTTCTAAGGTACTAAATTAGCCATGGGGACTGACAAAGACAACTTAAAACCTGAGAATCTTAAGAAGTAAAACTAAACATAGATATAGAAGGTGAAAATGTTACTTTCAGAGAAAAGTTTACTGAGCCCTTCAGCAGAAGACATTGGGAGTACATAACTTAACCGAATACATTCCCTGGGCTCAAAAAAAAAAGGAAGAGAAAAGTGAAATCCCAATGCAAATTTGTCCTTGGATTGATCAGTAGACAACTTTGCACTCTGATCCCATCATAGCAATGCAATTTAAAATCATTTAGATTTTAATTGATTTTAATATTGCGAGCATCTTAGCTGGTTTATTGTAGTTGATGGCATTTGAGAGGTATACTTCAATAAGGGCTGTTACTATATTAAATCAGTATATCAATAAACCCTGCATTAAGTGTAAGTGACTTCAAGAATCTATGAATCAAATAAGAAAGAAAAATGATGGTTGAACTCCAGCTTTCCTAAAACAAACATATTAATAGGAAAAACCTCATAAAATCTCCTTTTCTGCTGAGGGGTACATTAAGCAAAAATGCAGAGTACGGTAAATATTTCCCTTCCATATATTGACATAAAACATTTAAAATATTTTCCCTAGGGAAGATAATTCAATGACTGCATCAAAATAATGCATAAACTTTATGGATTAAAAAAAATGATAACCTTATTTATGACAATCATTTCTTCTTTCACAAAATGAAGAAAGTAACTGTGGTCCTTATCCTCCACACAAGGATACAGAAGGCTCCGACTGATGACCTGCATATGCTCAAAATTGGTTTATAAAGGAATTCAGTGGACCTTTGGCTGTACTTTCATATGTAAGCTAGAAAGACTGATTAGTGAGCAGAATCCCTAAAGATAATTTATTCCTAATGAAATGAAAGTGTAGTACTAATCATGTTGCACTATATTTAGTATCAGTGTTTTACTGGGAAAAAATGCTTAGCATATTAATAAAGTAAAATAAAATTAATTAATTACAAAATCTTTATCTTCTATAGAAAACAGCATGAACAATTGCTCTTTACCCCCACTGTGCTATGATTATGAAAACAGTAATAGTTAACATCTATTTTCAGACACTATAGTGGCTGGGTGGGTGGCACAAATAGTTTGCAGTGGACTACTGAGTGACAGGTTGGTAGTGTGAACCCACCCAATGGTACCATGTAAGAAAGGCCTGGTGATCTTCTTTTGTACAGCTTATTGTTGTTGTGTGCCATTGAGTTGATTCCAAGTCGTAGCAACCCTATATGACAGAGTACAACTGCCCCATACTGTTTTCTAGGCTGTAATCTTTACCGGGGCATATTGGCAGATCTTTCTCCCACGGAACTGCTGGTGGGTTCAAACTGATTACAACCAGGAAAACCCTATGGAGTACAATTCTACTCTATAACACGTGGGGTCCCCATGACCTGGAATTGACTCCATGACAATGAGTTTATTTATTTTATGTACATATATATATATATATATAATACTTCTGAGGTATTTTTTCCTTTAATGGCCAAGTGTATTCGTACTATTTTAATTCTTGAATGAAAAATTGAATCGCAAATTAATAACTCAATTACAAAGGGGTAGAACCGGGTCTATTTCTAGAATCGTACTTTATTAACTGATTCTTATGCAAGAGTAGGGGACTAGCTACTTTCCACAGATGAAAACCGAGGCTCCAGTGGAAGGGAGAAAGTATTGCCAAGGAAAATGTACTCTGACAGCTGTCCACTTATTATGGGTATTATGAGTGTACCAGGGAGGAAAGAGAGTGTTGCAGTGAGCATAATCTTGCCAAAGTATAATGTCAGCAATCCAGAAACTATGAGCCTGTAAGGGTGATAGGAAGGCAAGTGGTTTTACTAAGCAGGTCATGTAGAAATTAACCTTATTTAAGGTGGAAATCAAAGCTCAGCTCAGGTAACTCAGGAACCTAATAGAAACACTTGTAAATACTATTTTCTCTAACTGTTGTTGTTATGAGGTACCCCTGAGACAGTTTTGACTCATAGTGACCCTGTGTACCACAGACCAAAACACTGCATGATATTATGCCGTTCTCATAACTGTTGCTGTGTTTGGGTCCATTGTTGCAGCCACTGTGTCAATCCATCTCAATGAGGATCTTCTTTTTTTGCTGACCCTGGAAACCCTGGTGGTGTAGTGGTTAAGTGCTATGGCTGCTAACCAAGAGGTCGGCAGTTCAAATCCTTCAGGCAGTCCTTGGAAATTCTATCAGGCAGTTCTAGTCTGTCCTATAGGGTCGCTATGAGTCAAAATTGACTCGATGGCAGTGGGTTTCTAATTCTCTAATCAGACAGACTGCATTGACTATATAAAATTCATTATCTACTTTTATAAGTAAAACAAGTAACTTCAGGAGAATTTTATACTGTTAATTTCAGGAAGAACCAAGTAAGAATGTAAGACTTAAACCATTTTTTTTTAAAATCCCATAATTAAATAATTGGGCCTGACACAACCAGACATCACTTACAATTCCTTTTGTGATGTATTTGTTTCTAACTTTCTTTGGCCTCTCAGCTGAGTTACTCCACTGCTACTGCCTTCAAATCAATTCTGACTCATAGCAGCTCTATAGGACAGAGTAGAACTGCCCCATAGGATTTCCAAGGCTGTAATCTTTATGGAAGCTGACTGCCACATCTTTCTCCCATGGAGTAGCTGGTTGGTTTGAACTGATGCCCTTTTGGTTAGCAGCCAAGTGCTTTAACCACTGCACCACCAGGGCTCCTAAATCACGCACAGTAATTACTTACTGACACAAGATTATTTTTAAGATAATTTTTCCTACAGTTTCCACCTGATGTACAGATGTACAAGTTAGAGAGAACCTTAGCCAGGACAATGTGTTTGGAGGAAATACGTTACCTCACGTCTTGTTGTGTAGGGTTAGAGCTCATTCTCCACCTAAGTAGTACACGTTGTTGTTGTTAGTTGCTGTTGAGTTGATTCCAACACCATGTGTTACAGAGTAGACCCACTCATGGGGTTTTTGTGGCTGTAATCTTAACAGAAGCAGATCACCCGACCTTCTTTCATGGTGTAGCTCAGTGGATTCGAATCATCATGCTTTAGGTTAGCAGTTTGTGCCACCTAGGGACCTCACCTAGTGGATAGCCAAACTGATAACCCTGAAATAATGAGAAAAATTGTGTTATTCTCTGCATTCTGAGTGCGTGGTGGCTAGAGCGAAAAGACGTTGATCAAGAATATGTTTACTCTTAAATGCTCATGCCATGAACTCTGTTTCATATTCAGAATAAATTTTTAAAACACATAAAACAGACTACAAAACAGACGTGATGATATAAGCATCTAATAACAAATTTTTGTTGTTGTTGTTGTTAGTTTGTTTCTTTTAGATGGAGAAAGTATACCCTCAACTAAAAGCACGGGCATTTAAAAAAAAATCTCCATTATATATTCTCTTAAATATTTTGGAGAATTTTTCAGTGTCAAAAACACAAAGCCAAACAAAAAAATCTCTTTAAGTGTTCCAGACCTGTGCAGTCTTGTAATTGGTTAGGAGCTCTCCCCTGCCATGCTCTGTTTCAATTTGAGCAGGAATAGTTATTTAACAGCATGTATCTCTGTACTGGTGCAGCCCTGGTGGAGTGGTGATTAAGAGCTATGGCTGCTAACCAAGAGATTGGCAGTTCAAATCTACCAGCTGCTCCTTGGAAACCTATGGGTCAGTTCTACTCTCTCCCATAGGGTCGCTATGAGTTGGAATTGACTCAACGGAAATGGGTTTGGGTTTTTTTTTTTTTAGTATCTCCATACTGACACACAGTTGAGAAGAGAAACATATCTTTTTTCTCCCTATCTTTTTGAGGACACCAGGGTTGTCCCTCTGTGAGTTTGCGATCCCCTTCTCTTGTCTCTTCATGACAAGTGTAAATAGGCTTATCCATTGTGCCTTCAATTAAATCAATGAAGAAAACAAAACAAAGTCACTCACTGAAAATAGAATGGCACATTAGTCTTGGTTCAGCCCTTCTCTATTTTTAGGGTAGCCATACGGGAAATGTTGCTTACAGAATTGAAATACATTGGATCAATAGGTTTTATAAAAGAGGCAGCACATATCTTAATGCCTTCATGTTGAGTTACTGTCACGGAAAAGAAAATGTCATTAAATGCTTCCTTTAAAATATGAAAACTGAGGGAGAGTGTTGAAGAGTATAGATCATAGGAAAATTTAAAACATGACATGTTGAAACCTGTGATTAATATCATATTTTATTGTAAAAGCCAGTAAACAAAGCCCTTTGGAAGAAGTTCTATATCAATATCGGGCTGTTGATAAATAGCAAATTAAAATTTGCATCGCACTCAGATTGTATTTGTAGTTAGGGACAAGAATCTATTATTGATTATTTGACCACTCAGATGTTAAGCCAAGGACAGTGTTTCTGCAAAGGGAGGAATTTTATAAACTTACAGACATAAACCTGGGACAGTTTTCACCAAATTGGTGTAGGTGTTCTCTAATCCCTGTCCTATGAAAGTGGCAATATGCTTTAAGAGGAAATCTTTGTATGGAGAGATTGTGTGTTGAAGGGGAAAAAAAAAAGAATAAAAACTGGGTTTAAAATTTATCCCTAAACTTTCATTGTCTAAACTCTCTAAGACAAAGTATTTATTCCTTCTGAGTGTCAGTTAAATGGTCTAATGTGGGAATAATAATAATTATTACTACTATACTACTGTGAAGATCACACAAATGTGCAAAAACTTTTATCAATCAAGCTCAAGAAAAATATTACTAATATCTCAACTTGTTGTGTTGTTGTTGTTGTTAGGTGCCATCGAGTCACTTCTGACTCAGAGCAACCCCATGGAAAGCAGAACAAAGCAATGCTCAATCCTGGGCCATCCTCATAATCGTTGTTATGCTTGAGCCCATTGTTGCAGCCATTGTGTCAATCCATCTCTTTGGGAGTATTTCTCTTTTTGATGACCCTCTACTAAGCATGATGTCCTTCTCTAGGGACTTACCCCTCCTGAAAATATGTCCAAAGTGCATCATATGTAGTCTCGCCATCCTTGCTTCTAAGGAGCATTATGGCTGTACTTCTTCCAAGACAGATTTTTTCGTTCTTTTGGCAGTCCGTTCTTTTGGCAGTCCATGGTATATTCAATATTCTTTGCCAACACCATAATTCAAAGGCATCAATTTTTTGTACTGATTGTAATTTGCTGGGAGTAGCATTACGGAGACTTATTTATAGAAACACATTATACACTTTTGTAATGTTGGTTTGTTTGTAGTGTAGTTGCAGCTTTGATAGTCAATATTTTAATTTTCATACTTCCTCAAGACACTGAAATACATTCTAATTAACAAGGCTTTAATTTGACGAAGAAAAAGATATTTGAGGGAAATGTCTCTCCTTTCTAAAGTAGTTTATGATGAACAATTTTCTGGCAAAGAAGTAAAGCTAGTAGCAGCTGGTTTTGTCAGAAGATGGGGAAATCAGCCATGAAGAAACACTGAATCGAGAAAGTGTTCAGAGAAGAAAATATGTCCGAAGTATACATGTAGAAAATATGGGAGACCAGACCACCCAATAATAAATAGCCCATGTGTCCAACGAAATAATTACTAAAAGTTAGAAAATATTTTTAAATCACATGATAATAAAAGTACAATCTAATAGAACTCTTGGAATGTGACAAAAGTGAGTAGAGAGAAATTTGTGGCTTGCAACACATAAAAAAAAATACAGATAAAAGAGAGCCTTACAATCAATTATGTAAGTTTTAATCCTAAAATGATAGAAAAAGAACAAATTTAACCCAAAGCTAGTAGAAGTCAAGATGTGATAAAGAGCAGAACTGAAATCATGAAATAGAAAACAGATAAAAGTAAAAAGAAAAAAAGGCCAAAGAGTGACTCCTTGAAAGACCGATCAAGCTCTAAGCAAACTAACCAAGACAAAAAGAGAGAAAAAACTATACCAGTAATAAAAAGGGAAATGTAATTACCAATTCTGCAAACATTAAAAAAAGCGACGAGGGAATATTATAAACAATTCCACGCCTATAAATTCATCAACTTAAATGAAGTACACAAATTCCTTGAAATATATAATTTAATAACACTGACTCAAGAAGGAATAGCCCATATGAACAACCTTTATCAATTGGAGTAATTAAATCCTTCTCAAAACAAAAACATAAAACAAAAAGCCCTCAAGGATGAGGTGGTTTTATTGGTGAATTCTGTTTAACATTTAGCTAAGATATAATAAAAAATCTCACACAAACACTTTCAGAAAATAGGAGCAAATGTTTCTCAACTTACTTTATGAGCCTACTAAAATGCTGACAACAATTCTGCCAAAATAACTATAGGAAGAACAAAAAAAACATGACAGACCAATATTCCAAGGATTTCTTAGATACAAAACCAAAAGCACACCCCTTAAAAGCAAACATAGATAAATTAAATGAACCTCATGAAAATTAAATGAGTTGGCACTGCCAGGGATACTTTTCAGGGAATGAGAAAACAAAGCACTGACAAGGAGAAAACATTTTCAAAATCTATTTATGATAAAGGACCTAAACAGAATATATAAAGTAATAACACAGTAATAGGACTTCTGACTTCACTTAGAATGTAGAAAGCTGCAAAAAGTATCACTCTCACCCTTATAACAACAAAAGCCTGGATAATTTCAAAATTAGCAAGTTTGCTTGAACCCATGGGTGAACTGAGGTAACAGGCAACCAAAAACCTGAAATCTAAGGAAAGATGGTACCTCCCTGGAGAGATGAGGAGTAATCACTTAACTTTGCAAGACTCTCCCACAAGTGTCTGAACACCGAGGGGAGAGGGCTGGTGAGATGGGAGTAAATGTTAGGAAACCAAATCTGGAAGTGTCACCTAATCGAGACCTTAAAAAACGGTCTTGTGTACATTAATTTCTGGACTCTCAGCACATATTCTGCCTACCGTAAACATGAGAGATAAAATCAGTTTTTTTTTTTTTGGAATTGAAGGACTGCTGGTCTTTAGGAGTAGAAATTCCTACAGAATGGTAGTTCCGGTCCAGTTCAGTAATTTAGTTGCTTCTCATTTCAGATTTCCTCGTAGAGAGAAAAAAAAAAAATTCTTGTTTACTGTTCAGTTCAGATAATAATTTTTATCTCTCATAAATATATGTAGACAGCATTGAAAAACATGTGCACTAAAATATTCTTTATAATAATGTTAGTCAGTAGCTGTGAATTGTTAAGTATTTACCAGACTCTGCTATGCACTTAAAAAACAAAACCAACCCTGTTGCCATCAAGTGGGAACCCGACTCATAGCAACCCTATAGGACAGGTTAGAACTGCCCCAGAGGGTTTCCAAGGAGCTCCTGGCGGATTCAAACTGCCAACCTTTTGGTTAGCAGCCATAGGTATTAACCACTACACCACCAGGGTTTACACTACGTCAGGAAGCATCCCCTCATATACATGGCTCTCAACATGCAAATGTGGTGCAGACCAACTTCCTTGTTTTTTAGGCAGCTGCACCAATATCCACCACAACACCAAAATATACCGAAGTGGCTCACGTGCCTGCCCATAAACCTCCAGGAGCAGAAAAAGTGGCTGGAACATATGTGTGCCAGCAGCCATGAATGGATTAACCACGTAGCCGCCAGAGCTCCTCTCCCTGACTACATAATCTTGGAAAAGTGACTTACCCCTGACCATCCAGCCCATCTGACTCACAGAGACGCTATGTGACAAAGGAGGACTACCCAAACGGTTTCCTAGGCTGTAATTTTTATGGAAGCATACCATCAGGTCTTCCACTCTTGGAGCAGCTGGCAAGTCCCAGTTGCTGACGTTTCAGATAGAAGCTGAGCTCTTAACCATTACACCACCAGGGCTCTTTGGAAATGTGACAAAATGGCTTTATAGACCAGAATCTGCTCTATAATAATAAAGATGATTTTACAAATTTTACATCAAAAATCATCATAAACCTATTTCTTTGGAAATTACACTTCAGAAGGTTTTATCTAGCCTTTTTCAAATGTATATCTTGTGTATATCATACATAAAAACTTTTTTTTTTCCTTTTTCACAAACGGGTAACCAAAGCTTAAAGTGGTAAATAATTTGATTTACATCAAAAACAACTAGAAATTGTGCGAGTTATTATGTGAACCAAGTTTTTAGGCTCCATTTTTTGAACCATTTCCAGAAAATTGCAAGTTTTACTAATTGCGAAATATTTCAGGTTATCTGACAGACATAATCTGACTCATAACACAGTGACATATCTCTATAACAAGCATTACTGAAGCCAACTTAGATTAAAATATGGAAAGTCATATTATGATTGTATATATCTATATATTTCATTTTTAAGGGTAATATTTCCTATTGTTTAATCTGAAAATTAACATTTCTTCTAATTTTTTAATTTTTCTACTTGCTATTAAATTATACTAATTTAATCAAAAGCATTTATATTGTATCCCAGAAAAAATTAATTTCTGAACATAAATGTTAATTTTAGCACTCACTTAAAAAATTCTTTCACCCACAACCTGGAGATATATTTTTATTATAATCTGGATTTTAATATTTTATGTAATATTTAATTTCTTCTGTAATTGGCAACACTAAGTTTTCTACTTAATACAATCTAGCTACTCATGTAGCAATCAGCAGACTATAAGATTTGTATACCTTTTTAAGTGAAAAATTCATATCAAAAAAACATTATGAATGAAAATTATATTAGTTCATTCATTCAGTCCCATTCCTAATAAAGGACTGTTCCCTTTACGGTGTTCTTAAGTGCAGAATCCGCTGAGACTTTTAAACGATTCAGAGTAAAGAATCTACAATCATTCCCTAAAGAGCTCATTCTATTGCTTAATATATTTCACAGTCATAAATTTTTCCTTCAGTGTTTAATCTACTTTTACAATTGAATTAACTTCCTCTCTATCTATCTTTGTGTGTACTTTTGAACCAACGTTAACATTTTTTAACTTTCATTGGGCTATCTTTAACACCCTCTTTTAACTATCAAGTCAATTGCTTTCATTTTTAAATCATTTGTATCACCTTTAAAAGGTTTTCCCAATTTACAATTTACAAACTGAGTAGTTTTAAATACATTAGTTTACTATTCCTTTCGTTCTTTAAAAGACACAAAATGTGCTACCTTTGCAAAACAATGAAATAAAAGTAATCAAATCCTAGTAATTTTACACCACCTCTTTTCAATGACTTTTGAAAGTTTAGTGTATACTCTCAGTCATTTGCAACTAAATTTATTCACCGCTGTTTCATTTTTCTCCATGTCACTCTTCTCTCAAGTCATCAATTCTTGTATCTGCTCTTTAAAACTTTATCAAATAACTAGATAGATAGAAAACTGCTGCTGAGTTGACTGACTCATGGCAATCTTAAGTAAAACAGTATAAAACATTCCCTGGTCCTGATTCATCCTCACAATTCTCTGTATGTTGGAGCCCATCGTTGAAGCTATTGTGCCAATCCACCTCACTGAGGGTCTCCGTTGTCCTCGTTCGCCCTCTACTTCATAAAACATGATGTCTGTTGATAGATCTCTTATGATGGCATGCCCAAAGCAAGTGTGTCAGACAATGTCTTGTTGTAATCCATAAGATTTCCCTTGCCTAATTTTTGGAAGTAGGTCTCTAGGCCTTTCTTCCTAGTCTGGGAGCTCCACTGAAGCCTGTCCACCGTGGGAGACCCTGCTTGTATTTGAAATATCAGTGGCATAGCTTCCAGCATCACAGCTTCCAGAATCACGGCTTCCAGCATCGCAGCAACGTGCAATCCAACACAGCACAACACACTGACAGGCAGGTGGTGGTATGAACAACGACTATATTATAAACATTGTTTTAGAAATTGAAGACACAGTATTCAACAGGATGAAGAGGTCCTGTTCAAAGGGAAGTGGTAGTAAATAATCCAAAATATTAATTTATGAACAATTTGCTTGTGTTAGCGTTTATTTCTATGTGGCCTCCTTAGTGTTTCCATTTCGCATACAAATCCATTTTCCTTTTTATCTCAAAAGTCTTACATCTGAGAGTATTAGGTTTTCAGGCCTAGCTTGTAAATATAGATAAATTATGTGTGGCTTTTTAAAATAGGACATCATTATATACATTAAAATATATGTCCACAAGAAAGAACTTTTCCCTGTATTGTAATCTACCGAATCACAAACAGCCTTAGGAAGTCATTCTAAGGAAGACACTTAAAAAAGAGGGTACAAGCGATTCTGTGTAGCTACCATGCCCAAGAGTCCTCAAAGAGCTGGCTCGCCTCTTCACATATTTTATTTTATTATTATTATTATTTTTTTTAATTTTATTGTATTCTTTGTGAAAATATACACAGTAAAGGTACACCACTTCAATAAGTCCTACATGCATAATTCAGTGGCATTACCTTCTATCTTCAGTGCCGTTGGGAGAAGATAGTTCCCATAGAACATCAAGTTTTTGAAAGACTGATTTTTCATTCAGCCATTTTTAAACAACAACCAGATTTCCACAGCACTCAGTGGCAATAAAAAGAAAGTCGTTTTCTGAAAAACCTAGTGTCATGGAAACTTTTTCCATATGGTTGTGGAAGTCTTAAACCCTTGCCTTTTTAAATCAGAGTAATATTCAGAAAATAAATATTATAAACTGAAGTAATTTAACTGTGAATGATTAAAAATACTTGATAATCAGACTTGGAAGAAATAGGATATAACATTGAAATCTCTTATTGAGTGAATTTGAGCTCAAATCAATTTCAGTGTTAATCCAGTTCTCCCAACACATGTCCCTGCTCAGTGTAAATGGAGAGTTGACCTAAATGTTCATTATTTCAGAAATATTTATTGAGGTGGAGACCATTTTATGTTCGCCCCTCTCAGTGTACAAAATACACAAAATTCCCATAACCGTGAAACTTAAATTCCAGTGCAGAGATATAGGCAATTAAAAAAGTAGTAAAAATAGAAGTTGCTTCATATGTATTAGCCTGCTTTTGTAGATTATATTTCAGAAACAGCAGCAACCAAAACACCAAATACATACACACACGTATACACTCAGGCAAGAAATCCCAGTGGTGTGCAATTGCAAAATTATTTCTCTTGCTCATACATACTTGCATGCTAACTGCATGACCCAGGCTTAATGGGCAAACATTTTTTGGAGAATGCCGTTCTCGTGGCAAAGAAAAATGACAAGAGCGGGACTGTGTGATTGGTCTTAACAACTCCTACTCACATATGGCTTATGTCTCCTCTTCCATGCCCCTGGACTAGGGCAGTCCCAGGGTCAAACTGAGGTAAAGGAATATGCTCTTATCACAGAGGGCTCCAAGGAACACCTGGAAATAAGCAGGGGTGTATAACCTTCTTACTGGGAACGTCAAAAATCATCGCCAACAATTGCTTGATTCCCTATTCTCTTGGACTATGGTATGAGAGAAAAAGTAAACCTTTGCTGTGTTCAATACTAAGACTTGGGTGGAGGGTTGTTTGTTACATCAGCTAGTGGTACATTCCCTGAATAATAAGCCTTTTGTGTTACATTTTAGTCTGAATCTTTTTTTTTTTCTAAAATATGTACAAATATTTAATAGATAACATGATTGTTTAGTTTCACTGAATTCCCTTTGGGTAAACAACGATGCTGGTGTTACTCTTTTATAAGCTTTGAGAAACAAAACTCTTAACAAAGTAAAATATATCAGAAATATAAAAATGAAAAAGCAGCATAGACAAAACCAAAATAGTAGGTTTGCTAAGAACAGATTTATTGATACAAATACGTGATAAATGTAGTAGTAGAGCTCTGAACTGTGTGTAATACGGCATTAATCACAGCTAATTGTCTTATGTTACAGTGCATCATTTATGCTTTTTTAGATATGCAATTTTCTTTAAGAAGAACTGTATAGATTCTTGTGCTATTTAACATTGGAAAAATGCTTTGACAGTCCAAGTATGTGGGCCTCTCACCTGTCATTTTCAGAAGAAAAGTGAAATGATTCTCGGTTTCCAGAGAATTCACCGCTCTCTTAATTGCCCCCTCAGGAGCCAAGCGTCAGCAAAGATTCCTACCAAATCTTGCATAATGATTAAAAATGGAGAAACCAAGGCAGATAAAGAAAAGGTCATTGTATAATCTCCTCTTATTGAGACAAATAGACTTAATGGAGGTACTCCATCTTTTGTGTATACCACAGTACCTTTCCTAAGTCCTGAAGAAAGGTCCTTTCCAATGTCGTTACCCTGAATTAAATGCTATGTCGATGAGTTTGCTCTTGTCAACAGTAATGAGGTGAGAGTCTCTGATTTTATTTTTCTCCCTCATGGAAATTAACTTTTTAATAAGGTTTAATTGTACTTTCCTTAATATCAGGCCTGAGAAACATGCATTTCCAAAGTAAAAGGCATTTTTTCTTTCCTTCAATTTGAAGAACTTACGAAAAAAGTCTCCCAGCGTTCTGCAAACAGCAGCACAATCTACACGTATTGGTGGCCATGCACCTTCTTTTCTGTTAATATCTATAAAATGTCCTTTACTGCAGAATATGTAATTAACATTGAATTAAATTTCAGACAGCTTAATAAAGAAAAAGAGCCTAGGTAGCATGATAGTTAAGTACTTGGCTGCTAACTGAAAGGTCAGCAGTTCGAACCCACCCGCGGAATCAACTCAATGCACAAAACAGCACTAGTATAGAAAAAGATTCCAAACAAATTTTATATTTCATAGATGAGCCATAACATGTTTAAGTAATTGTCGAGATGCTGTAAAAAAATGATAGTCATGATGAAGTTGATGATGATAATAACACCCAATTTAGTTACTGAATCCTGACGATATTCTGGACAATGTGATAAGCCGTGTGTGTGTGTGAGTGTGTGTGTGTGCGTGTGTGTGTGTGTGTGCATTTAAACTAATTTAATCTCCCCAAGCATTTTTTTTAAATAAGTTCAATTGTTATCTTCATTTTAGAGAGCAGAAACTAAGATTTATTAACATTATAATAATTTCCCTGGATCTCATGATAGACAAGCTGTTGTTGTTGTTGTTGTTAGGTGCTGTCGAGTCGGTTCCAACTCATGGTGACCCTACGTACCACAGAGCTAAACACTGCCCGGTCCTGCACCATGCTTACAATTATTGCTATGCTTGAGCCCGTTGTTGCAGCCACTGTGTCAATCCATCTCATTGAGGGTCTTCCTCTTTTTCGCTGACCCTGTGCTTTACCAAGTATGATGTCCTTCTCCAGGGACTGATCCCTCCTGACAACATGTCCAAAGTAGGTAAGACACAGTCTCACCATCCTTGCTTCTAAGAAGCATTCCAGTTGTACTCCTTCCAAGACAATAGACTAGCTGGGATCCACTCTTTTTCAGATATTTAAGAAAATTAAATAAAAATTGAGAGGATGAATGAGGTATATATAGAACTTTCATTTGTTCACAAAAGCTGGTTAGCTTAAAGAATATTATCTATGATCCTATTTGTGCTCTAGGCTTTGTAAATTATAACTAAGCTAGTGTTTTAAAGTAAGTGCTGAATGACAAATAATGTCTACAGATTAAGTGTTTGCAATAATGGCGTTTTACCGTATTTTCACCAATTTGCAGTCTTTTCTTTTTAGACTCATTTTGCTTAAATCTGAAAATTTTTTTAAAAATGAATTTAAGAAGATATTTCTGTTTAAATTACCTTACTTTAATTCACTAAGGTCTTCCTGATTGCTTTGTTTTGTTTTGCAAGGAAAAGTAAACCCATATATAATGGTTTGGCTAATAACCACTCAAGGGATTAGCCTAAAGAAATTATTCAAAAGGCTGTGCTTAAAAGCTGCTTTGCTTAAACAGTGTAAGAATAATTTATAACCAAAACATCTCATTTTTAGCATTGCATAGAAGAGGCCCAGTGTTAAGGGAGACTATCTCTTGTAAATGAAGCATTGGTAGTTTAGTGGTAGGTTTCCTGCCTTCTGTGCTGAAGATCTGGGTTCAATTCCAGGGCAATGCATGTGTAGCCACTATCCAACCGCCAGTGGAGGCTTGTATGTTGCTATGATGCTGAACAGGTTTCAGTGGAGCTTCCAGACTAAGACTGGGAAGAAAAGCCTGGTGATCTACTTCTGAAAATGAGCCATTGAAAATTCTATGGGTAACAATCTGGATAACAATCCAACCAATCATAGGAGTGGCACAGGACTGGGCAACATTTCCTACCATTTTGCATTAGGTCCCCATAAGTTGAGGGCCAATTTGACAGTAGCTAACAACAACATGGAAACCCTGGCGGCATAGTGGTTAAGAGCTACAGCTGCTAACCAAAAGCTTAGCAGTTAGAATCCACCAGGTGCTCCTTGGAAACTCTGTGGGGGCAGTTCTACTCTGTCCTATAGGGTTGCTATGAGTTGGAATTGACTCAACAGCAACAGGTTTGGTTTTGGTCTTAATAACAACATCTTTTGAAAACTGGTACGTATTTCCCATGGTTAAAATGAGCATGGAAAATCACACTATAAATTAAGTAATGTAAGTTAGCTGGGTTATGCATACTGTATTTTTTAATACAATTGAGTTTTCTTATTGTGAAACATTTCATGATCATTTAGATGATCTAGAATATTTAAAAACATGTAAGTCTCAAGTATATATCCTAACTACTTAAGATAAACCGTTGTGTTATAATATAAATGTATTGTGTAGTTTTTTACTTTTAAATATAATTTTATGTTAGCATATTGTCATGTAATTAAGCAGTTTACAAACATATAGCAATAGTAGTATTTCAGCTTTTGAATGTCCTATAAATTATTTAGTCAGTTTTCTGTTGTATATTTGGAGAGTATTGCTCAAAAGGGTTGAGGGAAAATCTAAGCTGTATGTATCACTACTTTAAGTAAAGTGGATGACATAAAAAGTTTAATAATAAATGTGTTTTTAAGACAATATGTGGTTTCTAATATAGTTGAGTGACTAAAATTTCATCATCCCTTTTTACCTTCATTTATATAATAGGGTTTGGAAGAAATTTTCTAATCTATGAAATTGGATTTGTAAATGTAATTCCTTTTGCTGTTTCCATTCCAGTGATTTATAATCTTTTACAGCTTGGGCCACTTATCATTCTAAGGGAAAACCTGAAGTTTATAGGTAATAGTTCCTCAGATGTCAATTTGAGTTCATTTTTCAAAACATATCATTCATTGTGTATTTCAATGAAAACTTACTTTTGCATTGGCCATTGTTGTTGTTGTGTGCTGTTGAGTCAATTCTGATTCATAGCAACCCTGTAAGACAAGGCAGAAGTGCCCCATAGGGTTTCCAAGGAGCCACTGGTGGATTTGAACTGCTGACCTTTATGGTTAGCAGCTGTAGCTCTTATCTTCACTTCCCCACCAGGGGTCCACACTGGTTGTAGAAAATCATTACTATTGTCTTCAGCTATGTCCCTTTGTTTTGACTGACCTCACTAAAAAAATTCACATTGATTTGTTTCAATCACTCCACAGAATTTTATCCCTATGAAAATGCCACTTTATAGATCTTTATTCATTTTTTTTTTTTTAATATTTAAAGGAAAGTCAAGCTTCCATTCTCCTAAAACATTTTGTTAGTAAATTTGGAATACATCTAATACAGTTTCTTATGTTGTAAACAATGAAAGTCACCAAAAATGTATACAAAACAAGTATCTTAAAAATGCTAAATCCAGCATGTATTCTCATGTACAGTGGTACTAAGTTCCTTTGGGAGAAAACGTTTTTCTCTGATTTTGTTCGGAAAGATTAATCTCAGTTGCTCTCTTCCTTCCATGGAGGGCCAGTCCTTCCTCTCCTCAATTTCTGGTAGAATGAGTGGTGGACCTGGGACTGTGGTTCTGCCCAGTATGTGCTGTCTTCCAGGGTTCTGAATTTTTAATAAATGACTTAAGAACAGAGTAATGCATTCTTGAGTCTTAGCAGTGGTTGTGGTAGCGGTTTCTGATGTAGATTCAAGAAAATTTGCTGTTTACAACGTGTATAAAGAACCTTTTTTTTTTTATAAAGAACCTACGAAGCTCGTGCGTTCTTAGCCTTGATTGCCAGTTTGGAATCTAACTTATGGGAAACATCCAAAAGTATTAAAATATTAATTCATGAAATGTTATAATGATATATTACATGCATTACCTCATTACCTTCATTTCACAATGTTTGAAAGTATATATATAAAATGTTCAGGGACACACATGCCTGAACTCAAATCTCTGAATCCGTAGGTCCTGCCCTCAGGCACTCACAGGTCTATTGGCAACCTATTTAGTGCTTTGTCTTTTAGTGTATCTATTATTTTCAACTCATCCAACTGTTCCTGAGGATTTTGTTTCTATCTGGCACTGTATTAAACAGTGAAGGCACATAGCTGGATTTGATATTATCTTTGCCTTTGTTACAGTTTAGTAGGGAGAAACAAACATTTAAACAGTTAAATGAAATAGAATATGAGAGGCACTATGATCCCATAGTATTTTTGGGTCTGGAGAGTTCCTTAAAAGCAAGGGCTAGTCTCCATGGCTCAGTATCAAGAAAAGATTTATAGCAAAGAGACCTGCTAACACTTTGAAAAACATTAGAGATTTTACAGCCGAGTGCTTAATCACTGCACCACCAGGGCTCCTTAGATATTTCACAAGTAGTCAGAATAGGGGAGAGATTCAAAGAAGAGGAAACACACTGATGAAAATTCTATAGCAATAAAACAAACTTCTACATGCTAAAAATGACATTAAATGAGTATGGTGTTAGATTATGGTAAAAACTATGTGAAAAGCAGCCAGTGAACAAGGGTGAAATAGATGGGCAAAGGAGAGACGTTGGAAAATATCAGATGCCATGATAAGGAATTAAATTTTATGCTAGGTTTAATAAGAATATGTTGAGGGGTTTTAAACTACATAATAACATGATCAGTTTGGATTTTTGGCGGTTCTGTGTAGATGACATGCTTAATTATATACTATAAAGATCATATAATTACAGTGGTAGCCAGTTCTATAACCGAGGTCTAGGATATACAAATTCTCAGAGGTCAAATGTAGCCCAAGCAGTTGAGGATTTTAAATATGCATAACGCTGCTTGATTTTCAGACTGTTGGGCCTTTGCAAGGGGTAGAGTTAGCTTCAAGCGAAATGGTTGTGTAGACAAAGTTCACCTTGAGATAATTTTCCTTTTCCATTTTCTCTCATATGCACTCCATGATCCCTTGTCTTCTCAGAATTCTTTCTTAGCTAAATAACATCTAACAGTAATATCCACTCCTACCTACCTACTTCCATGCAGAGTCTCATAATTCTCTTGAGACCCTATTTATACCTCAGTGACCACAAACACAATACCAAAAAAAAAAAAAATCAGCTTGATAATAAATACCATATTAACATGTTTCCCCCTTCTGGATTTTATATATTTTAATGGCTTTGTTCCATATTTATAGCATTAACTGAAATGTGGCATTAATTGTGAAAATTTCAGGTACAGCAGGTGATTTTGCAAATTGAGGCCCTATTGATAAGGGTTTTTCAGCACAATTTGGGGAGTAGGTATATACGGGGTTACTGTTTGTTTGTTTATGGCTCCATCGTTTTCTGAGATTTATGATATTTCAACCTTGACTGCTACTAAATAAATTCCTTCAATTTTTTCTCTATCAGTTCTGGGGTTTTTCCTGACCTAAAAAGTGACAGACAGAATAAAAGGAACTGAAAGAAAAAAAAACTATATGTAAATATATATATATATATATCAGAATTTCAGGGGGAAAAAAAAAACAAGTGCAACAGAAGCCACATAAAAATTTCCTTTTGTGGGTACTTTTGTCCTTCACAATCTATTTTTTATCTCTCTGCATCCATTTTAGAGTGAGGACTGATTATTAAAAAGAAAAAAGATAATAGAAAATAAAATGAAAAACATGCGATCCAAAATGGCAAAGATAATTGCAGTGTGAAACCGTTTTCTTCTATCCAGCTTTCTTGTGACTTTAATTGACACTAAAATGAGCAGTTTTACTACAAATGACCTCTTCATTCCTTATTCCCTGTAGATGCGTTCTGTATCTTTGTAAAGGTAGAATAAGAATAATGCTCATGTTAGAAAAGTAATCTCTGAGTTGGCAGAACAAATGCATGTTTGATTAACATCAAGTGTATGCCATTTTATAGGGATTTTGTTATAACATATTGCTATAAGCCAATAGGACATTGTCTGAGACTTTCAAAGTAAAATGATTTATTGTATTTTAGTTGATCAGTTTGCATGGATTTGAACTATTTAGATACACGGTTGGTGATTTGATTTCAATAGGATAAAAAGACATCATTAAAGAAATATACAACCTTTGAACTACATAACAATATTTGAACACTGTTAGGTCTCTTCGGAGCCCTGGAGATGCAGTGGTTGAGTTTGGCTACTAACCGAAAGGATGTCAATTCAAATCCACCAGCCACTCCTTGGAATCCCTATGCGGGTATTCTGCTATGTCCAATAGAGTTGTTAGGAGTCAGAATCAACTAGATGGCAACTGGTTTGGTTTCTTCTTTTGGATTGGTCTTTTTATGATTTTGTTGCCTCCTGTCTGTTACATGCACTTGTGTTCAGTTAAAATTACATAGGATATTTGCTGACCAGTTACTACGGAAGAGTTAATTTCAAAAACTTTGTAAGGGTAAGGCTCCATTAAGTGACCTCTGTATTCCTGGAATTTGAAGAAATACAGGCAAAACAGAAGACAATGGAAAAAAAAGGAGAGAGAGAGAATGCAGTGACATGCTTTGATAAACAGCTTAAAAATAGTCTTTTCCTTATTAATTGATCAGTTACAGATTTCATCGTCTTAGCTGTGTTGGGGTAGCTTTTTGGATTTTGACATGTAATATACAGCCCTAAATTACACATCCACAGGAAAACCAAACCCATTGCCATTGAGTTGATTCCAACTTACACTGAGTTGATTCCAACTTATAGTGACGCTCTAGGGCAGAGTAGAACTGCCCCATAGGATTTCCAATGAGCCACTGGTGGATTCCAAATGTCGATCTTTTGTTTATCAGCCATAGCTCTTAACCACTTTGCCACTAGGGCTCTATTTAATAGGAAATTATCAAGCCTTGAACTAACTTCTCTGTTCTACATCTGCCAAAAGATAAGAACCAATCATCCTCCTTTACATTTGGAGCTTTAATTGCAGAAATATTTGGTTTAGAGTATGGGGTTTAGGATAGAATTTATAACTATCACTCCATTGAAATCAAAATGTGACTTATGTTATATACCTTCCCGTGATACTGATAGCCTACCAGCAATGCTGATAATGCTAGAGAGCTCTTTGCATCAGAGTTTTATTTTTTCTTAATGTATTTTTTCCTGAAAGTGATTATCATTGTCTTTTGTTCTTCAAAACAACAGTGAGGCCCTTCAAGAGCAAGGCTGTGTCTTGTTGATTGTTTTATCATTGATACTACCAAGGACTACATAACACATATTTTGTATATATTTCATAGTTGAATAATATAATCTTTACATTCTTGGTTTATGCAAGTATTTCAGAAATTCATAAAAACTTCAAAATATATTTTTAATGAGTGCATAAACCAATTACTACGATGATTTGTATAACTCAGTAAATCACATTTCAAACCCTTTCCTTTATTCATCCATTAAAATACATAACATTTTAAAAAACAATTGCTTATAATTTATGCATTATTAATTTCGTGTACACAGTTAGAATCCTTGGGCAGTCATCCCTTGGCATCCCGGAGGGATTGATTCCAGGACCCCTGTGGGTACCAAAGTTTGAGGATGCTCAAGTCCGTTGTGTAAAATGGTGTGTACTATTTGCATATAACCTGTGCACATCCTCCTATATACTTGAAATCATCCCTTGAGTACTTACAATGCCTAATACAATGTGTTATGTAAATAATTGTTATACTGTATTGTTTAGGGAAATAATGACAATGCAAGGAGAACAATGCTCAAACAATGAGTGCTAGAACGGAGACTGAGGATCTATAAAATGGTGGGCGGCTACAGCAGGGTATGCCTACACATCACTTTATTCATGTGGATTCATCATCGTGCTTAAAATTCTATTCTTGTGGATTCATCATCGTGCTTGGCACATGGCAAATTCATCTTTTTCTTTTTGGAACCTTGTTTTTTTCAAATATTTTTGATCCATGGTTAGTTAAATCCCCAAATGCAGGTCCTGCAGATGCAAAGGGCCAACTATCGCTTTTAATTCATACTCGTTTATTACCCTAAAGATAACTATTTTTAAATACCAGTCCTATCTGGTAGAAATTATTGAAAAATAATTATAAGACATTATTTTATCCAGTCTGTCATTTATCATATTGAAGATACAAAATACCTTTAGTTCCAAACCAAATTTGACAAATAAATAGTTTCTATCTGACCTTTCTTTATCTGCATTTATTAGTACTCAGAATTGAAGTACTCTAAGATTTCCTAACTCTATGATGACTATTGTCTACCCTGGCTCTCTTCGGAATTCACCTGGTTGTAAATTTAATTAAGTTTTTTGTATTTGCATCATTTCATTGCTGAAGTAGCTGACAGATTCATTTTAGCTACTTAGATGCAGGGTTGGTGAAATTCCTAGACTGGCAGAATCTTGGCTGACACATACAGTTCTCTGCACCACTGAAGAACCCCTTCCAAGAAGTATTCAATGTCATGGTTAATTGGAAACCTGGCCCACCCATGAATGGGGGCAAAGCGCAAGGAAACAACATTTTTAACAATATTTCAAAAGAAAATGTTGTAACAATGAAGTATTGAAATTGGTTTCTGTGAATCCATCCCTAGTAGATTGAGAGTGACAGGTAGGATGATACTCTGAATGACAGCAGTGACAGTGAAGATAAAGAGAGAGGAGAGATTTGAGAGCTGTTTGGGAGATATAATCAACAAGACATGATTACCTGATTATGCAGGTTAAGAGAGATGGGAGGTATCAATGATGACTTCCAGATATTTGAAATGTTTTCCTCCATAAGTGTAGCTTAAATTAAGTGACAAGACAAAATCATCTGTCATCAAGGCATTTAAGCTTGTGTGTCTTAAACAATGCATTTTAAATTATAGATGCTTATTTCCATTTCTTTATTGTTACCTTGGCTCAGGGTCTTCGTGCATGGTGTTGCCTCTGCTCAAAACACTTTCTCCAACCACACTCCCCCTGTACCTGGTAATCACTACTCCTCACTTGTATTTCTACTCAGGGAACTAACCCATCCTTCCATCCCAGTATAATAAAATTCCCTGTCCTTCTCTTTTGCAGCACCTTTTTATTGTAAATAAATACTATTTTTTTTAATTTAATATATTTTCTCCTACTAACTAATATAAATTCCACAAGACCACTGTATTTCCAATTCAGAATATAGTGCCTGAAGTGCATGGCAAATATCTGTTGAATTCAGTAATTAAAATGCAATAAGTTAAAATACAAAAAAAATGTAAATTATTCCTAAATAATGAATTTTAACTTACTTTATTAATTCAAAATCATACATATCTGTAGTATATGGATAGACATAGTAAGTGGTCAATTCAAGACACTTTCCATATATGTTTAAATTACCTATATGTATTAAGGATTATTGCCATAATGTTCTGTGTTTGCCATATGGTACCATGCACTGCTACAATTTCATTTGGTTTTAAACCTAGATTGATGAAATAGGATAGTATCTCACCAGGTAATAAAATGGCCCTTTTTAACATTTGTATTACATTTTTAAGAGGCATGAGATGAAAATGTCATCCTCCAATAAATGCTTAACTCTTTTGATAATAAGTTGCTTGACAGTAATCTATCTAGAGTTTGTGGAGACCCACAATTAAGCCTGAATTTACCACCAGTGATCATTAATTATAAACATCATATTCTTGAGGTCAGTATGGATGGTTGGCAATTGAACCATTCCTGACAACCAGTTTAGGTTGAGCTGACAACATTTAAATTAAAATCTATACTTGAAATACCACACGACAAAGCATCTTTCATAACTGGTATACCAGGTCTCTTAAGGTGACTCTTTAAACTCTGCACGGCCTACTTAACTCACTTGTAGAACTGAATAAAAGAGCACTTGCTTTCAGTTCTGGAGATGCTATCAGTGATTTGTGGCCCCCGAAAAAAAGTAATTAA